>NC_050591.1:17720718-18450718 GCF_013368585.1 Megalops cyprinoides
TTGTATTTGCTAACATGTATGGTGGATCTGTCGATTTGGAAAAAGACCTGATCTAATTTTACGTGCCAGACATCCCTCCAGCTTCCCAACCTTTGACATTTTCACCTGCATACATAGCCAGTTATCTCTGCGATCTCTGCAAACATCTGTAATTGCATGATCACAATGTATTTCTAAGTGAAAACAGATACTGTTCTATAGCATAAATGCATAAATTTCTTTAATTTATTTAAACAGCTGCAACTGAAGCTGTTTTGGGAACAAAAGCAATGAAAGGAATAACTTCATGTGAGATTACGGTAGATATCCTGAGGATTCTGATGTAAGAGTAGATATTCTATGCTGTGTGGTTGGGGGCTATGCAGGGTCAAGGTAGTTATTGATGATCTGGTTGTAATAGTTTGGGCATTTATGTAAGGTGTAGGCAGTCATGAATCAGCCGGTAATTATTTAACGTGAGTGCAGGGTAAATATAGTGGTCAGTGTGACTGAATCAATTCAAACTGCACTCCTTCAAAGACTCACCGAAATCCCCAACATTGAATTTCATAATTAACAGCTGACCAGAACATTGTGCTGAAACAAAGACCAAAGATCCAGATGTACTTATTCCATACTTATTCCTCTGTCGACCAAAAAGAGACACTTCACAAACGCATACTCTCATAGAAAACAATGTTGAGGGGATGATTAGTACACTCTGAATATTCAGGAACACTTATTACTACCCTCAGAATAGCTATGGTATATCAGACCCACAACAGTTACCACAAAAGTTAATTTTACATAATTACAGAATCTTCAAAATGACATCATTACCCATCATCGTCCACGATCACCACCACAGACTCTATGTACCCCCACCTGGCATACTACTAAACGAGAGTGTAATACCATGATTTATCTGCCCTGCATAACAACACCCAAATTACAACCACAGCTGTATCAAGCCCCAAGGTGTCAGTCCCCATCCTTAATAGCTTCTACAGAAGTGTTACCGTTAATATTCTGTTGTGCATGCAGTTCCATCAATATGGTATATCCTGCCTTCCATACCCTGTGTAACTATCCCTACAAACATACTCAAAGCATATCTACCCCCACCCTACGTATCAATTCAGCATAATGTCCACCTACCATACTAATTCAACATTATTCCCACCCTACAGATCACATCAGCATAATTGCCTCCACTTTGCATACCAATTCCTGCAACGATGCTTGCTCATACTAACACTCATTCTGCCATGACATATACCCCACCACATAGTCGCATGCAAACAAAACTTCTATTCCAACTTTACCTGTAATGTTCTCTTACCATGACCATTTTCGGAAATTAGATGTTGACTAAATTGCATTGTGTATGCATGACTTGACATTTAGTCTCAGAGCTTATTATAACGTAACACTTGTTTTGCATTTCAAATTGCCAGGCAATCTTGTAAAAGCCTTTGAAGTCATTGCTTCTTTTTTCCTTGCCGCTAAAACTTCTGGAGTCTAAAAACTTCTAAATATTTTCCTTCACCCACATAAAAACTGCAAAGGTGACAAATTCTGTATGTGTTCATGCGCGACCAAATTATTCAGTGCGTTGCCAAGAAACATGTGGGTTGTTAGGTGCCTGGTATGCCATTCTTAAGTCTACAAAATATAGAGTGTAGAGTCCTTAACTTAAAATATATTTGGATCATATCAAAACACTGTGACCTGAATTCAAACCTGATGATGTATGTTAAATATGTAGCACAATTTTGTGTCAGCTACTTAGTTTTAAATAACAAATTTCTACTGTATGTAAGTTGCAGTATTTTGTAATAATATTCCTATATCATAACTCATCCAATTGGTCATTAGAGCATGAGTTTAAACTGTAAACTGTATGTGATATCTTAATGGACAGGAATCATAATGAGTTTCCAGGCTAAGTGAACACATGATTTCTCTAAGATATATTTCTTTATAACACAGTTATATGCACCTTAGTTGTTAGATATAGCCACCACCCCATATGAAATTATTATAAATGTATTAAGTTCACATCACACCAGGTCACTTCCACCATTCTCTTGTTTTTAGACAGGCTGAACTATAAGTCTTGTGAAGTCCCATTTTAAACATTAACCTTCATCATACATTTTCCAGGTAATCGTTTCAACGGTGCCATTTAGATAATTGTGATGCTTTGATGTGTAATTTGAAATGAATCATCATGATTTTAAAATATTCAAAAGAACAGAAATTGCATGCAGATTGTATGTCCCTGACTGATATTTATGATTCATGATTACATCTGAAGGAAAGTGTGTATGTGTTGCAAAAAAAAAAAAAGAGCAATGTCCTTGGAATAATTCAAAAATAACTGTGAGCTTAACTATGGAAATGGCCTCCCTCTTGGTCCCAAAAACTCTTTTAGGAAAAGGAGGACATGACTATTCTTGTACCTTTCTTACTTTGTGATAGGAAATGACAAAATGATTTAATGGCTGGTGTTTTTTTCTTCCCTTTCCATAATCTAATACTGAATTCTGTACAATATTTTTTCCAATTGATCTGTGAATCTCAATGGCCTTGGCTGTAATAGCTCTCAAGGTGCATTTTGGAACCATGGTGATGGCAGTTATCAAACTACTAACAATTTTTCAAAATAAATAGTGTCCTGAAATGAAGGATTGTGGAACAGTACATGATTCAAAAGTGTATTTACAATCACATATGAGTATGAGCAAGCAGTGGACCATGTTTGTCAATGACAATATATATTTGTATGTATATATGATTGCTGAGTCCTCAAATTTCCATAGACCATAACAAAAAGATGGCAGATAAAGTTGTAGAAAAGTTGTATAACAGTGGTAATTTATCCAGCCAAACACCTCTACCTACATCTGACTAACTTTGCCTCCAGTCTCCTGCCATATCTGGAGCATGCTGGAAATGCCTCTGTTTCAAAAGATGGGTCAGTAGAAACCTGGCTATATATTATATAGGTTCCAGTGTCCTGTGCAAGAAATGTGTTCTTTTTGAGTTGCAGATTTAAGGCTTTTTGCTTGAGTGAGTACCATGTGTTGTCAGAGGCTCCACGCTCCTCTTTGGGTCGGACCACACTGACTGTACATTTGCCAAGAGATACTGTATATAGGTGAGTTGCTGCCAATATCTTTTGACAAACGTAAATGGAAGGTTCCCAGAATTTCAACAGAGCAAAGGATTGTAAATACAGATGTGGTCTCTAAGGATTTAGACTTCTTCCCCTCAAGCTGTGTCCAAAACACCAAAGGAGGAAAATGAGATGCACTTTAAAAGGTGAGATATTTTTCTCAGCTCCTCCTTCGCTCTTGCTACCGTAGCTGTTTACTGAGGGGTGTTACCCTTTTCTCTTAAATGGAGCACTGTAAGTGCTCTCTTGAAAAAGAGATTCTCTAATCTCAACAGGAACACCTGGAAGAACAAAGGATAAGTAAAGTAAGATACCACCTCCAGATATACCCTTAGAACTAATTTGGTTTGAGCTTTTTTTCTGATTTTTTTTGTTCTATGCATAAAACTGTTTAGTGGACCACTCATTAGTATATATTTATGCGTGCGCCACACACACACACACACATCTACTGTGCTTCAGTCCAAGCCTTCTGAATTAGGCATACTCTGTCGATATCCTTATTTCAGAAGTTGTCCATGGCTGGCTATGTGGAAGATTAGAAACTAATTTCTTTCTGCTCTTGCTGTTTTTTAAGATTGTCCTGAATTAGTTGAACTGACAATTTTTAAAATTTAAAGTATAAGTTGAAACATTTATGCAAATATGCAGGGACCTAAAAGCCTGTGTGCCTCTGTTTCCTCTGTTCCTCTTTTCTTGGACATTTTTTTCTCAGCGTGGACTTCCTTCTCACTACAACTTCTGTTCACAAATGTTTCCCCACTTTTAGCTGCATACTTCTTTTCCTTTTTCATCCAGTCCTTTATAATCCTGATTACTGGCAGTGGCTGCTCATGACCGAAACTAGACAATGATATATCTCACTGCCCAACTGGTAACTGAGCCATAGAATTCACATCTTTCTCTGCAGTTAAAATGTGCATTCCTGTCACAGTTGCTTCCATCCTACTGCCATTCCAAAGTTGATTTCTCTGCACTTCTGAGGTGGAGTGTTCATAGTTTTAGTATCAGAATAGTCTTTGAATTGACTGGATTTCATATCTTTTGCTGAACAATTTACTCCTGTTTGGATGGCAAGTATGCAAAAAGTTACAGGGTGACAGGTTGTACAGAAATGACAGTAATGACCCAGGTTCTGACTCTTTTCAGACATTTCCCTCGGCACTATCGAACATAATCTGAACACACCGAAATAAGACACAGTTTCTTAAGGCAAAAGTATAGGGCTAAACTTGTTGTGATGTTTCATGCATTCTTCCTTATATTCTTATTCCTCTTCTTCAGCTTTTGTTTCTTCATTTTTCTTCTAATTTTGCCATATCATTGTAAAACCTAATCCCATTATTACACCTCTCACCATTGGACTGTAATCCAATCTGGAATGCCTGCATTTCAACATATTCAGCCTATAGCTGCATTTGTTAATTGCATTTAATTGCATCTTTTCAACCTCCCTCTATTTCCAATTATTTTTATATTTAGTATATTTAGTGCAACAACCGTGCATGTGACGTTAAGGCCACAATGTTCTAACGGTTTGTTTTGCCTTTGATCGGGCTAATTCTTATTCAGGTCATCAGAGTGCTTCACACTGCAGAGATTTTCTGTGCTGCTGAAATCTAGATTCATTGAAATGGACAGTAATAAGACTTTCTATGTAAAAGGAATAAATGTAAATATGAAGCACGTTTATCTGCCACTGCTTATGGTTCAATGATCACATTGCTGCACATTTTGTCCCACCAGAAAAAACTGAAGAGAATTTCTCCTGTGTCACAATTACATTAGCGTATGTCCCATTCCTTTTTGTCTATCATTCACTTCATGAATATGTGTGCATGTGTGCGAGTGTTTGTGTGTGTGTTGGTGTGTTTGCAGTGGACATCTGTATGGTTTGTTGTTCAGTATTTCATCTGCATAGTATCACTCCATCATGTAAGGTATTATAAAAAGACATGATTTGTGCTGCAAAAACACTTTCAGTGTAGGGAAGAGGCAATGTTACTCAAAGTAATCATAAGTGAGTGCATACACACAGCAACATAATGCCAAACTACAACTAACACTATTGCCCATAATATTGCACATACGCTAAAAAGGCATTGTACAATATGAATGCTTTTTTGCCAAGTGTAAAGTATCCAAAGCTAGTTAACTTCCTAGCTACATTCCAGAACTTATCTTCTTCATTTGGATTACCTTGGAGAAAAAAATTGGATTAGCTTTTGGATTACCTTGGAGAGAATAGAGCACTGTGAAAAACAGTCCTGCAGATCAAAGTCTTACTGCAGTTTACTACTGCACAAAGATGTATCTTTTTTGTGATCAGCAGTTTTTGTCAGGGTGCAGGCGCGGACTCAGACGCGGACCAGGCGAGTGCGGGTTTGACAGACTTTAATTGGAATCGCTGGGCAGACTCGAATTAACAAACTGGAAGCGGGGATCAGGGATGGGAACAGGCTGGGTGAGAATCGGGTGGGCAACCGGAACAGGTAACCAAGACAGGATGCGGCAGGCAGAGACGAGGTCCGAAGTCAGGCAGGAGTAGAACACCGATACAGTGACACGAAAACTAAAGCGGGTATAAATAGGGCTGAGCTAATGAGGCGATGGGATGCAGGTGAGCAGGCAGGCAGTTGGAGGTGATCTGGAAATCAGGTGGGCAGGGACAGGGCGAGAGAGCGGCGAAGGGCTGGAACACAAGGGAAAACAAAAGCACGTGGACCACATAGACAGACGGGGGGAACACAACAACAACAGCTAGGGGGCCGGAGTACTGACAGTTTTTAACTGTTGGATTGAACAAATGGGGGTGGTCAGTAAAACTGGCTGCTTTCCAGCCAGACAGGCTAAACTTGTGCTCACTTATCAGCAGTACACAGCCAAGATAGTCCAGTGGAAGATATCAGGGAGCTGGAATGTCTCCTCACTGTATTCACTGGTCAAGAATAAGTTACATCCTCTGATCAAACACTGAAAGAGGTGGATGTGTCTATGAGACCATCAGAACCATGTAGGATGAATAATGAACAACCAACAACCAGCAAAACAGAAACGACAAACAAGACACTCATGCTTTAAAGAACTGTCTCATCTTCATCTCTTCCTTTGTTAAAATGCAATCAGTTGCATGTTTATGTCATCCACATGGAAAGATGACCAGAAAAGATGTCATATTACCCTCGTTCTCAATTCTGTAAAACATGGCATTCACAAAGAACAGGAAGAACAAATGAAGACATTGTTAATCACTGACATAAATGACAGTATTTCCAAAAATGTGTAGACTTACTGACTACACATGAGGTCTTATTTTTAAAAATGTTTTCAAAATCCTTTTTTTTCTAAATAGTTGCATGTTTTGTATACAGCACGGTCTTTATCTATTCCAGACAGAATCTGTTCCCAGGATGATATTACTCAGATTTCTAACTCATAGAAATCCAGAAACACATACTGCTGACTTGTATATCTCCAATATTAATTCCACCACTTCAACACTCCAAATGTTGCACCATGTTGCACCAATTATACATACATATATATATATATATATATATATATATAATAAAATTGAAGATATTACAAGTAGTGTTCCAGTTTGTTGTGACTCTTCCCATATTCACTGTTAAATATGTGGTGGGTGACCGGTGCAATTATTCATTTACTGAACTGCATAACTGAAATGTTGACATACTAATGTAAGGTATATTTGAGGACTTTCAGTGCTGTAATGTAACCTTCTGCAATGGGCATCTGTGGACTCTGGCCCACCTGTTCAGTCACTTTTTATTATTTCAGGCTGCTTCTCAGCATGTGGCTGATTGAGAGGAGAAATCAGTTCCCATCAAGCATATTTCACTTTAATTTCCAATTTTCATCTATGGCAGTAAATGCATTAATGGTAAAAGATAACCAATGAAATACAGAGTGACAGAAAAACCTTTTACAGCACTCTTTGGAGTCCTTTGTGCCATAGCGCAAACATGACATTTTTCTATTTTAAACTGGTATCTATCAGCCTGAAATGAAATATTCCCATCCTCTCTCTCTGTTGTATTTTTTTAGGATAAACAAATTGTTGCATAACGACCACTTAGTAACTGACATTGAACAGATCTGTGTGGTATTTGTATGTGTCATTACACAAATTGCAAAACTCTGTGTCCAATTAGTATGGTCAATGCAATGTAAAGTTTCGTTGATAGCTATGATAGCAGCCGCTTTTGGTATTTCAACAAAATCAAGTAAACAGGGGCGTTTGGTATTGCATTGGATGGAACAATCCCTACAGTTTTTATTGCTGTATTTAAAGATAAAATAAATAAAAAAAAAAAGAATCTGTATTATGATATTTTACTGATACTAACTTTCAGATTTATGGTATGTGATTAAAAACCCCCATTAATTTGTACATTATTTTCACTCTTTCATAAACAATGTAGTTTATGAAATGAATGAAAACTATGCATGGATACAGATACTCTACATGCAGTAGAGAAGGGCTTGGCCATTGGGTTCAGGATTGCTCTGTGACTGTCCTCATAAATGACATGGAGACATGCATCCATATTGGATGTGAAATTGCCTGCTCAGTGTTTGCCATTTCCCTGTTTTCAATCAGTAGGATTAAGTGACACTTCCCTAGTCTAAAAGAAGTTGTTCCACACACACAACAGGTGCTGTGTCTAAATGGGATCTCATTGCCCTTTCAATGCACAAATTGCACATATGAATTAGCAATGGAGCCCAAGAGATTTTGGCAGCTAGCCCAACTCAGATTGTTCATATTCACTCTGGAGGGCTTGTTATCAAAAGACAAAAAAAATAGATTCGGAAATTATGTATCTGCACAGTGCATAACTATGAAGACTAAATAACTGAAGCTTGTAAGTGTGTGCACATGGTGCTGATAATTCTATCAGGTCTGTTGTGTTTCTCCCATTGTATTGTAATAAAATTGAACTTCTTTAATGCTTAGAGGTTTAAAGATGCTTAAGGTTGTGGAAAATTCCCTGGATTAATATCTATTGGTCAACTATTAGTTAATAGAGATTAATAACTGGTGAAGCAAAAATGGCAGTTACTTTGAAATTCTAATATATGAACTCCATTAAAATGAATGTGAGTATCAGTGATTATATTCAACTCTAACTGTATGTCAGAAAGAGGCTACAACAGACAAAAGAATTACCTCTAGGTAGGTAAGATAATTTTCCCCTCCCAGATTCATCCTATTTCTTTTCCAACATATGTACAGTGCTGATACACATACAGAGAATAAACACACCATGGCCATTATTATGCATATAAAAATGTACACTGTGAGCCTTTTTGGTAGAGGAGGATAATTTACTTTGTAAGATTGCAAATAGCCTGTTGAATACAGTGACCCTCTTCACAGAATTTAACACAGTAGTTGAATAAAAATGAAAAAAAAAAAAAAGACTGATGGGAAAAGTTCTCAGAGTAAGAGACATAAAGGTGAAGCAGGCTTTTTACAATTCAGTTTGTTATAAATATATATAATATATAAAAATATATATATATAAAAAAAAAATATATATATATATATATATATATATATATATATATATATATATATATATATATGTTGAACTTATACCATGCAAGACTGATCATTGCATTAGCATGAGTTTTTGGACACAAATGAAAACCAAAATCAGCTTAAAAAGTCAGTCCTAAATTACACATGCATAGTACCTTAGGACCCGTATAACGTGTCCTCTGTGATAGGCTTCTAAAGCTGGGTGGTTCTATAAGAACATAAAAACCAAGGTAAACCAAGGTTGGACATACTAGTGAAAGTCATACTTGGAAGACCATTGGACTTGGTGCATTTGATACATCCAAACAAACTGACACTTTCAAAAGAATTAATTTTCATAAAATAAACAGCCAGAAACCTTGAAGAAAACAAATCTAATGCACAGGAAATTATAGGCTTTACATTACCTACTCAGACTGTCTTTTTCAGAAAACAGGTTTAAGTTGCCCTTTAAAGTGAATGAACAGGGCTGTCCTGTCATTTTATACATTGTGGTCTGCATTCTGTGAATTGCATTAATTGTGACTGACTTAATGCAGGGTAGATGGAAATGCAAAAATTGTTCACAGCTACAGTAAACTTCACTGTGATTTTTTTTTTTGTTTGGTCTCCTGTTTGTTGGAAGGCAGTGGGCATCACTAAGGGCTACCCAAATCCAAACAGACATTCCACCGTTCGGTGCTCAGAGGAGATCCTTTGTGGCTCTGCAGCAGGAAGCACATGAGCGAGGGAAAATTACTTTGATCAAAAGAACACCCCACACCATGATGGAAATAGGGGCTCTTGCTCTGAACAGCTCATCTGTGCTTTTGAAATTCAAAGTGACCCTTTTGTTGATGCCAATCACACATGTAAAATGAATGGAACTGTCCTTTTAGTTATTTTTTAAATGTGAAAATAGATTTAAATGGGTCTAGTCGATAACCAGACACTACACATGAGCTTACCGGGGGGTGATGAGCAGAGAAAGGAGATAAAAGGGATCTTGACTTAATGCAAAGATAATGTATGTACCTTTAAAGTGGCATGAATGCATATTCTATGCTGTTATACAACAAACTACAAATAATGGGGAAGTTGGTGTTGAAAGAGATGGTGAAAGGTCAAAGAATATTCTGACACAGACTGAAGACTCACTTTTTCAGACTGCATCACAGTTCCTCCTCAATCCCCACTCCCTAACACCCCTTACTTGTATTACTGCTTATTTACATTTAGTATTGAGATATATATTTTAGGGATACTGTGATCTAGGGACTGTGTGATATATGGTATTGTATGTACTACACCTCCCTTAGTTTTCTAGGCTCTCTAGTTTCAGGTTAGCACAAGTTAACTTGTGGTAGTGCTTAAATGGTGTTGTTCTCACACTCACTAGTGTTGTTAGCCTGGTCTGACACGATTGCTTATTGGATGGAACTCGGATGGATACATTTCTGTTCCCTTGCGCTGGAAGTTGCTCTGGATGAAAGCATCTGCTAAATGAATGTAATGTAATTATAGAGGAGCATTTACAGATGAACATGAATGTGTACTCATAATTATATAAGCAGCACAATGCAGGCTATATATATACATTTGTGTTCAAATGCAACTAAGTGCCACTGCTGAATTTCATCATTCAACTAAAATTATTAGCTTTCTTTCAGACATAAAAATTCTCACCATAATGTGTTTGCATTTTGTTGTCTTGGTCTGATTATGGAAACTTATTATTCTACCATCCAACATATCCAAACAAAAATTTATATTTTCCCCAATCAGTCACCAAAACAATTGGTATTTTTTCATAGTCATCTTCTTGTTTTTTATGATTTTGTATTATTACCACTCATTTCACTTCATTGTAGCACCATGTCTGATATTATTCTTACAAGTAAGAACATAAGAACATATGAACATAAGAACATATTATGACGATAACAGGCCATTTGGCCCAACTAAGCTCGCCATTTCAATTAAAGAGAATCCAAATCTGCATCAAGTCTGGACTTGAACACAGCAATGGTCTCAGCATCAACTACATGCCCTGGCAATCTATTCCATGTATTGATAAGTATTGATAAGTAGCCATAAAACACAAAGGCAAGTGCATATGTTTCTACTACTGGCAGAAACAGTGCATTTGCTTTTAATATTTTATGAAACGGCAAAGATATGTGCTATAGATTCTGCAGATCTGAGCTGATTACTTATGTAGTGTACAGTTCTACAGGATGTACACAATTGATCTAAAACATTCTGCTAGATCTGAATTGGAAGTGCACTCTATCTGACACAAAAAGTTTGAGACCTAATTTTGGTCTGTCAGTAAATTTTTCTTAGACTCAAATGGTATAATGTTATTGTGTATGCACATCATAACAGGATATATGATAGTGTATAATACATGCAAATAACTAAATATTGTGGAAAAATAATTATGGTTCAGGCATTCCACCTGTGGCATTCCACCATCATAACAGTGGTGGTCATAGCTCATCGTTTTTACATCAGCTTTGTTTCAGTCAGTGTACAGTGATAGACCAGTGCACTAAACCACAGTCTGATTAACTGATGAAGCAAATGCCCCCAGTCTATGTTATAATGCCGCTCATGTGGTCAGTTATAATGGCAGGGTGAGAGAATGGACCTGGACACACTGATGAAAACACAGGCTGTTGAGGCACAGGAAGCACATTTTGCTTTGATGCCATGTGTATTCATTTCAAGCTGACCCTGTCTGGTTTAATGTCCTTGTTTATATAGTGTGGTTGTATCATGTAAACACACAACACAAGTGAGTGACAAGCTCACCCTCACAGTCCAAGTCCAAGGGTGTCACCTGTTATTTGTGCAGCACATTCCCTCCTCTTGTTCTTCATTCTGACCCAGTATCTGGGAGGAAAAGGATTAGGAGGGTCACGAGTGGCAGATCCATCTGGGCATATATTTCATTACATCTACTGTTATTATTTTTCTTTGTATTTGTGGAGATCTGTGGTTGATTAGCTAAGCAATGATGAATTCTCTCCTGGTGAGGCACTATGGTCTGAACTTACCTTAACTGACCTGTCAAAAAGAAATCATTAGTTAAACCCCACATAACTGCAATCCGCAAAATGAGAAATAATGACTTGTCCAAATTAATTAGTCCACTAATTGAAAGCAGTGTTGTTTTTATAGTATTTCACCTTGACAGGGATTTTGACTAATTTTCATGACCAATTATTTTGTGTGGCCCACAATGAGGCTAGTCTTATCTGTTTACTGTTAAATTTTTCCTTAATAATGGAAGGACAAGATTGCACCACTGGAATTTTACACTTGTCATTAGTGTCATTATCTTGAGGGCTGAAGTAACCCTGTCCAGACCAGATTCTCTGCCTCTGTTTCTCCGGTTTCTCCTGATATCTGGGGGTCAGGATCACATGGTTCTGTAGGTCTGGGCCTGACAGCAATACAATGCACAATAGAATCAACATACAACAGTAGACTGTACAAGCTTTCATTACTTTCTGTAGAGTAGTCACTTGTACAAGTTATAGAAAGCACCAGTGTGAGTGGCCCTTCAGCGATTGATAAAAATATCCTCCTGAATTTGACATATACTATTTACAGATAGAACAGAGAAAAGGATGGCAGTATTTGGCTGCTTGTCTTGTACCCTCTGTCCTAAAGTAAAATTACTTTGATAAACACACTGAATTTCTGCAAGGATGGATTATGTCCAAGTTTCAAGAACTACCAGCATTTTTTTTTTAATCAAAGCTTTATTGATTTTTCACACAAACAAAAAGGGGGAGTAGGTACTTGGACAATATCACCACACATAAACTGTGCACATTTAACAGAATGGAACATAAATGTTTATATACACACATTATTATTTAAAAATAAAGTTGGATGTCCGAATACAACTTATTCCATGCCTGCAGTGCCTACAGTGCCTTGAGTCTCACAGTAGTGAATTTGAGGTTCACTATACCTTATACAAATCTAGTGTAATTTTTCTAAAGCAAATCAAATGGGAACAAATGAGAAGGTAACATTATTTGGTATTTTACTGTAATGATGAGCTATTTAGAGTTAAAATTATGATCTGTTTCCACAGTTTGATGATTCCATTTGAAAGTCAAACATGGGGAGGCTTTTGAAAGGATTATACATCTACCATAAAATAAGTCCATGAGTGCAATTTTGTAAGGTTCATGTTTTGCAGTAGACACCCCCTTATATGTCTGTTCTTGTCTTTCCCCCTTAATATAATTTTGCAATAACCCAAATGATAGTTTCTTTATTTCTAGCACATACTATCTGGTATTTTAGTCCTGTTGACTATGCGGAAATTAAAAATAGAGTATACAGAAACTTCAAGGATTTTGGCTGTGCCTCTATTCAAAGCAGTGCCATTCTTGGCTTGCATGATGGGTTGTGCAACTGTTCAGTGTAATCTGTTCAAATTTAGATGGCATTATACACTATGTCAGCCTGTACTTAGTCACTTCTTTGTCTGCTCCATGTCCCTGAAGCATAGCATTGCCTGCTGGTCTTTGGGTAGCTGTCAGTCTATTTAGGATACCTTTTTGTTTGTTGATATGTACTGCCTCAGATGTCATTCATTTGCATTGAATAATATATTTCTCTGTCCACTTCAACTGAACATTCAAGTAATGTATTTAATTAAATACAAATGGCAGGCATTTGTGAATAATTTATGAATCAAATAAAGCACAGATCTTACTAGACTCAATGAGAGCCATTGCAAAATCCATGGGCAAAACTCTTACTTGTATAATCATCTTTTCTGCAAAATTAAGAAGGGGGGTATGGGTATAAAAAGCCATTTTCTGCTATGGTCTACATGATTTTAATATTTTTTATCATTAATTTTAACAGTAAGAACTGACATTAGGGTAAATTCAAACCGCTGTCAGAGCTTAGTCTTGTTAGGTTGGTGACTCACAGTAAGTTCATTACATTATGGGGCTATAACAAATATCCATGGTGATCAGGGAGAGTCTGCACACACCCACACTCAGAAAAGCATACTTCATTAAATGCCATCTGGGGTGGGGTTGGGGGGGTAGATGACTGTGTAGGAACTATGAATATCATGCCATCTAGAGCTGTTATTCAACTTAACAATAAAAATATCCAGAACACCATCAAACATCTGGATCAGAAAAGAACTGGAAAAAATTTGTGCCTTAACAGATGGTTTGTTTGGTGCTGCCCCTAGAGAGTTAAATTCCGTATGATGCTGCATTGAAAATATATGGAAGTCCAAGGAAGACAGGGACTGAAATGTGGCTTCCTTGTGCACAGACTATGATGCAGCCTGTCAAGTATGAAACAAGGTCCTTAAGGGTTGCCACCTGACACCACAGGTTGTGATCTGTTGAGATTTGGTTCGGATGGGGAAGGCAGCAGATTAGAGTGCACGCCAATGGAGTGATCACTGGGTTTCATGCTCTCGTGGCTCAGGAGGCTCAGAAAATGAAAGCTTGTTGAAGTTTGTTGTCATTTATTAATGCCTATGTTCATGGAAACACTGTCAGAAATGTGACATAAACACTTCAGAGAGGAAAAGAAATCACTACAGCTCCACAAGCAACAACATATCTTCTTTTGCCTGTTAATAATACATGCATAAACATGTACAAAATGGTGGCAAAACATGAATGCTCCTCTCCAGTGCTCACAATTTTCTGATAATCTACCTTTTGTGATGAATATTGGAGACGTCTTTGGGATGTTCAACTGTTTCTCAAAATCAGATAAAGTTTACTTCATTAATCAGAGTCAGTACATTCAGTCAGAACTTAAAAAAAAGAATACCTCAAATTGGCAAAGATTCATTTGCATATGAATACCTCATATGCGATTCCACTGAGGGACTGCACTGCACCCATCACAAAAAGTATGTTCATCCACTGCATTTCAGATCTGGCACACTGAATCTGATTATGTGATTTTGTTGATCTTACCATGAGAAGTAATAATGATCTCACATCCAAACACATAGCAGTTTTATGGCTTGTGATATAGGTGGCTTGATGCTCTTATTAAATGTATTGTCATATAATCCTGGTGAAGGATGTGGGCTGAAGGACGTGTGGATAAAATGCAGATTGACTCAGACCTCAGAGAGTAGCAAGGAGATAAAGGTATAGAGGGTCATACTATGTTTGATATAATAAAAAGCACACTGTGAGCCTGACAAAGCGCAAGGCGAGACAAGCCCTGTTAATCTCCTTTCAAATAAAACTAATATCTGCTGACCCAATAAGGTCTGTACTCTTTTCTGTCCAGCGAGTGTATGATAGTCAGCCTTCAATTCAGTTGGTATTTTTAAATTTTGGATTCATTACCTACTACTATCAGCACCTCATACACATTGTGCACGAGGTTTTTTTCCTTGTCTTTACAATAGAAATCACATCTGCATTGTAATGCTGCCAAAGACATGCACACAATGTTGTTACAACTGAAGCTGATGTTCAGGAAATAATGGTTACTTTCAAGTCAATATACTGTATATTGAGGACAAACCGGAGAAGGTCCATGTTAGCCATTATTCAACCTAGAAATGTTAAAAAAAAACATCACTGGAGGTGAAAGGAGATTAAATCACACAAATGAATCATCAACAGTTTTCACACCATTTCAAGGTTCTGAGGTACAGTTCTCTGGGAACCAAAAAACATGGTCCAAAATGAAATGCGAATACCCAACACATATCTTACAAAGACCCCTTTGAAGTTGCAATGGACACTGATTACATGGACTAGTGGGTACCAACAAGGTATTAGCGCGTGTTCAGCTCAGCCTGCAGGCCAAATAAATCTACACTCCAATGAAAAAGGGAGCAGAGGTTTATTCCCTGATGACTCCATTTAGTTTACTTTGTTCAGCAAGAAATGTGATCAGTGATTCCAACAGTTATTCCCTAGCCTTAAATTAAATGTGTAATGAGAGACATCCTTCATGAAAGTGATTATTTAAAAACATATCCCCCTTTAACCACAGCTACCTGCTGCAATGTAATTATTCCTGGGTATACTTAGATAAGAAAAAAATTCATTACATCTACATCACTGTATTTTTTGTTGTAAATGTAAAAAGTTGATTCATATTGAAATGTGAAATGTGTGATTACTGCATAGTTATATCCGTTCTTTTGTTGTACTCTCACTCTCACAAGGTTGGTGTGAATAAAAAGATACTCAGCAGGTAGTTTTTTTTGCTGTCCACAAGTGCATTCAGTATGCAAGGATATAGTTTACTTGATGATAAGTCAGATGTAATCTTACATCCTATTTTCCAAAATCCTGTCCATACTGCATCCAGTGTAGATGTACTCAAAAACCATGAAAATTTTGAGTGAAAGCAGATTCTGATTTAGAAGACCATTACTGGTCAAGATGACAACTTGCTTCTGTGCATTCAGCGCCTGGATTTCATTGGAGTGTCTGATCTATGCATTCTATGTTTGTGCAAGTGTGTTTCCATGTAAATCAGTTTTGCCAGGTAGTGCAGGTATTCCTTTTACCCACTAGCATCATACTAACCCACTCAGTCAAATGAAAGAGGTTCTCTAAGTTTAGTCTCACATTTTAGTATTCCATAGAGGTCCACTGCAGAAGCTGAGGGTTTAAGGCAATTGAGGACAGCTGTAGCTCAAAGCTGACAAGCTAATGTTAGGTGCATGTTCAGTTACAATGAGAACTTGTGTGGAAGATTGACCTTGCCTGTAAAATAAGTATTAAGTTGTAGATCACATAATATTTCTTCTCTGAATATTTGCTATGATTGATCCAGAGAGTTTGCCTTTGACATGCTGTGCTGAACTACTATGGATACTATGGATAGTTGGTTTTACTCAATGATAAAATCACATGTGTACCACAGGATTTGACATCCCGAAATTAATTAATGGATCTGTAAACCACATAACCTCACTGAAAAACACAAGCACCACACAAAGTCTCGATCACTAAAAGCACACAGGTTGCCTTTTTTGGCACAACCTCCTTTCACATAAGTTTGAATGAATGATTTTGAAATGCATACATAAAAAATGCCTTATCAGTCACAATGTAAGAATTTCAAAAAACACAGTAAATACTACTTGTAAACAGCAACAAGCAACAGCAAAAAGCACAATGGCACCATGAGTTAAGGCAATAAATGTGGGAAGGTCGCTTTGATATCAGTCAACATACCCTTTTCCATTTTTACTTTAATTACATAACATCACAGCACAAAATGCTGCTGACATGACACCCGTACCTCAAACAGGATATTTTACATCAGTGTAATGTCTTCAAAGACGACAATGCTATTCTGTCTGTGTGCATGTGCGTGGGGATTGGAGTTGCCCTTTGATGCTTGCTCTGTGCACTGCACTCTTACAGAACAGCTGTGAATTTGGGATCAGAGAAACATGCTACCAAGAGCACATGAGTCCCAAGGGGAGAGAACAGATGATTTCTTTTATGGCAGAAATGGCAAGGCCTGATCTTGTACCACCACCCCCCAGTCCGTCTACTAACCTCGCCTAGATCACCTCTTACTGCTGGACTGGAGTCATCTGTTCATCATTCACAATCAAGACAGTCACTTGTTAAAGAAAAAAAGGTGACTGATTGCTGATTGCTAACTCTTGCTGTTAACCTGAAATAGAAAAATAGAAACAAAAATGTTGGAAAATATTTATACTGTTAAAACTTGAATCAATATGCTTTAAAGTACAGTGAATAATAATAATAATAATAATAATAATAATTTGTATTCTTAAATTCATAAATAACTTGAAGTGTATTAAACACTTTCTTGCTCCTCAAAAATATTCTTATTTAGAGAATATTATAATTACAACTAAATCTTTAATAGCAGTTGGCTGTCAGTGGTCAACAGATAGCCTTCTTCCACCAAATACAGGTGATATCATGTAATATGTAGGACAACTTTCTGGATTAGGGAATTAAGGACCATGTTTTAAGATGCTGCTCTATATAAAGCACCCCCCCCCCCCCCCCCCCCCCACACACACACACACACACACACACACTCAAACGTACACTTATTGGAAAACATACAATTATCGACAATAATCATAATGATTACATTTATACAACACATTCCATCATTTTAAAGGACCTCAAAACACTTTAAAATGATGCGGCTGGCTGACATCAACCACTCCTATCTGAGGGGGAGAGGGAGGGAATGAATTAAACAGGGAATGTTGAGATGGTCAGATGTAGAGAACCAGACATAGAATTTCACCAGAACATTTAGAACAATTCATCAGGACCCCCAACTCATTGGAATGGGTGTGATAGGATCTGAAACATCCTGGGGCATTTTTTTGTCTTATTTGGCGCACAAGGAAGACTTCCCTCTACTGGCCCACCAAGACCAATTCCTGCAGAAAGTTGGCTTTCCCAGGTCTACCCTCCAACTAAGACCAGCATTACATCTCTCCAGATATGTTAGAAGAAGGCTACAGAGTGGTATGATAATGTATATATCTGCACATTTATAAGAAACACAGAATAATTGGGCACATGCTCTGACCCCCCCCCCAACCTCCCGCCACCTTTGCACAGTCCATTTGAATTTTGCTGAATGTTTAGGGTGTCGTGAGGAGCTGGGGGCAAGTGGGCTGGTAAGTGCTTCCGCTGGTTACCTAGCTGACAGCCACGATGGGTTCCACAGAGAGGATGTCTGTCTTGCCCGACTGAGTATGGGAGGTGGAACGGAGGCTGTGGCTCTCTTTTGCCCGGGGGTTAGAAGAGGTGTGGCACTCGGGCCAGGCTGCACGGTGGCTGCGCGTAGTGGAGGGCTGAGGCCGGGAGGACGCCCTGCCTGGACGCTTCCGACACATGCCCGCCAGGTACTTCAGCTCAGAGCGAAAGTTGTCATTGAGCCAGCAGTAGATGAAGGGGTTGTAGCAGGTGCTGCTCATGGCGAACCAGTGAAAGGAGAAGTAGAGGGCGTTACTGCTCCGGATGGCCTGGCTGGAAAGGAGCACCACGTAGCAGTTGAGCGGGAACCAGCAGACGGCAAACACGGCAACCACCGCCATCAGCATCTTGATGGTCTTCTTCTTCTTCTTGCGGTGGGCGAAGTACTGCTCGGTGGTGATGTCGCCGATGGCGTTTCGCCGCCATAGCCGCTTGGCAACTGTGGTGTAAGCCACTGTGATGATGAGGAGCGGCAGCATGTACAGCAGGATGAAGGTCACCAGGTCAATGTACTTCCAGTAGAGGTAGAAAGGCTCTGGGAAATCTGGGACACAGAGACTGCGCAGCATTTCCTTGCTGTGGAGATAGGCAGTAGGACATATCAAGTCACCAGAGCTCTAGAGGAAAAGGACAAAGAGCTAAATATGTTGTCAGGACAATGAGTTTTCATCAGATGAGCCTATTTGTTCATTGCCTGGATGTTTCTCTTCTGCCCATGTGGGAAATATACAAAGGTAAAAGTATAGATAAACATTGATTTTGAAAACAAAAATTATTCAGTGAAATGTGAAACCTCACAATTGATATCAGTAGGATGTATTCATACTTAAATTCATGTCATATTTACATTCATGTTTACATATTTATAGTTTTTGAATAAATATGCAGTGCATGCATCAGAAAATCTAGGCAGTCTTTGACCTTTAACTTGTTAATCAGTAAACTGTTGGCTTTGATTTTTAATGGCGTGTGTGTGTGTGTGTGTGTGTGTGTGTGTGTGTGTGTGTGTGGTATCTATGTACCTGTACACAAACGTGAATAGCTTTTGGTAGATCGCATGGGGAAGGGAAAAACAGGTGGCCATCAACCAAATTACCGTGATGCACACAACCCCTCGCTCTGTGGACATTCTTGGCTTTAAGGGATGTAAAATAACCTATAGAGAACAATATACAGGTTAATATCCCATGCAGCACTGTACTGACTCACAGCTTTAGCAAATTATTTATAAAACCATTGTTCAGGCGGCCCCACTCTGGCACCAGTTTTCTGCATTTATATTCATTTGGCTGTGGAACGAAAGTGGCCAAATTAGGCTGAATAATTCTATCATCTCAACTGTAAAGCCTGAGGCAACGCCGAAGGCACAAATTCAGCACTATGCCACTGGACAGCGCTCACTGCAATTCGGCTCCACAGTACTGTCTCTAAAAAGTTGAGGTTTGTGCTGTAGTCCTTAAAAATGAAAGCACGTGTTAATTTAAACCGCCCAAAATAAGCGAATAGAGCAGTATGACTTGCGCAAATATCAAACCGTACAGGCAACTTTTGTGCACTGTACGTGTATTCCTCGCCATTATTTTCCTCTGTAAAAGCGCAACAGTATACCAGAAAATATAATAAAATTTTTACTTTATTTTAATTAACTATAAATGCCCATTTAGAGTAATTGAGGAATTACAAATATGAAAGTTACACATTAGATATACACCAACCATCGTGTGTTTTCTATGAGTAATATAAAATATGCAAGTTAACAACACACCACTTTTCATTATAAATATATAACACAGGAAATTTGAAACTCTTAGTCATTTGTGTGCTAAGTTACTTTTAGTATGGGGAAACACTGACGAAAAATATTTACCTGTCGCCTATCCAGCGCTATCGCAGTTAGTGTGAGGGTAGACACGTGCAAAGAGCAATACTGCACAAATCTACTGATGTGGCACATGCCTTTTCCGAAAACCCAGGTACTGTTTACAAAACGAACCTAGAAATAAAGAGATATATGAGCTAACAAGCTACGTGCATAGGGCGAGAACGGTTAGCGTCCGATTATGATACACCTTATTATGTCATCAAAAATTCGTGACAAGGGATTGACATTACGGTTGAATTAAGGTGGACATGATTTAACAGATAACAAACCGGAGACAAATCGGAGCGTATTCTTGTTTATATTGGTATGTGGAAATGTAGCTTACTCACCAAGGTGAATGGAGTGTTGAGAAGAGTGATGAGGATGTCAGCAATCGCCAGGTTGACGATGAACAAACTTGTGGCTGAGTGCATCCTTTTATTCTTTATCACAACGTGACAAACAAGAATATTTCCAAAAAGGGAAATGATGATAATGAAGGAATAAGCAATTATCAGTAAAGCTTTAACAGTCGGATTCTGAGATTCTGCCCCGTATTTCTTTTTTCCTATCAGAAACTGCCAGTCTGCCAAAGTGTTGTCGTCCAGAGTGTAAAAACTCGACCTGTTTGTCGCAGCTTCAAAAATCCCTTCAAAGAACGAATCATTGTAAATTCGAGCCTTTGATGTGTGAAAGTTGCTGGCTAGATATGTCAAAGCCAACAACGCACATGTCTCCCTCATTTCTGCAGCAGACAAACAGTTTTTATTTAAAAAAGCCAATATTTTCAAAGATAGATAGTGAGCGGTTAGAATCTCTAGAAGGTGGAGAAGCTGAAGAATCAAATTCAGCGCAGTAGTTTGTATCAACTGCTGCGCGCATTAACAAGCGTTATTAAGAAGTAATTTCACTGCAGATACTCAGTTGTTTTGCTCCCCTGCTTTTGAAACCACGCAACCCCCTCCCACTTGCGGTACACGTGGAACCACTGACGAGTGCATCTCTGTCAAATGCGTATACTGCACGCATCTCTGCAAAAGAACGCCAAGTTCCTTAAACCCACAAGTCACATATCCCCATAAGGTTCGTGTACAATCCGTTTTTCATTCCTGCACAATGAAGACAACGGGTCAGTTTACTCTTTTGCATTAAAAACAAAAATCAAGTTGCCTCTCAGTTCTTGCTTTGTTTTGCAACAAAATATAAAATATATTTATTTATATATTGGGTAAATTTATATTTTGTGTATTTTTTATACTCGCGTGTCATTTATAACCCGACATTGCAGTAATCTTAAGTGACAACGAGTGTGCTTGGAGAGCGTAAAAATGGAATGTAATGGTAATAATAATGCATTTAACCAAGGCAACTTAACTGGTCTATTATCCAATCAAATGGATATAAATATAAATATCTGTACTACAAAAATATAGCATATGGCAATGCTTTCACTGTGTTCTGGACAGCACACTAAATGAATCAAAATAGGTGAAAAAGTTAATTAAATGGTAATTAAATAGTAACACACTGATTATAATTATTTGAGAGGACTATGTAGCACTAATACCAATGAATAAATTTTGTTTTACCACCTTTTTTATGTTTAACCACATATACTTGTTAGCTATATTAATATTTTGTTGCTTTATTGTTGTCAGTGAAAGGATGTAGGCTTTCAAGACTCCTGTCAATGTCTGAATGTGTCATCATTTTCAGCCATATATTGTTTCTGTACAAGGATCTAAATGAAGCCATTAGCTACAACTGTGGTTAAAAATGTCTAGTTCACAATCAGTACAGGTTTTCTTCTTTTAAAAGTGCCACATATTTTACACCTTTTGTGTGATCTGTCATCTGTCTGTTGTAGCTGAATTTGAAATCTGCACAGACATTGACATCTGAACAGTGACCAAAGATATTATGTGAAACTTTGAAATTAAATAAAAAAAGGAGTTTTGTGAGACAGAAAATTGAATGGTCTGGAAAAAATGACCATAAATCCCTGATACATTGCTTTTCATAAAACCTGACAGAGGGATGATATAGAGCTATAGAATCATGGCTTCCATGCTCAAAGTGGATATGACATTTGATTGACTGCATGGTGGTGTTATTCTGTTGAGTTCATTGAACTTTCAATTTCAATATGTCCCCCAAACTGAGAATTTTGCTTAAACTGTGCAAATAAGCACAGCTTTTCCCTGATCCTGAAATTTGGTTTGTTTATACCTGTCTGCACATGGAAAGTGTAATGATTGCACAAAAATAGCATTTAAAATACGTCAGCAAGGATGTTTAAAATATATCTCCTCTTGAAGCAATAGACTAATAATCTATACCAAATTTTAGTTTCAGGCCTTGAAACGATATTTATAAATGTTATTGAAACAGTTAGATTCAGATGGGTTAATCTGCACGCTGTATACTGCTAGCTGGCTATAGTAGGCTGCCCACCTTGGCTAACAAGCAAGCAGCTTGTTAGCTAGTCCATGTTTCAGAGGACTGCATCTTGCACCGTGCTATTAAGATTCAATTTACATTTCAGAGAGATGATATTGCAATATAATGAACAGTCACATTTACATAACTTATCTTGATTTCCAGCAATCAGTCAATTGCAAGATGTCATATGATTAATATTTTCCATTATTTTGTCAAGAACACACTGCACATTGTCTGCCTGAAAGAATACATCTTATCCCTTTTTCGCTATCCCTATTCATCACCCGAGGACCCCACTTCTTTGTAAGGTGGACAAAAACTTGCTTGTGTCAGTTCTCAGATGGGTCCAGGGAGTGACAACCTGGATGAGTTTCTATCCATCTGGGTTCATTTTATCCAAGATGACTAATGTCACCTTTTGCATCAAGGTAAGTGACACAGTTATTCTCACTAGAGAAAGACAGTGCTCTGTTAAACAATCATACTCTGGATTTACTGATTTCAACTCTATCTCTTCAGACTGATGTGAAAATTCAAAGAAAAAATGGAGTGGTACATTTCTGTACCAGGAAGACAGTGGCTGGTCTTTGTAAAAAGCAGACAGATGATATAGAGCTGATACAATTGACATGTCAATATACCTATTTCTCAGAAAAACATACCTTTTGGAGTCAAAGTAATTATGTAGTCTGTGCTGAAGATGTACATAACAACTGGTGATGGGATGGGAATATAAAAAACCCTGTATTTGAATTGTTAAGAAACAAACTAGGAAAGAAGAGACAAGGATAAAATGGCACTGTTTTGTAGTGATTTTTGGAAGGCAACAATTCTGAAAGACAGCTGAAAGATCACAGTTTTTCATCTGTGGTTGGTTCTGAAAATCTTGAACTTGCTAAAAGACTAGTATGGATCAAAAAACCAGGCAAAACAGGATTAACTGGAAACTGGAAACAATGAAACACAGCGGGTTCTTGCTAAAGGTTAGGTTTAACACATGCTCTCCCTTTGTTTAATCATCCTTGCTTTAACATGGTTGAAAATGCTAGACATTGTCAATTTAGAGATCCATTGTTACCCACAGCAGAACGTACACATTCAATTGAAATCTTTGAGATTATATGATGTTCCTAACAAGATATTGTTCTCTACTTCTAACTTCAATGCCTCAAGTTCAGCAGGAAAATTAGAATGAATGTCAAGCATTAGGTAAACCAGTTAGTGAAAAAAAAAAAGACAGACAGATTGGTATGGCAATTTGAACAATGGGCAGAAAGGCTTGTCTTTTACTCGATTTCAGTACATGCAAAGACCCTAATGCAATCTTTAGTAATTATTGGATACTCTGGACCTTTTATGTTAATGAAAGCTATAAATAAGCCTAAGAAAGGTATCTGATGTAATCAACACAAGTGGCATTTCTGTACAAGGAAAGTCACTAGAAATATGCAGCCGAAACTAAACCATGTAATCCAGAAAGTAACGTTATTTTCTGAAGAAGAAAATTTCAGGTCATTTGTACTTTTTATCTTGTGCTTTTTCTATTTTTCACTTAGTGGGGCCAGTGGTAATTGGATGAGTTTCACTCAAATGCACCCAGCGCCTTCTTCTGAAGGCTTATCATGATTGTTTGTCAAAACAGCATCTGAATGACAATTAAGACCATGTCTTACAATCAAATAAATCACAGTCTGTGACTTGTTTATCTGTATTTTGTTAGTGCTGAAAAGGTGATGCTCATACTGGTTTGATCATCATCCGCTTAGAAAACAGAGAATGGGATGTGTTTTACTTTAAATTTACTTTGCAATCTTAGGGGGGAAACTTTGTTCTAGTGAAAGCAGGGAGGCAGAAATTCTGGTAATGAAAATTTAAAATAAATTCCCTTCAGTTTCTCACAACAGACGTGCACTTGAAGACAGGCAGAATAGCACTCTCTCAAAAAAGGTTGAATATCATCCTGGATGTTCTATATATGACATTGTCAGGACTGCGGCATCTTAGCCAGTTTGTTTTTGTGTTCCCCGTCCATGTGCTCTTGTGTTCCAGCCCTGCCCTGCTCTCCGCCCTGTCCCCGCCCACCTGATTACCTGATCGTCTCCACCTGCCTGCCTGCGCACCTGCATCCCATCTCCTCATCAGCCCAGCCCCATATCTTCCCTGCTTGTCGCTTGTCTCGTTGCCTGTCATCTCAGTCTTCTGATTCGCTATTAGCTGTCTGTTGCGTTAATGTCTGCTGGTTCTGTTTGCCTTGCCCGTTTCCCTCGACTACGTATTCTTGGATCTGACTTTTGGTATTGATTGCTGTGTTTTTCTGGTTTTGGATTTCGCCTGTTTGACCCCGTTTTTGCATTCGCTTTGGACTTAATAAACCTGTTGCTTACCAGTCTTCCCTGTCTATGCTTGAGTCCTGACAGATATTCATATGAACTTGGTACTGTTCTGCTTTTACGTTACCTGTGTACCTAAATATTACAGCAACTGATTTTATTACTTGTCAACGTCTACATTTAGATTCATTAGTGCAGGGGTGTCCAAACCTCTCCTGGAGGGCCACTTGTCCTGCATGTTTTAGATCTCTCCCTGCTCCAACACAGTTGATTCAAATGATCAACTCGTTATGAACTCCTGAAGCTGCTGAATAACAAACTGATCATTTGAATCAGCAACACCACACACCACATCGCGACACACTAGCTGGGTGTGCGCTGATAAATTCTGACCGGGTTGCACAGTTTACATTAGTGGTTATTGGTTCCATGTTGGTTTCGTTGTGTAGTTTTGTTACAGCGTGATCAATCCAAATTTTTCCCAAAAACCCATTTAAAAGTGAGACTGGAGTTAAGCAACTTTATAATAGTAATATTAACTCCATAATCCAATCAATTTTTAAGACCTGTCAAAATCGTATTTAAGCCATTTTAAGGCCTAAAGTTCAGATTATTGAATTTTGGACTTTTTAAGGACCCGCAGAAACCCTGTGCTGAAACTGTGATTGGGATGGGATTCACATATGTAAACAGGTCCTTACAAAGTATCCACATCACATGCTACGAGTGCCCCATCTGGGAGGAGAGATACAAGAAAGACAAACAACACACCTAATAGGAAATATTCCTAGCACTTGGCATCTCTGAACAATATCCTTGAAATGTTTGCGTGTAATTTCAACTAAGGGACATAGTTTTTTCAAGAGCAGATTTCTCTCCATGGAAACAACTGCTGAGGGAAGGAGAGATCATTGTCAGCCAGGTCGGTAGGACAGTGTGCTTCTCAACATTTTTCGGAAAGACTGGATAATTGCAGAGAAAATCAAGAAAATCTGACAAAAAAGGAAAGAAAACATGACAAATATAACAGAGGACACAACAGGGTGGCAGAGCCTTGTCCCAAAAGCATCTGCCAAATGAATAAATGTAAATTAAATTAAATGTGTAAAAGTCAGTTTTAGGACTATATCTGACAGGATGAGGTCTAACCTGACTACATTATTTTGATGGAGAGAGAAAAACGATTTCACTGTTGTACGTTTGTGTAAAATAAAATACACAATCAAGGACACTAGCAGGAGGTAAAATTTATTTTTAAAAAAATTATTTTTCTAACAATGAGTCTTACAACAACTTCATGAAACTGGACAGTCTTTATTGTACCTCTAAGCCCACAAGGCTTTGAATCTGGGTGGATGGTAACACACGCATCAAAAGTAAGAAAAGCAAATGCTCTTCAGCTAATGCAGACCATTAAACAATGTGTATTTCAGGGGGAGGATTGTTAATAGGAAATAAGTCCAACAGGAGCAAAAAAAACAAAAGGACAGATAGTGAGAACAGCTTGAGTAGCAGTGTCTCGCAGAGAGTGTTTTGTTGCAGTTATCTTCGACCTCTTCCTTTGGAATTACTGGAATCTTTAAAAGGATCCAACACGTCCTGCAGAGCAAGAATATTTGTGTGAGAGAGAGGGGGAGAGGGAGGGGGAGAGGGAGAGAAAGAGAGGGGGAGGGAGAAAGAGAGAAAAGGGGAAAGAGGCAGGTTGATAGAGAAAATCAGTTTAGATTATAAAAGGAGTAAATAGGTGCAACTTCAATTTGACACACTGACTTTACACTGAAATGACAGGAAGTCATCTGCAATTCAACCATGAGACAGAGCTGGTCAAACCGCTTACATCATCATCGTCGTCGTCATCAAAACACACACCCCTGTACGACTGGCTCTGACTCTGAGAACCCTGCCTACTTGAGGATAGAGAAGAGACCCTGTAAAAAAAAACAAAGGAGAAAGCAGCCCCCATCAAACATTAGTATCACACAGGCATGTACAACTCCATGCAGCATAATGTAGATTAACCAAAGTGAGAACAGAGTAAGCATGGCAAGCTGAAAGCACCAGTCATTACTGGTTTGCCATCTGGAATGTTTCTTTTGAAACATTCTATACTTAAATCATTCAAATATTTAAGCTTAATAGTCAATAGAATACAGAAAGATTCATTTTTAAATAGTTGAAGCCCTAGTTATGAGCTCTGGTCTGGAAACAATGCTTGTCCTCAGAAATTACACCACATTTAAGGCTTCTTTAAGCGGGAGGATTGGACACACTTATAAAGACTAGTGTTTGGCATGCTGTCCATTTGAAATAAAGGCACTCCTTCCTCACTACTACCAACCCAGTAATTTCGCATGAAATGTCAGTTATGCAATGAACTGAAGTATATACAATTATGTTACACATGCTGCAGGACTAGCCACTCTTTTATTATTACCTCTAATTGTAACATTTTTACCACAAATTTCTAGGTAACATTGTTTGCATTGATGGAGTGGGTCAGTTGTTATGGTGCTTGTCTTGAGCACGGGGTGAAACCTGCAGCCTCACCCCAGCTGTGTCATCAGCCGACACTGACCAAGAGTCCACTGCGGCAGAAGAATATGGCATGTGTTCTGCTGGGCATGAGAGGATCTGTCGACGGGCTGTCTTTGTCTCCCTGCTCTCCGGCACTCTGTGTGCCAGCAGGCACCTGTGAGCCACTCATAATGGGGCATAATGGGAGTTTTGCCAATTCTCCAATGGGCCCTTACTCCACTGTAGTACACTATGGGACCTGTAGCACAGATTTTTGTACCTCCCGTAACCCCATGTGTGATGCTTCCGCACTCCCGTACGAGTGCAGAGTAACAGTAAGTGATTTCAGTATTCCTGTTCAAAAGTAAGTTGATCCAGAGAACACTTGCCAACAGCAGCGGTTATTTCCTGAAAACCCCTGCTGCTGGCAAAACTACAGCAGGCAATATTAATAGTTCACGGAAATTATGGGTTTGGGGAAATCGCAGCTGCAAGTAGAGCTCATCAAGGCCCAACAGCACACAGTAACATAATTAGAAATAAATTTGCAAATAACACAGTAAAGAACAAAAGTTTAAATAACATGTTAAGAACTACTGAAAATGAATGTTATTTACTTTGAATCCTGAGGGATAACAAGGATCATGGAGTAATGTGAGTACGGCATAAGACTCACTGGCTAAGTGCAGCCATGCTTAAGGACACATAAAACCCAACTACTGCAGCTAGTGTATGGATGGGAAACCACTCGTACACGGTATCCACAGATGATAAAACCAAGGTTAGGAGGGACTGCTGTCTGCTTTCAGTTTCACTTGCAATGCAGCATCTTTGGAAACAAAGACCTGGATACACAGACAGATACACACAGACCAAAGACCTTGCATACACAATGGGACTCTGTTATAGCCTACCAGTCTCCACATTGGTGACAGTTGTTTTCTCACCACTCAATGTTTACACACAAGTAAGCATTTTCACATACAGACTTACATTTTAAATGGATCATATCCCAGTTTTAGTGGAACATCCCAGTAACCAGCAGATAAAAAACTAAAGCAGTTACATTTTTATCTGCTAGTAACTAGGGTATTCTAGATGCATAAAGATTTGCACTATTCTATCATCAAAATCTGCTTTTGTTTTCAGATGGCACATGTTTGTCATATTACTGACAGCTTGAGAATACAGAAAAAAAAGAACTGTTTACAATACATAACTACAGACAGAATCAGGAAGGTCTAATTAAAATTCGAAACCTCCCACAGGCTTGGAAAAAAAAAAAAACTATCAGCCTACTTCTGATGCAAATAATCTCTCTGTTAAAGAACAAAAAAGCCTTAATTATAAACTAAGTTGGGTTTGTTTTTTCCTTTTCTTTCCTGAAGTTCAAAAACATACAAACCAGTTTCAGTGACTACAATGACAAAACTTTGAGAAATGGCATCCCATGCATGTTTTAGTGTCAAACCAAATGCAGAGCTCATTAAGGAGCGCTTTCTACAAACTGTACACACTGCCAAGTCACGAACATAGTCAAAACAAACACAAGTCAAATCATTTTCTTCTTTATTTGGTGGAGTACAGTGCACCACAGCATTGTTGACCACACAGCATTACTATTTTGAAAACTCAAATAAATGTTAATCTTATCTCCATTTACTTTTTACCTTACCTTTACCTTATTACCTTCAAATATGTATTATGTGTGAAGCATTTAGTTAAAAACATTTAATGTTGTTAAAAGCAAATGTGAATTGTATGATTCTTAAAAGTGAAGTTCAAAATAAATGGATAACTTGGACGTCTATGTTAAACTCAACATTTTTGTGTTATTTAACTCAGAAAAATGTTTTTAGTTAAATTCTTCAAACATGGAGCGAAACATGATGTTCTTTTATATCTGTGACAGCATACGCTGTGGAATACCCAGTTTCTTGGAAGCATCTGTTTGGTTGATCCTTCACTATTTTAAAACTGAAAAGGTAGCGTTTTTCATCTTTAAAAGCCGAGTACTTTTTTCTCCAATATTTCACTTGGTAATTAGCCAAAGATAGGGAAGTGATGCACCATTTCAAACGATTGAGTATCGTATTATAAGTGAGCCCAAAAAGATTCTTATAAGACTGATCGCTTGATTACAAGTGGAATTTTAAATTCTACCCCAGTTCTTTTAAATGCTATATGCAGATGAATCTAATCTGCATTTCTTATTAAAGTTATTAAACTTCGAAAAAGTTCTGCACTTCTAAAAAGTTCTGACAAGCAACAGTTTGAAACCACAGCAGAACAAAGTGGGAGAACTAACAGATTTAAAACTAATGGGTGAACAAATGAAAAATAAGATGGCAGTTCTGCAGACCTACCTCTGAGCTGATTTGAAAGGTCTTGTGAAGGGCACCTCATCATCGGACTCGTCATTGATGACAACCTGGGGAAAAGGCGACAAGTGGAAGGTGAAGGCTGGGAAAAGGGCCTTTATTTTAAACTGTGGAGTTAATGACAAGCAGGGACTGGCTGTAAAAGTCATGGTATGCTGGGGGCGAGGGTATTTATCTTGTGCAGGTCCACAGTACAGGGAGACTGAAAATTCGATTTGGATGAAGGTCTCACCTCCATACAGATGCATGCATACACACAGTGAGCTGAGGTGCAAGGTTCCTGGCAGCTGTTTTCACACAAAAATAATTTCTTAGAAGAGTTAGCCAGGAAGAGCTGCAGTGTGGGTAGACTTCATTAATCAAGTTTACCCGATTCATTAAGCAACTGGAAATGGAACAGGTGTTCTACCAGGAGGAGAGTCTGTACAGGTGAAAAACTGTTCACTGGGAGAAGCTGCTAAAGCAGCTAAATTAGTACAATCAGAACATTAATACAAAATGAAGAAGCCAGTATTGCTTCCCCAATAATCTGTCCAATCTGTTTTAGGGAGCTCAGTCTTTTTTTGTAGTGATCCACTTTTAGATTTTGAATTATTCATTCAAATCATCTCTCAATCCAACTGCACAAAAAGTAATGATTTATTTCACATCCCCTTAGCATCATTCAAATTTCCCATTTGGTGACTGCTGCAACTTCTTGCAATGAGAGAGACAAATTAACCAAGAAGCCCAGAGCCTGTCTTTGGGGTTCAAAAAACAATCAGACTAGCCACAGCACTTGCTTCCAATTTGAACACTGGCCAGTTGTGAGACAGGAGGCTCAGACAGCTTATCCAGAAACTTTCAATCACTCTTGTCTCTCCTCACCATTTGGCTGTGCTATATCAGACCTCCAGAGCACGTTCAGTCTAAACAATATTAAAACTGTACCAGGAATACGTTTGAAGATACACTCTCTTTTATTTCACAAGTGAAGAAAGTCTCTCCTCTTTAAAGACTGCCAATTCCCAGACCAGACAATATGTAGTTCCAAAGAAAGATGAAGTGAAATGGCACATGGCAGGTTACTCACATGCATTCAGATAGCTTACTACCTTGTTAAGTTCTTCTGTAAATTATTAACATGGAAGCTACCAAACCATATAAACAAAGGTTAGGAGGCATAAACATTAGCTTCTCAAATACAGGAATAGTGATACTTGTTTCTTGACCACTCTCAGAGTTGAACTGCCATAATTTTTCTCCAACTAAAAACACCTTGCTGCAGTTGTTTGCATTTAGATCTGGTGCATAACTTGAACTTCTACTGAACCTCTACCCTAAGTATTTGTATCCTGTCACTCTTTCAAGTGACCCCTTACAGATCCATTACAGATCACAGGATACCATCTTTACCTTTACCATTACTAAATTTATCATGTCTCTGGTTTTCTTCACTTCATCTTATGATGCTCATTTCAATATTTACAAAATGTATAAAACAGAAGTTAACATACTGGGGCGCTCCAGCATTTGTGTACTGAATAGAACACACATTGGAATTGAGTTTGATCTGTCAACTGATATTTGTTAGCAGGTTGCTGATCCAAAGTGTGATCTTGAGCTTCACCCGCCACCTTTTTCTATGGTATTCAAATATACTCTCAATGTTTGTATGCATACTGCTTAATGAATTAATGAATGAATTAATTGCTTAATGAGAAGCTTGGGTTGCTGTGAATGTTTTGTTTTGTTTTCCCCCCCCAACATAAAATTCCTGAAAATTTGGGATGAGTGGATGTTGAAGTGCTTCCCAAAACAATCACTTATTACTATAATTAACAACTCTTGGAATAAAATTGGATGACAGCACCAGGGATAAACACATATACTTGCAAACCACCAGCTTAGTAGCAAGTCCACCAGATGCATGGCCAAGAAAATCCTATTGTACTCTTAAGCTTTCACATTGAACCATGACTCATAGCGTTCTTTACAAGCAAAAAAGGCACAACCCATTACTAACAGAGTCATGAAAGCAATATACAGAAAAGGTTGTTTTTTTTTTTGGGGGGGGGGGGGGGGGTGTTGACACATTCGCTCCCTATTAGGTCAGTTCTTTGATGGAAGGCTTGAGATACTGTTACCAGGAGCTCCATACTAGATCCCAGTGGCATATCATGACACCATGATTGAAACAGGTTTGAGTATGTTCCAGTGATGTCACCCACTGGGTATGCTAGAGTTTTATTGTCCTCTGTACTATATTGACTGCATATTTCAGAACCATGCACTAAGGGCTTTCACTCAACAATGGTTTTGAAATGCATATTCTGAGCTGATCAAGGACCACCGTGGCTACAGTACTGAAGCACTGCAAAAACACTGCCTTATTTCGAGGGTATTATTACTGCAGCACAAGAAGTCATTTGCAGTAATACAAATGTCTGCAGTCATTTCTTCCTTCTGGATATTCAGGTTTTTCAATACTGCTTCTTTTGTTAACCTTAATATGAAAGAATATGGAGAGACTGGATCCTCTGAGTTAAGGAAATACATGCTCTACAATACTACATTTACTGAGAACACTGAATAGCCATCAGGACAGAGGAGTTTAAAATGTACTCCTTATTCCTTAACAACGGGAAAAATCTTACTTCATCTTTATAATTCTTCGATGTTGTACCTCTGGAAGGTCTCTGAGAGGTTGCTTGGAAGGCTGCAACACAGACAGGAAAACGCTGAGACAGATACAGTATCTCCTTTTGATGTTTATGTAACTGTTCCTGTCAAGTTATTTTCCACAATACTTAAGAAATGCAGCAGAATGGAAGGTGTCTGAGGAAGCTCAGCTGGGTACACAGGGGGAACAGGACAGCAGCAATGCCAGGAAGGGCATGCATTCAGCATCTCAACAACAGCTGAGCACGCTCTCTTGTTCAAGAGTGGGACGTACATCAAGGACCAGCTGAATATGTATATAGTGCCCTCCATATATATTCACACTACTGATTAAATAACAGTGCAAGTTGAAAACACACATTCCAGCATGACAATAATGCACATCATTAACCCACATCTACAGAAGAAATTTTTGACTGAACCAAGCATTTGTGCTTCAGACTTAAGAATGCAGTAAAAAAAACAAAATATCTCAAGAACTACAGCAATTCTAAAGTTAAAAAATCCCTGATGTTCACAAACCGCATAACACACCATAGGAAATGTTTTGGTAGTGTAGACTGTTCAAGAAGAGGTCTTACAAAAAATAACTACACAGGAGTGAATGACTGTGACCTTCATGTTTCTGGAATAAAATGATTTGTGACCAACACTACTGTGCTTTGTCAAGGAACAAGAAATGGTGAATTATGGTCATGCCCCAAAACCAGGGAGTTCAACACACAAAATGTTTAACTATGATTTACGGGTGCTCATGGAAGGTTAATTTCATAGAAATATTAAAACTGCGTCACACCAACTATGCACCCATTGGACTGTTGCAGAGGGGAAATAAATACGTTAAAAGGAAATTAAGGAATAAGGTAAAGCGCAATGAAAGAGAGGGAAGGAAAAAACAATGGAAGAGAGGGAAGGGGGACAGATGGAAAGAGGTCAAGATAAATGAAGAAGGGAGAGGAATGAGGACTGAAAGAGAGGTAGTGGCGGGAGATGACGGAGGTCAAGTGGAAATGAACAATGATGAAGCAAAGAAAAAGGAAAGAAGAATCTAAGGGAAATCAGGGAAATGAAAGAAAAGGGTAAGAGGGAATTACAATCAGCAAAGGAGAGGCTGAGGTAAGGACAAAAGTGTGCGGAAGACCAGCGTTTGGGGCGCAGACGGGGAGAGGTGTTGGGCATGAAGAAGAGAATACAGGGAGTGGCTGAGAGGCAGCGAAGGCTGGTTTTGGAGGTGGAGGATGTGGTGCAGACCTACCCTCCATGATGGATCTGCTCTTCACTGGGCTGACGACAGGGTTCTGCTGGGCACGCCCTCTCCCTGGAGCCTTGGCCTCAGACGTACCTTGTTACAAAAAAATAAAAAAGCTTCCTATGGAACTTCATATCTACAAACTGTGTAAAGCTTTTATGCGACACATTTATCTTTTGCAGTCGTGTTTGAGGAGTTCCAAGATGGCCTCAGGTCTGAGGTCAGACACAATCTGTGAGCTCAAGCCAAACAGTTTATACCTTAATATACTGTAATTGACATTTCAATGAACATGCATCATAACAGCATAATTCGTCATTCAGACTTAAGAGCAGGCACCAACATGGTTGACAGACCATGAATACGTACTATCCTGACCCTGTCAATTTTTTTCCCCCAGAGCTTTGTGTGACCGTGACTAGCCTCATCTTTCTGCTGCTGGAGAGTGCGAAAAGTACATTCTAATCTGTAAGACTGTGTCTCTTTGGTACATTCAACTTAATTAGTTCATGTCAGAATTTCAAAGTGTAAAAAAAGAAATGGCTGATGTGTGTATAATGAAGAAAAACATATCACCCACATTATTACACCTACATTACTTGGCCTTCAGTCAAAACCAATCAAACCTTTCTTGGGAGCACAGTGCAATACTATTTGCCTAAGCATGACTCAATTTAAACAGAGCTTCTCTGAAGGGCAAAACCCACCTGGAGATGGACTGATGTCATAGCAAATATCTCTCTCTGATAGGAGCCATCTATGCTCCTCACATACTGAGACATCAACACAAGTAAAAATTTCCCTGTTAAAGACTCTTCTGTGGTGGTTAATACAGAATCACAAGGTCATAAAACATGAAAATAAAATGTGTTACACATGTTAAAGAGATACATACAAAGTAAGGAGCATTTAGGATTGCTACAGGTATAATACATGGTTAATGCACTGGTTACAATAAAATGCAAAAAAAGTATATATTTTCAGACTTTTTTCAGGTATTACAATACAATATAACATTAAATTTTGATGGTAATGCAATTCATAAAAGGTTGTAAGGCAATACCAAGAAAATGTTTAAATGGGAACATTTCCCATTTAACTTTTGAAGCACAGTCTAATAATGACCCTAGAACTTCCATAATTAAAATTTTGGCTTTGGTTCACACAAATTTACAAAATTTATCTGACAAAATTACACACAAAATTTAAAAACAAACTTGTACATGATTTCCAGTCCACAATTGGCAACATATACTATCCACATGTTTGCAACATATACTATTAAAAAAATTCTGATCGATTCAAAAAAACTATTCTGATCACACAAGCTCCTCTCTTCCAATGCCTTCAGCATCACGTTTCCTGCATCATGCCCCAGAACAACCATCGGAAAATGTCATACAAATACTGATACGGTATTGCTTCTACACGCTGGTTCTGATTCTGTCATGGAAAGCTACTCTAGGCTGGCTGTCATACACACAATGAGCCAGCACGCCCACAGCTGGCATTTCGAAACACTACGCCTCTGGATGGAAAAGAGCACGAACGCGCAAGGTAACGCACCTGGATGTACAAAACGGTACGTTTCAAAGAGCACTTTATGTTCCCAACAGGCATGAACTTAATAACTTACTGCGTTCAATATTCATTTTAACACAAACTAATCCATTTTAAAATATTTTATACTATTTCCAAGTTGCTGGCAGGAGTTATTACACTTAAATGTCTCTATGAAAAGGTAATACATTTCCACTTTATATATGATTTTTTTAAATTTAAATGCTGTAGTTGTACATCAATCATGTATATCAATCATTCATATTATTATAAGTTATTTTGCCAGAAATTCCATTTCCCCGAAGTATTTATTAATCCACGGTCTGTCCCTCACTCCAACACCATTCACAAAATTATCAGGTTTATACATGTTGCTCATACAGCAACTGAAAGTAATTAGACAATGTTAACAGTACTTCTTGTTCCATAATTAGTGACTGCAGTTAGTTCAGGTTTTTAACTCTGCATTTTTTTTTCACCAGCTAATGCTCTCAATGTCAATTACATGTTGGGGGACTACCTGCAGGCTGCAGATCTCTCTCCCGCATCTCTCACAGCTGAACATTATTTCACGCTGTGAAATGCTCAGGGTAGACACTTCACTTTCTACCAGCTCTCATTTCCTGTAAGCGCAAGGTCTACCAAGCTGTACCAAAAATGCCACTGTACCTTGAGCAGGTAATTCATAACCATTGAATTAATAACCATGCACTGCACTGTTCGACCTCCACCCATCACAGCACTCTGGGCAAAGCAAGAGCGCTGTGATAACAAAATTCTACTTTCCAAATTGTGTATATACAAAAAATGAATACTACATTTGCATACTTAATTTATAATACACTATAATGTACAACTGTAAAAATAAAACAAAATGACCACGCAGAACTGAACTCCTGGAGAAGACAGCAGAGTGCCATTTGGTCTAGAGAAGATGGGAGCTTTGTGCTGCAAACCTCATGTTCATTCATGGGGAACCAGATGGCAACACATAAATAATGTTAACCTTCAGTATCAGTTGCCTTTCTCAGCAAACTAATATCAACCATAGGCAAACCCACTGAAAAGCATAGCTTTTACTCCTGACATTTACTTGTGCCAATACTGCTGAACTTATTGATTCAAAAGGCATTTCTTTCATTCTGTCAGAAACAGGGATGGGTTACACCTCGGAGTGATTACGCTAGAGTCACCTGGGCTGCTCCAGCAAATACCCAGCTGGATGGTAGGATGGCGTACTGATAGCGACAGGTTCAAATTAACAGCACTGCTGTTGTACCCATTTGCAAGGCACTTGACCAGAGTGCTTTTCAGTTAGCACAAGACCGGACTTGTACCTGTGCAAAAACGGTACCTATGGATGAGCCAATATTCTAACCAAGTGAATAATGAATCAGGTGCCACAAGAAATGAACAGACTAAGATAAAGTGTTTGATATCAAGGTCTTCTGAAATTAAGATTTTTTTCCTCAGTTTCTCAGTGACAAGAGTTGAGATTAATATGTGTGAATTTGATAATTTTGCTCAATTAACTATGGTCATTTTGAGAACACCATGTACAACTCACCCCTGCCCCTTCTGGATGTCCCTCTGGTAGCTGAACTCTGACCCCTGGCCCCCCGTGCACGCCCTCTTCCTCGACCTCGGGAAGGCTGTGGCGGGGCGAGGCTGTCATCGGAGTCCATGGCTACATCACCCTCTTCAGAGAGATGGAAGTCATCATCCTGGAACTGGTCTCCTGACTCCTGTGTTCTATGAGCTTTGGCCCGATTGATGGCCTGTAACAATCACAGCACAGGTCTGCTCTCACCAGGGGATCTTCTTCCTCCATTGAAGTGTGGAGTTAACTAGAACGCTTCAGCTGGAAGCCTACCTCACGGACTTCCTCTTCCTCTTCTGCTGTGTTCTTCTTTGAGTCCCGGAAACGACGGATCTGTGGGTAAACGCAGGCATTAACATCACAAAGACACACACCAAAAACACACAACTCTTTGCAGCCTGTTTGGAAAAACAATTACAGAATGTTCTTGTGACAATTACACGATACCCCATTTTCAACACCAAATATGATAACAGCTTTAGACCAAGTTAAACTTCACTGGATCAGATTTCTGCTCCTTTTCCTCTATACAACCATCTGGATCCTACAGGAGCCATAGCACTGTGATTCAAAAACATCTCCACAACATTTCCACAATCAACAAAAGAGCTCCCAAGCTGCGCACAACCATTTACATTTATTTACATGCACTCTTCATCTAGCCCACATCTGCTATGACATCAGCGGTATTCTGCAAGTACTGAGAAGCACAAACTTGTCTCAGGTGCTAATAAATGCTAATAAATTCAAGATCAATGCTTTATCTGACTTTTCCAGATGCACAGTGTTAAATTAGAATTATCTAATAAATGCTTGCTGTGTTGCAATGCTGCAAGCACAGCGGTGGATCTGGAGTAACATCTTCTCTTTCTTCTGAATTCAACACAATGCATTCATATCTGTCTGTTGTACTTGAATAAGTCTGTTCTTTAGAATTGAATAACCCTATCTGTATAACCCTGAACAACAATAACCTGCATGAAATAAAACATTTTACATGCCCATACAATGAAAGAGACATTCTGTTTTACTGACAATAAGAAAGACATTCTCATTATTTATTATAATGACTTCATCTAAATGCACTTTTAGCTCTGCGGGGTAAAAGCATCTGGGAACTTTCCTAGTTTGTGTTCATATTAAGTGGCACCCAAAATTACATGCCACTGAGCTGGTACTAAACAGGATTATTAGCACAGCCACAGATGAGGTATCCTTACACAGGACAGGAGGACTGAACCAGCCTCACACAGAACAGTTCATTTTAGATAAACCAAAAAAGGACACTCCTCAAGCTGAAAAAGAACAAGAAATTAGAAAGCGCGGATAATTCATGAGGATGCGCCATACAGGTATACTTTGATTAACAAAACATCTGAGTAAGTTGCTCCTTTGCAGCAAACCCAACATTCTTTTCATAATTAAACAAAAAAATATTTATGGAAAAATTTCCAGGGGTCATGGAAAGAAATTCAGAACTGTAAATTGCATGTACTTGCTTCTTAAGGATAAACAGATGTTTTCTTACATTATCAAGAAACAAAGGAGGTGGTTTGGGAATAATTAAAAGTAACAATTAAATAAGACATTATCTCCCTTCTCCAATTACCACTTCTCACAAAGTAAAGATGGCATCTGTGGGCAAATGTCATCAATCAATTTCTACAGACACTGAACTGCACATCATGGCGTTAGAATCATTAGAAATAAAAAGTGAATTGCAATGAAATTGTTATACTTGGCTCAACAAACACTTCAAATCACTAGAAGGACAAGTGGAGCTAAAGCAATGGCCATTAGAGCACTAGCGCTGTGTGAGACAGCAGTGTTAATGCATGTTAATTAATGCAAGTTCAAAAAGGTTTAAGAAATAAATTAACATTTCTAGCAATACTTTGCTAAGTACCCCTATTTGCCATGTTCTGAAATGCATCCATTACACATTACGCTACACACATCTCTGGCGACAACATTTGTCTTTAAGTCACCTTAGGTGATAAATCTAGTTAACTAACAAAGGTATACCTGTATGTTAGTGAAAATGAATAAACATACAGCAGCTTCACAGAGAGTTAGATATGCTCTATGAAATTTGCTATTGAACTGTATATCCTGAAGAATACTGACAGACGTGAGCTCACACATACATTGTAATTTCCATCACTTTCGACCAAACAATGCGAACACAGCTAGATATATAAATTTTGTGGACAGCAATGTATAATTTTGATAATGTAAGTCATTTAAGTAACAGCTGTTAGTCAGTACTTTCAGCATCAACTGAGACAGTGAAATTTTATGATATCTGAACATATCTCTGCGCAAACTGAATTAATGAAAGATCCTCTGTCAGTTCATCAATTGGTGGTTGTTGTTGTGATGGAGGTTGTTGATAAGAAGATGCAATGGTAATAACTGAAAGCTTTGAAGCTTCATGACCTTGATTTGGAGAGAATGGAGACCTGAGAACAAATTATTAACCATTAGTGAAAACCAACAGTGAAATGTCTGACAATGTGTCTATAGCCATGTCTTTCAATGCCCTTCTTTTCATTGCTGTGCAGAGGCATACAAGAAAAAAAACTCCTGCGAGAGAGATTCAAAAGAATTTCTCTTTCAGAAGCTCCAATACACACTATACAAGTTCAAATGTAGTGCTGAAGGACAGCTGATGTATAGCTAACATGCTGGCCACAGGCACTGAGTCTCCCACTGGGATATGCCATAAAGGACACATACACATGACCAGTCAGTCAAAGTGAACCATGCAACACCCAGGCCAGCGCCTTACCTGTCCATAACAAAGCTATGGCTATGTCCAGCATGCTCCATAGGGGAAGCCTAACAGGAAGCAAATGGTCCATTATGGGAAAATGACACCCCCTCAACACAAACTCTCTTTGCTCTAACAGCCTTCCCTCTTCCTTGCAATAACATAGTGCTGTCAATTGCACAGTCACATCAACAGTAATACTTTGACAGCTCTGCGATACTGCGGACTGGACACTCAACACATGAACCTAATGGCCCCGGCCTAGTGAAAACGCAGGGACCCATTACCATTTTTTCCAATACAAGATACACCTGGGCAAACAGGACAGATGACACTTACCTGAATCTGCTGTCTGTGTAGGAAGAAAAAAGTAAATATCCAAGAGGGCAGTGAAGATATTTTTTACCCTCATCTTCACAATCTCAGCTAAATAAATAAACTAGATTAAACATCATCCATACTTCACACTCTACAGATGTGTTGGCTAGAACATGAATGGCAAAGTGGTGTTTGGGGTCTTTCTGAATGGAACTAAAATCAGCTTAGAGGAATTTTTAAAAATTAAATTAAATTATAAAATTTAAATGAAATGAATAAAATTATGTTAAAATAAAAAATATGAGCCAAACCATCTGCTTGTGTTTGTATTTGAGTGTCGGCACAAGCCTGACATCTTCATACCTTCAGGTAGAGGGAAGAATGGAAACTCTGGAGCGCTGACTGCCCTCATTGCAGAGAGTGAAGGCTAAAATAAGGACAAAGTTTTAAGTGACATAAGATACAGATCGCGACAGATGGCGAGTCCCTAATGGGCACCATGCTGTCCTCAGCCAACACCACAGCCTCTGCATGTGTCCATGCCCCACCTCCCCACAAAACCTAAGAGCTCGCTTGTTGCTAAGGGAACCCCTGGATAAACCATAATCGGACTGCTGATGGCAACAGCAGCTGTGACATATCAGCTCTGGCGTGAGAATTAATGGGAGAGAGCCTTGAGAGAGGCAGAAGGCAGGAGAGCAGGAACAACGACAAGAAAAAGGTGAGAAAGCATGCCTAATGGAGGTGTGGATGTAACAAAACCCATTTACAGAGGTGAGCCTTCCCTCAATGAATGGGAGAACACGAAGGGTATGAGAGCTCAAGCCGCATGGAGCGATGACAGTACCCCTGACAATCTATTGTGCCTGCAAATGTAAGATAATGAAAACTGTTGAACTTATTCACAATAACAGCCGCTCAGCAGTGGCAAAGTGAAAACATTCTCACGGACTCCAGACCAAAAATTGCATCACTTAGGTTATAAGCCTTGTATGTGGTAGTTGCAACCCCCTCTCATCTTTAACAGCGACAAACACCCATCATTTTGTCATCCATATGAATGATTTCGCACTTTCATGGCAACATGAATATTTTGTATGTGACACTGAATAATCAGCCTTATGATGGGCTCTGTGGTCTGCCTCCACGGTGCCATAACATTTGACCATTCTGACCTTCATGCATCATGTCAATCCTCTTTTTCGCAATTCTTCTGGCAAAAACCATGACTGTCACAGAATTGTTTTCCAGTATTTTCCCATTAACTCTGAGAACTAACAAAGGTTTGATCCAACTCTGGATCATTTACATTTAATTCAATTCACCCCACTTGATAACCATGCATAATTAATCTATCGATGAAATGTTGAACATTTACTTTCTTTAAACAAGGCATAATATTCTCTCTGTCATCTGAAACTCGGAAACACGGGCTGTAAGATACATTCTATAATGAATGTTTGTCTCAACTGCTGTGATAAATGAATTTGGCTACCTCAGCATGCTGATTGGTCATACGTGCACACATACATGTACATAAATGCCTGTAAATAATGTTCCCAGTCACATGATGTTCTATAAGAACAATCAGCCATGTGACCTACTATGCATTCCTGAGGCTACTGAACCTAGCTAGTGAGCAAAACTTTATTGCAACACATTACACTAAAATACTGCCATCTGAAAGGGAAGACTAGCATGACAATTCACACATCTATTTGGCAACAATGTGCCCTATTGTTTAAATGGTAGCTGACTCCAGACAGTGCACAGAACGGGGAAACAGCTCACACAGTTGGAACAGTCAGAAAGTGTTACCGACCATGTTGTGAGTTACCTAGCTAGCTAGCTAGAGGGCTGGAGAGCAAAATATTACAATGTCCTGTCACTGGCAATAGCAAAGGCAGCAGAGACACAGCCCTCACAGAGCTTTAGAGTGAGGCAAGAAAGACCCCCCCCCCAGCCTTGTTTAGATATTATGGTATTGATAGACAATGTTTCCGGTGCTTTCAGTTGTGTGGCGATTATACAAGAGGTGATTTATGATGGCCCTTCTCCGAAGAATCTGTACTGCAGTCTCAGCTTTGTGTAAAAAAACAAAAAAAACAAAAACAAAACTGTGCTCATGGTCATGGCTATGTAGTTCCAGCTAATGCTGGGGTACTTCATGACATATCGACAAAGCTCTAGTGCCCAAAAGTGGTGACATAATTTTGTGCAGCTAGCATTTTAGTTATTTAGTGGTTCAGCAACAATTTCCAACTTATGTGTTAGCTGTCTTGTTACACTGTGCAAGCTACACCATGCACCTTTTTAAAACTCCAAAATGTGGTCCTATGACCTAGCTGGGAAGGGTGCATTTATACTCTTCCATGAATACAGCTGGCTTGCTTTATCTAAAAATGTAGAAACCAGGTAGTTAGCAAGAAATACAAATGATATTCATTGGATTATAATATATAATATTTTAACGCTGTTGTGTTTGAAAGCAGAGGGCAACATGCTTATTTACTAACAGAAAGTATTCAGCAATATTTTCAAATACTGTCACACTAATCCTTAGTATTGAAAAGGCACATCTTGGTTCGAGAACTGCTTCATTTTCTCTGCAGTGTATGCTTAGCTTACAGTCTTGTGACTATATTCGGCAATGAGGACTAAGAACAGAAGCATATGTGGAAGCATGAGTTAAGTCTGAATCACAAAATTGAAAGATACACAAGTATGGCACATGAAAAATGTTCAGGGCTCTTTAGTCTGAATCAGTCCTTTAGAGAGGTGAAGATGAATCTCTCAGATGTTCTTGAAAGTTTGCACATATAGTGGTCATATGGGTATGGCAGGTAAAACTAATTCAAACCATCGGTCTTATTTCACCTAGACACATATTTAATGAACGGACTCAAAGAGTTGGTATATAGAGAAAACAGAATAGGACTGACCACAAGGCCTTGAGATACACCAGAAGGAAGTAGACAATGGAGTACATAGAACCTCTCCGGGATACCTGATAGGATGGAGCGGAAGGGTAAGAGGAGATGCAATCAAAAGCAGAACAAAATTCCCAGATTAGCAAGGGTCAAAGCATTATCTGATAGTACTGAAAACATCAGAACAGGCAAGAAGGATCAATGCCTGGTTTCCATTGACCTGCCTTATCTGTATGGAGTTCTGGTCTGATGTAAGCCAATGTGGTGGATTTCATTTTAATTTACTGGGTTGCCAACAGCTCAGGTTTTTTGGCTTATAGGTTCCTTTTGTGGTGCCACCTACTTTGCATGTGTTTTGGTGAAAAAATGACCACAGCTCCCCAAGTGACAAGTGCATTTACTCATGAATACAAGATGGAGGAAAAAAATTGAGGCTTGTTCTATTCTTGTCCTGCTCTTCACACTCAACAGAGGGCATGTCCTCTGCTACAACAAAAGACGAGACAGAAGATAAACTGTGGTGTCTTTTAATGCTCAACATTTTGCTTCTCCTCACATAGCTTTTTGTGGCAAGGTGATTGGCTTTTCTGCATAAATGGACCAACTGGGGATTAGTTAATAAAATACAAGTTCTGAATGATTGCAATTATGCAGGACTGTGAACCTTAGAATTGGACTGAGTTTATAGAAGCTTAATGGTAAACAAAAATCACCCACATATGGAGAGAGGCAGCACTTAAAAAGCATACTAATTCATACCGGCTCTCCTGCACTAATTGTCAAATGTTGTACGTCTCACTCAACTATTATTCAACACAAGACATGGTGTACTGGAATAAAAGATTAGAAAATGTATTAATGAGAAAAACGTGTTAGTTTATACTTAACTTCATGTTGTGTATGTTGTGTTTGTATGTATGTTCTTTGCTATTTCTTTATGTCAGATGCCATAAAGACCCCACATCCCCATCAACACCTTCAGTGCTCTTTAGTTCTACACTAGGCAACTCAACCTTTGACCTACATCGAGGCTCTGTTTTGTCCCTGTGGTTGTTTTTGTCTGTTTTAGCTGCTCAAAACTGATAACACCATAGTATGTTTTCAACTGTTAAACTTCAATTAATTATTTCAAAATCTCTGATTTAATGAAGAGACAAACTGCATTTGTTTACACAGTTTACCTTTGTTTACACCTTTATTTTGGGTAACACTAAATACCTCAATGCATCACTTTCACAGTATGCAAGTTCTTCTTCGTTGGCAAATAACTGCCATTCTGTTTCCACCCACATTGTGTAATCCACTGTCACTTATATTGTTTGTATTATAAAAATCAAACTGGTTACCAACAGTCTGAGATGACAGTGAGAAAAGTTTCTAAGAAAACTCTATAATACATAAGCTCCTGTAATGGGTCCAAAAACAACGAAACTCAAACAGCTTGTTTCAGGAACTCAAAATATTTGTACTTTGATTACAATTAATCAAATTCAATTAAAAAATCCTAAAGTAATCAAAGAAATAAGGCCTCACCCAAACAGAAAAATGCACTCTATATCACTCCAACACACTTTCTTGGATTCCATCCCCTTTACACTGTACAGGAAGGCTATCACCTCTTTTTCATATCATCCTGGCCCCTGGCTCCACCCCTTACAACTGTACAACTCAGGTAAAACTGTTAAGCGAAAGCACCATAAAAGCTGAAAAATATTTTTGCCTGTTTATTATTTGTAGGTTACATACAGGTAAAAAAAAGTCTTAATTCTAAAAATTCTTAAAAACAAAATTTTTAATGCACAGAATGGCTTAACCTTGCAAGGGTTTTCATTAAATGAAACCTTCAGACTTGTGGTTTATAAAAAGCTAATTGAAAACACTCAAATACCAAGCAAATGTAGCACTGTCACACATTGTGCAGTAACTATTCCACTTATGGCCCTACAGTTAATAGAATTTGGGTGATTAATTTATTGATTAACGTACTGGAAGACACAGCTGGAGATCTACACACTGCTACATTAACATCTGATTGTAATGCTCACGCACGTATGGCATGGAATTTCATCAGTGCACCAAGAATAATTGGGTTTTACCCAATTACAATAATTACAATAATTGTTTCCCATCAATTCCCCTAAAAAACATACAAGCGTATGTTCAGTCATAATTTTTTCTAACGACATAATTCCTGCTATGAGCCACAATCTTCCAACTGATCCCCTGCCAATCTGCTCCCGTACTTCTACCCCACCACTCCTCAGTTCACCACCTCCACCAAACCTCTATGTCCCACATTACTGTGACTTACCTGGTCTTCCATCCTCTCTTCTCAGAAATGCTTTCATCACTCACTCTACTATTTCTGCACCCCTGTCCAATAAAAAAATTAGTGTATGTCCCCCGCCCTGGCAACACTATGACCAACCTCTTCGTCAATCTTCTCCTCCACTGCCTCCACGCTCCTCTCCTTCAGGTAACGCTGGGTCTTCTCCAGCTGGTAGTTGATGAGCTCCTCGATCGCGTCCCTCTCCTCCTTGTCCACGAATTCCTGGACGGCCTTGCCCATGCCCTGCTCCGTCAGCAGAGACAGCTGCACGTTCTGGGAAGCAGACACAGCAGAACCTCAGACATCGGTTCAGATCATCCACCCAGGAGGGCATCCTGTCACTGTCCACCTCATGAGTGGACACCCTCATCCACCATCATTTATGCTGGGTATGCTGTAAAACGTGAGGTTAAGTGCCTTGTTCAAGGTTACAAAGTAACACAGTAACTGCCCAAAAATCAGGTAAGTTCATCAACTGAGTTAAAAGCACCACAGAAACATGACAACAATAAAGCCACCGACCTTTATCAGTCATACAGTGTCTTAAAAAAATTAATATTGTCTCAATCTCAAGCCAATTTTATGTACAGTAATACCAACATAAAATACATTACCCACAAGATCATGGAAAGGAACGAAAAAAATCTCTACTAGACCCTGACTTTACATAACACTGAGCACGCTGATATATTCAAATCCAACATAAAAATCTCATCCACATGTGTGAGAGGTAATTACACCATACACAGCCAAACCTGTCTCAAACAAACTAACACAAAGAGAGGGCTGATTAACAGCTTCAGCTCATCACAATCTTCACTCCAGCAGAATATCAAATCAGGCTATATCTGGTAACCAATTATGTTTATAAGCTAAACAAACAAATACAAAACCCCTGATCACTCTCAGAGATTCACAAACAAATTCATTAATGAGAAATATTAAAATAAAAAAATGTAAAAACTCTTTGAAATTCTATGAAAATCCAAAACAAAAAATTCTAATTATGATTCAAAGCCATTTCTCCACTCAGGTGCACTCAAAGGAATATCTCTTGAGCAGAAATGGAAACTTAAGAGGAAGATAACAGAAAAGGGATTCGCTTTGAAAAGCTCTCCTAAATGAAGAGTTGCTGGCCAAGTCATATTTGTGTAAGTGTTATCTGGGATTTTGAGAAAGTATATGTATGCTTTTCATGAGATTTCAAAACTGTTTGTTTTTTTCCCCAAGCAGCACACTGCCTCTCTCGCTACATCATGCGGTGATCTCAATTACTTTAAAGCTATGCCACACTGGATATTACATTTCTGATTTTAGACCAGTTCTCCAAAGCAACATTGACATAAACTTAAATTCAAGAACAAGTAACAGAATAAATAGTTTATGACCTTAAACAGTACATTTTAATTAAACAGAATCTGCCTAGAATAGACAGGCACCTCCAGACAAACACACACACACACACCTGTTTAAATGTTATACAGCAAGCCAAGAAAAATCACATTAGATGTCACTTTAATGTCAGTTGGTACAGACATTCAAATGGCCACTTTTGTTAAGAACTCCTGAGCCATTAAATTTCCCAGCAGAAACAACTGATAAAAACACCACCACCCCAATGTCAGAGGCACCACCCAGTGTTTCCCCTCGCATTTTTTTCAGCAGCGGGGGGGGGGGGGGGGGGGAATTTTGTTGTACCTGGGTGATCGGAGTGAATATCAATAGGTAACTTAAAAATGTATGATACAGCATACATTAAAATATTCAAAATCAGCTCGTATGAGCCTTAACCCCAAAGACCTTTAGCTTCATGGATTGCGCTGTATAATATATTATCAACGAAATACTGCTCACCCCCTTCTCCTTCAACTGGGAGGTGGGTTAAGGGAAGGTTTCCTAATCTTGAAGCTGCATCTGTGCATGACTAGGGCAGACCCGATTAGTGAACAAGCTAGTTACCATGTATGCTAGTTAGCTAGCTATAGCAAGAGTATGCACTAGCTGGCTACAAGTTCACTGAGCTATATTAATTATATTTGGACCAAAACTGCACTCATCTCATTTTCGGTGGCGATAAAGTTAACCTACCAAATATTTAAGCGAAATGACACTGACACTGCACTGAAAGTTAACTCAACTTGTTAGTTAGCTAGATCAACCAGGCAGCGCTTAAGCCACAATAGTAATGTTGGCTAGGTAGCTACGTGTTAATGGGCACCAAAGGAAGGTCCGTAAATACATATACCTTTCTTTGGGGGGGGGGGGGGGGGGGGGACTGGGTGAGTAACTGTCGGCCCTTTCCTCCCTCTCAGCTTTCTGTTGCCTCGCTTTTTGTTTTTGATATCCCGACTTCTTCGATGACGATATGTCATACCCAACTGCAGGCTAGCTAGGTTGTTTTTTATCATACACGGAAACGTATCCACATTTGCGCTGTCGGTAAATGCGAATTAAGTTCGCATTGGTGTAAACAACGATTGCGATCGGAACATCTGTAAAGCGAAGTGATACATAATAGTAAAACGTCCCAGTGCAGTTATACTCTATTATCGGCACTCTTTGGAATGCTCTTGTCCAATCAAATTACTTGACCGGAACTAGCTGTTGTATAATTGAAATTAAAAGTGGAGCCACGGATTTCATAAAATTCTGAAGCAGCGGCGGTAATCATGTCGCTGCAAAATGTATATAACGGAAACGCAGCCAACCTGTCACCTGCCTTCATTACTTTCAGCTGGGACTATCAAGCCAGATAATCAGACCCCAGCTGATTCAGGAAAAAACTCTATCCTGTTTCTCATGAGTAAATAAATGACTCATTTATGGACTCAGTGTCAATATGCACACTGTGCTACTTCGTTGCATTCCCAGCAAAGCAAAGACATTTTCAAAGAAAATCACAAGTTAGTACAGAACTCATTTCTTGAGTTGAAATACACAATCACTGACCAATTAGTGGTAATGACTCTAAAGGTAATGAATAAACTAAATAAGTGGTTATTAAGAGCAAACAACTAATATACTTTACCGTAATAAAGGTATAATCTAACCAGCCAACAATGATTTACTTACAGATAAAGGGCCTGATCAATCTCAGTTAAAAATACTATTATATACTATACTGTTTAACAAGAAAGATACACACTACACCGCTCAAAAACTAAACTGTTGTAAAATATGATATAGAACTACAGTAAATACCGAATACAGCAAAAAAAAGTAAATGATTAATGGAAGGGACACATCCAAAACAAATGATATTATCACCAAAAATTCACATTCAATGCAATTCTAACTCATGACAAGAATTTATTACATTCAAGATAAAAACACAAAATTTATATAAAGCTCCAGCACAAAACAAAACAAATAAGATTCAAAGTGATTCTCTGATACATTCCTTTGGGCAGTGCTGCAAAACTGAAAGGAAATCATAAAATAGTAAAATCGTAGTGAACTGGAGAGCTGGAAATACCTTGCATTAGATTTAAAAAGTCAGCACAGGGTTCCCACCCTTTTCTCCATACCAAATACCATGACTTTTCATGACATGTGAATACAATTTCCACAACTTCTCCCAAACTAATTTAGATAGTGTATTTCATATTAAAGGTAGATTCTTCCATGAAAGAAAACACATTTTACATTTTCATGGCCATTTAAATGTCAAATTATTGAAACACGTAACACACAACACTCATGGTTTTAAATCAATGCAAGGAAATAAATTAATTAGCTCCAGTGAGATAAAATGTCAATATGCTTGGAAGGAAAAAACAGTTTCAGAATATTTTATGTGACCTTACATTATTGTCATATAGCAGATGCACTTACCCACAACAACTTACAATTTTATCCATTTATATGGGTGAACATTTTTACTGAGGCAAGTGTGGGTTAAGTACCTTGCCCAAGGGTACAACAGCAGTGCCCCAGCAGGAAACTGAACCAGCGATTTTTTGGTTTCAAGCCCTGCTCCTTACCACTACACCACATTTCAGCCCAGATTTTAACTGAATTAAAACCTTAAGTCAAGTATTCACTGAAATCTACTAAGAAATATTCAACCAAGCAGAAAACAAATTTTCCACCTTGTCATATCAATCACCAGATCTCAGAACAATCAAACACACACATTTTGGTTGTATATACATTTTGGTTTCTTTTGAAACCACAACCTCCAACACAGCCCACAGCTACAAAATATAGTCTTGGAAATCCAACAGGAGTTGAATACACTCTCCCTCTTCACACTACTGTGTCAGACACATTTAGTAATAAATGCTAAGGGCAAAATTATGTTGTTGTTAGCTTAGGAAAGAATTAGCCAGGAATATATGTACTGTTGTCATGATAGCAATAATTTAATAAAAGTCTACATTGTTGGGGTAAATCATTCTTTTTATTCCAAAGATGAGGTGCAGTTAGGTCTTCAATATCCTGCTGACCAATAAGTGCAAACACTGACTCACCTTATGAGTAGAGACCATTTAAATTAGTGTTTGATACAGGTTAGATATTAAGACAGCATGCTACCCACCAAACAAGATCAATGCAGGACACTATGCAAAACAGCTAGTACATTAGGTTTTCTCTTATAGTCTACCTGTTTTGTTCAATCAGCCCACCTCACCACGGGATGTTTAAGTGTTCCTAGTGGAACACTGTACTACTTAAGAGGTAAAGACTTTAGCAAATTCCACAGGCTCTTTACAAGATTGTATAAAGATCAACAAATGATACATTTCACTCAACATCCAGAATCTATTTTTTACTCTCCAAGCACAGATCATTAAATTAACATTTTTCCAAACAATATAAAGATCAGTTAATTGGTTACTGATCACTTCTGTGAGGCAAGCTTGTGGTATGTTGTAAATGAACTTAAGTATCAAAACTGGCTAGGTAACTATGACAACGACATGAACCAGTTCAGAGTGACAAAGCAGTCACAGACTAAAAATATTCCTTTATGGATGGATTGATATACAGTTACAGTTTGTTTCCATATGGCACACCAAATGTGAGCTTCCCTTACTTCCCACGACCACACCAATAAATTAATTCCATGATTTCCCCAATTGCCATTCATGTTTTTAAATTCCCTGATATTTCAAAAATTCCAGTCAATCTCAATGCCTTTCTTTGGCAAGGCACAGGGCACACCCATGCTTCAAAATATTCTATAGTATGTGTTATACCATTCTCATCCCTTGTGTTGATGACAATTTTGTTTAACAACCAGAAATTAACAGCAACACCAGTTTTATGAGCTACTGTGACAAAAGGGATTGCATCAAATAATTTAAGAAAAAATCAAAGGACTTCTTTGGAAACCACTTTTATCCCACCTTAATGTACCCGGTATATCTGCTGTACACAATGAGTGAATGTAGTCATATGAAACCTTTTTTTTAATCTTTCCTTATAGGTTTTTGCTTCCTCATAGTCCATTCTGTTTGCTGTCATATCTAAGATGCACATGATGTTAATAATTATGATGAAATAATAATGTTGATGGTAGCCTCGCCTACTCACAATGGTGAGTCCAGCCTGTTCCTGGGGATTGTAAAGGTGTGTGGGGGAGGATGAGTGTGCCGGGTAATTCAGCTTGGGATTTTAACAGGGTTCTCTCATCTGCAACAGAGAGATGAGAGGACCGCGGAACAGGGAGAGCTGCTCTCACAGGCTAGTGTGCAAAGGCCAAGGCTTTTACTTGTAGTAGAAGTCTTAATGGACAGTGCAGGAATAGCAGGTTATTAGCGACAAGGGGAAAAGCCAGCCAATCCTTCTAAGGGGTGACATGACCAATGAAAAAAGCTGTCTTTAGATCTAGAAGCAAACTGACATGGACAAGGTGACAGAGAAACAGAGACAGAAACAGTATAGTCTACACGGTCATACATATGGTTGTATACTGGCCATCTACACAGTGGCGGACTGTGCACGCACGCGCACACACACACACACACACACACACACACACACACACACACACACGTCCTTTCATAAGGAATCTCTAGTTTGCAAAATTAATTTGTGTGCTGCACCCCATTCAAAAAGACACTACATTATCTTGTTGATGCTTCACTTTTGAGGGGCGAGGTTTTAGGGGGATGGGCATGACTTAAGGACACTTTAAAGACCTTTTAGTCTATTAGTTTGAAGCTAATTCAGAATCTCAATTTAGCAACAGTGACATTTCAAAATCTAACATTCAAACCTGTCTTAAACTGCAAAGACACTAACATGTGAGAAAGGAGAGATCTAGAGAGAATTTTATTTACTTGTGGAAAGTCCACATAATTTATAAAATGGAAGGCAGGTTTCTGCTATGGCAGAAATCTCTGTGGCACTTTTGCTCTAGGGCAGAGCCACCTCTGCAGAGACAATGACCAGATGTTCCCAATTCCCAGGGAAACAGCAGGGGAACAAAACAAGTACAACCAATGGCGAATTCAAAAGACAAGAGTGAGGGCATGGAAAGATGAGTGGTGTTCTTAAAATCAAACTAGCCATCTCTTTGCGCATTTCATTTCCAAGGACAAGCACAGCTCGAACTAGGGGTGCGGACACTTCAATTACACTTATAACAGCTGACATGCTGACAGATTATAATTGGTTTGGTGAGAAGCATGACAAGTACATAGCATGACATGAAAACATGACACCAATAATGGAAAATGCATATAGTGATGCTGTCACAGACCTTACAACTTTGTCAGAATTGAACTGTCAGCAAGATGAGGCCAAAATCCATTTTGCAAGCACTATTTGATTGTCAGCCTTTGTTTGTAGAAATGTAATGAGGTTAGTAACTTACTTTTGTTGTACATAAATCCCCTTGTTTCACTTTTTTCCCTTTAGCTCACTCTCACCCCTAGATATCCAAAGCTGCTTATTACTGACAAAGATGCCACTAACAACCTCATAGACAGTTGCTCACAGTGTGGTCAAGGTGAACAATTGGGCTGTTGATTCAAAAGACAACAGAGATGTGTTTGAACACCTCATACTTGCCCGTACTCTTATAATAGTATAGGTTTTATTTTGCTTTTTCAGTCAGTGTTCATTTTTTGCCTTCATACTATCGCACACTTGGTTTGCAACAGGCAAAAGGGGTCAGTTTCATCACTCTACGTACTGTTCGTTATTCATTTTTGGCTTGGTGCATTGTAAATTCACTAAAACACATCACAGACTTCTAAATCAAGTTTGATGAATACGGAATGTGAAAGTACAGGGGCCCACGGTTGAAAACTGTTATTACTGTTTGGGCATCACTGCTTCAGAGAAGGGTAGAACGATTTTTGCATTGAGGACCGTAAGGTATGACTTCAGAACAATACAACAATACATATTTTTTCATAAACACTGCATATTTAAAGGGGAGGGGGTGTGGGAGCATTTCTGGTCAGAATCCTACCCTGCTCCTGCCGTTCATGACTGGAAAGTTTCTTTCATGTTAGGTATCTATATCTGAGAATGGTGGCCCCTCTGGCCCATGCCTTATAATGAACATTTATTTCCCACAGTGCAAGGCTAGCTTCAGAGAGAAAATTATCTGCTTTGTTCCTGTCACTGGCTTGTACAGTGCTTTGAGAGCCCTATGTTAACAGCCCTGATTTCAGGAAACAGGATCCATGAAATATTTAGTTAGCTAGTGAATACCCTGGGCAGCATTTGCATTGATGCCTTTGATACAATGCTGCTAACACTGGTTAGCTAAGGGTAGTGAAAACGTCCGCTTACAACAGAACTTAAAATCCTTCTTTCAATAAGTTCTGCAGCTCTGATGATGCGGATCCTTCTTTGTGCAGCTAGTAAAACCACAGCCTTGCTAAAATTGTTCTGGTACAGTACATTATTTAGAGAGTTGTCCTGTGGTCCACTCAGACGGTGTCACCAACCCCAGCCACTGAACGCTTCTGAGACTTTAAGTCATTTAAGTCATTTTTATTTAAGTCACAACGTGTTATGCGAACCCAACTACACAAATGATAAAGCAATCAATGGCAAACTAGAAGCATGACTTATCACTTCTTCTGTGGCATTTCTCAAGGTTTCTATTATTACTACTTCTATGATTAATCATATCCGAGCCCCTCAGATTCGCAGTCACCCCTCAGCACCAGTTTCCTATGTGCATGGTTATCACATAATGTTAGCAATAAAAATATTGATCTTTAAAATAAATGTAACTAGTGAATGTCAAGCTTGTAAGTATTTGTATAGACTATTGTATCATATATTCAAACAATTTATGTCCTCGGGGGGGCTGCTGAGTGGCTCAGTTGGCAAGGCGTTCATCTTGAGTGGTTCTTCACCCTATGGTCCTACTGAAACCAGCTGTTTCAAACACCTTACTTTCTCCAGTGCCATTTTTATGAACAGCAGTGATATGCGTTGGACACTAGCTTTTTTTGTCAAAGCATGAATGAAAATCAAAAAAGTGGATGTGGACTGTTTTTGTCATAATGAGTGAGCAAGATATAGAATCCTTTAAGACTCTTACGAGCAAAGACAACATCCAACTCCAAAAACCACAGCCCCCTGCTGGGTTATGAGGTCTTGTCAACACTGCAACCCTGTAATAGTTCATCAAGTTAAAGAAAAATGTTGTCTGTTCAGACTCTACCATCATAGGCATAACACACCATAAATAAACCCTATTTACTTAAATTTGTATTTTTGGATAATATGCATGACTATAATGGTCATCAAGGACAGAATGAAATTTTCCAAATACAGATTTGATGCACACTTTGGTTTACAAAGAAAAAATTCCGAAATTGCTACTGAATCAAGTGGCTACGAAGACACGCCCGAAGAAAAACTTACGTAAATAAATATAAATGATCAGAAAAATCAACAGACTGGATTATGAGAGGGTGAATATTATTAGAGCTATATTCAGAATGGCTGGACTGATGGAAAGGTTGCTTAGTTACAGTGTGAAGGTTATTAAGGGCCCAGGATCATCAGGTAAGAGATAGCATTCTTAGTATTCACACAGACTTCAGGCAAGAAATTTCATTAAAGTGAATGTGTAAAAACCACCCCTGTAGCTGATGTTTGTTCCTCCCCATTTCACTGATGAAAGACGAAAGTCATGATTATCTGCAGCTGAAGAGGACTATGAGCCTGTGAGCTGCATGGCTTATCTATATGGGTAGAATAGCTCAAAGGGAGCAAGGCTATCACAAGGTATGATCTACAGTCTTCAATCACTGTTTGAACCAATGGAAGAAATCAGAGGACTATTGATATGAATATTGCGTTTACATCCTTATCAGCCCCCTGCTTGAGAGAAGGATGTGAGGACGAAGCTGAACATGAAAGGTAGAGAGAGGGAGAGAATGATGGAAAACTGAGCATATCCCCTGCTTTTCCAATCAGATTTACAGAGTTCAAATTGAGTAACTTAAGGAGATTAAACAAAAAGCAAAACCAAGATTCACAAGAGTCTCCATAGTGATGTTTGTGGCACTGAGAATCCCTCTAAGATAAGTTGTGATGTCACAACTACGTACTACATTCATTCACAGCCCTGACATTTTCACAGCCGGGCAGCACTTTTTAACGTCAGTTTGATAAGCCAGAGACATTTTTTTTTCTTTTTACCTTAACTTCCGATATTACAAATTTGAAAAAAATAGGTTTTTGAAAAAACAAGATTTGCCTCAGGAAGATGTTGATAATGACATGTTCCAAGGAATCTATACGAGTAGACATAGCTTCGCAAATACTGAAACAACATCATTAACCAAATCCACCCAGTCTCTGAAATATATTTTTAATTTCCACATTGCTGGGCTATTATATATAATGGATACAGAATTGGTACGTTATTCATAAAGTGATAGATTTACCACAAATGGTGAAGTCTGGGGCATTTATAGTCAGGAAGAAATATCTTACAGAATATCATAAAATGTAGAAGAACTGGGATTTACAAAATTATATTGCATACATGTATGTATATACGTTTCATATGCATGTTTGATAAACCAAGTGTGAACACAGTGTGCACACTATGTGCTTGAGAACAAATTTAGCAGTACTTCCACACACATCATGATAAATGAGGCCCCTAGGGTGCTGGAAGCCCTGAGGCTAACATGCATAATCAGCCTCTTTGCTGGTATGTGGTATTTTAACACCTGACTGGCACCTTTAGAGGTTTAGTACCCGTAGTGAAAAATCTCTTTTTATCATTAGTTGGACATACCATTTGCATCAGGCTGCTTTGCTTTGCGTTTGGTGTACAGGTTCGCAAAGTTACAAAGCTATGCAGTGATTTTAAACAGAGGATGGCAAAACTTGACGGTAGCAAGATCAGTTATTAACAATACATGTGTGCCAATTGATATTCAGGGCTCTACAAAGGAGCAAGCTATGGAAACGAATGTAGAACGTTACCATTTCTGTATCAACATATATACACTTGCAACAATTTTTGTTCATGTTAGAATTATAAACTGTAGTTTACAGTGATAGTAAACTAGACAGACTTCAGATACATGCACATGAACCCTGCTTAGGTGTTTCTGCGGAGAGCTGCACACCTGTTACTACTAAGCCAATTAGGACATGGACCACTTAAATTGCTATGTGGGAGAAGCGCATTTGGGGTGAAGTTTACTCAAAATGAGGGCACGTTGCTCGAGTTAACGAGAATCATGAACATATCTTACCCACTGTAGGCTTTTTTTTTCAATTCTGTAACTGGTAAAGGACAGGGAATATTTGATGTCCATCATCTCTGGGAAGAAAACATTTTCAAGGATTTTCAAGTACTGAAGGACCACTGATACTACTGCTGAAACTTGAAAATACTGAGACTTGAAAGGGCTAATAACAAGATACTCCTATCTATCTCCATTGCTTGCCCTCAACCATAATGGTTGTGATGCTGAGTTACCAGTATTTTATTCACGTGGCCATTTTCACCCATCTCACCTCACCTCACCACCCTGCCCCCTCAGAACTGGATAGCTGAAGGACCTGGGCCTGTAAAACAGTTTCAAACAGCAGTACACTACCTTTTCATGTTGCCCCATACTCACTTTCTCAGCCGTCTCAAAATACTGCTTCACCAAGTCCTCCACTCTCAGATGCATCACCTCAGTGGAAGTGCGGTTCAGCAGCTTATCAAAGTCAATGCTGTCCTCACCTGCACAAGAAATAAAGCACAGTGGAAGACTCAATCAAAGCTGGAGGTGAAGGAGAGGTTAACTATATCATGCAGCTGAAGCTGTGGTTAAGGAGCAAAGGGGTCACCGACTGCCTGGACCTGCTTTGGTCTGGACCACAGGGGCATCCAGCCAAAGAAATCTAAATGATATTTAATGTGAAGCCATTTAGATTTCTTTGGCTGGATGTGAAACATGCTGAGATGAAGAAGAGAAAATAACATGCGTACTAGTACTAAAGGACTTACTGCATGATCCTGTTTCCTGATACAAAGGTGTGTATCATGACATGACACCAGTGATGCTGACTTTTAACCCTTTCTTTGAAGATGCAAAGCATTGGTAATGACTATCTACAACCAGTCCTGTAAGCTTGTGTGGCACAAAGAGCGCTACTGTGCGACCACTATCTGTGAGAACCGGGTAGACAAATTCCAAATGTTATGTTCAATGTTCAAGTGGAAAGGCAGAAAAAAATAAACACAAAAATGAATGAAAAAATGAAATGAAAAAAAATGAAAAAAAAATGAAAAAAAAAATCCAGAGAACCTTTTGTGCTCTTGTTTTCTCTGTGTCTAGTGAAGTGAAGCACATCTTTGGGGTTGGCCAGGCGGTCAACGAACTTCTGGTTGAAGCGCATGGTGTTGAAGGCCTCAAACCCACCACTGTAGTCCACCTGAGAGAGAGAGTGAGGGAGAAATGACTGCAGGTGGGCCACCACTACAGAAAGAGGCAGCCAACAGCCCCAACTGAGGATAGGGTAGCAGGTACATTGGAAAAAATATTTTTAAAGATCCCCTGCAACAAATTGAGTGCAAAATTTAAAAGAAGTAATCTTAACTCAAAAAAAAATACTTTATATACTTCATTTTTTTTTTATCTTAAAAAACAGGCTATTATGTTATTAACAGAGGCATAATATACCAAAACACAGCTATGCTGGTGTCTGTTCTTTTAAGAAAAAAGTAAAATTAAATAAAATTACAAAAATTATATTCGGAGTGCCTCTCTTTGGACTATTTTAGGACTTACAATGGGATAACAGCACTCATATACAAACCACCTCCTCAACATGGAACAACTTGAAAAAACCAGTGAGTGGGTCATGGCCCGATGCCGTTAGCAATCTGTTCATCTTCTGCATGGGATCACAGCTACATTTTGAACATAACATTGGGCCTAACATTCAAACATGCAAAAGCTGAGCCTAAATGGCAATTAATGGTGCACATTCAAAACAGTGGTATATAAAACAGAGCAAGAATCCTGGGAGATATGGAAGAGGAGCTAAAGCAGGCTGACAGTGGCAGTGTAGCATAGTAGTAAAGAGCAGGGCTTGTAACCAAAAGTCTGCCAGTTCAATTTCTCACTGCGGCACTGCTGCTGGACCATCGGACAAGGTACTTAACCTACAATTGCATCAGCTGTATGAGTGGATAAAATCTTAAACTTTGCAGCCATTGTAAATTGCTCTGGATAAGAGTGTCTGCTAAATAACAATAAGGTAATGTAAGGTAAGGTAAGACAGTGTGTCAATCCCTGTTAATGGACATCACAACCTGGAAAACAGAATAGAGAAAATGTCAAGGGTCACTGATATACTCACTCTTAGGCGGATGAGTGGTTTCTCAGGCACCAGCGGATTCCCCAGACGCTCTCGCTCAGCCTCTTCTAGCATCTCCTCCACCTGGGAAACAAAGGTATTAGTAAGCATCCCAGCAGGTATTCTTTGAGGTAACAAATGTTTGCATGTATAGCCATTTCATCTGCAGAAAATTAGTAAAGGGATGGCAGAGATGTTCTCTAATAATACAGCAACACAATACCTGAAAAGAACCACAGCATGTGTATAATCAAACATTCATTAGAATAATAAATATTTGCCTGTACATTTGGCTGGTCTACTTTGCTGACTGCATGTTTGCATTGCCACTTTGAGTGCCCTTTTCTAAGCTAACCATTTCACAGAGGGAGCAGGCACCTCAGTCTGGCTTTAGCAGATCCAAATACAGTTGTGCTGATTATCTACCCTCTATGTCTATGTCATTCTATGCCTTATTAAAACAGACATTATGGCCCTACAACAGGAATGGGACTCCCCATGTTCTGCAGGTCCCAACCAAAAACGGTGCTCATAGAACAATCTTACTTTGCTGTGGCCAGGAGCAGGTGCTCGGAGACGAAAGGGGGAGCAAGACAGATACCTTGCTTGTGAGCTAACAATCACCCAAACATAAGCAAAGTAATGTTGCATAATGTTGATTCTTTGTTTCATTTGGTTGCTTTAAGATACCCTATGCTATGAATTGTGATGTGGACTATTCTTGAAAATCAATAAAGAGAAACGTTCTAACATCTTCAGCCAGGTATTTTTATATATATTTATATATTTGTCTAAGGAACAAATTTCAAACATTTAAGCATAAGTCATTAGATCAAAATTACTTTGAATGCATGTTTCCCGTTATCTCAACCAGGTGTCCAAACTTTTGACTGGTACTGTAGTGCTTATGCAAATTGACAGGATTGGACAGTATGGCGATAAGAAAGCATGTTGGTGAGGAAATGTTGGTGATAAAATGACATCCTTAATCCAGCAAGCCTTACTCGCACTGTGTTGCTTCAGAAAGTATGGAAATGGCAAGTGTCGCTTTAAGATTTGTAGGATTGCAATTTAATGCTATGCAAACATGCAGGACATTTTTATGTTTTGTGTTAAACTTTGCAGAAGCAAGTGGGTGCAGGACACGATGACTCAGCTGAGTTTGGGATGAAACGTAGGAGTGGAATAGAAAAAAAGTCCCACACAGGGCTCTAACGGGCAATACTGTAACCCCGCCAGGGGCGCTTCTGTCAGCATAGGTCAACAGGAAGTGACACGGACACTCTTCTGTCCTGCCTGCAGTCATTAAAGGTCCCTGTGGCTATAAACCCAGGTGTGACAATCACCGTTTCAAAGTTCAATGTACTAAGTGAGTGCCTATTACACAGTGAGGACCAGGAATTCCCACAGGGTTGAAGCAGGGTCAGGGTTACCAAGCCCTGGGGTACAGCATTTCTCAGCAGTACATCAGTCTGTCTACACTGTGTCATCAAGATGAAGGCTTAACACCACTGTAAGGTTTGGGCCAGATACCTGGCTGCCTTGCGCCAGAGGTCTTTGTGATCTCTGTATAATGACGCCTTGGCATTGTTGTTGCAATTGCTGTGCCTGGCAGACTGGCTTGCTTACACAGTTCTGTGTTCTGTGATACAGTGGAGCGCCCCTGCTGGAGGCCCCATCAGCCTGAGAGGGTTCTCCCATGTGACGTCAAAGAAGCACAAAAAATTAAATACATAAATATTTATTTCTTTCTAGAGGCACTTCTGTATCCAGCGCAGAGTGGTGACACTTCACTTAGCTCTGAGGTCCACACTCTCAGCGCTGTCCCATGCAGTGAAAGGGTGAAAAAGGTGAAAGTCTCTTTTTTTTCCATTTTTCCATTTTCTCCCCAATTTGGAATGGCCAATTCCCCAAATTTTTTTGGAATGCCCAATGTGGCATCGATGTTCGGTCCCATTGCACAATCCCCACTGTCAATCTGGGATAGCGTGGACAAGCATGTGCCCTATTCCGAGACACGTGATGTCAGCTGCTGCTTCTTGTTGCTCTGTCCACAAGCTAAGCTAGCACAGAGATGAGTCGGAGGAAGACATACCCACCCCTATCCCAGGCAGAGCGAAGCCAGTATGTTCCACCTGTGAGCTCCCCTCCACGGTCGGGATCGAACCCGGGCCATAGCGTTCAGTCTACACTCGGAACGGGTGCTTTTACCGACTGAGCCACTCAGGAGCCCCAAAAAGGTGAAAGTCTCTTTGAGGTAAATATGCACGACAGCAAAAAATGGTCGGGTGTCAACAAGACTCTCAGAGTAGGTACAAAGAAACACTGCCGTCAAAGGCAGCAGCTTTTGAAAAATACAATCCGATGTGTATCAGTCATGTAAAAGGGTCATTCTTGACATGTACCCTTTTGACTTCATGATAAATAGGGAGAATGCTTCATATTGGAATAGAGCTGGGACGACTGCAAAAGAGCAACATCCAATGAATCAACTGAATTAACACGCTTCCTCTAGGATCAGTTGCAAGAGGAGTCCCTCCTCCTTTGGGAGAGGCAAATTGTCTTCGGAAACCACGATCAAAGCAGATCAAAGAAAATCTCAACGATTAAACCCCCCCCAAAATTAAAGTCATTTGCAGCAGCGGTGAGGGTGCTTCAAAAGTCAACATGGCTTTGCAAAAAGGGTTGAATGTTTGATGCTAGGGTGGATGGCTAAAACCGGCAAAGTCAAGATGGGCTTCAAAACAGGGCACCACACAGCTTCCTGTAACATGTACAGTACCATTCATACAATACAGAACATCCTGTGACACATGGAGTAGATGTTACCAAAGAGTTCAATACACCCTGTAACATGGCAACAAGCATTAAACATCACAACGGAGCCACTGATTGGACTAGATTAGCTAAATGACCATCTCCTCGCAACTGTGTGTGCCAGAATTAAACCCTTTTAAGGCATACCTTCTCCTGGCAGAAGGCCTCGACCTTCTGCATGACCTTCGGGTGGTCAGGGTTGAAGAGGTCAGGATGGTCTCCCAGCACCACATCCTGGATGTAGAACTGTCGCACAGTCTTCAGGGGGATCTTCTGCAGGTTCATCTTCCTGCCCTTCACACGCAGGAGGCCGATGTGCCTGGTGGGGGGGCAGCAGGAATGGCACGGATATGAGACAAGACAACAGACAGAGCGGGCAAGAATGCAACTGATAAATGTAACTTTTCAGAGCACCCACTTTACACCCAAACTCGTTTTCTGGAAGAACCCTGATGGTGGAGGTTCAGTCATGACCATTGATTTGGTGTTATATCATCAGTCAATGCCTATAAAAGGTCCTCAGATAATGTGAAATGCATTCAAGGTCCACAACGAGAGGACCTGACATTTTGGAAAAATATTTGTTCGAGGGCTTTACTGGATAAACACCATATTTAAAGAAATCTGAAGAGCAGCAGGTAAAATCTTTGATTAAACACTTGTTGTTCCCTAGAGCAACTGCACTAGGAAAATTCTAACTGGTAACATGTTGTATAAACCAAGCTGCCTTATTTTATCAAGGCAATAGTCTAATTTTGTTTCCAAAAGATAATTCATGTAAGATATGCAGAATAACTCTGGGTGCATTCAGCAGACTTTCTTCTACCTTTTGGAATCACTAAGGCACAGTACAAAAATAGCTTTCCAAACTCGCATTAGAAAGCACTGAAGCAAGGCATGTCAGTTTGAACCCTGATTCACTAACTCAACTACTAAATTCAACTACTCCTCAAACTAAACATCCTTCTGAGGAAACAATAAATGTTTTAACTCACCACAAAATGTGTCTGCCACAAAACATCAAGGTCTTAAACATACGTTCAAAATCAAAATTATCGTTAGTATTTTCCTCTTTAATTACAAAAATATATATACAAAATATACAATCACTTCGTAATCATGTGGCAGTAAATTGCTAAGCTGTCCTCAGTGGGAGAAGCACTTGATGCTCAATCAGGGTTGGCTTTCCTGCAGTACAATCTGGAACTTGAAGTGTATAAAATAGCTGCTGGCAGCAAGTAAGTAGTCCCAGGATTACTCTCTGTCTTGCAAGGGTGCAGAGAGAAAAAAAAAATTCCCAGCCGATTACTAAAATAGTATATCTTGTCTGAGCGCATTTGTCATTGTCTCCTTCAAAATGGATGAGTCGCCCTATAGTAAAGACTACCTTACATTAGGGAAAAAACTGTACTATTTCTGTGATTATTGTGTTTTTTTGGTAGATGACCCAATACAGGGTTGCTTTTATCCTTACATTTTATGGGGTTATACAGCAGAGTATTTACTGAGACGATTAAAATTCATACAATTACCATGAAGGTACAAGGGCTGAGCTTCACCTGAGAATCAAACCTTCATTATTCAGGTTACAAGTCCTGCTCCCAGTACCAAAGAGCATAAATGCCACAGGCATTTATTTTGGCCTCAGAGGGGTTTATATGCGGAGGGGGATGGGGCCTACTTTTTGACTGCTTCCCCTGGTGAAAGTGATGTCACCACTGTGCTGCCAGGCTGTGTCACATAGAAGAGCTGCTGTTCATTCCTCACAGGGGAGATCTTGCACTCATGTTCATGCCCCCACACCACCAGGTCCAGGAAGTCATCCAGGAACTGCTCTGGGATGTAGTTTGTCGCTCCGTGTTTGCTCCTAAAGCAGAGTGGCACACACAGTCATGCACACCCACAAACAGACATGGACAAACGCACAAATGGGTCAGTCCATTTCAAATATGGCTAGATTTACTACAAATTGCAAGCTCCCTAACTATACATGAGAACAAATCTGAAGCTTAGGCTCTGCATTCCAAGTAGTTTTTGAGAAACATGTTTCAAATTTATCTGAAATTTGGCCATCATTTCTTGCGTATATCCAGGTACAGAAGCCTGACTTTTTTCAGCTAGTGCTTCAGCTAGCATGTACGAAATATATACGAGTTTTAAAATTGCAGTTAGTTATGGGGGGAAATTCCCCATAATTCACAAAAAATGAGGGACTTCTTAAATAGAGCACAAGCACATGCATAAATTTTACCCTTTAAATTCTCACATTTTAATGCCATTGGTGTGTAGTCATCAGAAAATATGTCACTGGCTCGCATTAATCCTAATGAGTTAGTTTGCCATGGAGCAGAGTAGATCCTATGACCCCTAGGGCAGAGAGTGAATGCTTGCAGAATATACAAAATGAAAATGAGAACAAAAGTGTGTGAGGCAATGTGGCTGGTTGGAGGCAGAATAACACAAATGAGCAATGACCCAATGGCCTTCCTGCCAATGTTAGACACTAGCCCTTGCTGCAATACCAACAATATGCCCACACATTTTTTCATCTCATTTGTCATTTGCTGATGGATCGCATTTTCTTCTTTAACACTGGCATCCCCTGGAACAAGACTCAGATACAAAGACATAAGAAGTTTGTGTTTGTGTTTTTTTTTTTTAATAAAAGAAATATGGAAGACCAAAATGAATCCATTTTCTCCTCCATGTCAGAGCGCCCTCAAGGATCCCTTCAGAGTGGAACAAGTGCCCCCCTCTCTTCCATCTCTGAAGCCTTCTGTGGCTGACAGTACTTCTCATTACCACAAGGTAATGAAAATGGAACTATACTATATACTTACAAGAGAGGAATGTGACTGACGCGAATGAATTCTTTTTTTTAATCATTGAAGAAATGTAAGAAATACTGTGCAGGAATAGCATTTCAGCAAAGCATCTACTTCTCAGATGACAGTGTTATGTAATGGCATGCTAACGCCATCAAAAATTACACTGAAATTCTCACTACACTGCTCCACAGCAAAAAAAAAAAAAAGAAATCACAATGACTACCATTACCTCTTCCTAGTTCAGGCCCTAGTCCTCTCACGCTGGCCTACTGTCACTCCCTCTTTGCTTGTCTTCCTGCCTGTGCCATCAAACCCCTACAACTAATTCAGAATGCAGCTGCACGACTTGTTTACAGCCTCCCTAAATGTAGTCAAGTCACACCCATCCTCACCTTACTTCATTGGCTTCCTGTTATCACTCGCCTCAAGTTCAGAACGTTGGTGCTGGCATAGAGGACAATGAATGGGACAGCCCCCTCATACCTAAAATTGGTGCTCAAATCATATTTTCTGCCAAGATCACTACACTCTGCAACCATGAGGCAGCTGTTTGTCCCATTCTTACGGAGTCACTCCTCTCAGACACGATCCCTGTCTGTACTGATCCCTCAGTGGTGGAAAGAACTCCCCACAGGGGTCCCACTTCTTCAGTCTGCTTTTCGATTCTGTGACCTAGTGACTAATGTATGGCAGTATACTGGGCTTCCTTTGCCTAGTGAGGTTGCACAAGTTAATTTGTGGTAGGGCTTGAATTGTGTTATGCTCACACTCACTGAAATTACATTTACAGCAGGTGCTACTATTAATAGAAAAGGATGAGTATTATTAGTAATTAATGCACAGTACTGGTAACATATAATACAATCAATTATTGTTGTCTATTATTTCAATATTTAATAAAGCTAAGTTCCAAATTCGTCATATGCTGAAGTAGGCTTCTTGCTATACTGAGGTGTGAGGACTGAGTGAAATGTTTTGTAAACCACCATATACTTCTAAAGATACATTAACCGTTTAACTTTGGGACACCACAAAGTGCAAATGGCCTCTAATAATTAAAAAATGAACAGACAGATGTCACAAAGGCAGTTCTCTCTAGTAAAATCCAGGAAGATAACTCCTCTGTGCCACTGGCAAGACTATATGAGCATATATAGAACCAAAAGTAAAGCATGTATCAGGAATGAGCCCCACTTCAGGGGGGAGGCTTTACCTGTTCTGGTGGATGACAAACAGATTGAACCAGCTGCTCTCTTCTTCCCGTGGTCGCAGCATCATCACCTGGTTGTTGACAAACATCCTATACAGCCTCTCATCAGGTATGGAACCTGGGAAAACGGGAAGTCAATCTTACTACATCATGTACATCTTTGTCACTCACGGCTGGCTGTGGGGAAGGAGGAAGCTTAAAACCTTCATTTTCTGACACACTCTGTCTTACTCAGCATCTAGCAATAATTCAACAACAAGACTGAGTACATGGGAACAGCTTTGTGTGGTTGGTTTTTAAGAGGAAAAAACTTAGAAGAATATTGAAATCAGCAATCTAGCCTGCAAGCAAACCCCTTCTATCTATCTAGCGCTAGCAAGCAAATCTATCGCTAGCAAGCAAATTTCTACCATCTACCAATTTCTGCTCCAACACGACTGATTCAAATGATCAATTCGTTACGAACTCCTGAAGCTGCTGAATAACAAACTGATCATTTGAATCAGCTGTGTTGGAGCAGGGAGAGATCTAAAACATACAGGACAAGTGGCCCTCCAGGAGAGGTTTGGACACCCCTGAGCTAAGTTATCTAGGGGAGTAACAATCTAGCTAGTTATCATTAAGGTACAGGATTTGTTGACTGCACCATTCATAGGCATCTCAATAACATATCTCCTTTAAATGGTAAATGAGAGTCATCTGTACCAACTGTTTTTTTCATTGATTTTTTGGTATCAGAATGCAGGCCTTCAATGGAATTGTTCTGGGGAACAGGAAAGACACCCTTATTAGTGGGGCAGTTTTGGAGCCACAGCTCCTCTTGGGCTCACTGTATCCAAACCTATTATTCCCTTAATAAGAGACCTCTGGACTGTTGCTTAGCAACACAGAGCTGCATTACAGACGAGTGAACCTCATGTGAGTCATCTCTTGTGTAGCCTTCATACTGGCTGCATCATGGATGCTATCACCAAACAAAAAGGAGAGACACGGAACAAATAAAACTAATTTATACTGACTGACGATAACACATACACATGCTGTACCAACTATACAACGTTAACACCTCAAGTCGCACCATTTTTCAAAACATCACATTTCACAATGTCAAGCTTCGACACAAAAATGAAGGCAATGACAGAACAGCTAAGGGGGGAGCCATCACCTTTAATCTGGTCTTCAATCAAGTTCATCTTTGCATTAGATCTGAGCACAGTGGAGTGGCACAGAGAGAAAAGCCAGCTTCACTTGCACACAGTACGTGCATTAATGCCCCACATTTCCATCGGCAGAAATTCAGAAAAAACACTGTCTGTCTTCCCACAAAGAGGTCTGTACTGCCCTTTACACATTAGATCTGAGGCTATACTGCACTCAGATTATTTGGCTGCTTCTGTGCCCAACCGGACAGCTCTCTTGTATGCTAACCAATCAATGAAATGTATATCCCCCTGAAAAGACTTATTCGTATCATTCCTCATATTGTAATAAAAAATAATGAATGAGCAATAATAAGAGTAATAATAATGAATATACTTTTTTGGGCTGCACTGCTCATATACTGCAGGGTCAACAGTCCAGACTGTACCCAACAGAGCAGAAGTATATTTTAATGAGGACGGCCAAATATGTCATGATGTTTGGCAAAATAAAACTAACAAATAACTGAAAAAAAAATATGAAAACATCCTATTAAGGACTGCACATGACATCAAAGAAGCAGATAAATCATCTGCACTCAGTTCTAACATTCTCAGAAAACTTTACAGAAAATCTGATTACCAATACAGATAAAACTGGGGTGATGTTGTATAGCACATATTCTGAAATGTCACTGCCAACACAAACGCAATAGTTAAAAAGTATGATGCATAATATTGCTGTATTAATGGCATCAATATAAAAGCCAAAAGCCTCAAGTCAGGTTGAGGTCACAACTAGGGCATGATGTGCTACTCAGGAAGAGATACAATCATTAGTAACTGCTCATGAAATCCTGGTTGCACTTAGCTGAGTCCCCCAGCTGACAGGTGTGAAATGGAAGTTAAAATAAAATCACAGCCAGTGACAGAGATTCAACTGTGAGGCAATTAACTGAACAACGCACCCTGAAACAGGAGGTCCTTTGAAATGTCAATCAGCAACATGTGAAGAAAGGCCATTTAAAACAGTCAGCAGATAAACCAAAGAGTGATGTGGTAAATCATTGGTAAACCAATGAATGATATGCTGAACATTGATAGGGTACTTTCACACCACATTTGCCTCTAGATGATTCACACCCAGTGTGAAACTTTTTAAAGTTTGTTTCAGACCAGGAAAACTGAACTAGTAGTCAATGGCAAATTTTCAACAAGGGCTCAGTTTGTGGTTTACCAGTGGCAGAAGTGCTCTGGAGAATTTGGAGATATCATGGAAAATACAGGCACAAACCACAGCGTTTTGTTTTTGCTGTATGCTCTTCGGTGCTTTCAGTAACTAACTGTAGTGGAAACACAGCATACTGAGCGAATGTTGTGTCTGTGGAGGGCAATGAAACAGTTCATGAACAGATGGCCAAAACAAAGGCAAACTGGTAACTTCATAAGACACCACCTCCACAGTCTGGTGCCCTTTTCGATTCCTTTGCTTCCAGTTGAACCTTAATGTGTTTGCTTTTGAGTAGCTTTTACACCTGAAATCCGAAATCACAAGTGCACAAAGGTTCCCCACTGGTTCCAGCCAGTTGTACCCTGGTTGGTTCATGTCACTTGTAATTGGACTCTCACACAGCTCCAAATCAATCAAAGTGTACTTATAAGCATGCTCACACTCAGATAAAATCTTGCCATATCTAGCTTGCTGGTCATTTCTTTCTGTAGGCAATGAAAAAATATTACATAAAAAAATATATCATGCTCTAAAAAATGTACAAGTATAAAAAAAAAAAACATATGTTGTTCAATGTAGTGTAGCGTTCTATTTTCTACTTTATGTGCTCAATTATTAATTGTTTGTTATTAGAATTTAGCTTATAACACCCCATTATCTTAACCAAGTACATTTTGGAATACATACATGTATAAGATAGTACTTATATTAATTTTTAAACAAATTTTTGTTTAGCATTTACAGTGCTGATATTTCTGATTTGTGAATTACTAAGAATCAACCACAAATACAGTTACAATCAAAAACACAGGGCCAAAATCATACCTATGGTAACACTTTTTGAACACTCTACTCATAAGAATCAAGCAATCTACTTTTTATGCTCATACTCCATTGCCTATAAAGTGGGAGATGTGCATGATCAGTGGCGTCACACTGCTCTTTCTGTCCTCGGCTCATCAGCAGATTCGTAGCGGTGCTTAAAAGGTGCATCCCACTGTTTGTTTGAATGGGGAGAGCAGGACCTCCTTGTCCCTGGCTCCTTGGCTGACTCACCTATTCCATACAGCGCAATCTTGGAGCTCCCTTTCTGTAGCAGCAGGGGGCTGATCTCCACCTTCTCTACAGACCTACTGCGGCCAAAGTGATTGACAAGTCCGGCACAGCTGAGGAGGTCCAGAGCGCACAGGCCATCCGCCTGGGGGAAGGAACACATGTACCCTGAACCATCAGAGATACAGCACTGGTGATCAGCCTGGATGACGTGGTAACCCTGATGAACTCTACAATTGACTCATTCATACAGTTTTTCTGTCCTTGCTGGTATGTAAGAACCAAGAAGCCCATGGTGACAAGTCCAGTCACATCACATATACTGTAAACTCCTCCAAGCTATAACCTTACTGGACACAGTGGATCTACCCCACACAGCCCTCATTCACGCCAAACAACTGCAATTTAAAATTATACGAAATTAAACCACACTTCATAAATGGTTGTTTCAGGAAGATGGTTGTTTCCCCTCTTATTACATGAAGAGAAAATTCATTCCGTTACCACATAAATTGGTTCCGTTTGAAATTTCTCTCCTCATTTTCCCCCAACCCAGTTCTCCCCAAGGTCCTATAGCAAATGGGCTGTACAATGACAGCAGAGAACAAAGCAGGCCTTACCCCTGTGGGATCATCGTGGTTCCCATGCACACTGAAAACAGGGATAGAGATGTTCAAGTTCTCGTCCTGGTAGTTCACCCAGGGAAACCTGAATGAAAGACAAAAAGGACAGGCAGAGACATTTAGATTAAAATTGAGTCATCCAAACTCAAAGTACTAGCTGGACTGAAAATGCAACACAAAACAAATGAGAACACCATGTTCAACGCCTATTCATTTAAACGAAAAAATGCAAAGTAAACAATTCATGATCCAAAATGTGAGTGGTAAATTATTTGTTGAATGCAAAAGGTTTTTTTTTTTTACCCAATTTGCATATTTTTCCATCTCATGTTCTTGAGTGTTGGTTTTTAAATGGCACCTAGGGTGGTTCTGAGAAAATGAAACCCAGAGAGTGACTGGTTGAATGTACAAAGCATTTGTCAACCAGCTTTGTAGGGGCCATGGACATGATGTGTGCTTGGCCCGTCATACTATTTCCCTAGAGTTCAAGCCCCAGGTTTTTGCTGAAAAACGATCATCCAAAGGTAGTCTCCTTGTCATTCAAAAACTGACTAAAGTATAGGCAACTAAAGTACAGGCTTACATACAGCGCATTCCATACTTATACATATTCATCAAAAAAGAGACAAAAAAGCAAGGTACTAGAAAAATATACATACTGGTAGGGGTGGAAGGTATAAATGGTACAGAAAGTACACCGGTATGAATTTGCTGTTACGGATTTTGACTATACCGTGCTGACCGGTAGAGCCCTCACAGATCTAGGTGTAACTTCATCGAAAAGACACGATACTAGGCTTTATCTACATACACAAATCTTTGCTGACCTGACAGTGATTAATCTTTTCTGAAGCATTAAAATATTGTTGTCCGGGACACCGTGAGCCCGACGTCTGTATAGCCTACGGGACACCGTGAGTTTGCGCTACTGTCAGACGCGCAGCCATTCTCTCTCGCTCTCACACACACACACACACACACACACACACACACACACACACACACAAAGCAATAGCCTAACCTAACAAAATGTAGCCTACATACAACAACGTGACAAAACCCTTCAGAACCACTATGCCCCACTATAATGGCCACCCATTAAAGTCTATCTGCATGTTATTTTTTTTTTTAAATAATAACATGTTATTCTTTTTCCATTACTCTTGAATTATGCTATGCGCTATCAGTTGATTATATTGTACAGGTATAATGAAGACGACAGAACGTCCTCACAGGCCAAGTGCTAGGGATGAGGGGGAATTAATGTGCGCATGCAGGCGAACACAGTGTTTGGGCTCATCTAATTGCAAACTGTCATGATTCTTAGCTGCTGGAATAAACTTTCCTTGTGCATTATTCTGTCAGCAGATGTGGGTGGTTGCAAAAGGATTGCTTCCTTCTCGTTCGTCGGAGTGGTGAGATTGCAGGCTGCTCCTTTTTGAACTGCGGCTTCTCGCTCCTTCTTTGTCATAAACTTTGACTTTATTCATATTTGAACTATTTCTATTGCTTGCTGGACTTTAAGACTCTCGTAATTTGGGGGTTTTTAACGTCGGCTTGTGCAGCTTGATTTTATTGTATTTCATGAAAAAGTGTTTTTCAGAGATGGAAGTTACTTGAGAAAAAGTTTTGTATTTTTTTCTATTTATTATTGTAGTTTTGCACACTAAATGTTCTTAAAATACCTCTGTACTATGTGAAATATGTCCTAGTAATACAGTTAAGAATACAGTAATAGCTGCCATGCAGTTGCCATACCAGTGCATCAGAGACATTTATATTGAAATTTTACGAAAAACAAACATACCATGACATATACCGTTACCGTCCGTGCTTATTATACCGTGATATAAATTTTAGGCCATACCGCCCAGCCCTATACGGGATCATTTTAAACGATAAAAAAATGATAAATATTACATTATAATATTAATAACATTGTAATGAGAGAAAATGATATTACTCATTCTCAAATTGTGCATTTGATTCCAGAAAATATAAGGAAGATATTTATTCCCACCATTCACTAATCTTTTCAATACAATCTAACCAAAAATCTACACTATGATTCTGCTTATTGGAAATTCAGTGGAAGCTTCTTGAACTATACAGAGGCGTCCAAAGGTTTCCTGTCTCCCCAGGGTATAAAAGAAACCATAAAGGAAGAAATTCACTAGTAGCATGTAGGGCTGGGCGGTGTAGCCGTACCGGTATATTGAATAGCTATTTTTAGTGCAATAACAGCTATCCCCGGTATGTGCCATTAGGTTTCTTCCCATATTATTTTCGCTTTTGTTATACCTGATGCGGGAGCACACCTCCAGTTTTCCGAGGCCATGTGAAATGGTCCCGAGGGAAAAAATGCCACTCGTATCCAGTGACGGGAGGTGAACTGGAAACGGGAAGTCCGAACACTACCTTTAAATCTATCATTACTTTCATCCTGTTCCCCTTCACCCTCCTTGATTAAAAATAAAACAAATAATTCACAGAATAATCAACACCAATTGCGTAATTAGAATAAATGATTATGCTCGCGAAACACCGCAGATTGTCTGCAGTTTGTATTTGAGAAAGCTACAACATGAGATTGTTTAATCAACAAGGATGGCATTTATCGATTTAGATTACGTTAAATGCTCATGACACATCACAGCTTTTGTGAGGTCTGTGTTCTAAACTTTATTGTTCATTGCCTAACCTAAAAGTTTATTCTCAGTCATTTAAATCGATTTAACTAAATTTAGTGCCGTTTTGTAATTTGAAATTTGTAACACAAGAAAGCTATAATGTGAAACATTTAAGAGAAAGCTTTGGGATTACTTGCCACTTAATTATTCAAATTGCCATCCTTGTTGATTAAACAATCTCATACTATAGCTTTCGCAATAGCGCACAAATTTCAGACAATCTGCAGTGTTTCGCGAGCATAATCGTTTGTTCTAATTGGTGCCAATTATTCTGTGAATTATTTGTTTTATTGTTAATCAATGAGGATAAAGGGGAACAGGTTGGAAGTAATGATAGATTTAAAGGTAGTGTTTGGGCTTCCCCCGTTTCCAGCTCACCCGCCGCCACTCCTTGTATCTATTCAATGTTGGTATCAACACCACTATGCTGCTTCCATGTGGTAGATAGAAACACATGGCTACAAAGATAAAGAGTGAAAACATATGCTATGTGTTTCTCAAAGCTAAGAGGTAAATTAACCAACATATAGATACGAGTGAAATTTTCCTGCCCCAGAAGCATTTCATTGAACTTTGGAGGTGTGCTCTCGCATCAGGTATGAAAAAAGCAAAAACAATAGGGGAAGAAACCTAACGCCGCATACCAGAGATAGCTGTTATTGCACTAAAAATAGCTATTTGATATTCCGGTAGGTCTATACCGCCCAGCCCTAGTAGCATGCATTATCTTGTCAGAAAACTCTCTGAAGACTGGTGTCAAATGGCCATTGACCTCTACAAGCTGGGAGATGGCTATAAAAAGACTTCATAAAAAGATGAATGCATCACCTCCCACTGTAATGCAGTGATTGAAGGGTTGATCTCAAGGTTCAAATCAGTCTCAAGCCTTCCAAAGCAAAAGTGTTCACAAGCAAAAGCTTCGAGCACTCAAATACAGCACGTTCTTCACATCACTACGTTATCACATTTCCTTTTTGTGGTCTAAGGTTACACATATTTTAACACTGGGGATTTCGCACCACTGAATAATACCAATGACCTGATCATTTACATTAGTAAAAATGGTTTCTGAATGGAGCTGGTGATGCATGTGCAAACCAAGACGATGTTTCACTGACACTGCAGCGGGACCAGAAGTTCATTTGTTAACACAGGCATTAATCCTCAAATCCATGTTTCACTGACATAAGGAGCGCTGGACAGAGGTTCATGTATTCACAAACCCATGTATAGTGAACAGTGGTTGTGTCGCACTTCAGCTCACAGTCTTAATATGAAAAAAGCAGCCATGTGCATGACGATTTCAATGCCTAAAGCTCAAAGCCTTGATGTTTCTCTTCTTGATCCCCATTAACAGAATGAAACCCATAGGGAATCATTCTAACATTCAGTGAGTTCAGGACAAGATGGCTGCTTGCCCTGACTTTCGTACACCATTAGGTGTCACTATATTGTGGAAGGTTTAAGTTGGCTTGACACTTTCTTTTTTTTTGAAACAATTGATTCAATTGGTTCTTTGTGTTGAGAAGGTTAGTTTTCTGTACTACTGTATTGTTCATTATGCTGAAATAAATGGTTAATAGTGCATTGGCAACCCTGCCACACAAAGAGCAAAAGTATATCTTACCACCACAAGCTTTGAGAAAAGTGGTTCATGAGGTAAGTAAATCCAAGGGCAATCCAAGTTCCTCCAAAACTGATAGTTTAATTCATTTTCAATCGTTTAAATGTGTGTACCTAAGGATCTTTGTTGCTCCAATTGCTACTTTCTCCATAACTGAGCTCATGTTATAAATCACATCCAAACAGGTTAATTTAACTGTCCATTTGTACTTGTCTTTGTGTTAAGAGCCAGCCATTACTTAATGAGCCTCACCTGTTTCATCAGCAGTTCATTACATACAAATGTGTAGCTGCTGCTAGAGGCTCACCATTTTTCAAGCAGTTTGGTTTTGTACCCAAGTTTATACTTTGTACCTAAGTTTATACTTTGTTGATTTTTAAAAGACATTATTTGTTTTTAATACAGCCAAACAAAGACATGGACAAACTTGGACCATTTTGCACCTTCTTCCTTATCTTTCTCACAAATTATCTTTCTCTCTCGCAAACTGGCATCTTGAGGATAGTAAGTGTAAAAAGAACCATTCAACAACAACTACACACAAAAATCCACCTTCAGAAGAGCTAGAGGTAGACCTTCATAGAACACACCAGGAAGCACACTTTCTGTTCATGTAAGAGGAGGATTACACTGTGGTGTCAATGTACATCAGGACATTGTAGTATCCAGCAAAGAGCCCTGATTTTAACCTGACAGAACATCTTTGGAGCCCAGAAATAGGCCTGGGCTGAAATGGTGAAGCTAGCTAATGCTTTCAAGGAGTGGAGCACAATACCACCAGCTTCCTACCAGATGCTGGTACATGGTTTCCCCAGGCACCTCAATAAATTATCCCCCATAAAAGGCAAGTGTTTTCTGTACTACCATTTAAATAGAAACCTCTAAATATCCCTAAATCTGATTTTTTTTTTACTATGTTACTCATATTTTAGAGTGTTGTAGATTTGAAATGGAGCATAGACACCTATTATACAGTACATTTACAAAGGCCTTTGAAGTAGCATTTACTTTTGAAGGTGATGTGCATCTTCACCTGCATGAATACAGTGTATCACAAAGCACTGCAGGATATAATTTGCTTCACAGCCAGCAAATTGTTCATTGATCAAAGTGTGTAACCAATGGCCTATTAAGCCAATAACACCTTGCTGAAATTTACTCCCTGAGCTTTGGGACAGCCCTCAAAACAGAGGATTTGGAATGGGCTATTGGACAGTGCAAGCAGCATGGGCTGACAGGTTGAAAGGGTGCTTCAGGCCATAGAAACTGCACAAGGGAGGGTCTCTCAGTACCCACAAGCTATAGAAGGAAAGCTGTGACAGCAGCCAAAAACAGGCAGGAGGAAAAAGCCAGACTCACTTGCTGTTGCCAAAGTTGACAGCTTGGTCACTCAGTATTTCGAACATAATTGGTTGATTTCCCATGCAGTACTTCCTCAGCAGCTCCATGCAATTGTGCATAGTCCTACGGGAGGGCTTGTTGTCATGGAAAAGATCGCCGCCCAGTAGGATAAAATCCACCTGTAAGGCCACAATAGGAGAGGTTGGCAAGTACATTGACAGTGACCACCAAAGTGGTCTCTAGTCCACAACCATACCCAGAGAAATGCAAACAAGAGCAAAGAAAGAAAGAAGCCTGCAGAATAAACTGTTTCCATTAGTAAAAAAAGGAAACAAGTCAAACAACAAAGATAGGAAGTCTACATTTAATAAATAAAATTCCAAAATAATTGACTTTAAATGTTTTACATTAAAATGTTTGAAGTTAATTTCAAATGATTTATGTTTTACTTTTGTATCTCATATGAGGAGCACAGACTTCTGAAACAAGGCAGAACATAAAGGGATAAGGGAATAGGTTTCAGGCTGTTTGAGACTGGAGTAAGACACAAAAAAACCTCCACATGATATAAAACCTTGTCTGAAATTCCCACGTTTTTTCCCAATTCAAGATGCAGCACAACCTAACTCAGAATTAGTCTGCTGATGGAGCAAAAGGCTTCCTGTTTAGGATTATGCAGCTTATTGATTCATGCTCATAAATGAATCACACTCCCATTCGAATCAACCAGTCAAAAGAACCAGGTATGAAAGTGCCCTTAAACTCATTTTCTGGTTTGACCTTTCCCACATCAAAAGTCTTGCCTTTCTGAAACCTGTCCAATGGGCCATTTTATGAGCCAGCAGTGAGAAATCTTGCACACAGGAACAGTAAGTCTCCTGTTTGTTCTTTGATTTCGCATTTAATATTACATGCATTTTTTGGTCAAATAAACACCCCCCTTACTTCGTTCTGTTTGGCACATTTCAGAATTTCGTCAAACGTCACGAACGTGTCGTTGCCTCTGATGGCATCCTTCTCCAGGTAACCCAAGTGAATGTCAGTAGCAATGAGAATCTTGAAGGTATCTTCGTCATCTCTGCATGTAGACAATAACAATAACAAATGGCTCGACGAAAATGAAATGGGTCAACTCTATTATACACTATCTGATTCCGTAAATCATGTGTGGGATATGATATATGGTGTTTTCAGCTTACAAAAAGGTCTCTGATGTCATCGTGAGGTCGAAGTTCCAACACAAGAGTCAACAAAACGTTTCTCAAATCAGAACGATATCTAGGCAGAAAAAGTGAAAACGATGTAGTTTTCAAACACATTTGGAACACTATAAACGTCTTAGCTCACTAGCTACAAAATGAGTTCCCTCTACCACGACACATTTACTATCTCAGTTACAGAAACAAGACTAAGTTAGCTACATAGTTTTATTATCCACAAATAATGCACAGACGTGTAATGATTGTGGCATTCGGTAGCACTTCAGTATAAACTGTTTACCAACTAACTAAACAACTAGCCAACTTGCAGTTGCAGTAGCATGACGATAGCTAAATATTGGCAAGATTCACAAAACTCATATGTTGCTATGCTAAATCTGTTATATCAGTGGCGAGCTACATATATTTGCTACCTTCAAATACACAATAACTTCAAATCATTAACTAATTATGTATATACCTCGTTTGTTTTACCTTTATCTTACATGCTCGCTATTTTTGTACAATACACATGTGAAATCTCCCTCCTACGGAAGCAGTTGAATTAAGCTGCACAGGATACTGTTGTGTTATGGGAAGTGTAGTTTTAAAAGGTTACTGAACTCCTTGAAATACCTTACGACGTGCTTTGAAGAGAACTATGCTTCCCATAAACAGCAAAAAGCTAGGCGTGAGAAACGAAACTGAGTGAGACTAGCCTAAACGTTAGCTGCTGCTATGAACTTGGAAGGTACCGTAACTAGCTGTTGCTTGGACATAAATTCGTTCAAAAATGCATGACCCAGGCCAAACAGATGTTCTCGTAAGACTTATTGAAGCATCTATGACAATGGGTTTTGAGTGTAGTGTGTAGCTAGCTAGCAAGTCAGGTGTTCCTGGGATATTTCAGTAGGTAGTTTGATCTAGATAGCAACCGGAATACGAATTGTTCACTAGCTAACTAGGTAATATCGATATTGAATTGTCGATAGTGTCAGTTCTCGTATCAGGCCATATACCTCGCATGCAACGAATCGTCCCGTATCCATTTAAAATGTATCTAGTTTGTTTGCTTTTAGTTAGTTACTTAGCTGCAATGCAAAACGATGGATGACCCCACCTAGCTAACGTGATGTTGACATTAGAATGAACTACCCTACTGCTATCCAGATTGGGTAATGTAATTTACAGTATTTATCACAGATTGTGTTTGTTATCAGTATTAGTACATATTTTGCAAATGTGGATGTAACAGCTCCCTAGGTGTTGACTTGCGAGTTGTAATGAGGAGTGTGGCCTTTTTCTACGTTGAAAGATTTATTGTCAATATGACTTATGTGTTAGAAACATGATATGCTCATGAAAGCGTGGACAGAGACGAATAGTCACACACACACACACACAATGTAGTGATGCGATTACACAGAAAGAAATAGCCTCTTCAGTTTTCTTGGTGTCAGAAAATGGCACTACGACACAATTGCACACAATAACATTACACGGGAATCCGTATTGGTACATGATTATTGGTAACCAGAGGGACCTCAATTTATGAGGATACGGAAAGTGTCAAAGCACATACGTGCATCAGCCCATCACATAGTGCTTCAGTTTCAAAAATGAACGCAATGACACCTTTTATATACAAGAAAACAGCAGATTTAAGTGTCTTTTTGTATGGAAAAATATTACGGTGAAGGTGCACCCACAGAACATGCAGGCGGCCAATAGCATTTGTGGGTTTATTTATCCACAGAAGCTGTGCCTGTTACCCGTAATACTTGTTGTTGAAAGTTGAAAGAGCTGGCTACAATGTACCAATGTTGCTAAAGGCTGCATATGATGGACTTTAGGCTATTCACACAGGACAGGTCAGTTGTGAGACGCATTATTGACTTGTGAAGATGTAATGTGACAAAAAATGTGTGAGAAAGATAAGGAAGAAGGTGCAAAATGGTCCAAGTTTGTCCATGTCCATTGGCTGTATTAAGTTAGTATGTGTGTATGTGCACACACACACACACATATTGTATATATGTATATATATATATATATATACATATGTGACCCATATTTCAGTACACCTCTGACTAAAATCCCCCAATGTTTCCATGTTTGCAACACATAAACTAATGCACATTTATGTGTTTTTAGGCCTCAGTTCAATGCTGATGAACACACCAATATTCCCATTACTAGCTTTACATTAGATGGTGGGTAAGTTTTGATTTCTACTACACTCATTGTCAGGCTAGTGAGTTCAATAACTACTGTATAGCAAGCTAGCAACTGCTTTTTTCCAGAAAAAAATCCTGGGAAAGAGTGTATTTTTCTCAACAGAATATAAAGCTTGCCTGTTATTATGTCGTGATATTAATGTACTGACCTTATGAGCCATGCTTTAGACTGCTGAAAGGAGGAGCTGTGGTCGTGGCTATGGAGTTTCCAGAAGACTTCAATCAGCTTGAGCTGCTGGAGACACACCAGCACCTCATTCCTGTGGGAACACAGAGCCTCTGGCCTGAAGATGAGGAAGAGGAAGATGATGAGGAAGCAGAAAGGGAGGGTGCTCGCAGTGAGGAATGGTACCAGCAGCAAGAGAAGAGGCAGGAGAACAGGCCTGGGGAGTTGCTGCTGTGGTCCTCTGAGAGGAACAGAGTGAGTGCTATACACAAACAGACACACATACTGTAGGCATTTATGTATGGTTAGATTCATTTACACACAGTAACACTGAAATAAGCACAGTTTTATACACATTGGCAGTACACAGTTACATCACAATGACACAAAGGAACAGAATAAGTCACATACAGTTCACTAATAAAACAAGATGAAATTCAGTTCACATTTTATCAGACGGAATTTTTTGTCTTTCAAGCAATGAAAGTGATTGTTGAAGTTGACCGTTTTGGAATTTAATTTTAAGGATACCATGGATTGTTTTAAAACTTCCTTTAAGCGGTTTTTGAAGCTTTTGTAAAGTTGACACATAGTTATGGGATGTGAGCTTCATCTTCATTTTTCATTGGTACAGTGCCATTCAGCTATAACATTGTGGGCCAGGAGGCTTTTGTCAGACAGGACATATTTTATTCTTTCTGTGTCTGCAGTTTCACAAGTTAATGTTTTGAGTTAACACAGAGGTGCATTGTTATTCTGTTTTCATGACCTCTCTGAGGGCACACACATCAAATCTGTATGCTTCTAAAAGTGATGACAGTTTCAAATACAGCCCTGCAGCAGTGGAACTGCTGCTACCATTGAGCGATATTTTCACATTGCAAGTGTTAGTCTGGCCCTTTCAGCTATTTACCCGATGTCACTTTTTTCTTGGGTTCTGGAAAGCAGTTGACATCTATGGTGACTGAACAAGGCCCCTGTTGAAAACATTCACAGATGTCACCATGTCATAACAGAAGGCTAACAACACATATAAATGCTGTATGTCTTTTTTATATCATTATGGACCAAATGAATAATACTGTAGTATTCACAGTATTACTCAGCCTCTTGTATGTAATTTTGAGGCTGAATTTAAGTGAACAATTTTTTATTGAGATGAGAGCGCATTTGCATAATTGCATAATATGAACAGTGCTAACTGGACAGCATCCAGAGCTCTGAGCTCTTAAACTGATCCAGCACTTATTAGAAAAATAGTCAGTTGTTCTTCCCAAAGTGGAGGGGCTCACAGTTGACACATTTCATTTCTCAGCATCAGCTGCACACCTCCGTGGCCTGTGATTACCTTACTGTGTGATTCAGTGTGCAGGTGCTAACGGGGCTTCTCCTCCCATTGGCCGCTGTGTGGTTCCACCACAGATGGCGGGCTCTGCACCCACCTTGAGATTAACTGACTCATATGCCCAATCAGTTGGTGCACCACGCAGCCTGGGAGGATAAGATGGCTTTCCAGAGAATCTCCAGTACAAATGTGGAATTTGTTCACCGGGCGACATTATCCGGGGGCAAAGTGTCTCATTTACATTCATTTCCCACGGAGCTTGTGCAAACCTGTGCATGTGTGCGCCAGTCCCAGCACAGCCAGCCGTGGGAAATGTCAGGCTCAGTGACATGTACTGTGAATATACTGTCAGGTGGAGACAGCAATGAAATAGCTGCTTGTCATATTTCTGTACAGACCTGCAAGACCATGCTCTATCCCCCAGCTTAGGAACTCAACGTGTGCTACAAACAGTTCCCTCCATATTTATTAATATCCTTATTACATTTGAAGAACATGATTCATAATATCATTCATGGAAAAAGTCCCACATAAAAGTAATGTGGGATATTTTGATCATTCCTCTTTTTTTTTTTGTTTTTTTTTTTTTTAAAGCACTTTTTTTAGAAAACATGATTCATTTTGTTAGGGTTAAAAGAAACGGGGCAGTCTAAATCTTCTGAAGTTCACTTTAAGCTGTGGTGCAGGATCACTGATAAATGACTTAAATCCAGGAGTGTGAGTGCTATTTTGTCAGTCACTGTTCCCACTGTTGACAACTGCATAGCATGGTGCCAGTCCCTGTTTTCTGACTTTTCCTTGTCACGTGAACACAGCTTGCAACAGTTTGCCGGCTGCTGTCGGCGGACCCGTCGCTTGTGCACAGCCGGGACGAGGACAGGTACACACCCCTGCATCGTGCAGCGTACAGCGGTCACCTTGAAGTGGCGCGCACGCTGGTGCGTCACGGCGCAGATCTCCACGCCCGTACAGTGGACGGCTGGACTCCTCTGCACAGCGCCTGCAGGTGGAACAATGCTGCTGTGGCGTCCTACCTCATCCAGCAGGGGGCGCAGATCAATGCACAGACCAATGGCCTCCTCACACCTCTACACCTGGCAGCTGGCAACAGCAGTGCCAAGCAGACCTTAGAGCTGCTGCTGACACAGCGCCAACTACAGGCTGGACTGAAGAGCAGCAGTGGCGAGACTGCCTTTGACATTGCACGCAGGACAAGCGTGCACTACCACCTGTTTGAGATTGTGGATCCCTGCAATAACCTGTTACCACAGAGCTGAATTTGAGAGGCGGGCTTGTAAAGGCATGTCTGCCGCAACGTGCCCCAGGACCAACTCATGCATGTGCGGTATATAAGGGTATGACACTGGATGCAAGAAATGCCACACACCAAAATAAAACTGATCAAACAATAAAAGATGCAGTTACCATTTTTTTTAGGGTTAGAACCAGTATCACAGAATTGAATGATAATTCCGGGGACGATGATTCTCTGAACAGCTGTGAGGAAAGATCAAAGGAATAAAAATCCTCTTTGAAGGGATGCGTCCTTGAGTGTGACGCACACAATGAGCGGACACTTTTAAACTGTATAAGCTGCCAGTCATAAACTAAATTACTGAGGGGAGTGGTTCCTGCCAACAACTGTAAAAAGTGAATTAGCATGTGATGTTTGCACTGTCCTTCTCTGACTTCTCACAGCATATGCATAGAAATCATACCTATATAGTGATTTCTTTCATGTCATATTTCAAGGTACATGTTTGCCTATTTTTTTCTGAGTTTACTTCCAAATAGCAAATGGACAGACATGAGCAGAATGAAAGTCATGTCAAAATTATGATGCTTACAAAAAATAAAAACAGAATAAAATCTGTTTCAGGGAGGAGCCACTTGAATGCAGCTGTTTTATCTTGCCAGTATCATATATTGTCGCTAGAATAATATCAGGACTCAGAATGTCAATATTAAAACTGATGTCATTGTGAACACTGCTCCCTGTTTGTTCCTTGATAAGCGGTCACCTTATAGTCGTAGTCCTTTCGGCTCCTACCGTTTGCATTTGCAAGATAAATAAGCTTGACCTCTCCTCGGGGCACAGTAAAACAGGTTTTTCGGTGCCACCAGGGTCACTTTCAGCTGGTTTCTTGCCTTTTAATCTGATTGATTTTCTTAGCTTTTTTCAACCACACTTTCATATCTTGGCCATTAAAGTATGGCTCCCTAGAATTCAGGCAACACTTATGCTAACGCAACAGTAAAGTCAGTGTTGTTGATGCTGTGTTATTTTCATGAGTGGAAGTAATATATTCTCTGTCTATCTTTGATTATTTTTGTCAAACAAAATTATTTTATTGTTGTTCTTCCTTGAGCAGGCAGGTATTTTACTGTGAATGTGAACAGCTATTGTCATTCTAACTGCCTTATCAAGTTCAAAGGAATGATGAAGTGACACATACTAAATAATTCATATGTTTTAAAATAATTCAAAGCATTTCATGCATCGGGTGTTTGCTACCCTTAAGTCCAAATAATAGTTATGCATTTTCATCAATCACTGTCGCATAAGCGACAGCTGACACCAAAACTGTGGCAGTGACGTGATGGATCATCTGTAATTTTACAAATCATAGCTTCCACATAAAATGAAGTGAGGGAATGAATCAGTCATATTTTAATGTGTATAGCACCGTGCCCAAAGGAATTATCACAGAATACTGTAAAGTGCCAACAATAAGCAGCAGATAGCTTTTGTGTACAGGGTTTATAGGGGCTGTGAAACATAAACCACTGAGCTTTATTACTGTCACAGATGTACCTTTTCAATTGCTAGTGTATCACATCTTCACCATTTTCTGAACACGACTGTGCTGATTGAATCCTCACCTACCCAACTCTTGTGTTTTTTCTCTCTCTGTCTCACACAAACAGTTTATGTCTGCACAAAATAAATGAAATGCATTGGGAGAAGAGATCAGTGTTCCCTTTACAGCAATGAAGGGGGTGTGCTCTGACACAGGGTTTGTACATGGAAACCCTCTGTTACCATGACTTTTGAGAGTGCAGTGGTGATTGTGTACCACACAGCTCTGCTGACTCAACTATACATGAAGAATGTGAAGCAGCCTTGGAAAGACTCAAGTGCATGTTGCCTTGAGCATGTTATATTTCCCTTATGTCTAGCAACTACTTGGAGCTACAGGGTTAATGATGTGATTGCAGGGGCAGGATTGGGGATAGTGAATGCTTTGGAATGATGGATGTTTTTTATCCCTTGACCATTGTAAACAGAAATGAACACACACACACACACATACCTCCATTTCTCTTCTGAGTTCCAGAATGTCCCATAAAAGTTCAATGATGATTAGATCTGGTTGTTGGGGAGGCCATGGGCGGTTTCACCTCATCCTGGTGTTCACGAGGTTACTCTGTTTGGCGGTGTGCATGGGGGCACTATTGTCTTGGAATATGGAAACAACTTAAGGAAACAATATTTGCACCATAGGGTGCACCTGGTCCCCTAAAACAGCTTCATATTCCATGGCTGCAGTTCTACCATGCAGAGTAATAATCAGACCCAATGACTACCATGAGATAGTTGCCAATACAATAACATATCCAGTACCATGTTGGGAACAGGCAGTATTAGTAGTGTGTGTTTGTGTGTGTTTACTTTAGTCTCTTTACTTTAGTCTGTTCCCCATACTGCTAACATTTGCATGTGAACAGAGAGTAAGATGGCTTCCATCTCAGGTTACAGTGAAACAGGCTTTTCAGGTACAACAGCATTACCTCTGATGAGGTTTTTTTTTTTTTTAGCAGATTAGCTTTACTGTTTGAGCTTCATAACTAGTTAATATGTTTCAGGCATGACATTTTTTAGCCAAATATTTGACCTATACATTTTTGACCTATAAATATGTTACTGAACAAAACAAGAACAAAGCCAATATTTTTGAAATTTGGTTTCATATCAAATTAAGCTATTCATGCTATCAACTGGGTATGTTTGGACAAACAATTTACAGTTTCAAATGTAATTGGAATGTTTTTGAGGATTTTTTTTGTAGTTACTTCCTGTAGGTAGATCTTCTATGTTCAGTGACCACACTTATCTTTAAAGGATTACAGGGAGCTATAACCAACCATGGCAATCATAGTGCCCAAAAACAAGAGTTGTAACTGTGGTATGGAATGGAATATCAGTCATTTGCAGGGTGCATTCATGCATTCTACAACTTAGAGGTAAAGAGATGGAAGAAACACAAACATTTGCAAAACCAAAGCTTACCTCTGCTCTCTATATTGCAATACACTGAAAATATGTTGTTGAGATAAGCATTATATTTCAAATATATTTATATATTAATGCAACCAGCAATACATTGTAATATACCAAAACAGCAACATTTTACATATTTTAAATACATTGATTGAGCTACAAAATACATTCTCAACATATTATTTCTGTGTATGGGCCTTGTCTCACTGCCAGGTTATTTTACTCCATCAACCAGTTTCTTGCCTGTCCCACTTCAGTCCACTGCCCTTGCTGCTCTTTTCCTCCTCTCCCTCCACCTCCTCCCTCTCACGCCCACAGTGTAGTCTTTAGATGTGTCCATCCTGTCCAATGGCAGAGTGTGGCCCCTCTCATTACCTCCCATTTCAGCTGAGGTAAGGACAGCAGTATCTAATGGCATCTCTTCAAATGCTCCAAACACAATTTTCTGTCTGGAAATGTATTTTGTGAATATTAGAGCAAGACGTGTTCCAAGCCTTTCCCACTACATACAGGAATGTAATTGTCTTATTTATTTTGAAGCTTGAATAAATCAGTGCAATCTGAACATGTTATATTACAGGGTGTGTTACATAAGATTTACAATTACTGACTATATAAGCGAGTATATTGCACAAATTTAATTACCTTCAATAATCATCACACTCATACCTGTGGTGGCTCATGATACAGAGGCCATGAATCACAGTTCAAGCTGCAAAACCTTAAGCACAAGACTGTTATTACTGTATTTAGGCGGTTATTTGTCTTCAGATTATGGATAAAATTCTTTCTGCTACAGCAAAATCATGTTTAATTGAACTAACAAAAGAGCTATCAGAGGAAATCTGTAATTATCTTGTCCCTTCCCTTCAAAGAGCTGCACAGAAGGTTCAGACCTCTCTGCTTCAGAATAAATTACCATAGAGAGTCAATCTGTGAAAGGACTGGATGCAAGAACTTTTTCTAAGCATAAACAAAATAAAGTGCAGAGAGTAAATCAGTTTGCTTCATTTGGTTAATTCGCTTGCATATCAGTTAAATGTTAAATAATATCTTATGGATTCATGGTATTTAAACTCAGATGGATTCAATATTGCTCAGATAATCAAATCACTCAAATGATTAAAATTTATATTTTTCTTGACTGATCAGCAAATTTCAGGGAAGGCTTTAAGACATTTATGTCTGCATTAGGAATGGTGACCCCATGGGATACACTAAGATTTAAATGGTTTATTGTTGTAAAAATGTTTAAAAGGCAGCATTCCCACCACAAATGTGTAGAACTATAGCACCATATGCTCCAACCAGACACACAACCTGTCTCTTAAAGACAATTTCTCATAGCCCTTGGTCCACACATTAGTGTGAGAGCAGCCAAATCCAACACCAATGCTCTGTGGCTGGAGCACTCTTCAGACTGGATTACCGTATGTGTCAGGTAGACAGTCAACCTGCCTGAGAAGCTAAGTGAAGAGAGAAACAACAACACGATATTTTAATTTTTAGTTTTAATATAGACCCAAAATTTGACTATGGAATGTTCGGAAAGAAAGTAAATAGAAAACACTGCCCCATTTCTCTGTCATGCAGGAATTCAAGATCGTGCACAAACACACACGCACACACATACAGATATTGGTCAGTTACATTAGGCATATAATTTTTTACATATATATTATATTTGCAATACTAGAAATAGTCAGTGGAAAATACTACACAGTGAAAAAAGTTAGACATGTGTAAAGAACATTTTGTAATTTAACAGCCTTTTTACTCAGTATCTATGCAACGCTAATGGCTTCTAATGGTACACCAAACAAATGGGCCAGCTTCGTTTTTAGGACTGCTGAGAGCACAGTGGTATGAAAAGTTCTTTCAAATGATTTAGAAAATACTCCCTTTCAGATGGCACATTAACCCTTCTCTATCACTGATGTATGTACATCTAAACATTGTCTTTGAGGCATTATATTTGAGCAGACACAATCTCTCCTTCACAGAGTTCTCAACAATTTGTAAATAGGTTAAAGAACATACACAAATCACACTTGCAAATGTGACACTGGGTATGTTTTTGTTTTTTTTCAAAACCCAAAAATAATTTCAATAAAGCACAGTTACATACCACACTTTGAAGAGCACATCATTGGAAACCCCGTATGACAGTTCTCAACGATTTGTAAATAGGTTAAAAAGAACATACACAAATCACACTTGCAAACTTGCACACTTGCAAATGTGACACTGGGTATGTTTTTTTTTTTTTTTTTCCAAAGCCCAAAAATAATTTCAATGAAAGCACAGTTGCATACCACACTCTGAAGAGCACATTATTTGAAACCCTGTATGTGGTCTATGCCGAAATACAATAGGTATAGATTTATAAGAACAAAAAATAAAACAAGTGCAGAAATGACAAACACTTGGCCAACCAGTCGTGTGAGTCCAGGCAACACGCAGCACAACTCGTACCTTCAGTTTCAATGTAAATAGATGTGGAATTTCCCCGACGTGGCCGCAGATAAGGTGAAAAGACCTGGTGGGTGTGTTACCTGATTTTCAGGTAACAGTAACTGTATCTGTCTTTTCTGCAGATCATGGGCACTGGAATTAAATATGTCCTTTGTGACATTGTCCTAACCCATTGTCTAACCCAGATGTCTCAAATTCAGGTCATGAAGCAATCAAGGGTCAGTTTTTGCAGAATTTTACTCAAAATGTATAACGGATTCCTCACATGAAAAGCATGGCAAGCAACTAACAAGGCCAAGGATTTCATAAACACAAGTAGTTAGTAGAAGGTTAAGGTTTACCTTGATCATTAGGACTTTGGAACAGAAGTGCACTTAGTCCAGGCCTTTAGCCATAATAAACCACTCTGCTTGCTCAGACACAGAGGAGGGAGGTGACAACGGTTAAGGGTTAGAACTCGCAAACCTTTAGTTCTTTCTGGGTCCACAGGTTAAATGTATCACTTACCTCTGCTTTTCTTAATTCACTAAAGGAGTCTGCGCTATGACTACTAACAACTGTACTTAGTCTGGGAAACAAACATTTCAGTATTTACAATGATTTGACCACTACAAAAAGTGAGATTAGGAGTCTGATACACATCCTTTTAGTATTCAATGCAATGTTTGCATGTAATTTCACAACAGAGTTATGTCTAGTGCTAATGCTCATTTGAAATACACAAGACCGTACAGTTAGTGGGAAATTCAAGCCCAAACAGAGATGCGATTATTTCTCACTTCCTCTGTATTTATATTGCGCCACTTTGTCGTCGTCTCCGTTTATAAGCATCAGGTCTCGGCCTAATTGTTTCTCCGTATTACGGAGCACTACAGTCGATGGCACGGTCGCGGAAATGCCCAGGGGATGATCCGCTGCAGGTTGTCTCAGCACCGTTGTCATTTCTTTGTCGTAATTTCATGAAATATGCAAGTGACCACCATGTCTGCCTCTCTCTCTTTAGTGTCATGCAGGTGTATTACCGGTAGTTACAGCTGTTAGAGTTATATAATTATGAAAGACACGCACACACGAGTTTAATTCTCCCCCCGTCTTTGTATCACAACAGGAAGAACCTATAACACATACACGCAGTCCTGTAAACACACATTCCTGTATAAAAGGCCTGTCGTTTTAATTTACCATTCATCTTAACGTTACATGTTGCCTTGGTTCACAAAGATCTCTTTATTCCGAAGCATGATAACGAAAGCTTTAGGCTACAATGCGTGCATAAAGAATCTTTATCTATGTTATCAAAATATATGTATATTATCAAATTAACAGTGTCAGCATCTGTATACTTCCAAATGGTTTACCCCCTTGTGTATAGTATCGTTTTCGAAAAAAAAAAAATACAGAAAATAAATGAAAATCAAAACATAAATGTGTTTGTTTTCAATCACGTTTAATTAATTGCTGGGTTAGCTTTAATGGTGCCTCAACTTAAAGTCAGTTACATGCCGCCAACTCATGAGCTACCCTTTGCTGTATTAAGTTAATAATTAAACTCTATATTTACATGCCATTTACATGCTGTTAAGAAACAGCAGAAGTTTTTAAGGTATTAACAAAGAGCCCTTTTAGCCGTAACCTGAGTTCGTGGGTTGCCACGTCAGGCGCTTGACACCAAGGGTATATATCACCGCTGTTCGCTTTTATTTCAGATTTTGTTTCCAGCAAAAGTACATATCCCATGGCTATTAAAGTGTGACTATAATCTCTGCAATACAAAGTTTGCTTAAGGCTTTCATGCTGTTCTTCCAGATGAATGTATAAAGACGCATCCGCCCGCGGAAGAAATTTGCTAGTCGCCAAACAAGGACAACTGATTTGTTAATAAAGGACTAAAGCGCCGGAGGAAAACGCTGGCAAGTGACTCAGAACTTACGCGACTACTTCAAGACTAACAGCATTATCTTGCTGTCAGACTCAGGTTTACGTACATGGAGCTGTGAGCCAACCAGTTGAAAGCGACGGCGAAAATAAAGAAAGTTTCGAAATCTCGGTTTTTCATGGAAAGTACTCCCATCGACTCGGAGACAGAGACACACTTAGCTTACAAGACCGAGAAGCGGCAACCTCTGTGCTACAAACAATGTCATTCAATTGTTATGAGAACTTTCTTTCCGCAGGTTTTTGTCGTTGCTTTCGCCTGCATTCTTCTGATCATCGTTGTGTGCTTTCGAAACCTACCGCAACCGGTGCAAAGTATCCGTCTCCCTACAGGTAGCGATAATAACGCCATCACCATTCTTGTTTGGTGGATACCCTTCGGGAATTACCGGCGGATGCCGGACTGTGAAGCGAGTTACGGAATTCAGGGGTGCAAAATAACTACTGACCATGCTGTGTACTCACGAGCCGACGCAGTCATTATACATCACAGGGAAATAATAGGCAATCTGAGCAGGCTTCCACGCGAACCACGGCCACCAACACAGAAGTGGATATGGATGAACTTTGAGTCGCCCACCCACACCTCAGGCCTGGAGGAGCTCGAGGGCATCTTCAACTGGACCATGTCTTACAAGGTGGGCTCTGACATTTTCATGCCATACGGTTACCTGCGACCTCGCAAAACCTCGCAGTCCTCCACTGTGCTCTTGCCACGCAAGAAAAGGCTGGTAGCCTGGGTTATCAGCAATTGGAATGAGAACCATGCCCGAGTAGCCCTCTACTGGAGGCTGAGTAAGTACATTCCCATTGATGTGTACGGCCGTGATTTCATGCAGCTGGTGAACAACAGCGTGGTGCAGACTGTCTCACAGTACAAATTCTATCTGGCGTTTGAGAACTCACAGCACCCAGACTACATCACTGAGAAGCTGTGGCGAAATGCTTTGGGGTCCAGTGCTGTGCCAGTGGTCCTGGGGCCCCCCCGAAGCAACTACGAGAGGTTCCTGCCTGGCGACGCGTTCATCCATGTCGATGACTTCCACAGCCCCAAGATGCTCGCCGCATACCTGAGGTTCCTGGCCAAAACCCCCCGGCTATACAAACGTTACTTTAACTGGAAAAGGGACTACACGGTCCATGTCTCCTCCTTCTGGAATGAACACTACTGTGCTGCCTGCAAAGCGGTGCGGGCCGGCAGGTACCAGACTAAAGTGGTCTCTGACCTCACCTTGTGGTTTGAAACCTAAGATACGGAGAGTTGCTATTTTTGCTCTTTATTAGTGCATACCCTTGAGGAGAGACTAATTCTATTTATTTATGGTTTATCAAATGAGAATTATTTACTGTGCAGAATTATGAAGAAAATAGTTATATTATTTAAAATAAAAGACAGGAGCTGTGCCTTCTTTGACTGCCTTAATAAAGCCAAAGATCGAGTGGCTCTGGATGCACAATCAAGGAACCTGAGCCTCTTTCAGACTGAATGCATCTCTTAAAGTCTGTCTCAGCCACCCTCTATACACTGGTGTTTCTAACATGCTGTCAACTCAGAAAGGACTGTGTTCTTCCATTCTGTCATTGAGAAAGAGCAAAATACAAGATGATGTTACAGGTTGGCCATGTGTAATTTCTTTGATTTGCTGACTGAACAAGTGACTTTTGATTGTAGGAAATTTTAAACTCTCCCATCACATGCTTACCATACATGTTTTAATGATGCTTATACGGGTTCTTGAAAGGTCCATTCACAATTTAAATAAAGCCAGTTATTAAGAAAATAGTCACACAAAGGTATTACTTTGCACAGATCTGCAGAGGCAAAGACCCCTTTTCATAGTTCCACATCCCCCCACTGTACGCCATTGTAGCTTTCACCACAGATATGAATGTGCTGGTTTCCCTTACCCACTCTTACAAGCAGAATCTATTAACATGGCTGTTCTAGTGTTACAAAAATGTATGAGTGGTATTAAGTTGAGGAAATTTGCAATATGATCTGCCTGTTTGTTCAGTAACTTGGTCCTGACACATTGTTCCATTGGAGCTAGAATACAAAAAATCACAATCAGACAGAGTACATCATTGTATAGTGCAGCCCCCGCTACACACCTTTAGGAGACCTTGAGATGGCCTCAGGTGCAGGCTGAAAGGGGAGATACTGCAGGAAGAGGACACCCCCCTCCGGACCCCACATCAAATCCATTGTTATCCTGCTACAGAAAACTGCAGGCGTTTCCTCAAAGGAGTCAGTAGGAACACATTCTTTCTTTCCCAGTGTATTGTCTATTTGTGGGTGTGTACTTGATTGCTATTGTTTCTGTGGTGTTGCACTGTCTTTTATTTCTACTGTTTGGCAGGCATTCTTGGTATTTTGAGCAGAGCATGGTTCCTTTGGTTTTTCTTAGAAATTAAAGCACAGGCAAAGTGGAGAGCTGAAAAAGAGTTGAAATACTCTGAACATTAATAGCTGCTTTGAAAAATTTCATTTCAGAAATACTGCAGTAACTTTCCATGCCACGGTTGTGTAATGAATGCTAGTAAAAGACATTTTGAGAACCTCTCTGAAAAGGCTGCCCTCAGTTTGAAAACACTAGTCGTCAGCTTAATCCACACTGAAGAGTAAGCAAGCAGTATCTTAACTGACTCACACATCTCCACAATGAGACCACAGCAGTACACACTGCTTTGAAAGAAATGTTCCATGACCTGCTATTTTTGAGGTGCTAATTTTCAGCAGTTTGAATGACTGGTATTTATGGTGGATTTTAAAGAAGGGTAAAAAATGATTTGTATCTAGTGATTTATATCTGCTTCTAACTGTTGATGTTTACTTCTGAGAAAGTGATGTGAATAAGGCCACGTTGGCAGTTCTGAGACCTTTGATGAAGTAAAAAACCACAGTGATTCTGGGCACAGAACAGGATGTCTGGTGTGAACACTGAAAGCAAGCATGCTCTGTGCGTACTGCGTGTACTTGCCAGCAAGGTCTGACCTTCTCTAACAAGGTTCCACTTGCGAGTGCTTTTTCACAAAATTATTTGGCCCCGAACTTTATGAAGAGTCTCCATCTATGTGTATGTGTGTGTATCCAGGGTCTGTGGGATTTCTTTCATCTTTTCACTGATAAATTAAGGTCCAGGAAAACGCGGGTATTCAGGAAAGGACCACAAAATGTTGCAGTGGTGAATGTGAACTTACGTCAAAACTACAGTGGCTTTCAAAATGTGTTTATCATACGTGCCCTGCACAAACAGAGCAGAACAGCAAATGAATCAGATCGGTACCATTGGAGAATACAGTTTTCCTGTAAGTATGCTTACCATTACAAGGACAGGAAGGAAGTCTTCTGCCTAAATGCTCACCAAAGACCATAACAGCTGCAGAAATGTGCAGCAGCGATGGCTGGCGAGGTACAATAAGGGGGGAGGCAGAGAAATTAACTTCAGCTGATAATGGTCCAGAAAGCTCTTATAAAACTACAAGCTTTTCAATTCTAATGAGGATTACTCATTAGAATCTGATTGTTTTTTACTTTATTGTTGTTAAGGTAACACTTTTACTATTTCGTACTGTGCTTGAATTAATTTTGACAATTACAAAGAGATTGGGTCACTGTGCATTAAATATTTTTGTTCAATAACAAGGAGGATCAGGTGCATAAAATAAGTAATCATACATAAGAGGTAGTAATAATTAAAATGATTTCATGTGAAGAGCACAAAGGTAAAGCTAACATCATATGCAGCTAAGGAAAAAGGATTGTGCTTGATGATCCCCTATCTATACTGGTATGCTTGTTAATCCTGCAAAACAGTCGAACAGCATACTCAGGATATTTATCATAATAATAATATGATACATAATATGCCCTCTGCCTCCCCTATCTGCAGCTTACCAGCCTCCACTGTAAAATGGTTTAGGAGCACTTGTTAACACTAGAATGAAAGTTCAAATTGCAATAGTGTTGCACCTTAAGCAAAAATAATGGATGCATACATATATGAGATGTTAAAGTCTCACCTGAGAGAGGCATCCCCCTCAGAAGAAGTGGCAAACCAGAGATCACCAGGGACATCTGCCTGAATTTGCCAGAGTAACTCTGCAGCTTTGGGTTGAACACAAGGTGTAATGTATGGTTACATATGGAAATGAACTGGTTAGGTTGGTGGGACATTCTCTTTGAGTTTCAGAAAACTGTGGTATCCAAAATACCACAGTTGTTTGTGAATGACAGGACTCACATGCTAACCAAGCCACCCTTAAATCACATCAACTTCTTATTGAAAGTCACAGCTGAAATAGATTGATAGGATACTTTTCATTGTGGTCACATGGCTTTTGCATTCATCTGACACTGGATTTAACTGAGTGATGAAATAATTTCTGTCTATAAGACCCTAGCTTTTTGAATCAATTTTTCATGAAAGCAGGTTCCGGGAAAAATGTGATAATCCACATGATTTGAATTGATTTTATCTACACATACACACATACACGCATACACATGTCCACACACACACAAGCATTTGCATGCATACATATGAACATGTACGCAAATGTAATGCACAAATGTGTACATGGGCACACATATACACACGTATGCAAACACACTCACACACGTACATGGATACACATGCTCACACATGCATGCAAACAGTGAAACGCATGCAAGCACAATTACGCTTACACAAGCACACACACACAAACACACACACCAACACACACACACACACACACACACACACACACAGCGGAGCCAAGGGAAGCTAGACCAAGAGCATATTTACATTTAAATTGACCCTCTGTAATGCTAACGTTATCACAGTGCTCTGAGGCACTGTTCCAATCACACAGGAGGAGTCCACCTGGGGAGATTTTCAGCCTTTTGCTGATCCTATCAAACTATTACATTGCGAAAGGAGCATTTTGGGTCTGTTGTTGCCACCACATGTAATTGGTTTGCATCTTCATATGCACATTTAATTCACAGCTAAATCAAACCTCCATCCTTGTAATGGGGCTACTCTTCAGTTAATTTCTACTTTGGTCAACTCCATTTATTGCATCAACAGAAAAGGACAAGCTTTGTGGAGCACGGGTATGTGTGTGTGTGTGTGTGTGTGTGTGTGTGTGTGTGTGTGTGTGTGTGTGTGTGTGTGTTCGTGCTTGTGAGTCAGTACGCTTATGGCTTCTGTTACCTGAAATGCCTTGCGGTTGAACCAGGCTTTTCTATAAATTCTCCACTCTAAAGAATTTGCTATAGTGTACCTATCACTCCGTGCAGGCGTCTTTGTGTGGAATCCTTGAGGTCGAGGCCAGCGCACCACGCCAGTTCTGAACCCCAGGATGGTGCCACACAGGGCAAATGAACAGTACTCGATATAAGCACTTGTGCTCTGGTCCCAGCTCCTCATATTCCACTTCCGTCCAATGTATGCGCTTGTCTTTTCTTTGTTGCTCGCATGTTACCAATGATCATGTGAATGTGTTATTTCTAAATAAGCTACTTGCCTGTTTTAACTATATGTAAAACTATAAAGATTTCATGCATCAAGGCACAAGTTCCTTTTTTAAATTGTAAGGTGGAAATCTCTCCACAAGCTGGGAATTTTAAACTTTAGTCATTTGGAAACTAATTCCTATAAGAACCAGTTTTTTTATCTTCTATGTTCCCTTTAACTTAGCAAATGAGAGAAATACTTTTAAAAATACATACAAAAGAATCATGCTATCTTCCCCATGCTGAATAACCATGTTTGCCAGTGACAGCATGATAGCTATGCAAGAATCAATCTTCAGTCCTACAGACTACTGAGTGAACATTTCTATTGAAGATGTACACATAATACTTTAAATTAGTTAAATTAATCAATGTGAGCTTTATTATAATCTGCCTTAGTTTTAACTGAACGGTACTATTATACTGTATCAGGTCAATTACTTTTGATTAAATATACATGAACATTTACATTTACTTTCCCATCTTGTCATTTGCTCTTTTTAGAGTTAAAAATAATACAAAGAATGAGTACAGTCTTACAAGCACATCAAATAAAGTCACATGAGAGATGCTAAATACATGCATCAGCCCCTTACACAGTGCTGTAATGCTTAGAGCATACATTCTTCTGTAAGTACACAAGGGCTACATATAAGTGGAATACAGCATAAAATCACATAAATAAGGAGAAGGTGTCATGTACTTGGGTTGGGGTGCTAAGATGCAATCTGAAGAGATGGGTCTTTAGTCTTCAATAGAAGATAACTGCTATTCTTGCCACGTTTGTCCTTAACAGAGAGAGGACGTGAAAGTGCTTCAGTGAGGAGGGACAGCTAGGCATTCTGAGGTTGCAGAACAGGGTGACTTGGCTGGTTACGGGTCTGATGAAGATTGAAGATAAGGGATAGCCGTTCCCCTTGCCACCTGGCTAGTTAATACCAGCTTTTTGAAATAGATGAAAGCCATTACCAGCAGCCAGGGAGGGAGATCAGCTGGGGCAAGAGGCAAAAGTAATTGCCAAGACTGTGGACCAACTAAGCAGCAGTAAACCTTCTTGCTGCTCTGTAGCAATAGATAAAATCACAGACCTACCTCGAAATTGTGAATTTAAATGAACTCATTTACAAGGGAAATGTTATTTTGGTAGCCATGTTGGGCTGCTCTGGACACTTGACCTGCCAAAGAGGTAGTAAATCACCTCCAGTACTAGAGTTCAGGTGTTTAATGTAACTATGCCCTGAGACGTATCTGACCCATGCTGCCTTGTGGTAGCAATTAGCATCCACAGCCCTGATACTCATTGTCCCTCACAGAGGAGGAAATAGGTTACCACAAGCTGAGACCAAAGCTCGCTGGATCAGCAGCGCACTACAGCATTATCATTTTCCCAGCGCACGCTGGAGTCACGCTAAATCCTGGCGCTTACCCAGACTGACAACTTGCCTGTCCTTCATCTGTAGTCTGCCGAGGTTCCTCCCAACCTCCACACAAAAGCTAAATGTTATTATCTGCATCTGGCTGCTTGCTGTGACCTACGCTGCATGTTTCTCCTTTCTCTGCCTCCTAACAGCTTCCAGTACAGATGCCAGCAGCAGAGATGTAGTAACACAGCTTGGAGTTGGACATTCAACATTTGCAGTCAAATCATGAGCCTTCATATCTTTAAAATGCAAATTGATTGGGTATCATGGACATTAAACTAAAACTGAATGTAAATGAATATCATGATTCTAATAAAGCTAAATCCCTAATCAAGATACAACCAGTGTCATATTTACTATTCAACCTTTAATCAAGACTAGATTCTTAACCTTTAAAGGTCTTGCACAATTTCACCAAATATTTAATCATTTTCTTGGGTGGAACAGTTTATTAAAATTTGTTTAATAGCTGAAAGTTTCTCTTGTAATTGGATGATGTAATTGTTACACAAAAAAATAATAACCAAAGGTTTAAAAAAATGAAACAACACCACTTTAGACTTAAAAATATATTAATTGTTTGCTTTGTTTTTAAGTACCTTGCCATGAAGTAGGGATGTTAGGGGTTTTCAGTGCACTAGTTGCATCATTGTATGTATATATGTGTGTGTGACAGTGTGTGTTTGTGCGTTTAGGATATGAGGAAAGGGATGATTACAATATAACTTGTATCTTTCATTAAATTACCAGATATGTAGGGCTGCAAAAGGTTTGATTTATGTATCATACAAAAAAGGATTTCCAACGCAAAATGAACCTTGCACTGAGTACAGTTGACACAAGGGGGCAGTACAGTCAAGCATGTGAAAGTTGTGGGAATTCACTTAATTTCATAGTCAAGGTCTGCTTCATTAGCATAATCTTAATTACAGAGATTCCTTGCCTTAGTGATTAAACATAATTGGACTGAGCCCCCTAAATCTCACTTAAACTTCTGATGGAAAAATGCTCCTGTAATACAACATATTATTATCTTGACATTACAACTGGATGTTCTTCTTCATCCAACTCAAGACTAACTTGAGTACATGTTTTATTTGGAGGTGGTGAGATGAAAGACTAAAGTTAGACCCAGGTCACTTTTTTCTATCTTTCAGAAGTGCAACAATTCATTTGCTTTCCGATATCATAAAGGGAAGCAGGTTACGGCCCTCACTGTGATGCCTGAACATGTGACTATAAAAGATACGCATATGAAAGGGGGTATTTCTGTGTATTTCTGGGTATTTCTAACACAGAGAAACTCGTACCTGGGTGAGATCACAAACTTTTCAGTCCACTCTAACAGAGTACATGTGCAATCACCTGAGGGTTTAACCAAACAAGCAAATTACATGGTGAGAGCGTGACAATGGCAGTAGCCACTCACAAAAAGGCACCTACATGACAGTGAACCGCGGGGTGTTTTGTTGGCTGTGCCCAGCATCTGAAAATCTGCTTTGAAAGGGCTGTTTGTTTGCCTTTTTGATCATTATGTCTGATGCTCTGAGGGTTTAATTTCTAAATTCTTTCTCACTTTTACCAAAAACGCAAATTAGTTGCAATGAGGAGACTACCTTTTGTAGATTGTATGAATATATGTTCACTTTTTTAAAAGATTTTACAAAAACCACAAAGTGAAAACCCTTAATGCAAAAGAATTTGAAAAATTCCTTCCTTTCACACAGCTCTTACCCAGCTCAATTGTTTAAATACTTTTGTCTTCTATAAGGAGTCTGTTTCAAATGCTAATTGCTTTTCTGGCGAAATACTTCATTGTGAGATAGCAATTAATGTTCATTCTGGCAAAAGTCCGTCTCCAGGCCATAGAAGAGATATGTAAAGATATCACTTGTCAGAGGTAGCTCTGCCATGCACTTCATTTTTTTCCCAAAGTAGTAAACCCAAAAGACTATTTTTAGTAATGTATGAAAACTTGCAGCCTGACAGACACCAGCTGCTGGATGCTGGATAAAATCCTTTTTTCTGTATGCCATTTACATTCTAGTAAACTGCGATTTGACGTGAAAGTCTACTGTGATGCCAGTGTCAGATCCCAGACAACTGGGATCAACATGTATAACACAATTTCCAATAGTTTTAGACAAGTAAACCAATGAAAGGACTGATCAGGTAACAGAAGAAATAAGGTAAAAAGCAGATGCGGTGGGGGCTCATGAGTGGCTCAGACCATAAAGGCATGTGTTCCAAGCAAAAGCTGAACCCCACGACCCTAGCTAAAACCCAGCCACCATTGCCTGCTGACAAATACCTGGAGCCCACAGTGGTGGAATAAATCAGTTTCCTTCCAGTGGAGTTGGGGTAGGCCAGGGTCTTGGCACTGCACTGCTCCCATCACACTGTGATTCATGCAGATGCCTATGAGCACTTCAGACAATGTCATGGAGATACACTTATAGACTGTTGAGTGTCTACATCCTGATGTACACTCTGTTCAGTGTCTATGTCCCAATGCACATCCTCTGTTCAGTGACAAATATATCACTTTGAAGCAAAGCAGCAAAGAATATTGTTTCAGAAATGTTGTCAAAGTAATCAATAAAGCCTAAGTATTTTGAAAGCATATGTTACTGGTATTGCAACTTCTGTGAAAACAATGAGAATGTATAAAGGGTTTTGACAAACAGATTTCTGTTTTTTTTTCTTTGGGGTTTCAGCTACTGTGAGAAAATGAACAAGAAATGCTACTACATAATCAGCAACTGAAATATTGTGTGTGGTGCTGTCAGAGACCGCTGTCATCTCTTAGTGCCATTTTGAGGTTGTTGGCTTTCACATCTTACTCTCATATCTCATCCCCCTCTGACTTATTCAGGATTGACTGGTGATTAAGCAATTTAAGCAAATTTGCTCATGTGACAGAAGGATTAATGATATACGTTATATATATTATGCATACAAGCTGCATACAAGCACTTACATTTTATTAACAAAGATTGATATCTTGTGTCAAGTACTGCGGTCCATATTCGTTGATTTGCAAAACTGTGTTTAAGATTTGCATTTTGTGTGATAAAAACCATAAGACAATGTTTTGAGAAATGGGAAAACTGGTCGATTAGATTTTCTTATTTATTTAGACCACAGTTTCATTGACATTGATGGCGCCATAGAGGAAATCTACAAACAGTTTGTCGTTTTGGGCTCCATGGAAAAATGGCGCCACTGGCCTAGAGAAGTTGTGAACATTCTGTTCACACTTTTGCATTCCTCAGGCCCTCTCCCTCTGTCAGCCCTATTGTGACTTCACATGTGTAACTAGGATTAAGACCAGCCTCCACTAGCGCTTCAGAAATGCACCTGGAAGAATGCCGAGACCAAGAGGAAGTTTTCTGAGACACATGTTGCCCCCTGCTCCAATAGCCTCCTCCCCCCTACGTTCCACATTGTTTTTTTTTTGCAGCAAGAGCTGCTCCCTAGCTCCTGAATTGGGTGTGGGGATAATTTCCAACAGTGCCAAGCCCGCTGGATCATGCACCAAGAGAATAATGCCCCGTGGCAGTTTATGGGGAGAGATGGATGCCTTGTAATCCAGAAAAATATGAGTCCGCCCTTGTGTGAGCAACACCCAACGTGTCCAGACACAACGGTGACTCAGCGGCAGAGGGAGTTAAACATGCAGCAAGACATGCGCAGGAGATGAGGCAACATCCTGCCGATAATATTTGTAAAAATGTGTTCATTCATTTATTTAGCACAGCTAATGCCAAAGTTATAAAAGGAATGGAATTTTACAATAGTATTCTCTCCTGTAAATCTGAAAGCATATGTTGTATGCAGCTATATGTTGCCTGGCGTACCGTCAATCAAAAATCATTTTTCATTAATTCAGAAGTTGCCATTGTTGACGTGATTATCAGTGGCAACAGTCAGTTGAACTGAAGCAATATTTCAACATTGAAAGGATATCCTTTTATATCCTATTATATTATCCTATACATTGAATCCTATTACAGTCTCACAGTATTTTTGAAGCTTGAAATTAAGAACTTCAAAATAAATACTAAAAACTGAGGAATCTAAACAGTTTCTTGTTTTCCTGTCAAGCTGTCCCTTAATGTTTGAGGAGCAAAAAAAAGAACTTAAATTCTCCAGCAAAGACTAATATCATCAAAAATAACAAAAAGGAATTTTAAATGTCTCTTGCCTCTAGCCCTGTTATGCTGAAGTGATTTGTACTGTCAAGAGGTGCTGAGCTGTTTTCTACCATCTGAAACCATGTGTTCAACCAAGCCTGACATCAAGAGACCAGAAAAGCAATTTTACTGCTATGGAACATTAATTCTGTGATGCAGAGCTCCTCATTTAAGAACTTTCATACTTTTTCACTTCTGACTTTAACCTTACTGTCTGTACAGTAATTGGAGTAAAGGTTACTGTGGGGCAAAGACAATCAAAATGTTTGATTTGCTGTATTCTGAAAAGATTAATAGCTATACTGTATTTCATTGCATTATATATAATATATTACATAGCCATGTATATAATTATATAATGTATGAAATTTTTAACTTCTACCATTAGCGTCATATTCATTTTCAGTCCTACGGACAGAGAAGGGGAGCATGTGTCTCTTTTAGAGAAAATATATGGCCAGCTTTGAAGAAAAAGTTACACAAGGTCAAATTTCAAGGAATGTCCTGCAATTACAGAATTGATATAGTACAATAGAAAATTGGAAACTGGCCTCTGCTGCTTCTTCAGGTGTTCTGGTACCTATTCAAAGAGTTTTACTATAAGCCATTATGCTCAAGGGTAGTAGCTCCCCAACCCCAGAACATTATAATCACAAGTCCCAAGTTCTAAGGTAGAACTACTATGTTCTATAGCTTGCGGAGTTGTATGAATCAATCAAAAAACTTAGCTGTCCCTAGATAAATGGTATCAAATTACAAGTTACTGCTTACACAGCATAGATCAGCATTAAAAACATTACCTTTCAATTTGGCTGTAAAATCTTTTATTCAGTTAGTTGACTGAAAAGCACTGATACATGACCCCAGTTTAGTCTTAAAATATTTCACTTGTTGCAAAGCATTCTGGGATTCCCTTCACTCTTCAGCTCATCCTTCACAAACTGCAGAAGGCATGCTCCAGAAGTAATTAGCCAGGCCCATTACCAAAGAGCCTTCTGAGATCACGACCCTGTTCTAAAAGGAAGGAAGTTGCCATGACCTCTGAACCCCATTTACTTTGACCTTTGCTGTCTGCCCAACCCCCAATCCCGTCGCAATGAAGGACTTCCATTCCAACCCTATTCCCTGTATAGCATCTTCCACCAGTAACAGTACAGTGTATTGCTACTGCTCAGTTAACACAAGAGACACTGTGGACACTTTGTGTGCACTGGCCATGGAAGGGCATCGGTGTGCACCTATGTTGTCAGGCTCCAGAATGGCTGTTGAAGACTTGTCAGTCTCACCACAGACAGCTGAGCACAAATCTCACTTAATATAGGGGGACATGTGTAACTGGACAGATTTATTTCTGTTTTACCCCCAGCATAGGAAACATGGTTCATATATCATTGCACGTGATGCACGCTGTTCAACTCTCAGGAGCAGGCTTTATGTTCTTCCTGTTCTCACAAGGGACGAGTAAATGCGTTACTGTGTATGAAAGTATTTTTCCTGCTATTCCTTACTGTGAGATCTTCACTGCAGAGTGTGTCAAAATGATGCCCGTGAGCAATGGTTGATGTGTCCCTCAAGACTGAGAGCTGGGAATGGTCTGATAATTAATGCTGTAATAGGGATTTAATGATCAACAGTGTGTTGAGAATAGGGAACAAACCGGGGGTGGAATTATGTACAAAAGTGACTACTCCTAGCAGCTTATTTAACAAGTGGAAAAGTTTAGTCAGTTTGGGTTTGACGGCTCGGCTTCACCCATTCATCTAAGCTGCCATACTCAGTTCTGTTCACAGATAGGCAGAAATGGATTATGAAGCTCCTCAATCCAGTTATTGTTTTCCTTGATGTAAAAACTGGAAGTGAGGAAACAGTAATGTGTTTCTGTAATGTGGTGCATGTGCTGAACCCCTCTAAGTCTAAGTCCCCCTCTAAGTCCTGACTGCATGTCCGCACTACCTTTGCGCACCACATGCTATAAACTCAGGGGTCTTTGAAGACAGCAGGCACTGTCTTTCATCTTTACCCCTGTTTATCCACTTAAACGTTGTTTAACAGTCTCACAAAAAGAGGGAGATGTCAGGCATGGGCCGTCACCATCTCTCAGAGGGTTCCCCAGTAAGAGGATTGATTGAGAATTCTCTCTCCTCTGTCTATTTTCCAGTAGATTCCACTGAAAGGAGACAACAATGATGCCATAAAAAATACAAACATGAAAGGGCAGGTTCTCTGAGTATCTAGTTTGCATTCACAAGTGCCATTTTGCTGCAGTGTTCCCTTTTGCTAATATCCTCAGCTGTTTCACTTGCAAAAGAGTCCCTTTTTACCAGTGGTTTGATACTCTCATCAAGCTCAAGCCTTTATAGATCTGTTCACAACAGATCTATTCTGTGTTTGTTTGTTGGTTTGAGATCCTCACATGAAGTGGAACACCTCTCAACTTGTTGAAACTGACAGTTTGCATCTAACCACACAGTTCTGGTGAAGAATAACAGGAACAATACCCTGAAGCATTAAAATGAATGTATTGTTTCTTCCTTTCATTTATGAGAACCAATCATCTTTAGGCAACCATAGGGCTTTGCAACTCTTTGTAACTCCGCATCTTTATTGTTTATTCAAATGTTTGACTTACATTACAACAACAACAAAGAACGAAGTGTAAATCAGGAAAGTCTCTGTAAAACAAATGCATAACTACAGTGCTGTTTTTTGTTTTGTGTCAGTGAAAATTTGAATAGAACCCTTTACCTCCAGTAGACGCATCATTGCTATTGCACGTATCTCTTGGCTCCAATGGCTCAGGAATACCCAGTGAGTGTTCAGGATTCTACATCACCCCGTCACCTCCTGTAAAACTCCAACTACCCCAGTGCATTGACTCGTCAGGGCTCATTTACTGTGAAGCCAGGTCTCTGGGTTGATGTACGAGACCCTTAAGTCTCTTGAAATGCATCTCATATGAATAGGACTTTAGCTGAGATCGGTGTACTGTAGATTAACCCTGTTCCTGATCTCTGCAGAGCCCCTGTGCTGAAGAACAAAAGTAGTGAGCTCTGCCAGGTAACCTGTACTTTCTGACAAACCCCACACTTACGCCGTGACAGGTGTCCTCTCCTGTGACTTAGTCAGGGCCAGACGCTGCAGCCGAGTCAAACATCTGTGGATAATGTTGTGGCCCTCTGGCCTTGTCCTTGTGCTCTGCATTGTTAAAGCTGGGGAGATAACCAGGGGAAGGACAGAGAGTTTTTCCAGTGTTAACAAGGTGTTGGAATGCTCTGGGAAGGCTCCTCTGACAGAACTCTTTATCTTTTTCTTCTTCCCTCTCTCTTGCTCTCTCTCTCTCTCTCTATCTCTCTCTCTCTCTCTCTCTCTCTCTCTCTCTCTCTCTCTCTCTCTCTCTCTCTCCTCACTCCTTCTCTTTCATTCCAAGGCCTTTCAGAGTCTGACTCTGAACCTAGCAAGTCTGGGCAGCCGCTGCATACCTCTGACACCGGCGTCACTCTGTCGGCTGTGCAGCGTATTGCCCGCTCCCAAAAACCCTCTTTGTTCATATCCACAGAGAGGACAGAGACGAGGCCAAGCTTATCACCCACATCGCCTGAGCGGGTACCAAGGTAAGACACTGTCCACTTGCAGATGAACGAGCACATGCAGGAAGATACATTCTTGGAGAGAGGTTGGGTACTGGTTTTGTTGAGGGGCTTTTTGTGCTTGTGTTTAAACACAACAGGCTCAGACATGTGGAGGACTGTCTACCACCTTACAGTTTTGAAGGTTCCACAAAGTTACACTGCAGTCAGTGTAAATGAAGGCAGCAGGAAGGTGTGATTATGTTCCCTTTTCTGAACAAAACACAAATTTTTATTTTTTATGGCTTTATGGTTTAATGTTTATACTGTGAATTCATTAACCTATCTTAGTTTAATTAGAGAGAGGAAAACAGAAGATCCTAAAGATGTTAACTCTTAAGAAGAATCACATTTACAGTGCAGCTCCCCAAAAATGTCCTTTGCCCAAAATGGCTTAAAGGCCCTTTTAATGGGCTGCTTTCATGGAAAGAGACAGGCATAGCAAGGTTTCATGTGCCCTCAGGCATCACTTGCATGGCTCCATTTGCAGTGCATTCACTCATACAGTGTTAAGACATGCGACTTTTTACAGCAGAGTAGGTTTGCCCTATTATTATTATTATTATTATTATTAGTAGTAGTAGTAGTAGTAGTAGTAGTAGTATAAGAGTACTGACCAGGAAAGACAGGACAATACTGAGGTCATACATCATGATTGCTTCCTATTTAAAAATAAATGGTCTCGATATAAAGCTTGTACTGAAATACATGATGTTACGTGATGCTGTGGTTGAGTAAAAGCGGCCGTTTGTGAACTGTGAGGCTCAGTGAGTAAATAATGTAAATACTGTTATTGCTAGGACTGTCCCTGGATCTGAGGTCTGTTCTGATTAAAGCAGAGTAAAAAGGACATCCCGGGCCCCCCTGGAGAGGTGTAGGAAATGGCAGCAGTCTTTTGATCCCAGCAACAGTTAAAATGACTTCACAGATGGTTCTGAAATTCCTGAGCAGCTCCATTAAACCACCATTCTGCCTGTCTCTGTCTATCACCACTGCTCCCAGTCTATTTCAAACATACTTCAATCAAACCCTGACAGTAAAATAATGCTAGAAAGATGGAAGAACGTTTGACGATTTGTTAATGTTGATCACATCAAGGCCAAAACATTTACTCCATCTTTCAGCCCATTCCGACAATGTTGGCAATCAATATCATTATTATGTCACAGCTATATGATTGTAAGATGATCTACAAGCTATTAGGAGACTGTGTCAGAAGTTAATTGAAATTAAGCCTTTGTCATCATTCTGAAGATGTTGAGAGTTATCATCATAATAGTTATGATACTCATGTCCATAATACTAACAATAATAATACAGTGCACTATGCTGATAAGAATTAGATATAAGAAATATCCTCATACAGTGATCAAAAACACTGTAAATGAATCATTTCTATGTTAACACTGTTTCAATGTTCTGCTTGTAAGAATCATGTGGGCTCACTCACAACATGTAATACAATATTCATGTGCATTAGCAAATGCAATAGCATGCAAGTGAAAAAAGTCATCTAGAATTTTAATACATTGAATCTCCTATTTTGTCCTACTTACCTATAAAATAATTTAAGAATAGACATTGTGCATTTTAGCTAAATGACTGGATGGCAGTTTACATGACAGGAAAAAAGGCACATCCTCTATACAAATGGAAAAGGTTGCCTTCTTCAGTCTTGCAGTAGTTTTATGACCATCAAAAGAGATATGGCTGAAAAACCGGACATTCAACAGTCTACATATTCTCAGATTCTTAAAGGACAGGATGTAGGACATGGTAAACTGTGTAAAATGGAAGAATCCAATGGCTGAAGCATCCCTTGATTCTGTATAGTGCCAGTAATCACGTTGACTCTTGAAAAAATAAATGTGAGTGATATTATTAGATGTTTTAATTCAGTTATGGACATTGACTGCAAGGTGACTGCACCATAGCCTGCACAATGCCCATTAATTTGCTCTAGTGACTTAGAAATAATTAATGTGATCCATGTTATTTGACAAAGGATTACATAAAAGCATTGTAAATTCAAGTATGTTTTGTTCTATATTTGAAGAATGTAACTGAGTACATTTCTGAATTAACAATAATAAAATAATCATTTTTAAAAAATGTTGTTTGAACCATAAATGACCTTTTTTTTTACATTCCACTTAAGTCCTGGTTTTATTAGTAGTAGTAGCAGAGGTAATAGTCGTACCATGGTGATCCTTCTATTTATTTTGTTTGTGCTTGTTTCAGAAGGGGGTGAAAAAGAGAACCCCAGTTGAGTCAGAAAAGGGACGAGAATGGATCCTGGAGATAACTGGATCCCGGAAGACGTGGCTCGATGGTTGGATCATATTGGAGTTCACCACAACTCCGCAAATACACAGAGAGGTGAAAATTCCAAGGGTCTCTCTTCATCAGCACTCCTATTCACACTGATGAAATAACCAGCATGGGCAGGTGGATATGAATTTGATTTAATCAGGTGGTAGGTTGACCAGGGGCTTGGTGCATAAAGACGGGAAATCTATGACTTAGTCAGTAAGTCGGATGCAAGTTATTTATCAAACTTTAGCAGCTACCTGTGAAGTGATTTATTGCTGAATTTGCTCACACTTGTTGGTCAGGTAGTGAGTTGTTCACAGAAGACAGGACCATTTCAGGACCTTAATTTGGACATCCCTCCACTAAATCTTGGAAGAACGAAACCATGTAACACTTTATCTGGCAATTCACATGTTTACATATTACCCCAATATCAATTATAGCTGGACATTTTCTGAGGTAATTCAAGATAAGATGCTTTATATTAAAGCTCCAATTACAAAATAACCTTTGAACTTTCTGATAACAAACCTAGTTCTTTATCTATACTGAGGTACAGATGCTTCTTTATGCCATTTTGTGAGATTCAGTCGTCCAAACATCTGACATTTAAGATACTTTTTTCCTGTTTTTCCCTTGTCAGATAATCTAGTGCTCCTGTTTATGAACTCTAATATCAAATTAGTACAAAAAGGATTATTTTAACTGAATTACAGGCAGAAGTTATGCTGTAGTATCTCGTTGTACTAATATAACCTCTCTCTCGAAATAAGATTATTCTATCAATTGCTTTCCCTTTGTCCTAGACAACGAAATTGACCGTCTGCCAAACCAATATGATGTGGAACAAATGGGTACGTCTACACAATAATACTAACAATGTTACATCATCATTTTTAAATATGGTGCAAAATATATGCCTTTGTGCCATTGTGACAAAGCATGATTAAATTAAAGGGATGTGGGAGGGTCCCTGAACTGGGACCCTGTGCTGCTCCGTGATTGGGGTTGCCTGTGAAACGGGAGGCACTAGGACCCACATACTGCTGAATAGAGGGTCGAGCACGCTGGCATTCCTCTCATTCCAGTATGAATGGGAGTGATTGTTGTTACTAGGACTACCCAGATCAGATCCGTCCAGTACAGCTCTCAAAACGTTATGTCAAGCTCATCCTCTGGGGAGGCACTTTATCGCATTTTGCTTTGATAATTTTACATGGGAAGAAACACATATTGGCACTTTCCGGCGGGCCATTTATTCATCACAACAAAGGAAAAGGCTAAAGAGGTAAAAAGCTTGTGAATAACCATCTAACTGTCCTACTTATTGGTAAACTTGTTATCCTTTGCGTCTGAAGTTGTTATGAGCAGCTTGTGGGATCTCATCGTAACTTGTTTCTTGTTTTCAACTTGTGAAACTCCAGAAACAACTACCGTGAAACAACTTTTGTTACTTTATGCACTGTAGGCTATTCGTCGCACCCGGGCGCAAGTAATTACGAGATTAAGGCTCAGTATTTTCAGTGTTCTTGTAAGAACGACGTTCATGTGTGTGGATAGCGACATACGATTTACCTAGGAACTTTGAAATAAATTGAAGCGTCACATTTACCATAAATTTGGTTTGTCTAACAAGCCTACCGCAGAACGACTCTAAAAGAAGTAAACTGTGGACAGAAATGAAAAGAACAGACATTCTAAAAGTGTTAAGAATGACTGCCGCGTGGATTATCTAGGTATTGCTGAAATTCATCCCCGCGTTCTATTTTCGTCCGTGAAAAGTGTGTCAGCTCTGGCTATAACACGATGTGCGTATCCGTTGCCACACTCTCAGCGGTACCGTCTCCTCTCGCAGCGCTCAACAAGAGGGTACTGACTTGACGGGTCATTTCACCGCGAATCCGTGCACTATAGACGTGAGGAAGGTACAGTATTCCCCGTGGCAAAGGCGTACTGTGTGTTGATCATCCTCTTATGCAACAGCGTATTTATTTTATACTTGCGTCTGGTTGATCTAATTAGGTAAAAATCGTTATCGACGATCTCTTTACAGAACACGACATAGATCAAAACTTTGATGGTGTCTGAAATATCTTTATACCGATGGCAATGACAGTTTCTAAGTAAAAAAATAGCATATCAGTAACATACCGCTAGTGTACTGCAAGGAAGCTTCTTAAAAGTTCAATATCAAGGAATGTGCAATAGTCATGGATATATGCATGGTTTTCTGCCTACATGAAATGGCTTTAGAGGACTTAGAGTGGACTTTATGGACTTAGAGTCGTCGTAAACGGGGAAGTTAATTCATTACGTTTGTAAAGAAGTAAAATTGACTTGTCACATGGTGTTATAAATCTGTGTCAGGACGTTTGCAGAATAACTTGCCACAGTATGAAAAGTTTAACAGTAGCCTACCTACTTCGAAAGGTCTCCGGCCAGGACTGTAATTTACTGGATTTAAGGTCTGGTGAGGTCATCTTGTTAATTACAACTGTGGGTGAACAAGCGACGCTAATTAAGTGTTTTTCGAGATAAACGCGTTGAGACCATTGTGCGTTGTTACTCTCACATGATATCTTTTACGTCAGTAACAATGAAGCTCATACTGTAATGTCAGATATTTCATTATTTAAAGGGCAACCTCCATCGTTGGCAGTACCAAGAGAGGCATGCTAATCGCTCATTTTCGGGTGTCTCCTTGCATTACACGTAGGTCAAAGAACATCAATTCACTAGTAGTCAGTTGTGCACGACTGACCCTAAGGTCAAAGGTATCACGTTGCCACATTTACGTTATCGCAAGCGGTACCTCATCCACAATCCGATCCGACCACCGCTTTATAAGAGGTGTTACGTTTTAACTGCTTGCCAGATGGTGATTGTTTTAATCCCAGAGGCTTCGTTACCTTCATTTTAAATCCCTTGCGGATATGGCCCATTCCATCGTGGAATGTGAAGCCACAGCAATGGCTCAATTTACCCAAAAGGGAACATTTCACACCCCCACTTGGAGCTGCATGCTCAGCCAGAAATTGCGGCAACACAGAAATGTGTAATGTTTGCAATTTGTAATATTTGTTATTTTAGAAACGTGGAAAAAGGTATTTTCCTTGGCGTTATTCTCTTGAAGTAAAATGTTAACTTGAAACAATTTGGTGAAACTGAATGCAGGGGTTCCTTTTGCAGGCCAAACTATACGTAATACGCCTACACAGCTGAGACAGGTTAAAATACTAATTAAATGCTTTAACATAACCACAGTAAATTATGAGCTGAGTTTAGCATTATTGTATAAAACAAAAAAATTATTAATGTAACTGTAGTTGTATAAAAACTAACCAATATAGCTTTAGATAAAATGTTTATTAGGAAACAGATTTACCCCGCTTCTGCTATTTCTGTACTTCATGTCAAGGGAAAGATGATTGCACATTGCTAAGACAACCGAAATGCCTTTGTACACTCAGTTCTCAGGAGCATCAAGTCATGAGAAGAGCAACACAGACTATATCACATGCCTCCCATTCTGCACAGGGTAGCACGTCCGGACTCCCACCAGGAGCCAAGAAATTCCAAAACCAAAACAAGTCGAAACGACACTGTCACACAACTCCTCAGAGTGATCTGCTGACAGCTGGCTGTTTGGTACCTCACGGATCTTTATGCTCTCAGCAGAACAGAAGGGGCACATCGTTCACCACCTCATCTGGCCATTGTAACCAAGACGCGGATTTCCAGAGCTGTGCCACCTCTTAAATCTTAATTATTTGTAGGTTTGAACATATGCTGTTGGATATTTTTTGCATTTTAAATAAGTTGATGCAAACTCACTAGTTGCACAACGGCAGAACCCTGTGTCTATGAATACACACTAGAGCGCTCATGAAAAATTGGAAAATCATAATTCCAGTTATTAGTGTGAATGATTAAAACACAGTGTCAAGTCACTTTGAATTAAATGAGTACAGTGGCGATGTTACTGAGTAAATTATATAACGTAGATGTAGATGTTAGAATTCCTACAGTGCCCCCCTCTAATTTAATAACATAAAGCATTAGGAGCTATAGTAAGCCCTGGATATTTTTTGTCTTCCGAGTCTCAGCTCAATAACATTCTAAAATGAATGCTGCATTTAATAATGTTTTTCACAGCAGCAAAGCTGGCAATATGTGTGTGTGTTGTGTGTGTGTGCATGAATATATATGTATACATACATGGCAATGCATTTTTAATTTGGTATTTGGCTGAGCTGCAAATAGTTAGCATGTGATCCTGGCTTTCTTTCTATAGTCTTTTTCACGTGATGGCGAGAAATGCCAGCAGCCACTTAGTTGATTGGTGTGCGAGTTGCACAGCCACAAGAAAGCTTATTCGTTTTTTGTTTGTTTCTTTTCCATTCCTCAATGTTATCCAGCGGCTCCTGGGTACCACAGCCTGTGCAGTCCGCTTGGGGTGCTGGATGACCTGGTCTACTGTTACCCAGAGCAAGTGCCATATGTCAGAAATCATGAGCTTCTCCCACTGACGGCCCAGTGCTTCACCAGACCTGACAGGGAATCAGGTACAAAGCTCTCCTCTCAGAAGAGCACAAGCGCTTATCCTGGCTTTTCTGTTAAGTGTTGAACAACCTGATGCACATGGATTTCGCCAGATTTCTTTCAGAACAACACTTGTGTTCTCAGGGGTGAGTCAAGGTAACACTGTGATGCTTTGTCCAGCAGCCCTCAGCAGCCCTGAAATGGTACTACAGGTTTTTAAATAACTCTTAGTTTGAGTTAGAATATCTTGATGTTGTCACTCTTAAGGTAAGACAGAGCCCCTATGGAATGCACACTAACTGTTCCCTGTGACTTGGATTACCAAGACAGCATGGTGCCATTGATTTATGTAGTCAATTGCCTTGAGCTGACCGTATCTGAGTCTTAATCCGTAAACTTCCCGCAGGTGAGGAGATTTGTTTTGGTGTCTGTGCTGCACCACTCCCCCTGTACCCGCCGGAAAGTGAGATGCGGGGTTCCGAGGATGCGGTGTCCGGCACGGTGCTGCAGCGGCTGATGCAGGAGCACCTGAGGTACGGGGGCCACCAGGGCGACAGCATGAGCCTGCTGAGCATGCAGCCACCCCAGCCAGCAGCTCCATCACAGCCCCTGCACCAGCACCAGGGCACAGCGAGCGCCGGGCCCAGCGCCCTGTCCTCCACCGAGAACCTCCTGCAGGACGACCCCCAGGTGGTCCACCAGTCGACGCGGCAGGAGCCGCAGGGGCAGGAGCACCAGGTCGACAGCACCGCGATGGAGAAGCAGGGGACGCGGGTCAGCCAGCAGCAGCAACAGCAGCAGCAGCAGCAGCAGCAGCAGAACAACGAGGAGCTGCCCACCTACGAAGAGGCTAAGGCCCAGTCACAGTTCTTCAGAGGCCACCAGCAGCAGCCAGTCACCATCAGCAGCCAGTACTACATAGCCGGAGGGGTCCCCAGCACTTCCACCTCCTCCACCACCGCCATCAGCTCCACTTCCTCCTCCTCCTCGTCCTCCTCGTCCTCGGTGGCGCAGAAGGCGCGGACAGAGGGCAGGGCGACTGTGAACCGCTCGGGCAGCGGGCAGCCCCACAAGGACGAGGCACTGAAGGAGCTGAAGCAGGGCCACGTCAGGTCCCTCAGCGAGCGCATCATGCAGATGTCGCTGGAGCGGAACGGGGCCAAGCAGCACCCTCCGGCGTCCGGCTGCAGCAGCCTGCCTTCCCAGGGATCCTCCGCCAAAGCCCTGAAATGCGCAGGGGCGCTGCCGCCCCCACCCCCGCCCCTACCTTCACCGCCCCAGGCTCAGGGGAAAGGAGGGGACCCTCGAGGGCCTCCACCTGAGTACCCCTTCAAGTCTAAGCAAACCCTCTCCCCCACCAGCAAGACCCCTCCGGCCTCCTCTCCCATGGAGCATGGACTCTTCTTCAGTGACCAGCACCCTGGACCAATGACAGACCTGCCAAAGAGCTACCCCATGCCTCAGCCCACAAAGACAGAGATCACCTATGTGAGATACCCCCCACCGCCAGAGTACTACACCAGGTAACCCTCCCGCCAGACCTGAACAGCCCTCTAGAACTTACAGGAAGCCTATGAAGATTTCAAGGCAATAATCTAAATACATAGCTCTCCTGTTCAGTTCTCTTTTTTTAGGAAAAAAAATCTACTTTGATTAGTGGACTTGCTGACACTTTCAGATTTAAATGAATTGCATGGGATTTCCGCTGCATGTACTCTATCTGGAGTGTTGGCCTCTGTGATTTACACTAAAACTTCCTACTCTTGAATTGGTGAACTGAGCATTGCATCACTGGAACAATATGTAGTTGTCCATTTCAACAGCCAGAATGCAGACAGGCCGGTCTCCATTATGATGAATGGTTTGTGGTGCCAGGGTCATTACGTCAGCTATTACTATATAAAATCAGGGGGACAGCAATCTGGTAAACAACAACACAATTAATCTAGCCATGTCCTTGTTGAACCCAGTGTGAGACCTGCAGTGCCCCATGTACACGTATAATGAAAATGCAGATTTAAGTCGCTGGATGACAACAGGCCAAGAACAGCTGTACCCCTGCCTGAGAATAATAATAGTGTTTTGTGTCTGACAGCTCACTGGGGGAAGTTACTGGAACTGTAGGACATACATGGCCATCTGTTTATGATACGTCCCAGCATTCTCCGCTGCTAAGGCACAGCCGTTTTCAATGCGAAGTGGGAGCGTGGACCGAGTTTACACAGCTCCGGAGTTAAAATATACAGGCCACCGATGTGACGAGTCACAGAAAGTTCAGAGAGCTGAAGCTGAGCAGATCATGCCTACTGTGTCTATCTGCACCAACGCTGCCGAACTGCCCACGTTTTGTCGTGGTTCTTTAGTAATCATTACAGTACAAGATTACTGTTTCCTCCTGTTCTGTACCTACTTTTTTCCATCTTCATCTTTTTTTGTGTCTCCCAGTTAGTTCATCCTTGTCTTTTAACACTTAAAACACTGATCCCACAAAAAACCCACAGGCTGTTTTTTTTTGGGGGGGGGGGTTTCTGTGGAGGTAGTGAAGTTTCATGCTCTGTGGATGTAGGTGGTTTAATACCATTAATAGGGTAAACTGCTAAAAGGTTTTTTGGACAGGTTTTTCTTACTGGGTAGTCTTCTCCATCTGTAATGCAGATGAGATATGATCACATGGTGGCCTTTACTCATTTACGGTCTGGCAGGTGTGAGTGAAGCTGGTAGGTGACCTTTATCTGCAAAGGTGTGGTGATATTTCTCAGGACTGATCCAAGGTCAGTATTGATGCTCATGCAGTATTGATGCCTCAGGTGTTGCCAGTCAGGCAGCAGTGAGGTAAGTTATGGCACCCACCTCCTGGGTGGGTACTGCAGGTGTGAGTCAGGGTAAGGCGATCTCTTTATGTAACCAAACTCACATAGGACTGATTTTCCTGATGTCCCCAGGGTATTTTACCTGATATCTTGACCCAGGTAACCTCCCACACCTGTAAGGGTGTTCCTTCAGTGAAGGGCCAAAATGAGTCACCAAAATTTGTGGTTTGTCCTACATTCTCGCATGCTCTATTTTTTCTTGTTTCAAGAAGTGAGTTAAGGATCAGTCATGCAGGTATGATAAGTAATCTGATGTAGCTGCTGAAAATAAAATATACATACATATATTTGTTTACACAACTTGTGGAGTGGAGTTTCAATATTTTGCAGCTGATTGGATGGGTAGCAAATCATCACAAATAACGCTAATGTAAACAAAACCCTCTGGGGGTTTCCAGCGATGTGTTGAGAACTGCGGGTGTTATGTAATGTAATTCCAGGGGAATGTTTTGGGTAGTGTCAGCAAATGTTCCTGATGAACAGACCCATTGGGGACTACATTACACTCACCGAGCTCAGTGAAAAGCTCTTGGGGATATTAAGAAAAGCAGTTCTGTGTGTCTGAGGGCACGTTTATGGAAAATAAAGGTGAGGCTTGAGTTGTATCTGGCGCCTGAGCTCCTTCTCCCCCTCCCCCCCCCCCCTTTCCTCAGGCAGTTCCCGGTGTCCCTCGGGGGCCTGTCCGTGCAGCAGCACAGCCCCATGTCTTCGCAGGCCTCGTCCCTGTCCGGAGCCCTGCCTCCCCAGCCGCTGCCACCGCCCCTGCCCCTCTCCCACCCCGCCGCTCACCAGCACCCGGGGGCAGCCTTCGCCATCGTGGCCCGCGCCCAGCAGATGGTGGAGATCCTGTCGGAGGAGAACAAGGCGCTGAGGCAGGAGATGCAGGGCTACTGCGAGAAGGCGTGCAAGATACAGCGGGTACTGCACCGTCACCCCCCGGGGACCGGCTCTCTCCATTGTTCGTCAGATTTTCTAGGTGTTTCGTCAGAACAGCCATGTGGTTATTTGGAACAATTAAGCCAAATAATTCATTAATCCAGCACAGAGATCACGAGTTCGGGAATGGTATGAAAATAGAGGACACTACAGCATTCTCAAGATTACCTGCCCTTGAATTATTGAATTGTTCCATTTATTATGTGAGGGTTAAATTCTGAACCCTAATAGCCTTATTTTTGGTATTTCGCAGTTCACATAAGCATCGGCTCTCTGATCCATTATGTCTTGCCAGTTTTTAAAGAAAAAGCTTCACATCTGGATGAAAACAACACTGGCAGAACAAATAAAAGAGCCCTTTTTATGTGAAGGAGAAAAAGTATGTGTAGGAGTGGAAGGTGGTGAGGTTAGCGAGCGGTGTCTGAGAACGTATGGAAGGGTGTTGGTAGTCTGTCTGGCATCATCACCAACAGGCCCTCAGGAGGGTGGGGGGTGGGGGGGGGCAGGGGGTCCATTGTAAAGCATGCTGGAGTCTCCCTGCTGCCTGAACAGAAACCCAAGCTTGATTCATTGCCAGGCCGCCCCTTCCCCCCTTTTAAATGCTGAAACAAAAGACTCTTTGATAAGCCTCCCACTCACCCATACAGCGCAAGTGTGGAGCCCTGGTCCGTCTGTTGGGCCACAACAATCCTTTGTGGGGAAAAGTCAAGTCATGGGAGCGTGAATTTGTCAGTGGGGGGTAGGGAGATTTTTATTTAAACAAACGACTACTGATTTCTGGTGTCTGATTAAATAGAGTCGCAGTTTATGTCAAAAAATAAAAATTTGAGTTGACTGCTTTGGTTGATGTCAAGTTAAAGAAAGTTTACCCTCAGGAGTAACTGAGCACATGGCTATTGCCTGAGCATCAGCATCAAGCATCAGTCTGTAGGGGAATGTGATCAGTGGAAACCGTGGGATCACTGTGGGCTGAATTTCCTTTCGCTGCAGTTCGAAGCGGAGATCCAGAAGATCTCGGAGGCGTACGAGAGCCTGGTGAAGAGCTCGTCCAAGAGGGAGTCCCTGGACAAGGCCATGAAAAACAAGCTTGAGGGAGAGATCCGACGCCTGCACGACTTCAACCGGGACCTGAGAGGTCAGACACCAGGGTCATATACACACACACGTCCAGTGGCCCACCTCATGGTTTACATTACGCAAATAGTAATTGGATCTACCACTAAAAACACCATGCAGACTGATGTCTCCCAGGCACTATACAGTGCAGTATTACCTACTGCATCTCCTATTAAACCAGGTTTAGCTTCCTGCATAAAACTGAGACACTAAGGCTATCCAGGCATTCTTCTCTGCGAACGTCAGGCTGACCCAGATGACCCAGGTTCAGACGAAGAGTTTTTCTCTTAAAGGCCTGATAGACTGTACTTGCAACGCTGTCATCTTTTAATGACTGCTTCTTGCTTACAGATCGGCTGGAGACAGCCAACAGGCAGCTGGCCAGCCGGGACCTGGAAGGCCATGAGGAGGGGCGGGCAACAGGGCTCTATCTGTCACAGAGTGAGTGTGTAGCCTGCCAACACCAGCCCTTATACCTTAATATTTCCCTTTTCTCTATCTCTCTCTCTCTCTCTCTCTCTCTCTCTGCAGAGCCTTCTGTGGCTAAAAATGGCATGGACAAAATTATCCCACTGCCAGCTTTGACAAAAAATGTGTTCAGTGTTACAAAGTACTTTTTGGGAAGAAAACACAGGGAACTTGTTAAGTGAGTGATGTAAGTCGTTAAAGAAACACCGGGGACATATTTTGTGAGCATTTTCAAAAGTCACAAGGGTCTGATTCTCATACTTTTTTTTTAAGTGAACATGCTTTCCACACCAACAGTCCATTTAACACTGATTTGTCTACGCCACTCCCGCTCCATCCTTTCTCCTGGATCTCCCAGCTCGGTTTGATTTCTGTCGTGTCACTTGGCGGTTTCTACCTGGGGAGAGTAGGAATCTATCAGTAGCTTTACAGGCTGGATTATGAACCTGCCCTAACATTGTGTGCATTTTGTGATTCTAGTATGGTAACACAATGTGACAATGGCAGCTGTTAGTACATTGTTTGATTTGGGAGAAGTGTAAGACAGATAAAAGTGAATTAGCAGAACAGCCCATACATTAGAGAGAGTAACAGTTGTTGTTCACACACACACACACACACACACACACACACACACACACACACACACCCTGCCACCTAGGTATTAGTAGTATAACTGGAGTTTTTCCATGCCCTTTTAGACTAAGAAGTTGTATATATATCTGTGTGCAGTCAATGTATTTTCCCCTCTTTTGCCCTTATGCGCTGTTTCTTTTAAGAAGTTAAATGGTTTGCTGTGGGGATGTATCACAACAGTGTGGATGTTTCCACAATAGTCCTTGTATCTCAGTCAACAGAGCTGCGCTGGCAGGGTTTACTTTGTCAAGGCCATATGGAGGAGTGCTGTCTGTGTGTCAGAGGGAACAATGTGGTCTGTTGATAGCTGATGCTGGCTAATGAAGTGGCAGAGGGCATCTGTGTTTGGGGGTCTCAGAGAGCAACTGAAAGGCGCAGTAGTTCACATCCATGCTCTCTGTGTGAATACTAAATGCTCCGTGATCTCAGTACATACTTTAATGTTTACTGGAGATAAATTAGTTTGATTATCCTGGCTATGCTGTTGTAGCTTGGCTATTGTTGCGGTCTGCTTCTGTATTATTTAAATAAATAGCCCCTATTGGGTGTGCTCAAAGCTCTCAATATGGCTTTTTCAATGGTAGCCTTCATTGGAGAAGGATACTTTAACCCCGTGAAGGCTTTGGTCCGTTGATTTGTTTTTGAATGGAGTTATTAGTGATTCATCTTTAAACAATAAGTAGGACTATATTCGACTGCTTTTGACCTTGCCTCCCTTGCACAGTTTAAAATCCAAACAAAGAGCATGACAGAAAATAGTCACAGAAAGGACGCAGTGGGCCTGTGGGAGTTCTACAGCCTCTGAAGTGAGGACATAAACATAGCTCTTAACAACTGAAGAAATAAAGCACAGAAAGACTGAACTAGAAACACAGATTTAAGTAGGCTTTTTTTGGACTGATTTCTTTTGAGAGTCTGCCACTTTGCCGTTGGGCAAAGGGTTTCAACTAACAGCTATTCCTCAACTCTATCAGCATGGTGAGGCAGGGGCAGTACGTGGACAGCCTCTCTGCTTTTGACAGCTCAAGCCCTTTGCTTTCTCTCTCTCTCTCTCTCTCTCTCTCTCTCTCTGCCTCTCTGGGTACACTGATCAGGCCCCACTGCCAGCCATGGCGTCTAATCCTGGTATTTATCTCCCGGCTCTCTGGTATTTTGCACTGTTGCTCTGAAACGCTGACTTGCTGTGAGAGAGAGATTCCTCCGACGGGCCTGCCTGGTGGGAGAAGAGCCCTGTATGGCTGCGACTAACACCCAATCGCGGTGACTCGGGGCTGTGAGCTTCCCAGATGCACTCACAGCAGCCAGGCTCTTATTGCTGCAATAATGAGAGCACCAATGGAGGAGCAGCGTTTTCTCAAAAGGCCAATGTTGCCACTCATAAGTGACCAGAACAAGAGCAGTCTTGATATTTGCAATCTAGGGCTGCAGAGTTTTCTTTCCCTCAGCTACCCTCTCCTAAAATGGCAAAATAAATAGTGGCCACTCTTACTTCCATGCCCCCTGCCTGAGCCTTTTGGATTTATGGGGCCGGCAGTGTTGAGCAGGAGAGGATTATGCACCCTTGGGTGATGTAATTTGCCCAAATTGCTCTAGTAAATTCTCTGCTGTGCGCATGGGTTTCAGCCTGTAAAAAATGTGGAGGTTGTGTGCTCCAGCATGTATGGAAGCCCAATCTCCATCACACACCGAGCTGCCATGTCATGGAGCTCATGCTTATCTGATGAAAGCCTGAGAAAACAGAGACGAAAATGAAAGCGGAATTCAAACACCAAAATGTGCCCTGCTTCAATGGAACCTGGTCAAATTTTTGACATTGTAGTCTTTGCCTCCAGTTTTTCTTCAGATGAAGCCCACCTTGTGGCATGAGTGAATCCCTTATGACAAGGTAGTGTTTTTTTAATATGATAATATAGATACATACATATGGGAATCCTGAGTGAACACATGCACATGAACAGGAGCAGACAGGTCTCATAAACACACACTGTGTGGTAGAGACTCCTACTTTGTCTCACTGCTTCTGACCTTTTGTTCTCAACAGTCTTCTTTGGCACATCAAGTACATTTTTTTTTGTTTTTCTAAAAGGTTAATCCAGAAAGATGTTATCTTTGCCCCGGTTCTCTCCTGTATTTTCCCTCACAGCATGACTGTGTACCATGGGACCTCATTTTAGCTCTCTTCAGTACTTCCTGACATTTTTACATTTGTGGTTGTTCATTTCCCACCCCTTCCTCCATTACCCCGTGACCTCGTGTGTTTGGAAATGTTCAACCCTGTGCAGCGTGAAAGAGCTGGAGACAGAACTCCAGGGGATAGCCTCTGAGTAACGTTATATGTGGAAAAGCTGAAGAAAAACTCCAGGGAATGGCACAGGAGCAATAATTTACATTAAAGAGCTCTCTCCTGGGTTTAACCCTGTAGTAAATTTGTTGGTAACATGAGAATATATCTGGTCCTGAGAGGAGTCAAATATAACCAAGACCCCTGGCCTCACTCCTGTCCCGGGGATTCCCCTCCGCAGAGGGCCAGATGGGTCCCAGTGTGTTGGTCCTGGGACTCAGGCACGTGTTGGAACGAAAGGTGAGGCTGTGTTAATGTTACAGTGGTCCTGTGTTACTTGCACATTGAGTATGTTAAAGCAGTGTGGCTTACGTGACAGCACAGGAAGCCATCAGTGGGTTTGTAGGAAATGAGGCTACTCGCATATTGTTGTATCTGTTGTAATATTTGTAGGGTTCAAGGCTTTTGCTTAAAGGCGCATGGTGAAGCAAAGCACATCATTCCCAGCCCACCATTCGCTATAAGAGTTTAACGCTGTTGTATCAGCAGTACTATGACACTGACCAGGACACAGGCCTTGGTGCGCTCTCCTGAGCAACATACCCTCTTCTGGACTGACAGCAATACCCTGCCAATCTAAATTGGGCTGGGTGCTGCATGCCAGCTACACACACACACACACACAGAGGAGCCCGTGTTTTGTTGGGCTGCCAAGGCCAGTGCTGTCCTGTCTGCTGGCCCCTCTGTAAGCCCACCCCTGCGTTTACGGCACAAAGCCGAGCACTGTGCCAGCACCCCGTGCAAGCCCCGCCCACTCTCCAGAATCAGCAGTTTCCCTGTTTGGATGAGAGGGTCCCTCCCCAATGCACTCTGGAATTTCAGCTCTGAATATTTGAGGTGCGCCACCCGGGGATAAACCCACCCTATTTTTTTGGGTCACCAGCTACCCTCAAAGCTCATTTCAGCCTCACTGTTCCAGTACTCAGAGGCCGTTGCAGTTAGCTTTGCTGGTACATTAGTGCTGCAAAACTAATTTGGATTTGATACAGCAGGTGATTTAGCTTTACATCTGTATGGCAGAGACCCCCTTTGAGTCGTGATTCAGCCACCCATGGTCAAGCTGAATCTATTTATATTACATTATATTATTGTAATGTTTTTTATTGTTATTTTTTATCGTTTGGTAAATAAGGCACACACCCTATTGCATACTGAGCCCCACACCCAAGAGCAGTACTTTAAATGTCAGGGTGCCCCACGTGGTTGCATGGGCTGCCCGCTCATTTTTGCAGTTTGAGGTCACTTGGCCCCCACCCAGCATCTGTGAGTGATTTTGACAGGGCACTCTCTGTCTCTCTCTCTCTCTCCTACTCCCTAGGCAGGGAAAGCATAAAAGAGAGAGAGAAGCTGGAGATGGAGGTTGCAGCTTTGCGCTCAGCTAACGAGGACCAGAGGCGACACGTGGAGATCCTGGAGCAGGCCCTCAACAACGCGCAGGGCAAGGTGGTCAAGCTGGAGGAGGAGGTAGCCGGCTCATTCCATCTCATCCACTTATCCCTGTTAACCAGCAGGGCGCAGATGGAGACACTGTGTAGCTCTCCCATGGTGTACTCACACATGCCCTGCCTAGCCTAGTCATAAGGGTTTCCTGGTACTTTAAGGTCTTTAGCACAACAGGACTTAGAATGCCTGTTATTCGGTCTTATGAGATTTCATGCTCCAGTTGCTGCTGATTAATGAGCTAATGCTCCTGTTTGGCACGTTTTTGTAAGCAAGAGATTATACCAAGCCCTTCATGTATGTGAGGGGGTGGGGGTTGGGGCGGGGAGGTGGATATAGAGTATTTTACAAAATGGGATATTCGGAGTGGGGAGTCGTCTGAGGTAAAATGTGTGCAGCACATATGCACAGTGGAGAATGCCAGAAATGGGAGGAGGGTCGTGACGCGTGACCCTCACGGCTGGGCGTGTCTCTCTCCCTCTCTCTCCCTCTCTCTCCCTCCACCCGGACAGCTGCGGAAGAAGCAGGTGTACGTGGACAAGGTGGAGAAGCTGCAGCAGGCCCTGTCTCAGCTGCAGGCCGCCTGTGAGAAGCGCGAGCAGCTGGAGAAGAGGCTGCGCACGCGGCTGGAGCGGGAGCTGGAGTCTCTGCGCTCGCAGCAGGTGAGCGGCCACCGGCAGACCGCAGGTGACCCCCGGAGACCCTCTATCACGTGGGAGGCTGTATAGCCAACTTTCACCTCCTAGTCCAGCTAAGGACCGCTATTTACAAGGGCGTAGTTTTGGTCTCAACATTGGTAGGGACACAACAACCGAGGGGACATTGGAATTATGTAATATGACTTCACTCCAAAGATAATGCGAACGAGTTCGCTCAAATATTGGTAGGGATATGTCCCTACCGTCCATATGCAAAATTACGCCCTTGGCTATTTAAGTGATAGAGATTTTGGTTGACAATGGCAGGGACAAGTGTTTTAGCCTGACCCCTGAAGGTTGATTTGTGTCTCTTTATTACATTTTACACATTGCACATTTTTTCAGTGTGAATTTTTGTCTGAAATTTGAGGTCATGTGCCATCCCCCCACCTGCACGAGTCCATTCTGAATCCAGTACGCTGGATTTGTGTTTCTCCACTCTCTTAGCCTGCTCGTTAGCCTGCTCAGTGAGGCTGGAATCTCATGCATGCCTCGGAATCCTCAGGGGTCAGAGGTCACAGCCCCCCAGGAAGTGGCAGTGGTTTCTGAAAGCGTATCAGCCAGTTCGGTCGTTTCTCTTCCTTTGAGTCACAGAAGGGAGTCTCCCGTTTGACTCCTTGGACTCCTGTCCCTACCAATTACTTTGTCTGCCTTAGCCGTAATTGCAGGGTGTAAAGGAAGGCGCTGCACGAAAAAAGGACGAGCTTGAAAAGGCCAACAGTTTGGCTTTGTGAAAACAAAAAGGAACGCAGCTCAATTCAAGTGGACAGAACAGTTTAAAGTTATTTAAAACATTCAGCCCAGGACTTTATTTCTGAAATTCTTTTTTTATTTGTTTTAAATCCCTGATGCCTGGGTTGCTCAGTGGTAAAAATATGTCTTGACAGACTTTCCCTCGTGCAGTCTGACACACTTGCACAGAGAAGTTCAAGGATTAGAGGAAAAAAAAGTCTTTGTAAGTTATCATCTTCCCAAATAGTTCTGAGATCAGAGCTAGTGATGAAAGCAGGCGTACCTGTCCGGGTTTTGGTGTGAATTACCAAGCCGCGTCCTGCTGTGAAGCTTGTGAGGCTTGTAACTTGATCGTTTTACCTGCGGTCGGCTGCCTTTTGAACACCAATATTAACATCTGTCTTTGATTAGCGGACGCATGGGCCTCAGACTCTTTGGCATTATGTAACATTCTCCCAAAATACGACCTGGATCATATTTTAAAAAGGCACAGAGGATTTATCACTGCCTGTGTGATATGCCCCCTCCCCCCTTCTGCCGGTTTAAACTTTAAAACTTAAAACCTCACTGTCATCACCCAGAAGGAAGTGAGTGGTTTAGTTAGAAACGGAAACAACTCCCAAATATCCACTCTCTTTCTCTTTCTGGAACAGCGTCAAGGGGGAGGGGCCCAGAGCGCCCCACCCTCGGAGTACAACGCCCCTGCCCTGATGGAGCTGCTGAGGGAGAAGGAGGAGCGCATCCTGGCCCTGGAGGCCGACATGACCAAGTGGGAGCAGAAGTACCTGGAAGAGAGCGCCATGAGGCACTTTGCCATGGATGCGGCCGCCACCGCCGCAGCACAGAGGTACAGCACAGGCAAACATGGGTGCGACAAACATTTAGTTTGTAAAAAAACCAAAACATTTTTAAAGTAAAAAGAAAAAGAAAAGCACTGCAGTAAATTGCAGAGGTGCTTGTGCAGAATGCAGAAGCGGTTTCCTCAGTAGTGAGACGGAGCTGTTGGTGTGTCCTTCTCGGCAGGGACACCACTATAATAAACCATTCCCGCAATGGCAGTTACAGTGACAGCTCGCTGGAGGCGCGTATCTGGCAGGAGGAGGAGGAGATCCTGCAAGCCAACCGCCGCTGCCAGGACATGGAACACAGGTACCTCATTTCCCCCCAGTCATTTCCACCTTGCGTGCAAGCCTTCAGTTCCAGCTCCTCAAATTGATTGATCCATTACATTATATTACATTAATTTAGCAGACACTCTCATCCAGAGCGACTTCTTGCAGAAGTGACACAAACACCAGTGGCTGAAATTTTTTGTAAAATTTTTTGGCTGATCTGCAGATTAAAACAGATTGTAGTCTAGAGCCTAAATGAGGAAGGGGTTTAACGTGCCTACCTTCCTTACATCCATCAAACAGTCTTTCCCCAAAGGTCCTGACAGTGTGAAATTTGACAACCCCCCTCCACAGGATAAAGAACCTGCACGCTCAGATTATCGAGAAGGACGCCATGATCAAGGTGCTCCAGCAGCGCTCCAGGAAGGAGCCGGGGAAGACGGACACCGTGCCGCTGCGCCCCGCCCGCTCGGTGCCTTCCATCTCCGTGGCGACGGGCCTGCACCTGCGGCAGGCCTCCCAGACCAGCGGCCAGATCCCAGAGGAGAGGAGGGAGGAGAGGGGCTGGAAGGGCAGCATGAGTGAGTGGCGACTGACACTTGAAATGAACCCGAAGGGAGAGGCAGTAAGGACAGCCTGCTGTGCAGTTAGGCATGATCCCCATTGCAGTGCTATAGTCATGCGCTACACATTACATATTCTTGTCACGTATTAATATTACAGCTTCAATTACATTTTTTGCTTAGAAGTCACCCTTATTAGATAAACATTTTGTATCATCTATCAATGCAGCTGGATATCCACTTAGGAGATTTTAGTTAAGTTTTTTTTTTTTGGAAGCGGTAGACTGGCATTCTGTCCAGGGGGTGTATTTGTAAATCAGAGAGCTTTCTGATACCCACATATCAGGATATCTGCTGACCCTCTGAGCTACCTGGGCTCAGGCAGGGTTTAATAATATACTTACCCTGCAGGTACGGCTACGACAGGGATTCATACTCTAACCTTTTGGTGTTAAGCCCAGTCCTTTTATAACTACATACCACTTCTGGCCAGAGCACTGCCCCTGACATAAGGATCTGGTTCATGCTGTGGAGTGATGTGTTCCGCAGCTTCTTTGATCATCTGCCGGTGTCTTCCCAGGTATACTGCTGGGCAAGGAGCCCCTGGAGCACCTCCTGCCGTCCCTTCAGCTGCTCCCTGCACCTGCTTCGCTACCCTCCACCCCCCTGCTCTCCACCCACATGAAGACGGGCAGCAAGGATAGCAGCACCCAGACGGAAAAGAGCCCTGAGCTGCTGAGGGCCACGCCCATCGCAGGCAGGGCCAGGCTGGGCAACACGCCCAGCAGCAGCCCAATCATGCGCCACACCCTGACCAGGGGTGGAGCTGAGAAGACAGGTGAGGGGGTCACTTTGGGGGTCACGTTAATTAGGCCAGGATCCCCTGCGCTGTCGCCATGGATGCTGACCAGAACAGTATACCCCTGGTTTTGTTATTTTGCCCTGTTGTTGCATTTTGTTCTCTCTGTCAGAAAGGCTTTGTATGAGGAAAAGCATCACAACCTAAAAGGCCCTGCCTCCCTTCTAGAGTGATCAAACCTGCAGGCCCTAACTAATCAACCTTGTCCTACTGAGGGTCTTGTGTGATAGGAGAAAAAAAGCACACTTCAACCCTCACAGTGTTGCATCTTGGGTTTTAGACTCACACTACCACCACACTTTGACAATTAATGGCTGTGACTGGGGCATTGTGTGTCTGTGCCAGAATCATACAGCTTAAGCAGTTTTGGGGGGCAGGGGGGGCTGTCCATGAGCACTCTATGGATTTCCCTTGTAGGACAGCAAGTCAGCAAGTGACGTGACAGCAGTGAATCCAGGCTGGGCAACTAAATAGCAGGGGCAAAGTCAGGGGTGGTGATGTGGAAGACATTTGTCTGTAATAGAATGTGACATTTATCTATCCATCAAAAAATTCCCCATTGTTGCAGAAGACATGTTCATGGGAGAGTTACAAGTTGCAAACCTGGATAGCTCAGTCTCTGGTGCTGGCTCTGATGCGTCTGTGAGCCCCCACCTCTCTGCTGCATTTGTCTGACTTCTTCCTCGTGTGTTTGTATGTTCACAGAGAACACCCTGGGGAAGGCTGCAGAAGGAAGACCTCCTCTGGGCTCTGGCCACAGGCATGAGCTCCCCGACTCGGACGTGGTGGAGATACTCATCTGAGCTGGCGCCAGAGCTGAGGCAGCGAGATGTTTATTGTCAGATTCACAGAGGGTGTCATATGAGGGAGTCAAGCGAAGGCAGAGAGGGACAGCGGGAAAGGGAAAGGGAGGCTCAGGAAGTGGGCATGTGAATGGCCGACTGTCAGAAAACATGGTAGGATGGTGTTTTCCCCCATACGGAGGAAGAAGGATCAGAGAAACTCTGACATTGGCAGAAAGAGACTCTTGAAAGTTGGAAGAAAGGCCTCAAAGCAATGAAAAGAGAAGACAGAATTACTGGTTGGAGAGAGGCTAAGCAGTGATGAATGACCATGGAATGTGTAGGGTGTTGAGGGCTGAAGGGATACATGATTTGTTTGAGAATTGTGAAAGTAGGCAGTTGTTTCTTTTGGTACTGTTACCACAGAGTCTTAAAAATGTCCTGGGCACTGTCCATGGAGCACTGCTTATGAGCAGGGCATTCTGGAGATGTGTAGTGCCATTATGGTTCAAGCAGATAATGGCAGTGCATTCAGCCACGCTCTGTTTGCTACCAGTTCTATAAAGGAACAGCAGAATGCAAGATATGTGTACCACAACTTCACCACAGCTCCAATGGATACTTCAAATAGGAATGGAGAGAAAGTTTTGTTTGGGCTAAGAAGTAATACGATTTTTCTCCTACAAGACATGCAGTGACCCTGTATGTATTTTTTCAGCTGTCAAGTCTGTGGGAGGCTAGCAGCTCTCTTGTGTCTGGCTTGCATTCCTGTAGGACTTCAACCTTGACTAAAAAGCTGTCACAGCCACTGGCACAGCCGTGAAAGCTGATATCACAATTACGAGTGGGAGACAACAGTTGGACAGAGCGAGTCATGTCAAACGTGAGGGGGTGATGGGGGGGGGGGGTGAGAATGTCCTTCTGTTCTCTCCTTCATACATATTAATAATAATAGTCTATTCTAAATGAATTGGCACAAATTAAAACCCATATTCCGATGTTATTATCCCTGACTCCACTGTCTTTTCTGGATAGACTAGCGTGCATTTTAACTCCAGTTCTCTGTTATGAAAGGTTTAAAAAAAATCAACTAAGTCCACACCCCCCTCCCCTCCTGGCCAGGGAAAAAATTCATATTGGCTTTTGCACTTACCTTGTTCTATCCTGTTCATAAAATGTAGATATTTTTATGTTAGTACTATATTTCCCCTTTGTGCACCTTACAGACTCAGAGCAATAGGTTTAAATTAAAAATGAAAACCTAGAGATAGTAGTGTGTAAATCAATCAAGTTATTGATTATGGGAAAGGGCAAGTAAAAACAAACCCTCTAAATGCCTTTGGGGATCATGTGAAAAGAGTATTAGGCTAAGCTTGTGCTAAGAGTTGAGAGAAGCAAGAACTTGTGAACATGCAAAGGATTATGAATGACTCAGACTTTTTTTTTTTACTGAAATAAATATTTTTGATGTTTTACAAATATATATCAAATTACAGATGAACCCAGTTAATGTCTGTTGAAGTTGACATACCAACCCTCTTAAAACCTTTAAAACATTTTCCATGCACTGTAGGTTTATATGTTGTTTTTTATTTTTTATAAAAATCACTTAATATATGTCAAATTTGGTCAGCACATGACTTGGGATATTAATAGAGCTCATCTGTATTTTTCCTTTTCCTTTAATTTGCATTTTAATAGTTTTCATCTGTATTCACTTGCATTTTTGTAATAGCATTACATTCCTCTGAAGACTATTGCCTTCAGAGGACCGAAAATTGAACGGGGTTGGGGGGTCAAAACATGATAAACGGCTTTGATTGAAAATATCACCTCTGTGAACAGATGAGATAAGATGTTTGTTTACTCTTTCCTTCAGTCAATGAAATGTGTCCGGTTTCACAATGTTAAGTTTTCATTATGGATAGCACAGACTACACTGATATTTAATCAAATGGTTTTGCCTCAACAAAAAAAATGAAGCAAAATTATTTCCGTGTTCTGTTTACGCTGTTTCGGCTGTTGTTTGCTTTTGTTTTTCTTGTGGCCTTTCTTTTAGTTCATTCCGAGCTATGGGTAGAGAAAAATGCATATCAGTATTGCAGTAAATACTTGGAGTTTGTTCAGATGAGATGTTTGTACAAAACTGTACAGCAAGGAGGTATTTGTACATAAAGAATGTGAAACTTTTTACTTCTGTAGAAAATATTGATTTTGTCAACCAAAGAATTTTCTTCTTGCAGCATACAATGGTGCCTTCAGATGTGTACTGTACAAATTAAATTGCACATTTAAAAAACAGTTCTTCCTTGTGATACACTTGTTTCTGTGTCTTTCCCTTCTTGCTTTTTACCCATGATGCAAAGCACACAGTAAACTTCGATTTAAGTGTATTCAGTGTATCCTTGTATTTTCCTTGTACGAAAATTGCAGTCAGGGAATATCAGGCAACAAATTGCAGTGTCCTCACTGACCCTGCTCTCTCCCTTCTTACTTCAGACTGACTGCCCATGCTCCAGAATGGCAGGATACAAATTTTTCTGGGTTCCAAAAATCTGTCATAAGGAAGGTTGTTTGAGGCGCATCTGTTCCTGCTGATGCAAGACATCAAGATTCTAAGAGTTATTATGATAACATCAACAACAATAATAATAATAATAACACAAATATAGAGAAACCTTATCATAACCACCACTAATGAGGCGCAGCAGTCATTATGTGAATTATGTGACGTCATCTTTCAGGAAATTGTGTGGGAACCGCTGCTGGATTTGACTGCCATCTGTAAGACTTAGAACCTGGAGTTTTTATACCCCTCTGTGGAATGGGAAACAGTTCAAGGGGAGATAATGGGGGCATCAGAAGGCACAGAAACAACTGAGAGGGCTGGGAGTGTGTTGCAAGCTACCTATTAATACAGCCGGCCTTTACATGCCTGAGTGATTCTATTAGGAAATTCCTGAACCGCATCCCAACGGCTGTGAAAGTGCTCAGCCAATGCCTGGCATGAGTGCTGCCAGAGAGCCCCATCGTCCCATCCGTGACCCCCCACCCCACCCCTCCCCTGCTCTCTGCCACTCCCCCTGCACCTGTTTGCACAAGCTCCGGAATGGCGATGTGTCAGCAAGACAGGCAGATGTCAGGGATGCCTGTCTGATTAACCTGGCTCTGTGGGTTTGGGGGCTTTGGAGGGGTGCTGTGTGCAAGCTGCCACTGCTGACACCTCCGCTCAACGTGGAACCAGTCCCCCGTGCTTTAACCCCTTCCTCCAGAGGAGGACTGCAGACCCACACAGGATTACAGATAGCAAGCGCTCTGTGGTGCATCTGCAGCAATGATGAAGATCTTTACTTGGAGACAGCTTTATTCAAGACATTTGACCTGGGCCACCTCCAGCAGATCTGCAGGTAGTGTAGATCTCTGCTCTCCTCCCTCCTCACCCCTGACTCCCACAGCCACTCCCTAATAGGCATCCTATCTGGCCGCGGCCACTCCATATTGCCAGGGAGGGTGACGCTGTGACAGCCAGCTAGCCTCATTACATGCACGGATCCCCTCTTGCTCCATTAGAACATTCAGGTGTCTCCACAACGATCAGTTCGGCCCGGGACCTGTACCAGATTCACCGATCCTTCCATTATCTGGAATACAGATGTCCCATGGAATAAGATGGGCATTCTCTCCTGCATTCGTTATAGCCCATCCAAATAACACAATGAGCAGCAACATGGCAAAGGCCCTGTGCATGACTGCGTCTTGTGAACACAAGCCTGTTCGCAGCAGCAAAGAGCCGGTGAGCGTGCACTCTAGGCTGCGACAGGAAGGGAGGGAGCGCCACCAGAAATAAACAGAGCCATGGAATTGCATTACAGTGAACCTAGAAAACCCTCCCCACCCCTCCAGCCCCCCTCCCCTGCCACAAGCATTTTCTCCCTCTCATACCAGCCACTTCAGCTTCCAGATGAATAAAATGTCTCACCTCATAGTTTCCAGAGTGCGTTTCGATAGCATTACATCTCCCCCCCAACAACTTGCCCCCCCCCTCCCCCTCCCCCAGAGCACGTTGCTCGGTCCTGCTCCCCGCTATGAAAGCAGATCTCGAGCCCTTCCCCAAATGCAGCGGGGTTACATATGCGCACTATTGCAATCATGTTTACCGCACATCAGGGGCATGAGCAACATCCAGACATCCACCTATTTAAAAGTCCGCTGCTTGTTTTGACATTGCAAAATGCCTGTGTATTTTTGGCGCATTACACATCAGCAGCAGTACAGAACTGGAGAAGGATCTGGATGAGCTGAATCCTGTTCTCTCATAAAAATTGTCTTAGCCATCAATCTTTCCTGAAAACAATTTGCAGCCAGACTGAAAAAACCTCATAATGTATCTGATCTGATCCACCTCTGATAAGGTATTTGTGAGAAACCTACAGTAGAGTTTCTTCTGTATTATAAAACATTCTCGTCTTTGTTGGCTGATCGTAGTTCATTCGTTTGGGTTAGCTAATTGTAGTTTGAGTTACATTTAACACTTCCACTGAGACAGGAGTTGTCTCAAACAGTTGCTTACTTGAAAAAATGGGTTTCACACCATAAACACAATAACCACTTCCAGATCACTTTAACCCTTGCGGAGGAAAGAAGCCCTTCTCCCCTATTGTGTTCACATACAATGAATTCAGTGTGCTTTTTCTCAATTTCACCAAAATCATGCCATTAAACTGTAAGAAAACTCACAAGAGCAACAGTACACACTTCACAATTTTAGCCTCAGGTTACTTCTTTTAACTGGCCTTGTAAGGATTAAAAGAAAAGCTGAAAATACACACAGACAATGTCAGCTGATAAGTATCCTGAGCTGTGGCAAGAGCATAAGGGTTTATTTAATCTGTCTACAGACAGCTCCTACTACAAACAGAAGCATGGTAATTGGAAATAGCTGGGTAATGTGATATAAACTGTGATTTTGTGTGCCCTGGAGTTTCGACAAGTGCTATATCTTGAGCATATTCTACTCGTTGCAGCTCACAACCATATCCCAATGAAAGTGTCTCTTTAAAAAATTGTTGCAGCTCATAACCATATCCCAATTGAAATCTATCTTTAAAACTGTATTTAAAAAAAATCACCCTCCTGTTTCTGAATTGTGATAGACATGTTTCAGGTGTCACATTAAGGCCAGTAATACAGTTAGCACATGTTTTCAAATCCACTCCATGAAAGACAGACGTCCACAGAAATAGGAATTCATGGCATGTCACTTGCATGGACAACAAGGCAGGCAAGCCTCACTTTCACCTGCTCACCACCTGTTCCTGAGACTTCAGTAACCGTCAGCAAAGCGTAGCTGCCGACAGGTTCCTCAGATTCCAGGGAAATATCTGGGATTCACATAAGTGCAGCATAGGTCAACACCACGAAGCACAAGAGCAGGGCCACAGGAAACTACTAACTGACATATTCCACTGTTTTAATTGGGGCTATCTTATTATTGTGATAATAAGAACATGTCATAAAGCCCATTTTGGCTTGTTATGTTGCCTAAATCTGAAATGATAAAAATACATTATTATGTATTTTAATTTTCTGTTGTTGTAAATTATCATTTTTAATCTGCTATGGCCTTACCTGTAGTTAAAGGTCTGAATCAGTAAAGAGACCCTTAGACCACTGGCTGCCCAGAACAAACAACCCTTTCTTCTCAGGCTCTCCACTGCCACAAGCAAGCCAGGGGCAGAGACGTCGCATCTGCCTGGAACTGGCCATGCTTTTTTCATGCAGTTTTCCACAAATTTCTTGTGAAATTCCAATGTCAGGGCATCAGTAATGAGTCACACCTTCACAGTGAAGTCATCCCCAGCGTCAGTACTTGAACATGATATGGGTATCCCTCCGGAAAGAGACCTATATAATTACTTTTCCCAGCCCTACTGACTCATAACCAATAACCAGTGGCATTAAGAATAAAGACAACATGCACTGCAAGCCCCAATGGGAATTGCATCTGTTCTGAGTATTCTAATAGACAACAAATACAGGCTTTCAATCCTGGATAACCTAGGTCTAGCAATGATGATGTCAGCATGTTGCTCATATTTCCATTCAGTGACTTCAGTCATGTTTTAACCTTTTCATTGGCTGTGAAGAAAAAATATCCTTTTCGACTACCATCTTATCTGGAGGAGGACACAATGGATCTGAAAGGACTGTGGAGGGGATGCTGAATGGCAAATCAGTTAGACATAACTATCTGCCAGTTCACGGGCATCAATTTAAAGCAGGTATTACAAAGTCCACTAATATTTACATCATCTGGATTCACTAACAGCACACACCTTTGATTATATGGACAGATCCATATAATATTAGTGGCTAAACACAGTGCTTCCATTTTCACTGCATATGAGTCTCTCACCTTTGCAATAGACCTGCTGTAGCTATATACTGTATCATCAGATTGCATGGATATGTGTATTACGGATGTTAAATATTTCTTTGCTCTGTAATATTTCTGTCTGCTCTAAATTTCCCACTTCCTCCTAGAGATTCACATGAGCAGCTGTGAGCTGCCTTAGCTCCAGTCCTGTTATCCATGGTCAGAAGGGGCTTGGTTGGGGGTGGGGCTGGGTGGCTCTTTTGATGTGCTGAATACATGTCCATCACTAGGTTTTATACCTTACCTTAACCTCTTATAACCCTACACCTTATGAGGATAACTGTCACAGATTCTGATATGTACCTCTTTCAACAGAACACAGCTTCCAGCCTTCTAGCTTCTCAGCCTGTTCCACACAGATTATAGCAGGAAGGGTAAACTAACAGCATGTATTTTCAGGAATGAAAGCTACATTGGGTCAGTCAGGGCAGCCTCTCTGGATAAATTTAAACTGGCTGATTCAATTTCAGTTTGTTTCTACAGGAACATCTTAAATCTCATTAACCAATTGAGTACCAATGTGGGATGCTATCACGCTATCAAAGATGGATAGACTAAACTTGTTTTATTGGTTATACATGACAAAACTACAAAGACTTTAGTTATTTATATGTCTGGATGACAAATTCAGTCAAACTCCACAAAAGTTCTGCAAATTAATATCATCAGCTTAGGGTCAAACTGAACATATATTTAAAATACAACGTTTTCTGAGATTCACTAAGGTAAAAAAAGTTCACAAGGGCTGTTATCAGATGCAATATTATCATCTTCCACCTTAAAATAGTCTATTTTGAAGAAAGGATAATGAACTGGTACACTTAATTAGCGTGGATAATTACTTTTGAAATGCACAACGCTCAAATCCAGTCATTTGCATCGACATGAAGCTGACCTCAGTTATAGATAGCTCTTTCTCTCTGATGCACTCAAAAAGCACAGCTCGTCTGGGAAACCAATCTTTAACCAGTCCTCACACTCTACTGTGGCAAACATGACAAATATTATCAACAAAAGGTGACTTCAGTGTGTGAGTGTGTCTGTGGTGTGTCTGTGGTGTGTCTGTGTGTGTGTGTGTGTGTGTGTGTGAGTGAGCATGCAGGAGAGGCCATTCAGGTTGGCCTTCTGGAACATTCTGTTGTCATTTTACTCTGCTGTCATTGAATTCATTGTTCCCAAAAGCTGACAGCAACTGCATTGTTAGAGAGGCAAGGAGCAATCCTCGTGAGCCGTTTCCGAAGAACGCACGGGTGCTAGCTCCCAATGTAAGGATTACACTTTTAATGTGACCAGCAAATCCCCCCACCAAGTTCCTCAGCATCTATTCCTTTAAATGTATGAGAGGGATTTTTTCATGAATTGAAAATTCATTTGGGTTATATCTGCTAGTACTTGAAAAAATGAAATGTGATCTGTAAATCACTCTGTGGCATTACTTTTTCTGAGGGGGGTTGTACCAAATGGAAAACCGATTCGATTAAATGTGACAACTCAGAATAGTGTGGGATTCTGCTCTGAACGCAAATGATCTCTGGGAAGCTTTAACACTGGGGAGTTCCCAGGGTTCCCATGGCTCCTGCCAGAGATTCTTTTGCATGACAATTTATCATTCCTTCTGTGAGAAACAACCCCATGTCATCGTCAGTGTTCTGTGAGTAAACGCATCTACTCCAGCGGGCTCTAGCAGCTGTATTGGGTTTATGGTGTTTGACCCTCCCGGGCAAAAATTTGCACGATTGCTCTCCAAAGGTCACTTTTTAAAAAAAAAAAAAGTCAACAGGGGCAAGAGCTTAGCTAATGTTAAACGGACATCTAGCTTAATTTTAGCATGTACCCTACATTTTTGCAGCACTGTGCTACCGTAAATATACCCCATATAAACTAGTGATTGATCACTGGGGAAAGAAGTCAAATGTATCTGTGTGGAAAACATTATTAGGACATTGTAGAATCAGCTAGATCTGGTTCCAAAATGACTAAGTCGGCTATCCTGCCCCATTGAGTCCATCTCAGCCAGTCAGAGAGCACAAATTAATGTTGGGCATTGTCAAGCATTCCTTGTATTTACTTGTCTGCCCACCCACACACAATGCATTACACATGTACGACACAAACACACAGCAACACACTGCACACATAAACATACAGCTCCCCTTCAAAACACCTACACAACAATCTACTGCTATTCTATTGTCAACTTCAGATGAAAAATGAAGGAGAACTTCACCACATCAACCTACTCAGCTTCCATTGCTGACTGTCAGTCTGTCAGTGCCATTCCGAATATTGCTTCTTGTGTGGAATGGCTGTTGATTATTGTTAAGGAGTGGTTATTTACAGTTTTTGTGAAACATGATTTCAACATATGCACATTTCAATTGTGTACACTGGAAGAATACAAACTTGAAGAACACAGGCCTGTGTTCCCTCTGAGTTTTGCTTTTTTTTTGGTCTTTGCTTAGTTCCTGCTTTCGAGAAAGTTCTGCTATGTAATTATGAAGCAAAGTTGGTATTTTCTTCTGTCAATGTTTGGGCAAAGGGGGAGGGGGAGGCAAGTCCCACATGAGGAAATGCTGTGCATGGAAGCAGGGGTTTGCCGGATGTCTGGAGTACAATTAAAATGGGCAAGCATACCCCCACCCTTCCCGCCACGATCTTAGTCACTCTAGATCTCTGCACTAAAATCTAAAGCCAAGAAGGTTCTGAGAGAGAGAGAGAGAGAGAGAGAGAGAGAGAGAAAGAGACCCTGTTTTTCCCTTCTTTACTTCTCTTCCTGTAAGTCCACTTTAAGCACACAAGTTTCCTCCATTAGGACACTAAAGAGAAAGACTCTCCAGTTTATTCCAGTCTAAAAGCCCGTCACCTCCTCTCTGTGTCTCTCAGAAAGATGCAGGCCTCAGTAAAGACTTGTGAGAGCCGAATGGCCTGTCAGTCAGGCAGTGCTGCAGGGAGGAGACTAGCAAAAGTCAGCATAGCATGAGGGACTTTCCCACTCTTCTACACATGGGAAAAGTTTTAGGGCAGATGTTTATCACGTGCATGTTTATGTGTGTGTGATTGTGTGCATGCATGTGTGCATGTTTTTCTCTGACTTTCTCTCACAAGGCCTTGTGTTGATTCATATAGAAAATGTGGCTCTCAGGGCCTCTCCAAATGGGATATAAATATAATGTGGGACTTTATGTGCTGCCCAGAGTGCTCACCACCCCAACCACACAGCCCCGTTTGGGCCCGGTTCCACCAAACCCAGACTCCCCAGGGGAGGGGCGGCGCGGTCCCTTCACACGGGAAAGGCCCCAGGTCACACGTCACGGCTCACTTTAAAATGAGGTTTAGAGATGCATACGCACCGCATTTCCTACTGTACCCTCCCAAAATATACACAAACACACACACAGAGACACACACACAACAACAACACACATAGCACGGCCAGCACACATCACCTTGGCAGGGCGGACTCCGTCTTTTAATGTGCACAGCAGTGGCTACAACTCATGTTCATGTTGCAAAAACAGTTGTTTAGTCAAATAAAACTGAATTTCACTCCATCTAGACAAAGGTTGTAAAACTAGTGGTCATAATATGTGTATCTCTGCCCAGTGACAGCAGATCATGTGACTTCTGACATACTTTCACAGCGCTGCAGCACACCTGCAGCACTTTTGTCTGTCCTTTTCCTGACAGACAGCGCTCCCCTGCAATTCCACCCTGTCTATAAGGCTGAGGGCACTCTGGAGAATGAATGGGGTGGCGAAAATCCTTTGGACCGTTCCCAGAGCAGGGTGAAAAGATACAGATTGACATGTCGACTGTGCCCATCAATTGAGGGAGAGTCGGGGTCATGGGGGGGGGGGGGGGAGACACTGGTTATCCAGGCACTGATTTTCTGCTCTGAAAGCCTCTTTTTTAATGAGGCTGGGCTGCAGAGCATTACCCATGGTGACCCATACACACATCCTGCCCTGCCTGCTCATATGCACCCTTCATTTCTGCTCCTAAAAGGAAATCTGGCCTGGCCAAGGCTGACCGGAGGTGATTTCACGCCTATTACTGTGGACCCTGAGAATGCATACCTCTGCCGGATTACAAACTCAGGCGTGTTTACCAGAGAGCACCTACTTCACGAACACATTGAACAATGTGTGCAAGAGACCAACCATGTGGAATGGGTCCATATTCTAATGTCCCTGCCTGCCCCCCAAGCTGTCTGCGGCCCGGCGGGCCTTCCAGCTCTTTCCGCACCACCAGCGTTTTCAGAAACAGTCAAAACAAGACGATACTGCAGAATCAGAATGCCGATTCTTCAGATTTATGCTGGTACTGGTGTGGAATGGAGACCCACAGAAATTGTGGCTTTCCAACAGGCCGGTTTAAAGCATTTTTTTTTTTAATATTATAATTTACAGTGCTTAAGAACACACGTTTGTACTTACAGAGAAATTCAGCCTCAATTTTTTAATGTAAATGTGGCTCTTCCACACCAAAGCTAGCTAGCTTTGTAAGATGGGTGCCTTTGACCAAGCACCATACCCCCACAACCTCACCTTAACTCCTAGACTAACCCACCACAGTCAAAGTATGAATGGGGTGTGTGAAATGGGTAATGTGTTTTTGTGTGTATGGGCAGCATCAGGAACACCGGGCAGTAGCATGTTTACTTGTCTGTTGTTAACAGCTAGGCAGCTTGCTAGCTAGTTAACCAAACAACCTCATTTGTCACATTTTGTACATCACATACATTTTTTGGTCATGTACCTAGCAGGTTAGATAAGATACTTTAACTAGGTTGATCTGGTTACAACTTCATTCAATGACCATACCAATGACCATACCATACCTCACCTTAACTCCAAGACTAACCCACCACTGTCAAAGTATGCATGGGGCATATGAAAAGGCTAATGATTTGCTAGATTTAATTTGGATACATTCCTGGAAGTACATTTGTTTTGCTCCTTATTAGTGCTTTAATGACACTAAGATATGGCATGCCTAGCAGGAAGCCTCCTTTCCCAGACCATACTGAATGCTCCTGTGGGATAAGTAGTCACTCTAATCAAAGGCCTGTCACCCTTGTAAACAAAACATTAGCCAGCTCTAGTATCTCCCCAAAATCTCCTTCCAGCACAGCCAAAGAATGTGTACAGGAATTCATTATGTTTATTTCTAATGCTCATAGGAAAAGAAATTTAAATTTCACGAGACAAAATGTTCACCCCTTGTCCCCGACAGCAAAACATCTGTCATTTTCACGAAAAGGCTTCGTTTCTCCAAGTTCAATTTTCCGTCTGACTGACGATGCCTTTTGTAAACATGGCAAAATATAGCATTTCATCTACTCCACTCATCCACTCAAGGCAAATGCTCACAGTGAAGGTTTCTGATGATAAACGTTTTGAAGTCTGAAACACATCATCGGCTACGATGACATTTCACATTTCGCGTATCTGTGAGAAAATATCAGCCTCTAATCTTAAATGCGTACTTACGGATAAGTTATGATTTGTGGACATGAAAGCACTCAAAAGCGTTCCATGCTGAGCAGACTAAGGTGGCTTCTTTTACTATACAGGACCGCCCAGAGGACCACTGAAACATGCAGTATAACGACTGATTTTCAGAATTTTCAATTGCAATTTTCTTTGCAATATCTTAACAAGTCAGATCTTTTTAATGTAATGCAATTAACTTAATCGGAACCCAACAGTAAAATATTTACCACTAACACCGTTTAATCTACTTGTTATACATGCATGCTGAAGTTATAGAAATAAACCATTTTTAGAAAATAAGAGTTAACAAAATTTGGTAATTAATAATGTTCAAACCACTATGCCCGCTTGTTTGAACACCTGTAGGCTGGAAGCTTGAGGAAAAGAGAAATGGACGATATACACATATCGCTAAAAAGGCAGCTTCTTACTGCCCTCTAGTGGTACAATCATGAAATGTGGAGGAAAAAACAACTAAAATGTCAGGAGCTTTCTGGGATTTGAAGTTGACTGGTTGAACCTGGACCAGGTAGGCCGCTTTCTCTGCATGTGAATTTGATCAGACACGTCATTCTACATGTTGGAGGCATGGTCGCCCGCCATAAGTATGGCCAATGCCTCACCTCTTTTAGTGAACAGGTAATATCAAACATCCGCAAAACTCGCAACAATATAGCAACGTAAGAATATGCGCACGGCCGCCCTGTAATTTGTGTGGGGTGGAGTAATCAAGATAATGCTTTTGAGAAAAATCAATATTTTACCGCCAAATGTGATGAGAACCGTGGTAAACGGCTTCCTGATCCGGTTAGGTCCATAGTAAATTCTCTCGCCGAAAGGTTACGTTAGCAATATTTTCTTGTAAATATATGATAGTTATATGTTTGTTTGCGTCATAATTTGACAGGTGACCCAGTGAACGTTATCTACCTTCCATGGGATTCTGCCGATATGATTAGCATGCTTGCTAATTTGTTTACTAGGTTGCTAGGTAGTTGCTGAACGTTGTTTGCCACAGCTAACTAGTTTGTCACTTTTCATCAGGTTGTTAGGTTGTTACAGGGCATGACGCTTTCCCGTGGTTGCCCAGCGGGCCAAGTAATCAACAGTTTTTGGTTGCCCGAATGGACAGTGTTTTAATACTATGTGTTTTGCCCCCTTTGTCTCTTGCCTAGGCTACTGTGAATTACAATCCATGGCTTGCCTATAGCGGTAAATTTCTCAGAAAAGAAAGCTCACCTAAATCTGTTTTGGGTCGACAATCAAGTTCAGCTGTAATTTTATATTGCCCTCTTTGACCGCCTGGGGGTGCAATGCACCTCTAGGGGTGAAGAGGGTGAGCTGGTTAGCGGAGCGGTGTAGCTCATGTATTTGAGTCGGGAGTGGTACTCGGTGCAGAGGTGACGCTAAAATCGCAGTGTTCATGTATTGAAGTTAATGAGTGACATGCGAATGTGGAAATATTATTTATTCTCCTTTGATAATTATCATCAGTCGTGTTTGTTCTAAAACACGATTGCAGTATCAGCAAAGGAGACCATACGATCTAGGCTCAGAAGACTGGGACAGCCACATTTATCACTGCCTCCTTCCCCAAGCATAGGCAGAACTAGCAGTAAGGGCAGTACAGGCAGGTAAGTCTTAAGTCCTTATTTTAAGCCCTTATCTTGTGGTTGCTGACAACTGGAATGGCTTTCCTAACTCACTTTGTAATGTGTAGCTAGTATACTACTTTGCACCTACATCCCTCATCCCTTGAAAGACCTCCAAATGTCTAAAAATCATTAAATGCAAGTTCTTTTGATAGCCAGCAGGTAAAACAAACACAGCAACTTCAGCCTGGATTTTTTTTTTTTTGTTCTTCTTTCTTGTTTTCAGTGCCTGGGTTCATTAAGACCTAACAAAATACAGGAATCAGATGGTGTTTGAACAGCTTTATTGAAACAATGAGATTCTTATTTTTTTCTACAAGCAACTGTAAAATACAATCCCGCCCATATGACCATGATATAGTTGTATAAAGCCAACCCCATTGTTCCGTACCAAGTTATAGAAACAAAAAAAAGAGAAAAATCTCATGGGGGGGGGAAAAGTGCAGATATTACTCGCTGAGGAGTTACCATGGTAACACTTAGGAGTTTAGTTTTTTGTTTTGTTTTGAATCACAGCTTCATTGTTATGGCCTGAACCAAAAGGAACACAGACAGCACCAGTGAACCACACAGGAGTTCTGATCCTTTCCGTCTGGAACCTCCAAGGTCATATCGGTCAGCACGGCCTGCGTCAGGCTGCAAACAAGGCACTGAGAGCTTCGATCTCAGGTTCAAAAGACGGGTCAACCCCTCATTCCATTCACCATCCCCTGTCAACGTGCAATGGTCGCACTGCGTCGTCATGTTATGAGAGTGCTGTGTGCTGTGCTGGGTCAGCTTGTTTCACTCACTTGGTCTTAAGGCGCTCACACACACACGCACGCACACACACACACACATGCAGGATAGAGAATAAGCAGAGGTGATGCTACCCTTTTGCATTGATGCAGGCTCATCGAGTGCCAAAACGGCACAGCTTTAATTCAGTCCAATGTACAAGTCGCATAAGGTATTCCATTCTCCAGCTGCAACGGTGTACACCGCATCCTTTATTTTCTATCCATATCTTTACTTCACGCTGTTCAGAACAGCCCGTATTGCGCTCATTTTGAACCAGAGCAGACAATCAAGGTCCATCAACATAAATGGTGAAAATATTAAATCAATAGCAAAAAAAATACTACCTTAAAAAAAATAGTTTATCGTTGAAAATACAAAACAAAACTGTAAAAGTACACTTCCAACAAGTTATTTAGTGATAAACTCTGCAACCCCTGGTGTATATCAAAATTGAGAATTCAGTCAGCATTTGTCTGTTTTAAGTAACATTTTGGAGATGTACACAAAATTTGTTTACAAAGCACCATGAAAACAATTTTGGAGCTATACAAAAATGAGTAATCACATTTATTTTCCCCTTTAAAAAAGCTCTTCTAAAATTCAACAGCAGGCACTGTAAAAAGTGGACAGTCATCCCTTCCTTGGCTGATAGTGTTCTGATTCCAGGGGAACAAGAAAATCTCCAGAAATCAAAGCTGGAGATTCCTGGTTTGGATCAGACCAGCAACAAACCCCTCCTTACTCTAATGACTTCTCAAAGTTCTGTTGTACACCAGTGGTTTAGACAGAGGAGTAAGAAACAAAATATGCCATCCTTACAAGCCACTAACTCAGGGCTCTTCAACCCTGGTCCTGGTGACCTACAATCCAACAAGCCAAAGCAATGATTACCTGAATCACGGAAAAATTCTGAAAATACTTCAGAAAAGTTCTGAAAACCCCCCCCCCCCCTCCCAGCCAGACCAGGGTTGAATGGCCCTAAAAGGTATTAAATTTGTTACAGACTATAGTTTATGGCCCAATTTTCAACTAAGTTATTAATCAGAGTACATAGCTTATTCAAGTTCTGAAATGTGTCTTCCAGCAGAAGTACTAAGAGACATGATTGTCATCTTAGATTCAATGGAAAAAAATGCACACTGTTTCTCCACAATGAACGGTACAGTAACAAAGCACATGACTGAAGATAGTGACAGTTGTGTAATAATGTCGGTTTATACACACACAAAAGCGCAGCCTATAATTCTAGTAATACTGAAAAAAGGGCTCAAAAAATCACAAGAAATAAAAGTACAGTATGTTGCTCTCATTACATGACATGCTACAAAATTTCTTAGTAAACATCTAAAAAAATACAGGACAAAAAAAAAAGAAAATAAAAAGTTTACGCAGATTCGTCCTCGCAATTTTTTTTTTATCTATTTACTTTTCAGTAGAAATATATACATTCATTACATCATATGACATACGACAAGTCAAGCAAAGCCAAGGTAGAAGGAACATTTCAAGTTTGAATCTCACCTCAAAGAGCCAGTTCCAGAATAAAAGGTTATGATTTATACTGTGGGGTGAAATGACTTTGTCACCTCTCCAAACAGGCAGACCTTCAAATGAAATATGGTGTTATTACAGCACTAAAATGTAGGAAAGAAAACACAGCAATTTGGAAACAAAAATGTGCTAAGCAATTTAAATGTTAGTTTGCTGTTACATCAAAGTTTAATTTCTGAAAAACAAGAGTTTTCAACTGTTAAATGGGTTGGATACATTTTTGCTAACTGAAATTGTTTGGATTAAAAGAACCAATCTGATTGGGTCCATGGTGACAATTAGATAACAATGGCTGTTTGTCACCAGCTTTCATTTCCTCTCTTGAACAAAACCATTAATACTGAAAACATACATTTATAGAAGAACAGAAGATGGGGAACCAGCAGATCTAATCTATGATGTATTACAGATAATCTAGTGCTCTGAAAGTCTGTCATATGGTGGTAATTTATGCTCTATTCTAATATAGAGCAAAACAGCACAGTTTTCAAAGTCCTGAAACTTTATAAATGTGCAAATATTTAAGTGGAAAATAATATCTTCTTTTTTAGGGAACTGAGCTTAATTCTTGTAAGGGTTAATACTCTAGCACAGTATTTCTAACTGTAAAACTTGATGATTCACCAGAGATGAATATTGCACTTATTAAATTCCCCCAATCACATCAGTAAGCAGAAGAGCTTTTTTTCAGCACACAATCAGATGCACTGTATACATGCTCCTGCTCTGACATCCTTTAGTGACACACCTGTACTTGAGCCATGGGAAATGGAGGCCTCTGAGAAAAGCCGCACTTTCACAGGGAGACGAGTTTTGCATAACTGCTGCTTAATGGCAATGAGCAATTTTCTCAAGGGGAAGGCATACAGATGCATGGCCCACAATATCACAGATGTACCCCTGTAGCAAATGGGTTAATAGAAGGCAACATGGTGTAGATTTGGCAATGTTACAGCAAACAGCAATGTGAGCCTTCGGTGGAGCACAAAGCATTTGGGGGAAAATGCTCTGTAAGCACATGATGTTTGCCTTTCATTTTTAATGGCTGAGAACCTGAGATCCTCGACAGTCTCTCGTTCACGGCTGCAATCCAAACACTGACCTCTGATAAGGTCATGCAAGTGTGTGAATCAGCCATTGACTGGCTCCCTTTTCTGACCACTGATCAGAAATCAGTGCTGGCTAGGGGAGTAGGAATCAATTAGGAATGCAGCCTGTGCTGCCTATAATATATAGTGTAGCCATTTCCCATCATCGGTGTATTACTGTATTTATTAGGTCTATAAAAATCTGTGTAGGTTTGAAAATCAGAATGTGGCCACACTATTGGAAGCTACATTAAACCAGGTGGTGAAAATTATACCTAAAAGTGCAAGACTGGTCATCTCAATCAAGGCTTGAAATGAAAGAATTGACTATTTAAAAAGCCATCACTTTAATTTATAGATTAGTATATATGAAAGTTCCTACTCAAAGTCTCACCTTCCCTACACTACGTCATGCATTTGAGCCCATTAACATCAGAACATTCACCACAGGATAACATGATGCACAGACACACGAGGAGCAGACAGACCATTAACTCCACATAGAAGAATATCTATATTAATTTTATCTGTATACTTATGAAACACTTTCCGTTTTTCTGTTTGTCATGTTGATACATACAGATTTATAGCTCCAGCTCAACCCCCAAAACCTTTATTTCACTGTTCAGATATGTTACTATTTCTTTGTCTCTTCCAGTGACTCCACAGTGTCTATCAGTCAATTGTGCAATCGCTTTGGGTATCAGTAATTAGTTTCCTGTAAGTGCAGAAACACCCTCTGATATATGATTCTTATGTATAAAAACACAAAGCATCACAGTTGGAAGGATTCAGTTAAACAGATGGTACAAATGCTACATGAATCACATAACTAGATACGTGAATTTACGGATGACTTTTCTGAATATTCTGCCTATGCTTTATTTGTGCCAAAAAAGATGTGTAAAATGCAATGATAGACTTCTTAGATAAAGATGCCCATTTTACACTTTATGATCTGGTACAGTTAGGAGCCTTTACATGCCACCCAAAGAGAACTGATAGCTTTTTCAAATGTGCTATTCTCTCATTTCATGCCGGGTTTGAGATGACTGGCCTTTGCTTTAATATGTTACTATTTTAAAATGATTTTCACATTTTCAGGCTACATATCCACTAGCAGACCACGGGAAATCTCACTGCCCTTTCACATTAGCCAGTCCTGCCAATAAATAAAAAGTAAAGTAAAATAATGACACAGGGACTACTTGGCACTGAAAGTCGGACTCTTCCGTATTATTGTAATATTGCATCTTTTCTTCCTTTCAGAGATAATGAAGAGCCACTGAAATAGCTTTTGTGCCTCGCAAGATTCTCTGGGAGGGGATAAAAAAAGAAGGGAGAGTTTATGGCACCTCTGAGCCATGACACTGTGCTGAGCTCCGCCAGGAGGCAGGGAGGGATACTGCAGGGTAGGTTATGGGAGCCAAGAGGCACACTGTGAAATAACGACATATGGGGACACATGGACAACCCCCCCATCCGTATAGGACTCAGCACAGCAACCCACTCCAGGGGAAGGGGGGCGGTGGGGAGGCAGAGGGTCGGAGGAGAGCTGGACACCCCCCTCCCTCTCAGGTCATGTAACGTGTGATGGCACGCAGAGCGTAGAGGAGCTCGGCCTGCATGCGCGCCTCCATCAGAAGCAGGTTCACATGTACCTGGAGTGAGGGGAGGATAGGCGGTCACCAAAGGGTACCTGACCACAAAATCAGCCCTGAGCAAACCTTTAAACCAGTAGCATATTACCTTACAGTAACACAACAAATACTCAGCACTGCATAAGAGAATGTCAGTTCACTTGGTTTATGCCATAATGTACACTAAAATGTACAAAGCTGCCATGAGCCTAAATAAAAACTATCTGCTCTGTTACAGTCTTTGTCTGTTACTGTACTGCTACGTGTGTAGAGAACATTGACATTGACCTATATATTCTATTTGTCTATTGGAAGTGTGTGTGTGCGCAAAGGCTTGAATGTTTTCCTAAGGAGTCTCTTTAAAAGTACAGTGCACACACAATTAATCCACCCTTCTGCAACCAAGCACTTCATTGCCTTGCACCCTTTCGATAGTTTCAGTGTCTCAAGGTCTCAAAGAACAAACAAGAATGCAAGGTATTCACTTGGCCATTGCATGCTGAGCTGGTTTAAGTGAGTGAGACAGGGTAAGTACATGACAGTATTAGTACTAAGAAACACTTGCTCTACTGCACACGCACCTTCTCAGAGTGGCGGAACTGACGCCAGTAGCTGTCATACATGCGGCGAGTGGTCCTCTCCGGGTAGCAGGTCACTGTCTTGATGTACACCTTCAGGCTGCGCTCCAGCAGCTGGTTGACCTCTCCATAGTCGTAGTCATCATACCTGGAGCAGAGGTGTACTTTACACACTATTGTCTGTGTCTGTGGGCAAGCTTCATTCTCAAGGCAGGCCAAAACACACAGAACCGTTTTTAAGAAAATTTTGGAAATGGAGGCACATGGATGTCATTAGACATTTCACATTTCCAATTTATCACTGCAGCACACTGCAAATGCGCACACACACACACACACACACACACACACACACATACACACATTACACTCCTCAGACAAATGTCTCTACAACTGCACAAATACACCACACAGTTGCACACACTGTACAGAAGACAGTGCATTACGCTCTGCAATGGAGAGCCTACTATGAACTCTACAGAGGAGAGTCCGCAGCAGTGCACATGCACACACAGTACAGGGAGGAGACGGGTCTGGAGCCTGCCGCTGGGAGGCGTACTCGTGCAGAGCGGTGTTGTACTGTTGGGCGTGCCGCTCACCTGATGCCGTACATGCAGTGCACATAGTTAAAGAGAGCGCGGCGCAGCATGGTGGTGTCCACGTCCTCGTGGCTGGCCATGTTGTAGTAGGTCAGGTTGTACACCGTACGGAACTTCTCGTCCAGCAGATGGCCGATGTCAGAATAGAGCCGGTTGACCAGCGAAAAGCCGTGATCTTCCCATGAATAATCCTGTGAAAGCAAAAGAGCGAGAGAAAGAGATGCCATCAAGAACAGAGGTAAGGAAGTGTGGTTATGAAACTGGACTTTCAAGTAGGTAGCTGTTTTAAGTTCTGAAAAGCTACCCATGATGTAGAACCAGTGTTGGAGCAATGGAAGTGTGCAACATTCTGTTCCTTTACACTTCTGTCCAGATTTTCCGATGGTCTGCATGTCATAGTTCAGGGTATCTGTTCTCTCCCAAATGCTGATTTTAAACCAAATGTGATGCTCACATAGGGATAGAGACAATCTTGTGTTTGACTTCTGCTCCAGTTCGCTGTGCTCCTGGCTAACCTGTGCTCTGAATGTTGGTGGGTTGTCCTCCCCGTGCCTGGCAAAGTCCTGGTAGCCAAAGGTGGCGTCTTCCACGAATTGGGACACTTTCGATGTTGGCACCATTGTATCTTGAAAACCTGATGAGATCCACAGACCGGATCAATATAACTTAACCTGCACAGAACTCTTCTCTCTTATTTAAAATGTGCATGACAAAGCAGCTTGGACCTTTGAGGCACTTTCTTTTTCAAAGTTTCTTTGTTATCATGGTCGCTCTGAACCCATTTCCCAATGTGAAAAAAAAGAACAGAAAAAATGATAAATTCAGACAGCCTCTGCGCATCTTAATGCAGTTAGAGTAGCCCAAGCAGATGTCTGATGTTTAACTGTGTGATATAAGGCCATATGGGTGGGGGTGGGGGGTGGGTCGGTCTTCTAATGAAGACACTTGGGAATCTGGCCAAAAGTCGACAAGAGAACCCATGACTTAGTGTCTCACTCACACTCACACACACACACACACACACACACACACACACACAGGGTAATCATTTCCACTAACGCACTGTTACACAACCGCATCTGCCCACCTGGCTCTCTCTCTCTCTCTCCGAGACAAAGATGGGGACAGGACACAGATAAAGAGCTTTGCAGAGTTTTGCAATCCAGGGGCTTCTGCGGCTAATGCAGGGATGCCTAGTAACCGCAGCGTGTGAACTGGGGCTGGCGGTGATCCACCAGTGTCACCCACCACCTCTGTTTGCTCTGCCCCATTGACGTTTCAGTCACAGATTAAAAAAAAAAACTAATTGAACCAAAATGCACAAAACCGAAACCCTGGAGAAGAAACAGATGCGTTGAGTGCATTTTACGCCCCTTCAAAAGGCTGCTTGCCACAAGAATGCAACGTCATCGTTGTAATAATATTTCATAGAGATTTTTTAAATCCTTATACCTCCATGTTGAACCACCAGACCATGCAGTGCTGCCTGATGTGCACTTTTTTTGCAATTTTTCCCCCCAATGAAACCCCAGAATCACAATATTAGGACAACATATGCTAATGCTATGTATTTTTATGAGAGGGTGTGATTGCATGTATATGTGTGTAAAATGGTGTGGCGTGAGAATGCAGTACCTCCAGAGCCCACCAGGAGGCTCTCCTTCTTCTCCTTCTCGAAGCGTGTGGCCATCTCCTCCTGCGTGGCCTCCTCGTCCTCTCGCTCCTCCAGCAGTCTCTTCATCCGCTCCATCAGGGCCTCCAGCTCGCTCACAGAGTCCGTTGTCTGAAACACAAACGCCCCCATCATTCACTGTGTCTCTTTCACTCGTGCTCCACGCGGCTTTGTGTGTGGAGAGCAGAGTCGCACACCACCCGATCGTCTGCCCTGCTACTGCACTAGTGACAGCTAGCAACTCGACAATTTCACCAGGCAGGCTACCGTGGCACACTCATGTGCACATTTACATTAACCTGGCTGCTTTTTCACAGCGAGGGATCGCTTGGCTTGCTGCTGAAGCTACGGCGTTCAGTTAACTCCTAATGCAGCATTCGCTAGGTGGCAATATTTATTGATTCGAATTTTTACGACAGCACTGGTGTGGAATTTAATTTTTTCCAGATTCTACTCTTCAATTTGATCCATATTATTTTCCACTGCTCCAGGCTTGCACAGGAGCTCTGACTGTTTTACATGGTACAAATGCATGACCACACTATAACGATATCAGCTCTGCGTTATCACTGGATGGTAACAGGAAGACTATTCTTCTGCCCCAGTGAGTGAGGTGAAGACAAGTCATGTGTGAGCAAAGGAGTGACAGGGGTGAGTATGGTGGACTTACGGGGGTTACAGCCTGTGACCTCTGACATTTTAAGGCACACATCCTTTCTTCACAGCACCTGACATGCAAGGTTAAACGAGCTGTACCCGTGTCAAGAGACCCTTTTTTTCACAGTGGCAGGAAGTAGCTCAGTCCTGTCGGATGTGTCTGTGGCTCTGAGGAGGGATGTCTCACCCCGAGGGAGGGGCTGCTGAAGGGGACCTCCTCAAGGATGTTGTCATTGGCCAGGTCACACAGGCACACGTTGCTGACGCCCATCTGCTGGAAGCCGTTGGTGTTCTCCCCATCTGGCTCGGGGTTGATGCCACTCCCAAACACGAAGCTAGCCAGGGCATGGAAGTGGGCTAGCAGGACCACTGCATGGACCAGCTCCGCTAAAGACCAGCTGTTCTCCCCTGTCTTAACCAGTTTCTGAGAGTGACAGGAGAAAAAAAATGAGATGTAAGAGAGAGAAGAGGGAACCTTTTGAACATTACAGCTACTGAATATGTACAGTCGCTCCAAACAGTTAAGACATAGCTTCAGAATGCTAATTACTAGATTTCAGGTTCTATTCTAGATAGTAGTTAGGGTATTATGGTGTGAATCCAACATTAATTCTGTGTATAATTCTGAACAGTCCTTGCTGAACAACCCGCGTATGTGTGTGTGTCCCACCTGTATGTGGTCCTTGGTAATGAGCCAGGGTCTGTGTGCGAGAATCTTGTTGATCTCGTTGAGGTTCCTCAGCCGCTGAGGAGCATGCTGTAGCCCGTTCAGCCACTCCACGCACACGCCCATCTGGTAGAACTCCTGAACGTGCATGTTTACCAGGAACGAGCACTGGTGCCGTGCGGCCGCCTGCGGACACCGAGTCAGGACTGAGAACCCAGCTCTACAATCATTACTGCACAAGTGTCCACTCTGACAGCAGGCAGTATGCTCACTTTCAGATGAGCTCCCACTTTGCATTACATTATTGGCTTTTAGCAGATGCTCTTATCCAGAGCAACATAGGTTACAATTTTTTCTGTTACCCATTTATACAGCTGGATATTCACTGTGGCAATTGTGGGTTAAGTACCTTGCCCACGGGTACAACAGCAGTGCCCAGCGGTGAATAAAACTGAAACCTTTCAGTTTCAAGTCCTGCTCCTTACCACTATGCTACACTGCCGCCAACTTCACATTCTTTACTTTCCGGGTAAACTACACATGTGTTTCCTCCCTCAAATCACAGAAAAAACTAAACATTACTAAGCTAGAACAAACAGTGTCACTGAGGTGAGAAATTAAAGGAATGTGTGGGAAGTATAATGACTACACAAAACCTACTAACCAAAGTGTGAAGAAGACTGTAAAGTAGAAAAGTGTCAATACATTTTCAGCAATAGGGCACATTATGTGTATGTGGTCTTTCAATGAACCTCTGCACTGCAAAAATGTATTAAAATTAGAATAGATGGGACTCATCCCATATCTCAGCTGGGAATCAGGCACAGACACCTTGGTTTTTCATCATGCTCTGATGCACCAGGTAACTTCTACTTGTTTCAAACTGCAACAGGTATAATAAATGGTCACCAGACATTTTCCTGAGGAAAATCAATGTGGAGTTCCCATTTCTGTAACTATACCACCCTTGCCAGCCATTATGGTGCGTGATGGGAGCCGCCCGCCGCTGACTCACCATGATGGCGATGTAGTGGCGGTAGTGCAGCGGCAGGGGTCCATCCATCCTCAGCATGTAGAACTGACTCCGCAGGAAGGACTCCAGGTAGTGGGGGTGAAGGCCCATCACCTGGGTTATGTTGTCCAGGCGCCCACTCGTGGAGTACTCCTCCGCCAGCAACAGGATGGTGTGGCCGTCCACAGGCGTGGCCTCGATGATCTGCGAGCGGGGTGGGGTGGGGATACCATCAGCAGGCAAAACTTCAGTGTGCGGGGTTTGACAGAGCCAAAGCAGGAGACTGGTGGGATCCGGGTAACATTTATTTCATTGGTGTTTCAGGCTGCCTTGGCTGACTTAGCTTTGACACACAGCACACTGCATTTATACTGCTTTTTACTGGAGCAATTTGGGGTTAATTACCTGGCTTTAAAAGCACTGTGGGTGGTTATATAAGAAAATATATGTGCTTGTCATTCCAGCCCTATCAGTTTACTAGCTATGTGATTCAACACAATGCTCTCCCTGAAGTTTATTCTCAAATATTTGCTTTTTCCTGAAATCTCATAATGAACCTGAGGCGTACATTAGGCAGCCATGGTAAGATACCCGTGCTAAATGATAATCACCAAATCAAACCAAACCCACACTCTTAACGCTGTTCTGCGCTGCTAAACCATTGCTAATCCCCAAGCCGACACAGCCCTCGGAGATTCACAGGCAAATTCAACGGAGACTTGGGGGTTGGGGGGATGTTATATGGGGTGTGGATTTAATAAAGACGGAGGCGGAAAAAAAAATTAATCTGGGCAAGAATGCCGTATTACAGACTGTACAAATCAGCCGCAGGCTTAGATGGCTTGGGAAAATGTGGAAGCGGAGCATGTAAGAACTAAGGAATGTGAGCAGGGGATGGCTGCTGGACTTCAGACTGTCTGTTTGAGGGGCTTTGGACTTACGTAACAAATCCAACAGAGGTGCAGGCGAGGGGGCGGAACAGGAAGCCAGAGAGGAAGCGGGCCAGCGTTCAGCTGCAGTGAGTGCCACTTACCTCATTTTCCGGAATGAAGGAGCTGGGTCCGCTGGTGAGGGGTCGAGGGACTTTCATTCCTTTTTCCTGTTCAGAACCAGAGACAGAGAGGTTTCTCAGAACACAGCGTGGACACAAGAACTGCGACATATCACAACTATAGGCACCCAACATGCACCAGTCAGCAGCGTCTCCTGATGAAAGCCGAGCAATCCACTTTGGAATAGTGTCTCTGCAGAAATGCACAGAGAACTGTGTCAAGCAATAATAATGATCAGATTCCAAAAATATGATTATCATTAGGCTCCATATTGCTATTGTCCAGTTTTTTCTTGTCTCATTCCACCCCTTTGGAAAAACAGCTATAACATCCTGATGGTTTATTGAAAACTCACAAGATTTGGCAGGCAAGTCTAGGCTTACTCCAAGAGCCCAACCCAGCCTGGCGCAGTTGTACAGCACTGATTGGACACTTGGTGGCACTATAACAGTTAACTTCAAATTCCAATTTTCAAAAAATTTCGCTGTAGATCACTGAGTACTTTGCAGAGATCTCGACCTGCCTGGTCAAACGAGAAGCGTGGAGCTTTGTCATGCTTCATTTTGATATAAACGCCTTTTCTTTGAAACAGCAGATTCACTCACACTGAACTGGGAAAACAGTGTCCTGTCCCTAATTCCATTGACTGCAACACAGGTTTTATAAACAAAAATGTAAATATCTTCCAAAACGTAACAACCGACTGAATCTTAGCTAGTCTGCATGCTCTGCTTGTTTGGCTGCAGAACTTCAGCGCATGTTTAAGGATGTTTACGACAGTGTGAGAGATGTGGTCAACCAGTGGAAGGGCAAACACTGTGTGCTCCTCTCTGCTGACTCTCTCTCTCACACTCCCTCACTCATATGCCACAGATCAGGGCTCCAACGCACCCTCTCCCTGTCCTTCTCTCTCTCCCTCTCCCACTGGCCATACCGTAAGCTTCCCACCAGCATGAGCTCTCCACCCTCTTGCATGCCACTGTTTTTGTTTTGTGGTAAAAGCTGACCCTGTTGTGTGGTAAACCTTCCCTGACATTGCTGATCTGGTTCAATTGCCTCTTCTGAGGCTAAACTACAACAGACAACCAGAACATCCCAATGTCCCTGGCGACAACCCCCTCGTTCCCACCACCACCACCAGCTCACTAATCTGAATGCATGCATCTGAAATCTACCCAAATTTCCATATTTATATATTCATCCAGAACAAAACTATATTTATAAAAGCACAAACCATACATGTAGAGTGCAGTGTATGTACATATAAAAATATGAGTAAACATACAAATATGTATTTTTTTAATTCAGCATATAAGATGTCTCTGTCTCATTAAATATAGGTAAAATGAAAAGACCATGTGAGAAGCACTATGGATATTCCCAGGACTCTAACCCACAACCAGGTTACTCTTCCTCTCCTCTGATCGGGATGATTTCCCTTTCACTGCTGTGTCCTCTCTCCCCCCCCCCTCCCCCCCTCACCCTCTCTTTGCTGGGTGAGCAGATTTTTCCGTGACAGCGCGTCGGTCAGGTGACGTGCTCTCTCTCTCTCTCGGCCACCGGCCCGGCAGGCTTGTCTCCCCATCGACCTGCTCAGAGGCACGGCGTCATAAGGTTAGGAAATCGGCTCACTCTGTTTCGCTGACCAACGGGACTGCAGTCATCACACCCCCACCTCTGCCCTGCACCTCTCTGCCGCCACCCTCCCCTCTGTCCTCCCACCCCCATCCGGCGCTAACGTTTCCAGCAAAGCAAACAAGCTTCGTGTGCACATTAGCTGACGGGACACGACCAGAGACAGCACTGAGAGCGCAGAGCAAAGAAGCCTCCATTATTCACACTCCATACCGCTAGTGAGCGGGTTAAACAAGTGACCTCTTATAACACGCAGTAGTTCAGCCGGCATGTGGCAGGAGCTACTGTGTCTGCTGACAAAGACGTCCGGGGTTATTCATCTTTCCCACACTGCATGTCAACCCCGTTATACCTTATGGCAGAGCTCCTTTAATCAGGGCCACTGTTCATGATTTAGTGTGGGATTTGAAATTTGAAAGGATTACTGCTGTTTCTTAAACTTCCACATATTTCTTACATCATTACATTGCATTATCGGCATTTAGCTGACGCTCTTATCCAGAGCGACTTACATAGGTTACAGTTTTTTTTTTTTTTACATGGTACCCATTTATACAGCTGGACATTTACTGAGGCAAAGTACCTTCCCCAAGGGTACATCAGCACAGCCCCAGCGGGGAGTCGAACCAGCAACCTTTTGGTTACAAGTCCTGCTCCTTACCACTATGCAACACTACCGCCGTCATTCTTACATTCTTACAAATTCAGCAGTGGAAACTGTTTGATAAAATGTACAAAATATGTTGGTGAGGCACCCTGGCATGTGCCACAGAGTTTGTATGTGTGACGAGAGAGAGGCTGGATGAGGAGGCCTGCTCTTCATAAGCGTGTTTGTGTATGTGCATGTGTGCGATTTGATCCTTGGCAAAAACCTGAGACAGCTGCTGTAAAAGCTCTAGGTCAGGAACGAGGGTGAACAAGTCACTGAGGCCGGTGGGCCAACAAGGCAGGGAGGGAGTTAGAGGGCCGCTGAGGCAAGCGCATGGAAAATTACGGCACTCTCCCCTTCACAGTGAGAGCGGGTGCCAGTGGCCTTGTGCTGGAGTGCTTCACAGCATTAGAAAAATGAGACTGCATGTGAGGAAAATGAGAATGTGTGTCTGTGTATATTACATATCTATCTATATATATTCTATATATAATCACAAACACATACAAAACCAATTTCACACAGAGGCAAACATACACAGCAGATGACGCAGAAAGACTCGGAAACCTATACAATAATCCCATGCTTTGTTGTCCTTTCATTCCCTCTGTGAGAAAGCAAACCACTTGTAATGTCTCCACACAGGCAGACAATCTTGCAGAGGCCCAAGCTACATTGTTCTGTAAGTGCAAGACTGAGGTTATAAAAACATGCACCAATCTGGTCAATGCTGTGCTCTGCTTGTTTGAGGAAGAGGAAAACAGAAGTGTATTTCTAAGGCAAGAAAATAGATTTAAAAAACAAACACAACAGTGTTCCATTTCCTCTTTTTAACAATCAAGTAAACATTAACATATCCATGAATTAGATAATCAGTTTCTACAATGAGCTACAGATATAACAGTGCTGACTACCCAGCAGACTAACCCCCCCCCCCCAACACACACACACACACACACACACACACACACACACACACACACACACGAACACCACCCCATCTTACACAACATATACCTTTGTTGATTGAATCTGGTGATATTTCAGGCTGGTTGATGACACATTACCTTGGCCATATTGTAACAAACATAATTTATTTAAATAACCATGTAATGGATAGCCCTGGGCAATAGAAAAGCTCCCCTCTTGTTTCTGACCTCCCAGTCACCAGTTTTTTTTTCCGAAGCACTTGCAAATTTTATGGGAACTAATTACTTCAACTTTCTGTTTTAAAAGAAAAATATTCTCATGACTTGAGTATGACACCATAAGAGTTGTCCAAGACGGCTGTGAAGGAATCAGCCACCGTACAAACAATATTACATTGAGCTGGACTCGAAAGACAGGATTGAGTCATGTGATAAAGCTCGGTCGCCCTTCACCTCACTCCACCTTCGCCAAACACGTATTAGCAAAGAAACCAGCACGGTCTGTTTATGAAAACAGCCAAACCTGGAGCCTTAACATCACGGCTGATGAAGTGGGTCCCCTACCTGGGCCTCATACATGGAGGTAAAACCGTTTGTGTTCTGACAGCATGTTTTTGCTCCACACATTTACTTCCAGACACAGTGCCATTAGTCAGTGGAAACCCTTAAGAAATAATAAATAATTAATTTAAAAAAAAAAAAAAAAGCTCCAAAAACAAGATGCATTTTATTATCATTGAGTTTTCCACAGTTTTATGCGGAGGCCAGACTCCTTACACAAGCAGCGGAGTCACCAATAAGATCGATGCATTGCCTCCCGAGCGAGATCCACCCACTCTCCCTCATGTTCTCCTCCAAAGCAAACAGGCACTCCAACAAAAAAAAAAAGTTTCTTTCAAAAACCTGCAAAATGTAGGGCAAAATGCTTTTCTTCAACTGGCTGATGCCTGCTTCCCTATCCAACTCAAACAAACATCCAACCACATTCATTCTATGCCCTGCAAATGTGTACACGCCTAAAACATACCCCCCGGAATTCCCGACTAACTGAGACGCATGCTTTAGTTTATGGCCTGAGATTAAATTCCTGGAGATGCTGGAGGCCTCAGGTTGCAAATCTGCACCTCAGATACAGAGCGGCCTAGGCATCTTGATCCTCCCACTTTGTAAGAGGTAATCCCATTATCATCACACACCTGCTGAATATCAATCTTCACGCAGGACCTGCTAGCGTTCAGTGACACAGCAAAAGAATGGGCTCCTGTTTTGTATTCAGTTAGACGCAGAACACTCAAGGACAACGGCAATGGGTGGTGAACTCAAAAGCGCTGAACTCTCTCTGCTGCACTGACAAAATAGAGAGCACAGCCCCAGCTTTATCTCCTAATAAAGCTCCCATAAAGAGCCTCCTACCGCTCTCTCTCCTACATCTGAAGGAGCTCATCGGTTATAGCCAAATTAGCGCAAGCAGTCCAAACTCTAGTTGGAAAAACATGTCTGCTGGACAATGCTGGTCTTTGTTGCCGGTGCTGCTGCTGCCGCTGCAGCGGCCGCCGTTATTGTGTAAATGGAACATTATTTAAAGAGCAAAGATCGGGAATACATCAGCGGCCCCCGCCAGCGAGGGAGGTTGAGAAAAACAAAAAAGGACATCGAGAATAACCTCTGTGTTCTGCAGTTCAGTTAAGTGCCACGGTTTACAAAACAAGCTGGGTTGTTTTCGTCCTGGGCCAACATGTTTATGCTGCACCCTCTCCTCTGCCAAGCGTCCCAGAATGCCTCACTCAGGGGGAATCAAACCATCCACCACAGGTTACTAATGAACACGCTTGTCTATGGAACCTCAAATCTGTTGGCAGTGAGGGGTGAAGAGGCCAAATGTTATCCACAACACAAGATGCAGTGTGTGGCAAGGGGAGCGGGACATAGACAGAGCTTTTAAAACCCATTTGCACATTATCAGAAATGCATATCACACAAAAAAAACCCTATCGAATGTAGTAATGTGGTGACAAAAACAAGACTTGCGTCTTCTCCGGCTTAGCTCCCGAGGGCGACACGTTAGCATGCAACATCACAAGTTCACAAAGACCTCGCTCCCACATTCTATCTCTGCGCTGTACAGTTTCAGGGAGATTATTTTCAGGCTGTGAGGAGCTCCAAGTCTGGCTGGGGTCCATCTCGGTCACATGTCAGTGGAGTCAGATTTCCAACCAATCAAAGCCCACCTACCAAAGGGGACAGACATGGAGAGGAGAGGCCCTGAAAAGAGGCGCTACAACCAAAACCTTCACCAGCCTGATACAGGGAAGAGTTAATGAGAATCCAGCCCAAATACCTCCTATGTTTGGTAGAAAGGACTGGAGAGAGCCCAAGTGATCAAAGCAAACCCATCAGCAAGACAATAGGCCAAAAGCCCAGTTTACTGAACTGAAGGAACACCAAAATGACCAAAGCTTAACAAGACACGGGAGATACCAAGTTAACGCAGATTCAGACTCAGAAATAAAAAAAAACAAGTGGTTTACAAAGACTCTTGGCAGCAAAAAAGGAAACAAAAAAAGGAATAGGAAGAAAAACAACTTTGTGTATTACATTAGTTCTTACATGAGGGGAAGTAATATTTTTGTTCAGTCAAAGGACTGTGGAATCAGGCATGGCGAAATTGTTACCAAAGGTTACAAATAGCAAGTGTGTAAGAGTACCTTGAGGCACTCCAGAGTGTGTGTGTGTGTGTGTGTGTTGGGGGGGGGGGGGGGGGGGGGGGGGGGGGTGCAGGGCACCAGGAGAGGGTTAGCACACCCCCATTAGGCACCCTGACTTCACCCCAGTTCTCACTATCCTGGAGAAAAATGCAATGTGCCAGTGAGGCTATTTTGCCCTCTCATCCCTTCATTAAGAGAATCAGGGAGATGCTGTTGCTCCTTTGGTGCTTCGTAACCCCTTAGTCATGGAAGCAAGGCAATGATGCACAAGGGACCCAGCCTGAAGTGTGAAACCATAACCTATAATCTGGTGTAATGTGGGCAGGAGTTCACCTCCCCCCACACTTCCAACAGTTCAACAATACTCCACACCTCACCAACCAAGCAATCCACACAATACAACAGCAAGCTTCATTTCTTATAGTCCATTTCAACTAATCTAACAAATATAAGCTGGGGGAGGGGAGGTAATTTTGTTAACCCACCAGGGGGGCTGGAAGATAAGGGAAGGACAAAGTACTTCAGATGAGACAAAAAGCTGTCTCCTCTGGGAGGGGCAGGAATTTAGAAGACCTTATGGTAGCCTGATCATGAGCTTGACTTGGCCAGGGGCCAGCCAGCAACTCCACTGGAGGAGTTGCATAACCCCTCATTAGGTAGTCATTTACGCATCACCCTTTACAGGGAGAAAAAAAAAAAGCCCAGCTCTACTCAAACACAAATTCCTTTTGGTCTGTTATACTTAACCCCATGTTAAGCAGATCATCTGCTTTCTGATCTATGTCCCCCGCCCCCGAATCTCTTCCTTCAAGTTTATCCAGAGCATTAATCAGCCTTTAGTCAGTGGAACAGTGCAAGAGTGCTAAAGACATACCAATCCCCTGAGGCAAATGAGGGCTGGCATACACATCTGCACATATGCAAACCTCATCCAACTGCAGCAGTCAATAAAGCCCCAATATGCAAAAACACTAGGATGTCATGGTAATAGTTGCAACCTCATCATGGAAACAGAATTGTGTGATCATTGGTCACGACATCCACGGAGTCACTCAGCAGTCTTGTTAAAGGGCTTTGCACACTTTTAACATGCCTCAAAATCACCTTTTTACAACTTAATATACAGTCCTTCACAGTCACTAATGCATCAGACCTGGGTTAAGCTGCAACTGCACAGAGCAAATATTCAACAACTGTGTCAATATGAGCTATGCATTCATTGTGGGTGCGTAAAATACAGTATTAACTGATAGGCAGAGCACTGAACTGCACAAGGGTAAGATGTTAAATTAAATAACTTCCGTCAAGAGAAGGAAGAGAGATGAAGAAGAGGGAGACATGAGCACACCATCTGTTGTTAAACCCCTTTAGAAATTACTTCCAGATACATTGTACAACTGCTTTTTGATCTAGGCTAATGATGCAACAAGGGTTCTTCATTTGTGGGCTAAAGACTTACTTACAAAATGAAGCCATTTGTTTCCAGCCACCATGACACTGTGCTAGTCTCATGATCAATGTTTTCAGGGGCAAATATGGTATTACCATATAACATACGTAGTGTATTTGATACTGTAAATATATGATTGTGTCCACCAATACAGAAACATAGCAATTTATAAAATGGTACTTGACCTGATGCTGTCAGAGGATCTGTTCCCCTCCTCCTCAGAGTGTGTCAGTCCTGCACTGATTTGTGACCCAGCCACTGATACACACCCTCAAAGCAATTGATTGTGATTGTCCTAATTGGGTAGAAGTTTTCATTTACATAACTAGCATAAAAGTTAGCGTACAAAATTGGGCCAACGGCTGCACATAGTTGAAGACACTGAAACTAGTCTGTGTTTAAAATCTCATTTTCACACCAATTCCTGTGCAGGTCCAACATGAGCCAAAGAGTACTGCCATTGAGCCTACACTTCCCTTTGAACGACAGCCACTTAAAGCAGAGAGAGAGCACAAGGGAAACCAGTCTCTACCTCAGGCCAGCCAAGCCAAACAAGCAGGACTTACATATTCTGTAGGTGAACGTAAGCACTAGAATTTTCCCACCAAAGAGGGTGGGGGGAGTGTACGACAGAAGGTGACAGAAAAGCACATAACATGCTTTTTCACAAACCGAGTCCTGATGTATTGCCTGAACAGACTAAACCTTCAATGGTCCTGGAAACCGGATGCGCCTTACAAAGTCCCCCTTGCGGCGCCAATGGAAACTCAAACAGCATTTGGATCCAGGAGTGTTCTCTCCCCGGCTTCTTGTCCTCTTTCCACACTGCCCACCCTCTTCAGCGTCACACACAAGCATATGCCCAGTTACATAACAGACCTTTATTTGTCCTCTCAACAAACAGACAGACAATTTCCTGTGAATTAAGCTGATTGACTTGAAAACCTGAAATCTCCTCTCGGCTAAATAGACATGTCAGACCTTTCAACTGCCATTGCATTCTGGGTATTTTTTTTTAGGTTTGTCATGTCTGTTGCTGTGATCACTGGTGGAACAAGCTGACAGAGAGGTTTTCCTGTTTGCGGTTAAGCATACAAGAAGGATACAGATGGGTTGGTTTCTCTGACTTCCCTTTAACAAATCGTTTTATTAGATTTATTTGAAGAAGAGCTTTGGAGGCCTTTAACTGTGGAAAGCAGTATGGTGCAATTAGACAGGGTACTGAACTTGTGACCACAAGGTTGCTGGTTCAGTTATGGGTCATGGTGTTGCAGCTAAGACCTCACTAAATTACTAAGTAAACCACCCCAGTTAAACACATCACCCCCTTAGCAAATAAATAATAACACAGATGATGTAATAAAATGTCATATTGGCACTAAGTCAAGTCCTTTAGGATAGGTAATGGCAGGCCCTACATGCAGGGAAACATGGTAAAAATGTAGCATGTCTCATGGAATGGTATATACACTTGGAGTGGACCAAAGATAATTGGCAAGAAGATTCAAAACAGCAGTGAAATAATGCATATCCACCCACTAAACTGCAGGGGTCTTTGTCTGGTGTCCATGTTACACTCAGAAGGTTGTATTGAAAAGGATAAAGAATGAAAAAGCTACTTTGGCATGTTTTCCCAAACTCATGCTTATATACAGATGTTTCAAAATCAATATCAGGTTCTATCCAGCTCGTTGCCAGAATTGTCACAGAATGTCTTTTATTATTTTTGTGGGGAATCCTTGGCAAATGTCAGAAGAATGTGAATTTATAAGTCAGACAAAGCCTCTTTGATTTGGGCTTGTTAGGGACACATTATATTTAATTTTAGCAAGAGACAGGGGGTGTATGAGAGAAAAAGAGCAAGTGAATGACTTAGAGGGGGTCCTTGTAAATATCACATATCAGTGTGGACATTCACATATTCTTGTGTTGAAGCTTTTCATTTTTCCTTTATTGTTTCCTATATTGCTTCTTTCCCCAATTACAGAGACAGAGAGACTGGGATACTACCTTTGCTTGTCATTTTGGTATAAACTTCTAATGTTGTTAAATTAAACTTTTTTTTGTTCATGTTGTTTTTGCATTTGTTTGGTGTTTCCTTTCATGCCAGTGGGCTAGGCAGATGCTGGTCCCCTGAAACAGGAAGTGAGAGGGCCAGTGTTGAATCAGCAGCCTGGGCTCTCTCTGGCTTTCCACACTTTGGCAGTGAGTCAACAGAAGGATTACATTCCAACAATGGTGGCTTTACAAAGAGAAGAGAGGGGTAAAAAAAAACTTTCTACAATGTCCAGGAGAAAAAAAGAACAGAGTCCAGCATCCAGCCCACAAGCTTCTCTCTTTATTTCTCTCTTGGTTGGTCTTGTTTATTTGACAAACCATCCGAATTTCTTTTCCACTTTAGCTTTCACATTGAAAAAATTAAAACAATTGCATGATCACAGGGTTTTTCTGAAATTTAATGAAACCCCTGAAAGGCTAGTTTTTTTGTCACAAAACAGTCACAATTGCTTTATGCAACAGCAGTCTGAAGAGAAACAGAATTTTAGAGATTTCTGATGTATGTAATCTATGTGTCATATTGCATGTATTATCATCTCTACAAAGAAACTTACTGAGTACTGATTCACCCCCATCCCAGTGTACACTGCACATTCCAGTGGTTTTTCCTCCAGTTCTTTGAGAATGAGGGCAACCCTGTGCATCGGTTGTTTTTTATAGAACTCTTACACAAGGACTTTGGACCCCTCATCACCACCACCCAGTACTGTACCACAAAAAAACAAGTTCCTGTGCAGAGGAACATGACCTCACCCTGTACAGTCTGCAGAGCCACACAGAGGCTGACAAGCCACACATTTGTCATTTGGATGTCATATACAGACAGTACACGAAATTAGAAAGATAAAAATGCCACAAACCCACCTCAGCAACACACATATGAAAGGCTGTCCTACACTGGCAACCTCAAGGTGTGGTATATATCCTAACTGCATCTGGACAAGGCTTTCCTCTACTTGCACTTTAAAACCTTACAATTTAAAGCTTCAGACTTTACAGAGGTGTTTTCTGCATCATTAGTTTTGTTGTTAGTAGTTTTTTTCTTTCTTGCGGTTGGTTTCCCATTAAAATATTTTTAAAAATTTAAAAGTCTCAGCATAAAGTTGTATTCTTTAACCACTCTGACATTAACCTGGCAGACATCCAATGCAGTTTAAGCACAAAAAGCATGAAATGACAATTTAAAAAGCAAAGCACATGAGGGGTTTTTAGTGTAGCCATTTTATCATCCCAACAAGCAGTATCCTAAGTCTGAACCTTTGCAATATTTCTGCTTCACAGTGACTGTTTTTGCTCACAGAGACCCCTTCCACACTGCCTGGGGAATCCAACCAGCTTTGGTTTTCTTGTCACCTTGTCAGTCTGCCATGCCCACTACCCTAATTATTTTAAACTTCTGACCAGGTCACGGTCATACATTGGGTAGAGAGTTTCTGTCCCTCCTGTTCCCCACATTCCACACCTCTTTTGCCCTTTGCCAGCTCGGCTGTCCCGGCAAAACCCAGAACGACCTCATGAATGGGTCCACTAGGCAAGGTGCAGAGCTCTCCATACAACAGAGTGTCTAGTCACCCCATATGCAAAAGATATGTAAGGATTAGCTCACCAGTCACTTCATAGCCTTCGGGTAAGACCTAATCCTATCCACCACCACTACCAAACACACACATACATACACACACACACACACACACACACACACACACACACACACACACACACACATACATACACACACACACACATACATACACACACACACACATACATACACACACACATACATACACACACACACACATACATACACACACACACCTTATGGAGAGCTTTTGCAGTGATACAGCCTACAGTTTACCTCACCTGAAACGCAAGGAGACAATCCTGATTGACACGCGCATCTCTTGTAAAAGTAAGCGCCGTCGCAAATAAATGGGTCATAAGTGTCCCGGATGAGTAATGACAGCTAAAAATAGCACTGACAGAGGGGAAGGCATTTGATTTCTTACCCCCACACTCGCGCAGATACATTACACACACCATTAAGCCCCCCTTCACGCTTGAGGTGTAAAAATGCCACTAGTTTGCTAGGTGTCAATCTGCAGGCGGTTCCTTTCATTCTAAAACTCAACTATGGCAAGCAGCGTCGCGCTGAGGTCTAACAAACATTTGCAAAGTCTGTCCTTGCTTCTCACCAGATTGCAAGCTTTTATGAGTCAGTTTATTTCTTTTTATACAGCTAGCTTGCTAGTGCGTATTTCTCTGCATCGATTTTCAACACGTTTCCAAAACCAGTATCTGTGTTTACCCACAATCCCTCACACTTTTTTGCACCAAAACCCCAAGAATTATCCTGAATATTCCTGTCACTGGCACATGCAATAAACCTTAAACGAATACTCCACAGTACCTCTCTGTCATTTAAAAGCGAACCCTGAGACCACATTCAGTTAGGAGAAATTTGCCGGTACAGTAGCTTGCACAAACCGGACTGCAAAGACACAGGTAGGATAGTCGAGGATTCCAGAGACCGGTTTGCAGCAATAGTTAGCAGGGCTAGCGCTCGCGGTGTGCGTTAATCATGGACACAATCTTGCAGTTGTCCACAGTGAGTCTTTGTGGCTGATTATTAAGATCAAAGTACCCAAGACTGACGGTGTCGAAAGATCAAATGGGTTTACAGATTAATCGACCGCAATCCAGATAACCAGGTAAGGTGGATACCATTTTTAACAGAATTTAAATTAAATTATGCAGTAATGTTAGCCAGACGAAATAATAATAGACATTAAAGCTGAAGGATAAACTGAACTGGGTACAATACCTTTTTCCTGATCACTTTTTGACAGTTGTTACAGATGAGATATGAGTTGGTACTGGAGAGAGAGTCGGCACTGACGTTCATGCTGGTTTCTGGTGAGAGACAGCGATCTAGAATGCTTATTTTCAACTGGAGCTGGCGGAAAGGTGCATTTTCCTAAAATATTAAATTGTTCCTGGTAGTCATTTGTAGTGGCTATTTGGTGATGGGGTAGTCTTATAGCTGTTATTAAGAACGAGGCCAGTTGGTTGATGGCTGGTTGCGGCTCCTTCCCCTCCGCTCTCGCTCCCCATACAACAGCACTTTCGAGCGGCTGGTTTCCAACTTTAGTCCGAGCAACAGTAAAACACGCCCACCGGCCAATCCCTTAGCCAAGGGGGTGTGGAGTTCATTTTCGTGCGCCTGCTCCGTCTCTGGTTAGTGCGACTGCACCGGTATTCAAAACCCTGTATGAGCTAAATATCTCAGGGTTGGGTATCAAGGCAGTCGTTTTGAGCGTTGAGCTATGACCTGAGCTAATTGGTCGCTTACACTTGATACTTCTATCTGTGGCATAACACAAACTTTTCCTGCCTGAAATCCAGTGTTCCAAACTCTCGGTGGGACATACATACCTGTAGCTGAATCAGAGAAGTCAGATTCACTCTGTTTGCTAATGAATGGATAACATAATCTACAACCAGCGTACGCATAACCGTAAAATACAGTGAATTCTTTTGTTATATGTTCATAAGATTGCACTTTATGCCGTGCAATGTCATAAATGCCACTTTATTGCAATGTTATGCCGTGTGTGCATGGCTGTATTTGTTTTTTTAGTCATTTTATAGTGTTGCATTACTGAAGTACTCTAGCGCTAAGTGCTCCTTCCGTAGTATTTTCTTTTTTGATACCTAAAGAATGCAGTTTTCCAACACCAGGGCCATGAAATAATATATAGATGAAGAATTATACTTAAGTATGTCTGGCATTAGGACAGTGCTGGGACAGTTGACTGGACCTTGACAATACAACAATTTTTGTGATGCAACGTTAACGGAATCCAATTTGAAACTGCATGTATCAGCAGTGATGCCTTAAACTAGCCTTATTCCCATCTCCTACTAGTTTCTGCTTGCATAATACCTGTACTTGCACTGTTTGATATGTTTTTGATCTCTGGGTTCCCGGGTGATGATGAGCCTGGACACATTTTCTCTGAATCATTGTTAGAGAGGTATCATCTTCACAGACAAGTAACCAGTTACAAAAATATCATTGTCTGACCAATAGCTTGGCATGGCACTGGCATAGATGTAGATAATAGACATTTTTCATGGAGATTCAGAAGCATGTTTTATTCAGTGAGACTATGCACCTCCTTGTGACCTATGCTTCTTGTACAACTAAGTGAAAAGCACATGGTGAACCACAAGAGGAGCACAAACACAGATATGCCCTCCCCCCCCCCCCCCCCCCCACACACACACACACACTCACATGCATATTGCTTCATTTCATATGCATTCATATTGTTATACACACTCAGCTGCAGTTGGATTAATATGAGGAAGATGAGGTTTTTTGGATCTTTTTCTGTGAGTGTGTGTGCATGTATAAGGTCATATGTACAGTATATGTCTGAAAGAATATCACTGTGTAAGATTGTTTGTAGTTGTTTGCATAAGGAATTTCATGTTAAGATTTCAAAAGTGTTGAATGTTTTGCTTGGTACATGCTTACGATGCATATGTGAACAAGTACACAGCAGGTCCAAAACTGCTGTTTGTCAAGATGGCCAGAGTGTACCTATACTTATGTCATTGGCTTACTTTTTGAAAGTAAAAAAATGTCTAACTAGACAAGCTGTTCATTAAATGAAACAAGCAAACTACAAATTAAAAGTATGAGTTAAAATAAAAGCATAACTACCCTTCTACAATGATAATTACTTAAACAAATCCTCCAAAAGTCAGTTAAACTTTGCACTGTCTTAGATACCGTCAATCAAAACCACATAGTTCACCAACAAACTGAAAAACAACTTTTCTCTGCCCTCAGAGTTTTTCACCCAGCAACAACATGATGTCAGCAGAAAGAGTGTGCGACCAATCACAGGGTTCGCTGTGCAGAAGTGAGGTCACAGTGCGGTATCCTAGCAATGGTTGAATGGCTGTCAAGCAAGACAGTTCTATGCACTTCCTCTACTCTAACTCGGCAGACAGCATGTCTCCTGAGAATCAAAGCATTTTTACATAATGCTCACTACCTGTTCCTGTTAACTTTTTGTTTAGATCAAATATAGGAAACAAAAACAAAAAGGGAGCATTTGTTGAAGGTCCATTGCTATGAAAGTGTATACTCTTACAAGTATTCCAAGGCAATTGCACACTTTTTCTAAAACTTAATTGCACTGTTGCCCCTGTCTGTACTTAGAGGTATGATTCTTTCCAAAAAGCTACCTCTTAAAAGACAGAAATGAGAGAAATCCTTTGCTTTTTTACTTTTTGCTTACCTTTTCATTTTTAATAAAATCAGAAACAAGTGTTTAATGTGTTTGATAGAAAGAGAATGGCTGATCGGTTTAATCTGAATTTGTGCTCTTGTGGCATGGCTTGGACTGGCAGTACTCTTGCCCTAATTTTACAAGTAAATATGGAAGCATGAGGATAAAACGATACACCAGCAATAATGCACAAGTGGAATGACCCAAGTATAGATGGCTGGGCATTTAATGCCTTTATCTTCAGTGCTTTCAACCAATTCAAGTGCTCTGCTCTACTGTCCTCATGGGTGTATGGCTAGAGAGAGGACTAAAAAAGCCTGTTAGACTGTAGCCTGATTAGGTCTAGCATTTGGAATCCTTTTCCTACAAGGCCAAATACAGAGTCTGACACAATGCAGACATTTTCAGGCCCTACTGACCTGGAAGAGAACAAATACAGCAGTCAGGGAAATAGGTCCTAATTCTGTACCAATGGCTGATGATCTACATCAGCCTGCTGTGGTAAGTCACCTAACTGCACACACTGGCACTTCTCTTGTCTGGGAAACCTTTTATTTATTCTGCAGGATTTTCAGATATTCATTACTCAGCATGTATTGGCACGGCAAAAGACCCAGTAGGCGGTAAAAGAATTTCATAAGGCTGCTAAATCAAAACAATTTTCGGGGTCTTGAGAAAAGAGCAATTCATATCATGAGGATGATAGGTTTTTCTCCCTTCTTTAGCTCTCTCTCTCTCTCTTTGTCTCTCACTCTCATTCACCACCTCATAGTTTTAGTATTTAATCCTTGTGACCGCAGTGAACTCCTCTCCTACAGAGTATAAGAACATTCTCCTGGCTATGGGACTCAGTAATAATTTTGTGTTTGCACTTTTGCCAGGGGAGCATCTCCTGCTTCTGCCTCCACCCCCACCCCATCGGAGCTGCCGTGTTAATCATTGTCCACCTGGAGACTAGTTTTACAGAGCAATATCAAGATCATGGCACAGATAATCACTCAGCTGAAAGAGGCACCTTGTTACATGCTGTGTGTGTCAGGATGGGGGTGGGTGCAGGGGGTAGGTGTAGGTGACTGAAAATGTAAAAGGCACTGTGAATAATTTTCAGTTCTTGAGCATGAGGAGCTTACTTGGGTCACAAACTTTACTAAAATATTTTCTCCCTTTTACAGAAAAAAATTGGTATTGCTGGTATATTTCTCCTGAATTATTTAATTTCCTGTTTTTTTTTTTATTAACCTCTCAGAGCAGAAAAAGTAATCTGTAATATTTGTCTTGTTGACATGCTGGCTTCCTTTTTAATATTAGAAGTATAAGTAGAATAAGAAGCCTTGAACATCATAAAAACTCTGTTCTGTCTCGTCACAGATGTGGTTTGCTTTGGAGTTCAGAATTTTCCTGTGCATTCCTCACAATAACAGTTTCAGCTCATTGGGACATTAGCGTACATAATTTGATTAAACACTCCGTAAACATGGTCTTGTATTACATGTTGTGGCAAACTGAAGCAAATTATAAAAGTGTCTTTTCAGATTAACCTCAAACCTTGGAAACTGAAGTACAGTAGGGCATTTTAGCCCTCTGAGATCATAGCCCTCTTCATCAGGGAGATCACGTGTAATGTCTCTACAGATACTAAAATCTGCATTAAAGGACAGAACAAAAAATCTGGTAACAACTTTGGTTTTTGTTTTTTTTCTGTTCCAGTGAGTGTGTAAAGTAATCCCCTTTGTCCAGATGTATCAGCTTCTTCAGTTGTTCAAGGCTGTCTGAAGATAGGTGATAGGTATCTGAAGCCCTGATAAGCATTGATATTGGCTGACAAGCAGTGATCTTGACCAGTGTCATGGCGAATTAAAAAGTGGGTACACTCAAATGGTGTCATGGTGGGATGTGATGGAACAAGCAAGGTGGGAGATATGCTTATTCTCCTCTTATTTATTGCAATTTTAAAACTGGTTTGAAAAGACATAATAGGATATAAATGAATTACTCACACTGTTTTGATGCCATATAAAGGCTCCAGACTTCCCTAGCTGTCTTGGAGTGTCATAATTTCCACTTGCTCAGTTATTGCCAATTTCTTACCAACAAAAGGAACATTTTGGCCTTTTTTGAACTGGAAGTTAGCTTCCTGCCAGCAAGAGGAAACCATCCAGTTAACCAAAGGTTATGAAAACCCTCCATACTGTAATTGTGATTGGCTAAAAGAGATGGCCACACCATTATAATCTTTTCTATTCAACAGAGACAGATACGCTATCATGTAGGAGCTTCTATGTCACACACAAGTGGTAAAGGGGTCTTTATTTATTGTTGTAACTGTGCTATCAGTTCTGCTTAAATTACATAACACAGAGAATTTGATTAGAATGAGATGTTAGAATAGCATAGGACAGGAATTAGCTATAGTTTTACAAGACGTTTTGGAACCATAGCATAGCTACCATGAGATTAAATGGATCTGTATTGTGGAGAAGCAGATTACTCAAGCAAACTCTTCTGTCACTGGAAGTATTATTCAAGTAAAAAAGCCTGCAGTAGTGAATTATGATGGATTTGATTGGTGGTTACTCCCACAGTACACATGCTGCAGACCATGCTTTGTGGCAGGGCTCAAATTAATTATTCTGTAATGTTGAAGTTTCCTCTCCTCTCAAAATCTGTGCAGGTGGAGGGATTCTCTCTGTAACTTTTAGTTTGTACACTTTGTGTGGTTGTGCTTGTGAATGAGTTTCTGCTGTATTCATCCTGACCACCCTAAAGATTCATATCCTAACAATCACACAAGCAAATTTAGGGTGTCATTTTTTGCTATTTTTTTTTTTTATTGACAATGAACACATTTCACAAATGTATGGAACTTTTAATCACATTTTATACAACTTTTACAATATTGATGTTGTTCTCTGTTAAGGGTGGATCAATATTTGTAGAGGTTTAGAGGTTGTTAATTATTGCAGTTACCATTCAGTGCCTGGTCGTGAGACCAGATTTTATGATACCCACAGCCCACACTGTGTTAAACTGAGTCACATGGGGCATGGTGATATTCTGCAGTGTATCACATGTCCACAGCAACTGCAATGAGAATATGAGAAGGCTGATAGAGCATTAAACAAATGGATGCCATCAGTCTGATCATAAGTCCTCTTGAAATTTTTTTACTGTTGTGATTATTCTTGCTACAACTATATCCCTGTGATCCATGCAAAAAAAAGAAGAAAAAAAAACATGTTTGTGTTCTTAGTCCCTCTCATCAGTCTGACGTTATGAAAATCCCTAGAAATTAGCTGTTCACTTTTTTTTACAACATTATTGTCATTGCATATGTTTTATATATTGCATCTTACACAGACTCAGTGCTTTGAACATTTGTTTTTGTTTGTTTTTTTAGGTGCTTTGTAATGAGTCTTTAAATCAAAATCACAGGCTGCTCAACCAGTTTGGGCTCAGCCCCTCTCTCTCTTTCTCTATCTCCTTCTCTCATAGCAAAGGCAGTTTAACATTCTGAATACAGTTCATGGGACGCAAGAGATTTATGGACAAAGGCCTGCTTCTGCTTCGTTCCCTCCCCGCTGTCTGACTAGCGGTGGGACCAGTGCCAGAGACAGCGTCAAAAAATACCACTGATCAATCGGGCTGGTTTCCTTCCTTTAAATGGCTAGGCACAGACAGTAAAATGATTGCTTGCCTAGGTCTCACCGGTGTCTCTAACGGTGCATGTTTGGGCTGGATTTGGTTATCCAGATGCTCATCAGAAATGAAACCACAGCTATTCCAGATTGAGAAAAGATTTTTCCGAGTATATTTGTGATATGAAGCTTGAGTCTTGCAGAGCCCTCTGTCATTGCACTTCTGCAGGTATTTCTGCAGTTATTTCCCCTCCCTTCTCCTGTGGTTCCTTCTGCCCTAGCGAGAGGCAGCAGACAGGTACCTTCTATTCTGAGCAGAGTATTCACAGATTAATTGAATGTGACAGAGAACATACTTCCTGTAGCTGGGCCTCTGCGGCTGCTGTTTCTGCTGCAGAATGGTTGGCTCAGATACGCCTGATGGCTGCACTGTATGAAGGCCAACAGGAGGCTCGAATTACGCCTCACAGCTGGGGGGTGGGGGCGGACAGGGCCCACTTTGTTATGTTATTTTGGGACGGATGTTGTTGACAGAGATAGCAGAACGAGAGAAGTCGGCCAGCTTAGCTAAACATAACCTCTCATGAACACTGACCTCAAGACTGGGGCGCTGAGGCCCCTTTCATTGGTCTGTGTACTCTTTGTCCTCCTCCTTTTGTAGTCTGTGCTGCCCAGTCTTCACCCAGACCCCGACCGCATTTGTATCTCCGGGGCCCATGTTTTGCTCTTTACAGGCAGCAGCGAGGTTATTATACAAATGGACTTCAGAAAATGTTCTTGCTCAACACCCCCTAAGCAATCAGCCCTTTTTTTTCTTTCAGTGATGAAAGATACTGAATGACATTGTGTGCTTTTAAGTGCACAGGTTTGCCGCAGTTGTGAGCTTGCAGTTTCTCTTTGATATTAAACCAGAGGAAAGCCAGTTTAACATCTCCATCACCCACACAGATACCTCCACAAGTTCAATGGCAATAAATCAACTACTGAGTAAATGCTGAGAATATATCATGCATCAAAAACCAAAAAGAATGCATATTAAATTATTGCCTTATTCAAAGCTGACAAATTACACCCACACATCCCTACACACACACCAACGTGCAGGCAAACACACATGCATACCTGTACATATCTGCACATATACACACACAATATGCAACACAGACACACACACTCACATACACACACACATTCCATGACCTTAGATGCTTAGAGAAAAGATTTACAGAGTTTCAGTTTTTTTGCTGGTTAACCATGGCTGTATCTTATTACTGGCCTTAAGTCGGGCATGTGGTCTGATACGTCCCTACTGCTACAAATTTGAGACAGATAACCAGGAGGGCCTCCGTCCCTGTACGGGCAGCTATGTGTGAGGAGACTCACACACATCCTTGACCTTGAACCTGAACCCTGCCCCCAACCGAGAGACTGAAACAAAATCACCTCTGAAATCAAGAAGGCATGTGCAGACAGGTCCCATCCTATATACAGCCCGTCTATGCAGGACAACTGCCACTTGTTTTTCCGTTCAGGGTAGCCTTGATACACAAGGAAGGAGTGCTCTGTCAGTGAATTCTATTACATTAGGAAAAACACGCCCCCAAGTGCGTTCCCTGAACTTGTAGATTGTAATCACGTTCAAAAATAGGAAGGACCCCTCATCTTTTTCAGCTTCAGGTCTGTTATGTCTTAACTGCTCCACTGATAGTTATCGCGGTGTGACTCTGGAATGCAAAGGAACAAATGTCTTTTGTGCAGAAGAATTCCTTGTCGATTTACAGTATATCCAATGTGGCCTTCCATATATGGATGATTCCTGTAAGTAGAAGGCAAAAATAAAAAAAAACTTTGGTACTTCCACACATTTCAGATTGGTGTAATACCACTGAAAAATACCCCTGTTTACAGTCTGGATCCTGTAAGAGTGTTATTACAGTAAGCTAATTACACCAAACATTGCAATAGGATTAAATGGAGACCTTTATCCCTGTGTGAATCAGTCCTTGCAAATCTGTTTCTTGCATTCTGGATATTTACATCTTATAAGATAGCTACTGGCAGGCTCTGATTGAACTGGTCAGTATTTTTTTTTCACTGTCATGGGCCACAGAGGCTTCAGGATCGTACTTATGTTATAATTCCTCATGAGAGAATCCTTCTTGCTTTCAAATGACCAGAATTGTTGAGACAATATGATTATATGAGGATTAATTTCAAAGTGAATGCTCTGGACGAGATTAGAATGATTAGTCTCAACTCTAAACTCTAGATTGTCATGTTGGACAAGCCAGATGGAAATACGGCAACACATTTTTAGGTTCATTAGGGTAAGTCCCCATGTGATGTGATGCGTTGTGGCTCTCTGTCTCTCTGTCAAGCTGTGCTCTCTCTCACACACACATGCGCACACACACACACACACACACACACACACACACACACACACACACACACACACACATCATGTGTAGGTCAGTACACCAAGAGGAAAAGAGAAAAGAGAGAGGATACATTTGTTCACCTGCATTTGGATGTCCAGTTCACAAAAACAGTGAGGTCAGCAGTGTCATTTCCTTCATGAGACATTTGGCTGAGTTGAAAGATTTTTTGAGGATCGTGCATCTTGTTTCAAAAGCCCTGCAGAGAGAACTACTTTGGGTTTCAAAACAACTATTAAATATCTGAAAAATGCTCAACAGGCAACCTTGCATCAAAGAAACAGGTTGCTGCATGTCAAGACATGGTGCTCACAATAAAATCAGTTTCACTGAGAGGTCCATGTAAAATTTCCCTCAAATCACATTTGAAAAACAAACAGGAAAATGATAAAGAGTATTTTTTCCAAGCATGGGAAAGATTATCCATCTGACTAGAATCTCCTAGAAGTCTCACGCTTAGACAAATCACATTAGTGTAGAGGAACCACAATAAGACAGTAAAATTTCTCACTCCTCTTTCACTGCTTGAAATCATTACATTTGTAGATTGTGTTTAGAGACTATGACAGCAGTGCTGTATGTTAATCACAACATACATTTTAGCTCATGGGTGGACACATTTTCTATAGAACTTTTATGGATTTCAGTTTTGAAGGGTTATTGCATTTAAGGCCCCAATAAGGTCTTCATTTTGTTAATCGGATTAAAACCTGAGAATTACTGCAGAGATTGAAATTTTTTTTATGAGATTTTCCTGTACTTTATGTATACTTTTATCAGTGCTTATGATTAATTATTTAGTAGAGATAGAGACATTTATCATATTTACTTACATTTTTAGAGAATGTTGCTGTGATGGTCAAGCTTTATATGCCATGGCCTGGCTAGCAGTCTTGTGGGGTGAAGGACAGGAAAAGGATGAAGTGGATTTAGGAACAAAAACTCTCTTGGAACTCTTTAGAAACTGTCTAGAATAGCAACTGTTTCTTTTTCAGTTGATGCTTCTCCTTGACCCTGACCAATAGCCACCTACAAGCCACCCCAGTTATTTCACAACGCCTGCTTGCCATATTTTCTAATTGTCATTATTAGTTTGATTTCAGCAAACAGCCATGATTGCTGATATGCTGGAGCTGTTTCTTCAATGGAAATAATAGTGAAGCCTCCTATGATGGGGGTACAATTCGGCCAAAGGCTTGGAGACACACTGTGCCTGACATTGGAAAAACACAAACAATGTGAGCCTCTCAGTGCAGTACAAACGATTAGAATCGCGCACCCTCCGCAAAACAAGTGAAAGAGCTCCACTATGAGAGTGTGAACAAACCGCTTCATGTACATGTACCCCACACGGGAAAAATCTACGAAAACAAAGCATGGGCCAATGTTTCTGCCCTGTTTATTTTAACACTGATTATAGAGGGCCGGTAATCACTGAAAAGAAAGAAAGGTGCGCGTGTGAGCTGATGGAGAAGATGTTTGGAGAAGGAACGGAACCGGGGAATGAATGCCACCCTCTTCCTCTCATTCAGTTACTTTACTAGAGGAAGTGCCTTTGTTCAGCAGTTTCAGCCATTTCTTCTCAAAAAAGGTTTTTTTTTTCAAGAACTAGGCATTGGCTGGCATTCTTACTGCCACAGCTGTAACAAAAGTCTGTTCAAGTATTCAAGTTTTTCACTGGCCAGTTCAATCAATACTGCAGTTCTAAAGATGAATCATCAAAATGTCTGGGAAATGCAATGTTTTTTCTTTAGTTTCCCAGGAAATTTGAACAATTCAGACTCAATATCCATGTGTCACTAGTTTCTGACTTCATTCAAAACTTCCAGGTTGTAAGGGAAGGTGCTATTCATGCCATGGTACAATATTGTGAGTTTTTTCCTACAGATGTCTTGGTGGTTCTGCATGAACCAGGGACTACTTTACTGAAATATAATGCTTGATTAATCTGAGAGGTTTTGGGTTTTATTGAATAGTTAGTAAGGGACATCTGTAATTAGAAACCTAAGTAAGCTGTCAACCCTTTTCTCTCTGTGAATCTGATCAAAAATGGCAGTGCTGCATAGTGAGTTGTTGTTGTTGTTCTTCCTTTATGTGAAGAATCTCTCAAAGACAAAAGCTGGGACCCTAAGTGGTCCTCCCCCGTTACCTCTCCTTCCCCCAAAAGGCGCCCTTCAACCCGCCCCCATCCTCTTCACTGCCTCTGGAGCTGAATGATGCCTGGGGACCCAAGCCAGCTCATTATGACTAACGCTGTGGTTTTAAAAACACAACAACCCCCTGGCAACCACTCTTTAATTGCAGGGCCTCTTGTGGCACATCAAAACCTTCATCCCGCTCTCCACACCCAGCCTGCCTTCAAACACTTGTCTATTCTTCACAACGAGCATGTCTACATATCACTCATGCCGCTCATGTGTCATGCGATAGCAAACCTTTCTAGCAAACACTCACGCTGTAATTCACATTCTGCCTGACAAAAACACACTTAGCCTCTTTTCTGTGTCCGCTCCTTGTTGAACCGATAATGTCCTCTGCTGGATTCTTTTTAATGCTTTTTTTTCTGCCAACTTTGACAAGGGGCTTGGCCACAAACGCAAACCTGCCTACCTGTTCCTCCTAGCTCCAGCAGCCCCTGCTCTTTTAGGGCGACCTAGCACAGTGTGGCCCTGTGTTTGCTGTCCTCCACCCCCCTGTAGTGGTGGGTGGGAATACGCGTACAAGCATTCACACTCATCTCCCACATTCATCACCACTGCACTGCTATCCAAATACAGCCCTCTGTTCACACTTTAATACGCCTGGGCTGTAATCATACTCAGAGTCACACAACAGAGCCCCTCATGCAACAGAAGGGGTGTGCTTATCTCACCCCTCTGAGAGAAAGCTCATATTTATCCAAATTCAAGTGTCGTCTATATAAAAGAACAAAGTTGTTTGCAGGGCTGACCACAAGCTTCGGGCTAATGCAGCTGACATAGGTGTCAAAGGCCCTGACTTTGCCCATTGACTGGGACCAGCTCACCCTCGCGGGAGTGTGAATCCCTGTATGATCTGAGAGGTCAGTCAAGCCTGAGGCCTTTCATCATCAATCCAAAGTCCTTCTGAAAAAGGTCTTTGTGGACCTGTTATGGACCAGGGCTTGAACTCTTTCCACCCTAACAGCCCAACAGTTAGGGCTTCTACTCTTTCACTCTCACACTCTGAGGATCAGGGTTTAAACTGTCTCTCTCTCCCTTTCTCTCAAACACACACACACACACACACACACACACACACACACACACACATATACAAGGATGTGTTTGGATGAATGGCAAACTAACTCATGGCCAGTGACATGCCATAAACATATGTCTGAATGCATTCTCCTGCCGTGTCCTGTAGCCCACAGTGACCCAAGGTAACACATTACAGTTTCCCTTCACAAGTGCAACATATATCACTCATACTGAGAAACAGGTTTACAGCTCTACTTTATGGAACTCATAACCCATAACATATTCTAAAGATAAACACCTGCTTTCATGATACATGACCATGTTAACATAAACAATACATAAACAAATTATATTATGTTGCAACCAGAAGAGGAGTCCATTGTTTTTATATTGAAAAGTAGGTTTAGAAGATTAGATGGCAAATGCAGAATGGATATACTGTCCCTAAAAATGAATCTACATTGCCTCAGAACTAATGCAACTTTGAAATTGTATGAAGATATTGTGCTGATAAAAGGTAGATGAATGCTTAATTTTTGAAACGGTTGAAAAATTCCCTGTATTAGATATTTTGATGTAGGTAGGACCACTGACTGTGATTTGATTGTCTTTATGTCAGAACATGTCTCTATTGTTTCACCGCTTGCTTATTCTGACTGACCAGTTGTTGGCGGTTTTCATTATAATGCTGGTTACCCAGCTGGCAAGATAGATTATCCTTACTTACTAGCTACTAACTACTAAGTCACAGATTATTTAACTGTACATAACCTGTATCTAGCTGTTTAATGCATGTGGAATGACCCTCCTGAATGAAGGGGCAAACCGATCTTCAAACCCTAGAAGCACTATGCAGCTTTTCTTTCTGCACTCTGGGTCTGTCATCCATTTTCACATTTTTCTGGTTTAGTTTTGCGCACTGGGGCCTGCTTTCCAGAGCCTCTCCACCCACGCAAACATGTGGAATGACAGAGAAAGTATTCTTGGCAGTGACAGCGACCCGAGCGAGATGTGTGCAAAAACACACTGCTCCGCTTTCAGTGGGACTCGCTCAGCAACAGTGCACTGCCCCTTGACTGACTGTTGCGGGTACCCACTCCCATTTGCAGCACAGCTCCACAGACCTCCCATTTTTGGCATCGCTCCATACCAGGGTGTTTTGCCTCCGAGTAGGTCTACCAGATGTTTACGCCCTAGTCTGGGTGTCATTACCGTCAGGAACTGTTTTTCTCTATAGATGACAAGCATTTATTGCATTTCTACTTCCTTGACTGAAGGTAATCTGCGTCCGTTGCCTCTCAGTAAACTCAGAACCTGACATTTTGATGGTGTATGTGTGCATGTATAGAATTTAAAAATGACTTATAGCTGGAAATGTGTTTCCATTGCTCTTTTATGGGAGGAAGACTGGATACCACCAGCCAAAACATCTGACAGCTTGCTGTTGCAAGGGACTTGACACTATCAGGAGATGGCCTTGGCCAAGCCTGGGGCTCTGTAGCCTGAATGGCCACACCTTCCCCATGGGCAATGAGAGAGCAGAAGGCCTATGCAGGACCTCAGAGGAGGTCAGAATCGCATTGCCTTGCATTACTGACCTGACTGGTTAACACCCTATCATTGCTCTGCACTGTGTTACACTTCTGTTGCACAATTTATGTGTCATTTACTTTCATGGCTGATACCCTTACCCAAGATGGACTTTGAATGTTATAAACATTGTTAACCCAATTTCATACCACTGCTCCTGAAGGTGAAACGTGGCATTGTTTTAAAAAGATAGGCCTCTTTTGAACTTAAGAGTCCAACCATCTGGTCACGTGTTGAGCTCCTACTCTGAAACTCACTAAGTCAAACATAAAGAAAAAGGACAACCTAGAAGGATCTTCATGTTACTCTTGGTGATGGGGTAAGTCTTATTTTATTGATCCTTCATAGAACATAGAACATACATGGCAATTGTGGTTGTTCTTATCTTATACACCAGCCCTCATGTACAAATCATGTGTCCACTGGTGATTTTGGATATAAGATGAGAAAAAGAGAGCAATGTTTTAAGCAACATACCTAATCTTTGAAATAACAACCACACAAACAGACACACATACACACAAAAACCAGTGGGTGATATGGTGGGTTTACTTTGCTCCTCTCTGCTGTTAACCACAGCATGCCTGAGGGGTGGGGTCAGCATCAAAGGAGATGAAAAGAGAAGAAACACAATTTCCTCCTCTGTGTTTTCTCTCTGTGAGCTGCCTTTTGAAGGACCTCCTCTGGGTTGGGCATCCTCTGACTGTACCATAATGGTGCGTTAGAGCTCTCACAGACACTTTCGTGCAAAAACAATAAGCTAGGCCTGAACAAGAAGTGGTGTCAAACCTGCATGGACCTGAGACAGTGTGAGTGAACACAATAAAGCACACGCTCCTAGATTTTTGTAAGGTGCCGACCTCCACAACTAAATACCAAAATGACTTTGGCTTTGGCAAGCCCTTCAAGCAATGATTAAAGTCCAAATAATCATGACCAGTAACTGTGACTAAAAGCTGCAAAAGCATAAGTTTAGTTAGTTTTGTCACTTGAGCCATTTCTTATCTAATCTGTTATTATTAATCTGAGTTTGATAATTATGAAAATGATTGTTGCTATGTAAACTGTTATTATGAGTAAAATTCTTTTGGGGCCTGTATGACCTGCTCTGGGAGTCTAAGAAACGTAATGTGAGTGCAGACAGAATGCTCAATATAACCATCCAGAGGTGAAAAGGGGAGATGAGAGGAAATGATGTTTTTTTTTTTTCAAAGACCTTGATTTATCCTTGGCATCTGTGGGCCACTTGACCAGAGTGAGGTACGCGTACTGGCTTCACTGTATGTTTGGAATTGTAATGGTGTGGGTGTGAAACTCTTCCCTTTTGTGTTTTTCTGTACGTTTGCATGCTTGTGCATGCAAGTCTGTTTGTGAGTGTGTGTCTGTCTGTCAGCTGTGTGAGTGTGTGTGCATGACAGTGAGCGGGCGAGTAAAAGAGACTCAGCCTCCTGCATGTGGCGTATGAAAAGAGGCACGTTTCCCCTGATTGTGTCCCCTGCAGCACCGGGGCAGACGGTGAGGGTGAAGGTGGGGCGCTTCCTCACACTGTTCTCCCAACTCCGCTGCTCTCTGCTCTGTCCACGTCCCGTCCCAGGCCTGACACGAAAACTGGCCTGGAACAATACGGCTTCAGATGCCTCCCAGCACGCTGCACACCACATGCCAGCCCTGGAGCACGGGGCCCAGCACCTGCTTTCATGGCCCTCCTCACAGCCAATCTGTGGGAAACATTCCTTTTCTGTAACGCTGGTAATGCATGCACAAATAAACACCTTCCATAGGTCTCATCCCACTGCACCCTCTGTGGACCTGAATACAATCTGTGCAAGGGAAGAAGTAATGAAGATGTTACTTAAAGATGTGAAAGATAACCAAGGTCATGAGGCAAGTAGTGCTTCCTAGCCATGATCTCTGGGAAGCTCTGGAGGCGGGGAAACACGGGGATGTTGATCACTGATTGGCTGAGGTGTGGCGTTTCCTGTGTGCTGGGTGAAGTAGGTCAGTGTCTCTCCAGGCAGAGAACGGTTTTTCCAGATGTTGAGCGTGGCTGCAGCCCAGAGCCTTTAAATCACTGCAGTGCACTGCAGCACTTTGCTTCCCCTCATTTTAGTAGATTAACCTTAAACCTGAGCCTCCAGGCGCCCTCTATAAGCAAGGCTGCATCATGAAGCTTAAACAACTTTATGCCTCCTACCGAGCCAATTAAGTACATGAGCTCCCTTTCCTTGCCAGTAAAATCTTGACATAATAGAGGTTGATTGAAATTTGACCTGCTGGGACAAAAAAAAATCGTTTTGAGAAGTTCAGCCATGCACTTGAAAGAAACTTCTGAGTTTGAACAGAGAAAAATATATATATATCATTCCCATGACACCAAAATTCTGCAGGCTTTCCATATCTGTTCAAGGCTGTAAATTTCCACAGTACTTTACCCAGGAGAACACTGAACAAAAACTATGATAAAAGAAGGACTCGAGTGCAGCTTGGTTCTCTGATGCTATGATGAAAAGTACGAGAGAAACAGAGTTAACCCAGTCTGCCTCCAGCTTTATCTGAGGTGCACAGGTCTACCTGCTACATCCCTATACATTACTCATCATTATTGCCTATGTGAATTCAATCAGAACACTCACAGTACTGACACATTTACAGTCTGCTTGAACTCATTTGTATAGGCAGGTCTTTTTTTACCAGGAAAAACTTGTGCAGGCTCCAGTCCAGTGCTCTAATCACTGCTTCACATTGGTGCACATTGCAATAATTGCACTGAACTGCGGCCGAGGCCAATAAAGTCCCGTGACCATCACTGTATCCTGCTCAAACACTTGTCCCAGTCTGGCTCTAACTCATGGATCAAGAGGGGAGGGCTAGGGCTGTGGAGACAGACACCCACTGTTGCTCCAGCGATGGGTGGAATGAGGTGGGTAGCCGAGGGGGTGGGGGGTGCATTGGAAAAGTCCCAGCAGCTGGCATCGTGTCTAGGCTGGGTGAGAGGCTGCTCACTTGGCTCTGTTTTTGCTGACGAGGCTGTGAGTCCCACCCTTATCTGACCATGGCTGCAGGGAGAGCCAGGCCCCCAGACTCCAAGCTACAAGCTCCCCCAAGCTCTCGGACCACAACACTGACCTGCTCACAGCCACTGTCTTGCACATCACCTCAGGCCCAGTCCCCCTCAAAGCCCTCTCGTCAAAACACAGTGGGTGCACCAACAGGCTAAACATTCTGTTGTTTCGGGGCAGGCTGAAAGTAACAGCTGAAAACGTTTGTCACATTTGCTGTCGGCTGTTCATGCACACTCACACGCACCCTCTCGCTGCCTGTCTCTCTCTCTTTCTCACAGGCACTGACATCCAGCCTCTCTCTCTCTCACACACACTCTCTGTCTCTGTCTCTCTCACACACACCCTCTCTTTGTCTCTGTCTGTCTCTCTGTCTCACATACACACACATTCAAACACACAAGCACACGAATGAATACTTACATGCATACATGTACAGACATACACAGACAGACAGGATCTGAAGTGAGTGTTCTCTTTCAATAGGAAGCCATGACTCAAAATGAATGTGACATAGGAAATTTTGTTTCTAGGGAATTATATGCATGAAAAATGAATTATTTAATGGATGGATAAATCCATCAGTTGGTGTGAATATATAAAAAAGTATTTCAATAAGGGCAAAAATAATGATGCACAAAATCAGAGACAAATACAAATGAATACATGTTCATCTTTTTTCAGAATGAAGACATAGTGATATATTTTGAAAAAACATTGCTTCGCAAAGTTTACCGCTGAAAGTTTTGTGTGATTTTTGTCACTTTTCTACACGTTTTCTGAGGACACTTAAACAAAACAAGATAATTGGTTTCCACTTATCAAATGACGAACCAAAGTCATTCCAATACTAAACAGAACATTGAAACTCAACATTTTAGTAGTTCAATACTGTAGCATATGACCAAAACGAAGCAGCCCTCAAGGTGTGGATAAATTCCTGTAATTTGGAGTGTTCTCTTAAATAGTGCATTAGTGTTTTTAGTCCTGTTTTTGTTCCACGAATGTCATGAGTGATAACATTAAGCAATGAGATCATTTGGTAGCCTTTGATGGCATCACAGAGTGGTACTTTAAGAGGATTACATTGCTGTAACTCCAAATGCACCCCTGCTCCAACAGGGAAAGCCACAAGGGGGGGGGGGGGGGGGTCAGGGTGTAAGTAAAGGCCACTGTAATCACCACCAGTACTGTTCAGATACAACCAGTCTCAATCAGATCAATTACACTTGTTGGTCGGATGATTGGTGGAATTGGTTGGTGGCACTTCTGGTGTTAGAGGAGCCAGTAAGAGGAAAAGCAGGAGCAGATGCTTTGATTCTGATACACTGACAGCATGTTTTTTTTATCAGACTTCTGCTGCCTATGAGTATGAGACAGCTACTGCAATGTTTGACACAGTTGTGCCATTTCTGTTTCCTTTCCAGAGATGGAACTTTCCCTTGACCCCACAGCATATTGGTATTGGAGGGGTACAGGCTCCCTCAGGCTGATCAAACACCTTTTCTAAAGCAGTATCAGAGACCACGAATTTAGCTGCTGTAGCATTCACAGACCTATAGCTACCAGTATGGAGACTGGACACACTGGTCAAGGAGACCCCCTTAATCTAGAATCTCTCAGGTGGTAAAAACCCTAAAGCAAAACCCCTGGGGCCAGAGTTTAAAGTTTGCAAAGTTTCACATCTGCATTATGGTGGTGCTAACTTGTGGAGGGAGACATGAGTGTGCGGGTTTGACCCAATGGGCTGTTTCACAGCTGCTGCATGAGAGAGACCTGACTCAGAGACGGCTCAATCCCTTGCTAAATGCCCAGCAGCGGGGAGAATGACAGAGCTAACTGGGGAGGGGCAGGAGGGATTTGACCCCTCACTAAGCGGGTCGAGAGGCCCCATCTTCTCTCGGAGCGATGATGCAGAGGTTTCTGGGACCAGAACGCTGACGGCGCCGATTCCCACATGCAGGCATTAGCGGCGGGATTAGCGGCGGGCGCTGTGAGAGGCTTGGGATCCGCTGTTCCCATTACAACACTGTCTGTCTGCTCATCAAACCACCAAGTGCCGGGCTGTGAATGGTCGCAGAGAGAGGGGGGTCGGGGGGGTGAGTGTGATCACACCGCATTCAGGGGCGCACACTGCAGTGCACTCCCTAACTACCTTCTCCCCTTGTTTCCCCTCCTGTCTCCCAGCTTCCCAGCTGTTTCACTACAGTGGAGATGCCTATTGCCTTCCCTCCGTAACTACCCTCCTGTGGAGCTCCCTCACTCCCAGGATTAACTGTCCAGTAAGATAATAACAATTAAGCTAAAATCATCCAGAAGAAATTGGGACAGTTTGGAAACATATGAAAGGCGGATTGCTTCTGGACTTCCTGGAAAACACACTAAGATGGTGAGGCTAATCGTATAAATGTGAGATTAGAGAGTCACTTGAAGAGGCTTGTGTGCTGTGCATTCTTTCGGAACTGGCAGAAAAACAAGGGATTTGATCACCAGGATCAAAGCCCACAGGTCAAGAGCACCTTGGGTGGTTTCTGAAAAATAAAATGTTAAAAATGAAGACAATCTGCACTTTGCTATTTCTGTGAACATCATGTGTTTCTGTGATGAAAGTATGGCACTGTTTGAGGAGGACCTCAGTCCAACAGAACATTTTTACTGTCAGTCCCAAATATAGCCTTTCGCAGGAATGTTCTGAGCAGTTGCTGATCTGTCTGAAGTCTCTTTCTTCATTTTTTTAAATGACCTTTTCACCTTTTTGGGACAGAATGAGTTTCATGGAGCAACGGAATGCCCATGACAGAACTGCCCAGGGGTATGCTCTTAGCACCATAATATGTGCAGAAACAGGTTCTTTCTCTGTGAGGCTTTCTGCATGACTGAGGAGGGTAACAGGAGTTATGGGGCAATTGCCACACCATCTCTGCTGACCTAGTAGCCAGCAGCCAAGAGACAGTTATATCAATGTACATTTTAGCAACATAGACAGTATACTTCTCATGCTCATAATGCCAACAGAATTGAACTGAGCAAAGAGGGAGGGAGACAGAGAGACAGAATCTCACAGTCCCACACATATATATACACACACACACACACACACACACACACACACTGCCGCCAGTCCAAACCCGTTTGTGGTGGTTTCTGGCGCAGGCCGGCTGGGTTTAGATTTCCTCGAAGGGGTGCTCACGTGGAAACTCTGCTGATGCAGCGCTTCAGAGGCTGCTGGCTCTCTCATCCGAGGCCCACGATGGCACAGGGGAGCAACAGGGTTTTGGTGCGTGTGCATTTCACTCAGAGTCTCCCTCTAGGCCTGCAACGTGGCCACTGCAAGGAGCATAACCTTCACCCCTGACCCTGTGTGCGTCATGCCTTGTCATTGCAAAGCACTGCTTCCAGTACCGTGGGGTACAAATGATCGATGGTAAAAATCATGTTCAACAGCGGGAATTTGAGCTCAAGGAAATGAGGTGCTTCCTCCTGTCACATACAGAAAAGGCAGCTTAAAAGGGTGTGACATCAGTGTGGGGAAAACCTAGTAAATGAAAACATTCCATCTCAACATAAGTGTCTGCCCTCTTTAAACTAAATGGGCAATCTGGTTGCATAAATGAAGATACGGGGCCAGTTGATCTGCCAATCACCCAGGAAAAAAGCACACTGCTAAAATCTCATCTTCAATAGCACTGACAGGTTTCTCCGAAGTGTATACAAACCTCTGTAATACGAGTGCACTTTGTGAGGTGTCAGTTTCTTCTTTAACATGACCCTTATGTCTGTGACATGATTTGGAAGCTTTAACTATTCTTATCATTGGCTTAGTGGTGAATCCTGACAGAATCTGGGCTTTAAACAAAGAAAGTAATAACCATCAGTTTATAACCAGAGGGTTACATATATGTCCAAGTGGCACATTGCCATTGTACTGTTATGGAACAGACTTAACCTTAATTACTTAAGGAAATACCCTGATTCAAGAATGGTTTATGTGTGGGTGTGTTTGTGGTGTACATCCGTTTTTACTGGATATTTAATAAAGCAAAAATAAGTGATGCCAGTCGCCCTAGACACGAGTGCTTCTTCAGCCAATACAAAAAGGTAAAAGTACACAGTTGGGGCTGGAACTACCTTTCCTGTCTTAAGAATCAGCATTTTAATATCATCATCAACACACCTAATTGGAAAAAAAAAAGTGGATGAGAGGTGTAAGTGCAGTATCTCTGCTTATATACCTACTGTACAAAGTAGTTCAACATAGACCTTAATCATCCTAAAACAAAAAAACACAAACAGCAGACTTACACTTCCAAAATCCAAATGCTTCGGCCTTGACCTACAGTAACCTCACCATAACGAAAAGTGCTAAATGTTTTTGGCAGTCCTTAACTTATGTAACCATATACACAAATACAATAGAGAGCATGCTTGCTGCAGACGGTGCAGAATTCTCATGTTGTTTTCAGAAAGGTCTCTACTGCTGTCCAGGCTTTTTTTCTTTTGCAGAGGAGTTTTCTTTTTTTCCCCCCTCGTTTGTTTGAATTGGCCTCACCAAAGCCTATCGGTTCCTGAAAAAGTGAACAAACAAAGCTATTGAAATCTAGCGGGCAGATAAAGCAGGAAGGGAGACTCCCCTCATCCCTCTAGAAAAGTAGCATACATACAGACAGCTGAAATAAAAGAAAGAACAACCCTAAATTCACGTGCAACCTTTTCAAACAGTGCAGATGGTTTTCTTTTTTTTTTTTCGCAGGGGAGAGAAGGGGGCCGTGGGATAGGGTCTGTGCATGGGATGGCCATCTGAGCAGCTCATTGGCTCTCCTCTGCTGTCAGAAAGTGGGGGAAAGTTCACCTCCCTAAATGTTTCTCTGCTTTTCCCTTACCGACCAACAGACGTCGCCAGAAACACTGGTGCACCCTAAATAGGAAGAGTAGGCCACTTCAAACTGCTGGCGTCTCAAGCATCTAAAAGGAGATTTAGAAATTGTTGCTCATATTTACACGCTCTTGGTAATGGCCTGCTGAACCCTCAAAAGCACTTTGTATTTTCTTTCTTTTGTCTAGTACAATGCCTAACCATCGGCGGCCTTCACAGCGCAGATCTTCAGGGCAACTGGGATTGTAACATATAAAAGCGTGTTATAATGTAAACTCAAAATGTGTAGGTAAACACAGAAATTCAGCTGCTAATGAAATTACAGTTGTAATTCTTCAACTTTTTTCTCTCTGGGGTAAAATAAATGTTATGTGGTAACTTCCATCAGGGACTGTAAGTATTATATTTAACTCCAGATCAGATCCCCTTATGAATTAATAAACAGTTCAAACACAGGTACATTATAACTGGCTACACCCAAATCAATCTGCCAACAAAACACTGAGGAATACTTTAAGACGAAAAACATCTAGCCAATACAATACCTTTGTATATGCTGCCACCTCATGGCCACTACAGGTGAAAGCTCATGTGGTTAACAGCAATTTCACTCCTGTTCTGGAGAGGGTTTTCGAACGGACATTCAGTCATTCATTTTTCAACAAAACAAACGCGCACAGTGAAATAAACTTCACTTATGTAGCCCCAAGACAACATTTTCAGAGGCTTAAATAACTCATTTCAAATGACAACCCAATCTGAAATAAATCACCAAATTATTAATTCATGCTCCCGGTGAACTCTTGGTCTGGACATTGGCAAATGCAGAAAAATGTGGTGTAGCTTTTTCACTACAGAACCCCTAAAACTGGATCCCAGCTTAAAATGCAGTACTTAGTGCGTCACGAAATATAGAGTGCTCTGCGTTTGATGCTGAAAAGGTTGAGAGGCTTAGGTACAGCATAAAAGAATGCTTTTAACAGTATGAGCTTGTAAAGCATGCCTTACAATTTTAATCTGCATGACAGACGTGATGAGTAACCTTTAATAGAGACTGCTAACCAGAAAGCACGGGTGGGTGTTTTACCAAGATTTAATATTTCTTAAACATTGGGTTTGAAAAAGAGTACAAAAGTGAACCGGTACGACAGAGTGCCGGTATAGTCTTCCCGTTCTGTCCAAGCTGTAAAAAGTGAAATAGATGTGTCTTTAAAAGCATATTCTACATATATTAATTGCCTTACATATACTTACTAGAAACAATACAAGTTACAAGTTTTAAATACACAAAGGCCTTGACTGTTTAAAAGTGACATCTTTACACTGGATTTTATGAAATCTGCCTAAAAGTACAATACAGTACATGAGAGCACAATGCCCCTCCCGGCGGTGAGTCATGCAATAGTACAATTCTTTCCACAACAGTGTCACAGCAAAACGCCACAGCCCAGCTCCTGCAGAGAGGGGCTGCTGGGAGAATTCAAGTTATAAAGAAGATTACAAAAAAAAAAAAAAACAAACTAAAAAACTCCAATAAAAACGGATTTAAAAGTCCATTTCCTATGAATATCATAAGCTTGATTTCCTTGGTGGTTTGACACTTGTAGACCTGGTCTGATTGTTTCCCCATCTGCCTCTTGCCATCCGAACCCCTTCTGGAACGCCAGTATGTGCATGGATCCAGCAGAAGGGTCAGTTTGCCATGTGACCAGACTTGGGAGCACAAACCAAAAGAAATGCTTTTCCGCACTTATGACTTAACGGCACTCGTGACAGCAGATTCAGTCCAAGGTGCTGAAATCAGCAGAGTGGCTCTTCTTCTGGTGTAGACATGCAGTAAACGGGCCAATCCTTGTTTGCGGCATCTCAGAGAGAGCGGAGGGTCATCAAAGAGGGAGAAGTCACAAACTTGCATACCCAGATTAAAGCCGCCATTCTGGCTCAACGCCGCATTCAGGATACCATCTGCACCGTTCTCGGGAGAGTTTCAAATACATGATTATAGCCACTTTGAAAATATAACCAAGATGTGAGCAGTCCTGTGAGGTTTTGCATCGTGGTGAAAAAGTCTGAATAAATTACAAAATTAAAATCAAATACAAAATACCTGGAGAATGCCTGAAAAGGGCCATCAACATGCAAAATCTGCTAAAATTCTGTCCTTGCATTCCGAAGTGAAAACCATGGAGCTTCCTTGAACTAACATACCTGTTGTGTATTTACAGTCCATGAACAGATTGTTTGCTGGCTTACGGAACAAAAAAATAATAAAAAACACTATGGGCAGTTATAATGCAAACAACTGAACACTGCTGTTAACAGCTGTACAGCAAATTATTCTACAATACATGATAGCACTGAACTCTGGATGAGAAGCTAAGAAATACACACAATTGATGTATAACTGCATATTGAAATGAAGGCAACTCAACATGAGATGTTTGTCACACTTCAAGTCATTCAGCTGTGCGAGCTTGGTTTTATTGCCATAGTGTTTCCTTGTTGACGGGCAGTGCCCATGGCCCTCTCCTGTGTGTGTGTGTGTGTGTGTGTGAGTGTGAGTGTGAGTGTGAGTGTGAGTGTGAGTGTGAGTGTGAGTGTGAGTGTGAGTGTGAGACTGTGAAAATGTAGGAAGTATGTGTATATGAGAACATGTCTGTGTTGTTTCAAGGTGGAGCAACGTGAATTGGTCTGATGCATTAACCTGTGATCCTGAATGAGAAAAAATAACAAAATGAATGGCGAAATGATGGAAAACAAAGGGAGGAGAGACCACCTCAGGCTTTCACAGTGTTACACAGTGAATCCTCTTTACTCTGTCCTGTGGGACTGTCCCAGTGGCATCCTCATGGGGGCAGCAGTGTGTTTCCTGCCCTGTCAAACTTCTTTCCTTTAGAGAGGGCTGCTACCTGCTTCATCAGCTCTCTGTTCTTTGTCTGCAGAGAAGCAAAAGAAGCACTGATTGAGCAGAAGGCAGAAGACTAGCATCTAATTATTTTCCCCGTCAGCCATTAGTGTTAATTTATACACAGCACATCTCTAAATGCTACAAAGTAAAGAGGGGTGACCCACCTCAAACACCACCCGGGTGATGCTTTACACCATATTGTGTGAGAATGCTCACCACATGTCCGTATTTAGGTGGAGAGGCAGGGCTTTATGCTGCCATTTAAACAGGGGCACGATTTTGTGGCTGGATTGAGAGAGCAGTCCCTACCTGTTGCTGTTCCATCGCTTCTTTGTGTGCCCTCTCCATGTTGTTCATCTTTGCCCTCATGCTAGACTCCTGGTACTGGAAGTCAGCTTTCAGCTCTGTGAGCTTGAGAAAGGTAAAACGAAAAAAAAAAAGGTGTTTGCCAAAAAACGTGGTAAATTTGCTGTGTTTTTGGGAGAATTTTCTGGCCTGGTTTCAAGGCAGTTCTCCAAAATACGAGACTACCTTTCTCTCCTTCTCTAGTATGGTCTGATCTCTTTGCTGCAGCAGTCTCTTCAGTGACATCACTTCCTCCTTCAGCTGGCTGATCAGGATGAAATTGTCTGTTCCTCCTGAGTCCATCGACTGATTGATGGAGCTACTGCTGGAACAGAGTGGCAGCTCTTTACATGTTGTTTGCAAAGAACACTGGTAACTATGTATATACAGTTTGAATAAATAATCAAAGAATCTGAAATGATACATTAAAGACTGACATAATTTCTTCTGGTTATTCAAATACAAAAACACTCAAGAATTTCAGCAGAATTGTGAGCATGACAAAAATACACCACACATCTGTATCCATTAGTTTAGCCTAAAAACTTGTCCCCACAAATTCTCCCTGCATACCTGTCTCCGTTCGATGGCTTAGTCTCCAGTTTTGGTTTCTTCTTTGGGGTTTCGTTCTGAATTGAGGAGGATTTATGGCTGAAGGAGAAGAGATGAGAGACATGAAAACCAGCATCCAGGATCCAACATGCATCCAGTTTGAGGAGATTTCATCAAAAGGGTCAAAGTGATAAACACACACATGCACGAGCACGCACACACACACGAGCATCTCAGAATCAACACACCTCTCCACTGTTAACAGTGGATTTAACTCTGTACTGCGATTATGGCTGTGCTTGAAGAGGAATCCACCATTACGTGAACTCAATGAGGGGTGCAAACTCGAGTCTCACCTCTGCTTCCAAACTCCCTGGTCCTGCTCTGGGCTGAGGCTGCTCAATCTGCAGTGAACAAAACCACCACCACAAATATGTTAAACCTTACTAGGGAACAGAGCTCTTCCCACATCCATTTTCTAATGTCTCACATTGCTGAATGCACAACATCACACAAATTCACCAGCTGGCAGAGGGGGAGGGGAATCCAAGACAGCAACAGCAGTCTGTTTAGAATACAGGCAGAATCCTACAAGGCCCACGAAACTAGCAGTTCCTTTTTGTGTCAGATTGCCAAACACAAGGGACCATTTCCTTCAAATCAAAAACGTCAGACAACTTCACTACGACCTATAGCCCTTAATGTGTTTTTATGACTGTTGGCCCCAGTCTCAGACCCAGGGAGGGACAGATTTATTCATCCCCAACCCCTGAGGTTACTGACACAAACCCTTCCCCTGCACCTGCCTTGTAAAAACACTGCTAAGTTGAGAGAAGAAATGTGGAAATCAAATCTTAGCTGTTGTTGCAATGAATTTTATCTAAAAAGCATTTTACACCAAAGTGAAACAGAACAAGCTGGCTTTAAGCCTGGCCTCCCATTTCCTTGTGAAGGTAAGATGTGACTCTCGCAAGGCTGTGACCAAGGCTCTGTGGATCTCAGAAGGTTGCCTTGGTATAGCTTCGCAACACTGGAGGTGGAAGCTTCCCAAATAACATTTTTCTTAACCTAACTGAAACACAAATATTCAAGTAGAACAGAAAATTCCATTCAAGCCGTTAGCCATACAGCATGTAAAAACCCAGACTAGGTTTCTGGCTCAGCATGCATCTTAACACATAATTCTGCCAGGAACACCCTTCATTTTTACTTCCATGAATACCTGAGCTGTGCCTCACCACGGACAGATACTATACAGCATAAGAGTGGAAGTGGGAAGCCTACTTGTGGTGTGAGCTGCTGTGTCGCTGGTGGTGGTGGTGGTGGTGGTGATGGTGGTGGTGGTGGTGTCTGGGGTGGTGCTCCTTCTCGTTCAGAGACGAGGAGTTGGAGTGGGAGGAGCCGAGTCCTTTCCTCTGCTCCTTGGTTTTCTGCAGGACACGGCGGTAGGACAGCGTGCACAGCCAGCACAGCAGCTTCCCGTCCACCTGCCGCATGAGAGACCGTGCATGCACACTGTCAACAGGTAGGGCAAGGAACTCAAAAGCTTATTCCAAGGTACATAGGGAAAAAAAGCCTTAAAAATCCACCATAGACACACATGGACTGCCAATACTCATCCAAAGGGGGGGGGGGGGGATACTCCCTCTAATAATTCCTTGCACGGACACAATGTCAACTTGCCTCATTCCAAATGTGGTGCATTGGACATCATATGCGCTCACCATTTTCGCATGCAAGACACACATGCTCAGTCAAAACTCTAATGCATTCACACGTGGAATGGAACGTTGACTGGCTGCACAAGCGCTTCTCTGAGCCAACGCTGCTCTTCCCCTGAGCGCCTTGGCTAAGCAACAGCTCATTCTACAGCCTACTACATAAAAAAACCCATCTCCTATATGGCAGCAGAGGTACACACTGACTAATCTGGACCTGATGGCAGGCATTTTGGCCCCAAAACTGCTTCATTCTCACATTAAATAACACCGATTATGTCTGCGATAAGTTACAGGAGGGTTAAAACATTTATTGGAGAATTTAACAGCGTTGACTAAGCAGCAGATGGCAGCTTAGGCCATTAAGCCCTTCTGAGTAATTCTAACAACTGCCAATTGAGTCATTCAAACACTCATGTTTGTATAGATTTCCCAGCACAGTGCTACAAATACAAAATGTCTAAGATGGAAGCAGAGATTAAATTTCATGGTAATATACCAGATACACCGACAATCGCCACACAAAGGGTTGTAAAACTGGTCCACCATTTCACATATCTAACTAATTGCTACGATCATACCAGCGAAAATCATGGGTAAAACGTCAGAGATCATTCAGCGTGACATTCAGAGCTGAAGGGTTGCGTTTCGCCACTCCCAATACCTTTCTTCTGCCCTCCTCCTTGCGGTCGAACGCGCATTGCTGCTTGCACTGCTCACATGTCTGCGGGGGCCCGTACTTCTTCTCCGAGTTTGTGCAGCGCTGACACTTAGTACCAATGAAGGCAGCTATGATGTTGCAGTACTGGCAAGGTTTGGGCTGTAAAATTAAATAAAATGGCATGGCAACTAAACAAGGGCATGAGTCAAAAATGGCCAAAATCAGTTGGACTTGAACTGACAGCACAGTAGAGAAACTGTGTGTCAACAGCTAACGCAGTAACAAGTTGACTCAAGTTACTCAAATGCTAGCTTGTGTTCACTGCCAGCTTTACTGTGTATAAGAGTGTTTAGACTTGCTGTGATTCTAACTTGCGAATCTGCACTTTTGACAGTGAAATCCATTTAACAATCCAACAAACAACAAAATGTTGAACTTACTGTTCCAAACTGTTTGACATTCTGAGCACACTTTTTGCAAATAGTGTTTGTCTTGCTGTTTTTAAAAAGACAGAAAAAAATATATATTAGTTAAAACAGCAACAGAACATAAAGCATTACCTCACCACAAAAAAATGTGTGTTGCACCTTAAAATCTTGCGCAATTAAAACTGCCATCACAATGAAAATATAAATATTACAAAGGCAGAATTGATCCTGGTAAAAAAGAAAATCACAACAGGTTGTTACGGGTGTGTTGCAATTAAATATCTACTGCCAACAAATGAAACATCAGCGTTTATAGCTAGTCTCATCAGTGTCATTTTGTTCTGCTACCGTCCATTTTCAGGTGTTTTTTGTCAAAACATACCTTTCTTGTTGGAACTCCGACCGGCAGTATGTGCATTTTACAATAGGGTGAGCTATCCGACACTCCTGTTTGAAATAAAATACATGCAAAATGTCAATAAAATAATCTCAAGTGGTAAAAAATATTGCACAGTATAGGCCAACTTTATTCTCTTACAGTCCTCTTTTATCAAAATAACTTTAACTGGCAACAGCGAGTTAGATGGCAGTTCGGGTTGTAAACTTGGGAGAGCGATTTTATCAAAGCGTTAACAAACGCGTGACGTTAGAAATCATCGAGATATGCTAACAGCAGACATAGTGTACAGCTAGCTATAGTTAGAACTCAGAAGGTTAATTCAATGTCAGAGAAAATGGAATATAAAAAAATCGCACAAGTCAGCCATTTATTCATTGCAATAGCTATTGTTACAATGATTAGCTATCTTGACTGATACTGAGGTGTACGATTTTACCCCACTAGTGAAGTAGTGAACTAGTTAAGTAACTAAAAATTAAGCAACTAAATTGCGATCCGATTAGTAAGATAGGTATCTGGGTACAATAACTAAATTTGGATTTGCATAGGTCATGGGCAAAACTACATCAATTTATAGATATGAAGCTAGTTAGCAAGCTAAAATGCCAACACACGTGTGGCCGGCAATTAGCTAACCATACTGTACTGTGTTTCAAATACAGCCAGTCACTTAACTCGCCAGTAATAATGATCATACTTAAATACCGTGATAATAACAATGTCACTTAGACAGCTACCTGGTGTCGATCTTCCCAAACACGCTAGCTAGCCAGCAACTTGGTAAGAAGATCCGAAAGGTTAGTTGGGTAGCCAGCTCGCTCATTGAGAACTGAAGTCAGCCTTTATCGTGACTTGATCGAACACCCAGCTACCTGGCTTGGTAACTAATGAGCATCGTAACCCGTGTTTTGGTTGTGGGTAGATAGCAAGCGACATGTGGTGAGCATTATGTATTTAACCCCATTTGTACAGCCAGGAACGCGAGCTGCCAGCTAGCGTAGCTAGCTACAGAACCTCGAAAAAGCCACTCGTCCCCGGCGCAGTCTGCACACGCGTGAATCCTGGCTCTATAGCTATAGCCTTTGCGCTCTTTTTTACATGTTAGGCTGCCTGGCTAGCTAGCGGTACGTGGGTGACAGGATATGGCCAAACCTTGCACAGCTGTTGTCCCTGTGAAAGCTCTTCAAACGGATACCGCTGGTTACACTTCGTACACGCGTACAGGGCCGTCGTTGCCATTCTCATCAACAAACAAAAAAGAAAATGTAGCTAGCTAACTAGCTAGCTCGTTAGCCTTCCAGCTAGCCTGCTAGCTAGCCTATGTCTGTATGATACAAATACAAAAAATGCAAATATTTCAAATATCTACCATGAGAATATGGATAGCTGGCTAGATATTTGAAAGCATGATTATAAAATATCGATGAAGTGTACCAATAAATGTACATCCACTGTCTCTACAATGGTCTTTAAAGGGAGTTTTAAGCTCTTCTCGGCTTTTTCTTTTTTTCTTTCCTTTTTTTCCTCTCTTTTTTTTGTTTCCGCGTCATCACTCGGACCGGATGCGACCAACAACTACAAAGGAGGGACCTAAGAACCAACCATCGCTGACTTGCCAATGGGCGGGAATTTGCAGGGCGTTTTTTTCCTCATCGGTTACACTTCGCATTCTACTGTGGTTTACGTTGGCTGACCACGTGATGCGGCTGAGCCAATAAAATAATAAAACGCTGTGCATCTGTTGAGTAAAAAACAAGCCACAATAGACATCAAACGTGTACTCCCCTTTAAGAAACAAATAATTCCTTTTATATACTTTCTGTGACGTAGGCAAACACTCACAGCTGTAATGTTAGGGTTATAAGTTACATGATCGTCACTTCGTTCTGCTTTTAAATAGATAGCTGTTTGAAATAATGTTAGAGTCCAGCTAGCATAACTTGGTACATGAGAATTGAAAATGAGAGAGCTCATTGGTAGATGTTTCAAAGCTGTATGCAATTTAGCTATAGTCACCACCACTTCTGCTCACTATAAGTGTCATAAGTACCACGATAATATTTGCTCATTGCATTTTTAGAACGAGTCTACATCCAAAACTTCAGCATCGTCTGCCACACCCTCCCCTGTTGTGACGCGCTTGCGTAGCACCGTGGATTTTACGCGGTCGTGTTTTGTTTCCTGTATTCTCCGCTGTGGAGTGGGTTTACATGGCTAGGCTCTCTTGTGAAGAGAGGCAACTGTTGGATAGCTAACTTTAGTAGAAGATGAAGCGGGTGCTTGAAGACAAGCCGGAGGCGAAATAGTAATTTATTTTTGATGGAGACAACTTCAGAATCAGCAGTGGCATGGGGTACAGGTGAAACGGTACGATGCTGTAGCTTGATGGCTAATGTAGTTTACTTGAAGCACTCATTTATTTAAAGTTAGCTTGATCAGTCCATTTTCTGTTGCTGGCAAGCTTAATTAGCTTTATGTGTCGACATAATGTTTAATAATTTTAATAAACTGAGCACATGTATATTTACCTTGTTAGGAAATTATCACACTCCTGGTTCAGCTAGCTAGTATAAGTTTCAGCTAATGGACTAATTTATGTATATTGAGTTCTCTGCCATCTATTTAGCACCCAAGTGGACTAACTTGGTATTCATTCATTTTTGACATGGAAGGCATAAAAGTATAAAAACTGAGTAACATTTTGTGAGACTGCTAATTTCTGCAATGGCGGCATCAGGCGGGTTAGCGGCTTGCTGCATTTTTGCTAACCTTTGCACGCTATATGTGGACATAGTTAGTCTGCACAGCTAGCCGTCTAACTCGTTAGCTCTCAGTAAAGTTGTTTATAAACCTGATCAAGACTTGATTCGATATAGCAAGCTAGCTAGTGTCAGCTAGAAGTCAGCTGTTGAGTATCGTGATGGTGCATTTGTGCGGGTATGGAGACACATTATCAGCAGGGGAGAGGAGGCTGGACCGGTAGCTAATATTCTGATAAGTATGGCAGAGGCTCAGTTCCCTTGTGCATGGGGATTAGTTTTATTCTTCCTGTGCAGGACCGCAGGCCTGGCCACTCTCGGGGACACGCAATGTCGGACACCGTATCCCTACCATCCTTCGCCGAGTACCCCTCGGACCGGCCTTTTCTAAGCGCAGACCTCCACCCGCGCCGGTTCCACAGCAGGACTGTGAGGGCTTTCCCAGAGAGCAACAGTGCAGGTAGCGTATGCCAGTACCCCCTGTTCACTGCTCGGCATCTTTCACTCCAGGGACTGGATCAATACTCTTGAAGTGCTGCATTTTCTCGGGTTGTTTTCTGACCGTACATATTTTAGCCTAGTTTCAGGTTTCTTTTTTTAGTCAATGTACACGTAGTTAGAGCTTGCTCAGTAGACCAGTGAGACAGCTACAAGAAGACTTGGGAATTGTAGTGATGCCTGGGCCAAGGTTACCTATACAAACACATACTCCTACTCTTTCCTCAGCTGGTTTAGACAATGAACTGGACCTGGAGGCTAGTGAACATGGTGTCACTACCACAGTGTCATCTTTCTTAATGCAGTCAACATTGTCAAATTTAGTCAGGGCTGAATTAAAATATAATTTTCTGATCACACCATCATGAATGATTCATTCTCCTCTGACAAGGAAACAATGCTCAGTGGCAGCTATAATTAATGAGAAGGCCAGTCCATTCATATTGCATGCAGGTATGCTGAAAAGCCTTATCTTAATATAGATTAATCTTGAGGACTTTTGCTTAATTTTAGATAATTAACTATGAAGCAAGGCAGAAATAACAACCCAGTACTACTTTGATGCAGTACAGTACTGTAATTTCTGCTCTTAATTTAATGAGCCATTATTTCAGAGTAATTGGAAGTAGACATACCTGTGACACTTGATCCTGTCAGGGGATTGTAATGAGGTGGTAGTTTAACCTACTCTTGTAATCCTGCAGGGTGAACCATGGGACTACTCCATTGACACCCACAACAGATGTGTACAGACCATTCTCTGCTGGTTCAAAACAGTCAGCTAGGTCAGGGCTACAATTTATCAAGAGTTAATTGTATGAAGTGGTGAGATTCAAAGCACTCTCATCTCTCGCCCCCTCTTCTAAGTTGTGACTCACAGTAGAAGTTCACTCACTTAAGGCACATAGAATATAAGGGCTGTTTTCTTTCTCTCTTGCATGGCCTTTGATCAGAGGGAACAGAAAGTAATTTTTCTTCATTGCTGTGAATAATCAAGGTGTGATGTCCTAGTCCATAAAACCAACAGGAATGTGCCTGAAGTTTCTCTTCACTGAAAAACATTCAGGGATAGGCGCTTGTACTCTGTGAGGTAGTCAAGCACATTTCAGTGCAGCAGGAAAAAAAGCAGCAGACCTGCAATGTGATCCAAGCAATTACTACCTGAGATGGTGCAAAAGCAATGTGCCTCATGACCGCACAGGGATTACAGTTACCGAGTCACCTTTAGACTAATGGGGGAATATAGTCCATTGTAATGGCCAGTGGTGAATTACTATGTGTGTTGTGCTGTACAGCCATCCTGTCTGCGCTGAAGAATCTGCAGGAGAAGATCCGGAGGCTGGAGCTGGAGAGGTCCCAGGCAGAGGAGAACCTGCAGCGGCTGTCTCAAGAAACCTCCCAGTACAAGAAGGTCCTGGAGGGTGAGAGGGAGGGCAGCAGCGGAAGCCGCCAACGCGACCAAGGTGAGTGATCCACCAGAGGTCGCCTCGAGCTGTGGCTATACTGGCTTTCTGTCTGAGCCTGTTAAGTCTTCCAAGTGTCTCTCGGTCCCGCAGAGCTAAGCACACTACTGGCTGCGACCGAGTCCCGCTGTAACCTCCTGGAGAAGCAGCTGGAGTACATGAGGAAGATGGTGCGCAATGCTGAGTCAGAGAGGACGGCTGTGCTGAAGCAGCAGGTGGCTATAAAATCACCAAAGGACCGTGCTAGCCAGCTCTCTCTGACCTCAACAAAAGATGCTGGTCTCTGGTAGACAACTGTTTAGTTTGACCTTTACTGCAGTTTTTTAAAATTTGTTTTGTTTTTAATGCAGGTCTCCCTAGAGAAGGATAAATCAGATGACCATGGGGAAGTTCAGGCCAAGTTGGAGAAGCTGGACATGTTGGAGCAGGAGTACATGAAACTCACAGAGACTCAAAACCTGGCAGAGGTTGGTTGCCTCACCATCATCATAGTTACAGGACCAGAGATCTCTTTCAGCTTTAACCACTGAAAAACTGTATCACATTATAGCATCTGCATCTACAATTATATAAAATTATATATAATGTGCATATACACACGCACGCACACACAATATGTGTCACTCCCCATCAGTGAAGTTGTGCCCATCCTCCAACTGCCGCTTTGCTCACTGTAATGTGTTGGGACACTTGCAGTGTGAAAAGTAGTGGCTGTTGGTTTGTGAGTATTGGAGGATTGCATTCATTACACCCCAGCACTCCCACATGAGTACAGTGGACATTATGCTGAGATGGGCATAACGTATCCAATTGGCAGTTCCAAAAAAGAGCTGAATAATGTGGGGAAAAAGCAAAAAAAAAAAAACACTGAAATGCCAAAATGAAATCTAGTTTGAACAGGGACGAGAGGACATTAAATAACAGCTTAGACAGGCGTCATGATGTTTATGTTTTGACAGAGACAGTTGTCACCACAAATATTCCTTTGGAGAAAGTTGACAGTCCAAAAATTGGATTGTCATAAAATTGGACATGCATTTCTTCACAAACACATGATAAATAGCTGGGCACTTCCAACTGTTAATCACTTCAGAAAGGAGGAGTTACTGCACACAGCCAATATGCACAAATACAGCATTCAGGAGCTGATGAAAACATTGGCAGTGTGTCTGTATCTGTGGACGGGTCTACAGATGTACAGGATCAGTATGGTCTGCGTATTTGGTTTGTTTTGTGAGGACTAAGTTTGGGTGAATTGAGTTGTTCTGACAGATGGAGTGTATTTACACTGTATGAGTTATTCCGTGGTGGCAGAAGGCATTGTGAAATGTTTAAACACATTCAAAGTGGATTTCAAAAACGTGACTGGATTTGTCTCAGATAATCAAGGCGTTCAACAGCATTCTGCATAGCTTATTGCCATTTCATTACATCTGACTTCTAACTCCCACATTGTGGCCCATGCAGGCATTAAATGGTCAAGTAATTTCCTGAAAGCTGAGAACATTTGTTGCAACCACAAAAAGATTTTCAAACATTATCCAAGCACAACAGTGTGTGCAGGACACAGTCTTTAGCTGTAATGTAATTCTGTATGCATCTGTTTTCTGCGCAAGCTTTGTGGAGTTGGAGATGGATGTTTTAAATATGCTTGTTTTTTCTGGAAGAAATATAAGCGTTTGTAATATCACAAAATGTCTTTCCTTTGTAATAATATTAAAATTAAAAATTGCATACAATTTTACTCAGTTATATATACAGTGTGTGTGCCTGTATACTGTCATTCCACCGGCTTGTCCTTTCTCATTCTCGTTCAGAGTAAGATCCGAGAGCTGGAGCGCAAACTGCAGGAGGAGGAGCACCAGAGGAAGCTAGTCCAAGACAAGGCTGCCCAGGTAGAGCCCTGTTTCTTTCTGTTCTCCATTTCTCTCTTCTTTGTGGCCTTTTTTTTCCACATTGCACATAGTTGATGCACACAGTTGAAGTCAGAAAGGTGGGAGAGGCCTTGTGGCTTACCTTCATTAGAGTCACAAAGTAGTTACTAAAGCCTCTTTCTCACTTGTTGCGACAAGAGATGACTATGATGAATACACATTCCAGTTGATGCCACTTACTGTCTCAGTTCATACACTGTTATTAAACACAAGGAATTGAGCATCTCTTTTGTCCCTCTCAAGGATAATGTGTGCGCATTAAAATCCAGTCATCCAGAAAGCAGAAGCTTCAGTCTTTTCATCAGACTTTACAGTTGCTCATTAGCTTTGTTTTTTCAGCAGAGTTGTTCTGAAATCCATCTATAAACATGTCAGTTTATACAGCCTCACAGATCCCTCTGAATCTTATCCTCATGCCATATATCTTGCTAGCTAAATTATAAATAGCTTCATGCACGGCTCCAACAATGAGTACACAAACGCTAAGGTAGCTGGCAAAAGAAGTAACCTTTTCCTGTCCCATCATGCCTTTCAAGAGGACAGTAGGTGGCAAAAGAGGTTCTAGAAACCTATGCTAGCTACCTGGATACCAAATCCAGTTCTTGTCAGCAAATCATAGCAAGACCATATGCTATTTTTTATCATTGTTATCTCTTTAATAATTTATCACCTTTTAATACTTATATCAAGTATAATCATATCACGTATATTACATGTATATTATGTGTAATATTTTATGTTGTGTATTTTCCTGTCTTGTTTTGAAGGACTTTGAGATTCATTTATAGAGAAAGGCAATATAAAATACATTATTTTTCATTAATTACTTTTGCTTTCACACCTATTCCTGTGAGCTGTGGAGGATGCTGTACCTGTGTAACCTCAGTAGCTCCTCTTCAGTTACAGACAGGGTTAGAGGCCAATCGCATCTTGCTCCAGTCAGTGTCACCCAGCCCTCCCAGAGCTAAGAAAGACAGGAAAAAGAAGTCTGCTGCCAAGGTAAGGTTTGGCACATGGCGTCTCTTGTTTAATGTGCACCTGTAGTCATCACTCCTGGACACTATTCTGACACGACTTTGGCATCTTCCTGTCACCCAGAAGCCCTTGCAGCAGTATCAGTCCTACGCACAACCGCATTACAGACTGAGCCTAGGAGACGTGCCCTTTGTGGCTGGAACAGTAAGTAAGGTATACCTCATGGTAAATAATAAATAATAACAAACCAAGGAAGCAATGGGAAAGGTTGTGTGGTGAAATCCAAGCAAAATGGTCAGAAAGAGAAAAGGGGGGTTTCAGACCTGTATGAAACCCATTTCTTTTCTGTGTGAATGTCAGTCAATCCTGGTTATGGCCACTTTGCTCTCAGACTTTGTCATGAACAAAACTGTGAACCTTTTGTTCATTTTCAGAGCATATTATTATAACATAAGTCTCAGTAGCCATTGCGATAAATTGTTTGGTCAGGCCTGTACTTGAAGGGCATGGAAAGTAAGTTATTTAAAGTATATTTAGAAGTTGTTTTGTAATACAAAATACATCCCATCTCTCTAGTCCACAAGTACGAGCCACTCAGTCCGTGCCAACGTCCAGCACGTCCTGCACCTTATGAAGCAGCACAACCGGCAGCTTTGCAACGACCGCGTGCTTAGCGGGGTGCCATTGGCCAGAAGGTCCTCCCATCCAACCTCTTCCACCAATGGGAAGAAGTCTTCTGCCAGCCGCTCAAGCAGTAGCTCCTCCTCCTCTTCCTCCAGCAGCGGGGAGCTGTCAGAGCTCCTACTGGCCTTGCAGGATGAGTTTGGCCACATGAGTTTGTGAGTGCTCCTTGGTTGCTCTTTAATGAAACAGTTCTGCAGGCCGTTTTCCACAGATTAGTCCTTTTATGTTTCCTCACCATTACATAGTGGAGAGCTCCCTTTACAGTGGCTCGTTTAATATTCTTTCAACAATTTTATGACTGGTTTATCTGCTGTATAAGACATGATGGAACAAGAAGGTACCAGTGACCAGGTCAGCCACCATCGAGTGTGGGAGAGTACCCTTGCATGAGAATGTATACTGTGGACAGCTCTGAAGAGTGTGACTGCTGTTCCTGACAGTGAGCACCAGGAGCTGGTAAAGCAGATCCAGGACTCGCGGTCTGATTGTCTGCGGCAGGACCTGGAGAGGGAGCTGGAAAGCCTGGTGAAGAGGATGGAAGGCAAAGGGGAGCAGATCGCCAAGGTGCGGCGGCACCAAGCACAGGTCAGAGACCCCTGAGGTTGCACTGAGGAGACACTGGGCCTCACTGTTCCGTGCTGCATTTCCCTTTCTCTTTCAGTCAGGTGTGAGAACTTTCTTGGCCACCTCTTCTGCGTGTACCCATGCCAGCTTTCCTCTCCTTTCCTCTCAGTTGGAAAAGTTGAAGAAGGAGTCGAGGAGCCAGAGGGGACATCCCGGTGAGGTGAAGGTGACCACCACAGTCACCACACGAGGCAGGGGCGCCAGACAAGTCAAAGTCCAGCCAGGGAGCAGAAGCAAAGACAGCCTGAGGCTGCTGAAGGACATGCAGAGCCTCCAGACCTCCCTGCGCAGTGACCAGGTCCACTGGGACTACTGAGAGTGTGTGTGTGTGTGTGTTTGTGTGTGTGCGCGGGTCACAGGGTTAAGGTTTTTCTCTCCACCTTGACCAGCAGTGAGTTTTCACCTTGCGGTCTCAAGGAGACCACACTGATGACTAAAAGCGTTAAACGCTCACGTTGAGTTGTGCTCTGGGTTTACCATGAACGTTTGTCCCAGGTCTGCTGGAAATACTGAACTTCCTGCATGCTGACCAGGTCAGACCTTCTTGGGGACCTCTGAGGGGTGTGGTCACTTTGTGTTGTGAGTGCAAGCTGAAACTGCTGGGGGTATAGAGGTGTAAAGAGCACAGGGTTGCTCCCAGAAACCTCAGCTCTAGCATCTCCGTCCCAGTACAGCACTGTTATTACACAGAGCATATTAAAATCCGTCCGTTAAGCATACTGCTGAGCCCAGGGATTTTTTTGATATTACTGGAACGCTTTGTGTTTATAATGGATTGGAAGGCTCAGAGAGTCTGTTCTTGAGGGAGCTCTCTCCATTCTAACAACTGCAGTTTAGCCTCAAGCCACCAGTGCCTCGGCGTTCATACACAGTTGCATGTGTAATGGAACGTGAAGCAAGTCCGAACCGCGAGGCTTCTTTAGTCCACAATCGGAAGTCCGCAACCAACTTGGCTGGGCAGCTGAAATGTGTCAAATCCCTGTGCTAAGGAAACAGTGAAGGCTGAGAAAGCCAACCTTCACTTCCTGGGACCTGCTGATTGACTGAAGAGAGCAATAAAAAGACAAAACTGAATACGTGCTGTAATTTTCAGGTGAAATAATGGGCTGGATGCTGTACGTAACATGGGTTGGCTTTTACCATTTCTGCATATACAGGTTGTGTAATTCTATCAGACATTCTAAAATAAAGTATTTATTTTTTACAGCATAAATTTGTGCTGGTTTCACAGTGACATTAAAGGGCTTCTCAGTTCTCATAGGTGTGATTAGTGTCATAAGTGTGTGATTAGATCTTTACTGTGATTTGACTCCTCCAACTACTTTTAGCACTGATCTTTATTTCCCAACATGTCTTGTCACCTAGTCAGGTATAAAAAATAGAGTCACTCTAGTAGCAATATGAGTAAATTGTATTCTGAAATACTTCCAAAATGGGTGAATGAGTTCCCATTTTCCAACTTATTTGTGTGAGGAACTTCCCCAAACAGCATACATTGAACAGTTTGGAATTTGGCAGGAATTTGCTAGAACTATAGTATCAGGCTGATACAAGGAGCAGTACAAGGCTGAACAGGAGAGGAACATGTGACAACCATCAGTATATATGATTAATCAATTCAGTCTTTAAGCAGCAATAAAACTATTTCCCCATTCAAGACTTCTCATTTCATGTCAAAAATAGTTGCTTGACACTACAAACTAAACATACATCAAGCGTTATAAGTAAATAATGCAGTCACAACACAAGTGCAGTACAATATTTTTAATTTATTTCTCCATTTGAAACCTTTAGTATAATGACTTGCAGTGCAATGACTCTAGTGCAAGAAGACTAACTACACATTGAGGTACTTGAGATAAGCTCTGCAATAAGTAAACAAAATTCCGCTCCTTAGAAGTATTAATAAATAACACAAGGTAAGTACTTTAGTGTGCAACAAGACTTGGTAAACATGGCTACATTTTGTGACAGTACTTTTAACAAGGCACTGAAAATGTGTGATCCAACGCCAGTGGCCCTTAACAAGATCCCAAATATAAGAAAATTAGCCTATGTTCTCCCACAGGTATGGGGATTATTGGCTCTATATTTCAGCAGGGATATGCATCAGTCTAAGTATAATTAAGTACAGCAAATTGTGAAGTGTTTTCCTCCCAAATTACAGTGATCACCATCATATAAATTCATTAGGATATGCTATCTCCAAAGGATCCAGTCCTACATGGTGTCTCAGTGTTAGAATACTAGAATAGTTGCTCTCAACATCCATTAACTACTACATGCTGTTTTCCTTCCCTGTTGAACTCATCCTTAGTCTCAATATCTTTTTTTGTTGTTAGTATCCCATGTTTTTGCATCCCCCCCCTTTTCTCACCCAACCTTTTTTTTTTTTTTAGCAGCCAGCAGTTAGACATTTAGACATAGCTTGTCACCACCACAAGGACATCTGTTGTACCATCCTGTTGCAGCACAGGATGAGATGCATGCCTTTGATACATGTGCACCTCTACCACCACTTTTCTCCACACAACAAATCTCGCACTGCATCAGGAGGCAAATGCTACCAGCTATCCTGATGCTATCTGAGTAATTCACGAGTGCCCAAGGGAGTCCCAGGGTGACAAGCAGAGTGATGAGGGGACCCTAGCCATCCTATCCAACCATATTCCGTACGAAATGTAGCCTATTTGTTTTGCCCATGTGGCCAGTTATTGTTAGCAGATGACATGACCAGTTCAGAACTTGGGAGCCCCCAGTCTCGATATCAAAGTTTTGGATAAACATAACACCCATCTACCCAAATAAGCCTCACTGATGAGGAATAAGCTTTCCAGAATTTGCAGTTACTGTACTAATCCAATTTTTGCCCTATGTCCAGTAGAATAATGTTTGCTTGTCAGCTATACTCATCAGCTGCTGCTGATATATCAATTGTAGATACGTCAGTTAAACAGTTTATTGCATAAATAATTTCTCCTAAACATTAATCTAGGTTCCTGTAATATTGGAAGGAGTGAGTACATTAGAAGTTAAGAAGTTATTTAATTGTATGTTGTATTAATATGTGTTAATGTGTATATTTATTGCTGTGTGTGAGTGTGTGTTTGTATCAAAGTAAAGAAGTTTACAGTAAAGCAGGAGCAGGTAGAGACAAGGGTCCCACACCTGGAGGTAAATTAAGTAATATATGGCTAAGGAAAGAGGCAGTCATATCAAAACCCCAGGTTTGCCTATGCCCAGACAGGTGAGGTGTTCAGAGTGTGGCCACCTCCCTAACTGTAGCAGGGCAACGCTGAGGCTACCAGCTGACATGTCACTGCAGAATTCCCATGTAGCAAACTGAAGACGTGCCCAACAGTGCAGCCAGCACAGTGCAGTACCGTAAACTTTGGGAGGCCTTGTTCTCGGAATGGAACAAGGCAGGCCTCTCACCCCCCACAGCCGTCACACTCAGGTCTGCACAGGCGCAACGGTGGGAGACCCCGCCTTCTCAGAGGACGGGCCTGAGCGATTGGCCACCTCACGCTGAAGCTCCTCCACCCTGTTCTGTAGCTCCGCCCGCTTGGCCAGCAGCTCTTTGTACCGTTGGTGTATAGGCTCCTGGGGGTGGGAGGGTGGGGGGAATGGTGAAAAAGACATGGTGAACAGTAAGGACAAACAAAACTGACACAGCACGTTCCTGATGTGTGCCTCATCAACACAGCCACAGCTGTCTACTTCTGACCCAGAACAACTTGTGATGAGTGGCCAAGCAAGAGTGTGGTTCCCTCACTCTCCCCGTGAGCTATCAAATTCACAAACAGTTCCTGCATGGACTAGGTTTTACTCCCACTTTTACTTAAGTAGGCTGATAATTCAATGTTTTACGTGAATGATAATACGCAGCTAAGACTACTCTTACACTTTCAAATCATTTTACAGCAGCATATGTTTCAGGAAATTAATGGGCATAAGTTTTCAACATATGGATGATTAATGGAAATAATAATGAGGAACTGAAATGGAATTCCATTGGAACTATAACTATCATGCACATAGCGCTTCAGAAAGTAAACTTGAAACAACCAAAACTGCAACACAGTGATGTTAGGCTTGAGAACACAAATGGCAGCAGCACAGAAAAAGTTGCTGTCTACAGAGTTACTGTCACAAACCCATCTCAAAAAAGGCAGTCTCTTTTCTGGTAGGCATCAGAAAGACAACTACATGCTTGACCTTTCTGCTATAATTAGTAAGCCCCAAGACGTGTGGTAAGTGGCCTGTACTGTCAGTGAATATGACTCTTCCTCACTACACTTACGTATAAGTATGTTTCACGCAGTATTAAATGTCTGGTGATACACTTACTTGTGGTCTCATTCGAGGATTCCATCGAACGTAGTACCCCACCCACAGCTCTAGGTGGCGCATGCTAACCACAGGGAACAGCACATGATTGGAGTAGTTGACGTACAGGGGGTTGGTGAACTCCTCCAGCTGGCTGTTGATGTAAGACCACAGCGAGACTGTCCTCTCCGGCAGCTCCTTTCAAAGCACAGGCGTACAGAACAAAAAGTGATTTAAACATACGACCATTGTTATAATTGCTTTCATGAATAAAATCACCATTCTGTTTTAGGACCATGATGTTTTACCATATATCATTTGGGTCCATGAAATTTACTTCAGGTACCTCACTTCAGGAATTAAAGATGTGCTTTAATTAAAATGCTTGGAGCATGGGAGATGTAGCTTAAGGGTTAAATTCAAAATGCCCCTTTGCTGCTTACTTCGTAATTATTGCTTAGGGGTCCAGGAAGCAAGGGTGCAGTTCAGAGGGACCTTGAGACTCATTCTGAGTGCATGCAGCTAAATACTGATACCGGTGCTTTTACGTGGAATAACACATCCAGGGGGCCCTCTTACTTCCTTCACACGCTGCTGTTCACTGTTACCCAGGAAGGTCCCAAAAAGGCAGCTATAGAGGTGATCCAGAATGGTGATCAGGAAGTACTCATTGAACTCAAACGCTGAGGGGAACTGAAAGAAAACATTAGACCCTTCATTCGTTATGACCACAGGTAGTGGAAAGAACCACGTAGTTCTTTCAACAATATATTACACAGCCCCACTAATAATACTTTCTATTACTAATTTGCTTCAGCAGTGGTCCTTATCCAGAAAAGCTTTCACAGTATTGTTGCACCAACAAAACATTGGATCTTGAAGGCGTGTCTTTTCAGGAGGGACCATGGCTGTCTATGTTCTCAGTCACTGACTCTCACCTGTCGGGTCATCTGCCAAACGCAGTCAATGAACTGCAGGAAGACAGGTGAGCGGTCTGCATCCGAGTGGTTCCTGTCTCCATGCCCTACTCTCTGTGGGGGGTTAAGAAGAAGGGGATATGATTAAAGGGGGTGGGCTAGAACAAGGAGGGATTATTTCATTCCGAGAAATAAGAGAGCTTTATTGTCATTGTTCAGGACAACAAAATTACAGTTGCTACCCTGTGTCAGTGCTATGACAATATATAACAAGAATCAAGAGCAAATCAGCTCACCTGGGATCCCATATGTAAAGCAATTGCTAATTGAAAATGTGCAGGATTGCGGGCCTGGTCTATACACTGTTATAGTAATATTAACCTGTAGGATAAAGCCCATGGATGTGGGTTTACCTTTCATCATTCCAAAGTACAGAAAAACATTATCTAGCAGTTCTGTGGTTGGCCATCAGTATTCCAGAGAAGGACTGGGTCAATGGCCCCCGGGGTGTGCTGTGCAGGTGGGGTGGGAGTGGGAAGTCTGCTTCACACCACTGCAATCAGGATAGGCTCCAATCCAACTAGCTGTCAAGGCTTGGAAACAGCTCCATTAATGAAAATTGAATTATGGACTAACATAAACAGGGATGGAAATCGCACTTGCCTGAGGCAAGTGGTTTTTGGAATGGCTGAGTATCAACTTTTGGCTACTAGCCCATTAGCTTCATGTTGCTGCCATCTGCTCTCTGGAGCATGCAGGTTTTTTTCCACAGCCAAAACTGAACACATTATCTTGGGCAGTTTTCCGGTCTATCAGGCAATGTATGGTGTTCATCTGCGGGAGGGGGTGACACAGCCATTCTCTGTATGTGAGCACAAAGAGGCACACAGATAGTAATAATACTTGCATTTTGTATCAAATATCCATGCCTGTTACACCTAAACAACAGTTCAGGGCAGTACAGTGCAAAGGGCTGAGGAGTTCTGATCAGTCGACCACAAGGCGCTTGGCTGGTGTGGACAATCAGGTGACTTTTGAAAATGGAATGGGGAGGGGGAGGCAGGTACCAGCTGGAAGCGGTGGCCAAAACTCAGCCACTCCTTCTCCACCAGCTCCTGGAAGCCGCGGAGGGTACGGTAGTGGGCGTCCAGCATCAGCATGGAGAGAGAGGTGAGCTGGGCGGTGCGGTCCCAGCCGTCGCTGCAGTGCACCACCACCGACGTCCTCCCAGACTCCACCTTGTCCGCGATGCGCAGCGCCCCGGCCAGGATCAGCTGTCGGGGGGGGGATGGGAGAGGATGGAAGAGAGGGTAGAAATCACAACAAAGGGCAGTGGCACTTTAGAAGCAGAACTGTTTGAAATTACAAACGAGAAACAGGACAACATGTGCAGCAGCAACAGTATGTCAGAATGCACTGGCCCACCACCTCCCTGCCCCGATCTACACCTCCACCTCTGTCACCTTGATGTGCTCTAGCCAGTGGGTGGACTCCAGGTTGGACAGCCAGCGGGACTCCTCAATGTTGGGGTACACCACCTCCTTCAGCTTGCGGAGGGACTCCCGCATCACATGGATGTTGTGGATGTCCAGGAACACAAGCTCCGCGTTCTGATAGGCGTCCTCGCTCTCGTAGCCACCCCCTTTCATCTGCGGGATATATGTGCCCAGGACAAAAAGCACACTCAAACACTCAAGAGACTCAAACTGAAAAACTGAAGACCGTGAAAAAACAAACACCGATCAGGATGGAAGGCTTTCCCATCTGCCAATTTATGAGGTTGGCAAGGCTTAGCTCATACATCACTGAGCCTTTTTGCAAATTTCCTGTTCAAATATCTCAGCTGTTCCACTCAAAGGTACTTTTCCTGTGTCACTGGTGTCTGCTTGCCCACTCCATGTTTGAATGCTGCTTTCCAGCAGTTTCCATTGTGTTGGAAAGGAAGTCAAAGGGATAAAGTGACTGAAAGACTGCAGGACCCCTGCCTTGTTTGCTGCGGCGTTGACGCTTGGACGCGCGTCGAAGATGAAGAGTTTGTGCGACTGGGCGTTGGCGTCCATGATGGCTTGCAGGTACTTCTCATCATCCTTGCTGCGCTTGCCGTTGACCCCCACCATGGGCTGACTGCAGCGTGTCACTGTGGCCTGGCTCTCCGGGTGAATCCAGGACAGGACCTGCAGCACAGGTGGTAGTTGAATCACCTGAGTGCCCTTCGACATTACTCATAAAGGGCCTAAAGTGGTCCTTCTTGGTGTGACACTCTGCAGGCAGCAGTGTGGTGTACTGGTAAGGAACAGGGCTTATAACCAAAATATTGCTGGTTTAATCCCTTGCTGGAGCAGTGCTATTTTTACCCTTGGGCAAGGACTTAACCAACAATTGCCTCAGTAGATACCCAGCTGTGAAAATGGATAACATGCAAGAATTCTAACTTGATGCAAGTCATTCTGGATAAGAGTGTCTTCTAAATGACAATAATGTAGATGTAGACTCACAGGAATTCTGCCCTTGGCTCTGAACGCTGCCACCCTCTTCAGCTCTTCATCAGGAATGGTGACCGGTACCACCAGGGTAGCAGGGTAGGTGTCACACAGCTCGTAGTGCTCATTCATCTTCGTTATTCTCCAGCTCTCATTGGGCAAGCCCTGCCATGTGACAGAGGGAGTGTTGGCTGACAGCATTAAGGATAGATGTACACATGTCAAGGATTATTGTTTTATTGCTGCAATTGTCAAATTGGGCCTTTTTTCAATTTTTTTGCCATTTAATAGAAATTTTCTACTCATTTAATCCTTTCATGCACACACACACTCATACTGTTCAAGCATAATTTACCTGAAATAGCATACTACAACACCTAAGAAAGGCAATACAAATCCCAAAGAAACCAGAAAAAATGTAAATCTGCCGATTACTACTTTCTGAAACACAGCAACAACTACTTATCCATTCAACTAGCCAGTGAATTCCAACAGATGGAGTAGCTGATATTAGGAAAACACTCATTTTTAACCCACTTAAGGAGAATTAAAAACAACAAAAGCTATTACTATCTATGGAAGTGACGAGGTAACACTTGCTACTAGATGGGCAAACAGACTTTTGAGCCTACCTGTCTCTTGTACTCTGAGAGGGCGTCATACACCTTCCACCCACTCTCTGGGAAAATCTGCCCATATTGAAAGGCAAAGATTTCCTGGAAACAGACATATTTAAAAGTTAAAACTAAGTGAGAAAAATATTCTTGTAAGTGAAAGCCAAACTGCGAGCCTAACCAGTGATGATGCTCTCTTACCATGCCGTATGAGAGAGGAAAGGCAAACTTCATTAAAACCTCAAATATGGACTTCTTGAAAGAGCCTTCCTGCACTTTGTGTGCAAACCGAAGATTCCGCATGTCCTGTGAGGAGGGAGTTCTACTTAACATATAATGTCAGTCAAGAGAAGGACACTACTGGCACAAATTTATATGGACTAAGACACTCAATTTTGAGAAGTGATTGGACTCAAGTCCCTAAGGGGACATTAACCTTAAGAAAAGGGTTCCAGTATATACTGATCAAGCTTTACAAGTGGGAAAAGATGTGTAGGATGTGGTCAAACAATATCCACAGCCCAATCACTTGATTTTTTAAAAGATATTCACTCAGGAATATGACTTAGAGTTGGTCCATTTTAAAAAAGGCAGCCGGAAGAAGCTGGAAGAAAGAGTTCACCAACAAACCTTGCAGACGAGCCCATAGGACACCTCGCTGCGACCTGAGACCCCTCCAATCTTCTCAATCCGGTTAATCACTCCCAGGGGAAGATCCAGCGCAAATGCCGTATCCTGAAAACCATACCACATCAGTTCTTCACTACTGCTGGGAAAAGCTTGCACAAACATGCCCAAGCCATACCAAGGGACACAGTCCTCTTACCACCTCTTGAATGACACTGAAAGAGGCAGTGCTGTCAACTTACCCTGTCTGTGCATTTGAAAAATAACCTGTAATTGGTGACAGACAAAGTTCCTCTAATGGCACCACTAAAGGGACAGATGTAGGTGACCTCTTTAGCTGCAATGCAAAGGAAAAAATCAGTTTTGATATGGAAAAATCCATTTGCAAGGAATAACAGAGCATGCAGGAGATGTTTTTTCCTCAAATGTAACAAAACTGCTCCGGTTTTTATAAGCAAAAGGGATGTGTCTTAATTGCAAATAATGTGTTAGTTGGTCACGTGCTTAGCATGAGTAGCATCAGGTTTGACACGCTAGACTGGTGAGTGGCCTGGTAGTTGGGGAGCTGTGCTTGTAACCAATAGGTTGCAAGTTGAAACCTGGGGTAGAACACTGCTGTTGGTCTGTTTAAGAACAAAATCACAATTTTACTTATTAGTTTATATCTTTTTAGGTTACTCTTCGCCTAAACAGTTTTGTATTTCCCTGTATTTAATTCTGAAACAGTCATTGCAAAACCAGTGGCTGACCTACCAATGTCCTGTATTGACTCCTTCGGTATTAACTGTGGTTCCTCTTGTGCCAATTTATGACAATTCCCGAGCGTCTGAGGTGAAAACAAGAGAAGTGCCCATTCATACATAACGCATAGACCACAGCTCTCAGGTCACCTACTATATACTAGTAGCTTTAAATTGTGCTAAAATGTTTAAAATGTTTTAAGATAATCATTCATGAAAAGAGAATTGTATCTAGCTGTTTATCTATCTACAGAGAGATTCAGAACTTTCAATGTGATGCACATGGAGCCGAATATCTACAGAATATCTGTGAATATGTTTGGCAAATTAGCCATTCCATCCCCTTCTCATTGCCTCATGTTTAAAGTAAAACAGATTTCAAATTCAAATGAATGGATGACTGATTTAAAAAAAAAAAAAAAAAAAAAAAAACTGTGGCCCTTCACATTGACCCTAGTAAATTCTGGCTCCTATTCAGGGACTGGTTGGCCACTCCTGGTCTAAATGTAGTGTAGTTGTTTTGCTCTGTGGTGATTTTGGGCATTCAGAGTAACAAATTAGCAACATAATATGCTTATGACTATTTCTGAGGGACAACCAATAAGACCACTAAATAAACTGTTCTGAGTCATGAGAATTGAGTGAAAATGCTAAAATAAATAAATAAATAAATGAACAGCTGAAATTAATTTTATTGTGAAAAGAAGTAAATGATGTGAAACTTATTTCATTGTTCTTGTTTCATGATTTTTTTTTTTAATTTCAGAGCTAATAATAATAATAATAATAGTAAAGTTAAAACATGAGTATGCACGGACGTGATTAAATCAATAATAACCGCCAGTAACGGTTATTGAAGTGCCTACCTGGAGCTCCAGGGAGACCTCCGTGGAGGTGGATAAGGCATCGGAGGAGTGAGTCACTGGGGGCTTTAGGTGTGAAGATCGGTCAGAAGGACATGTGGAAGTACTGTTAAACAGTAAAACGAATACATCTGCATATGGTCGCAATATAACTTAATTCATAACCGGCCAGCAAATAATTCAGAACTTCACTGCCCGACGACTTCACTCACCAAACCTACAGCCATTCTACGAAAATCACACCCGGTCATAGCTGGCTCGCTCAAAATATCACTACACAAAGATCAGCATAGCGAACTAGTTTAGCTAACGTTACCTAAACACAGTCCATTTGGCTAGAAACATCTGGTGATGATAGAGCATCTTTCATCAAACAGCCTCTTAGCTAGTTAGTCCAGCTAGCGGAATTACCATGAGGCTATCGATGACACATCATTGCAACAATCCGGCATCATCATTTTTTAACTCGCTTGTAATGGTATGGGTGTAGCTTGCTAAAGGTCACTGGAGCTGAACATGAATCAACAGATATCGCTTGTTAGCAAGATGGATAAATTGTCCCACCTCGCTATTGAGTCCACACTCGGCTGTCTGGACGAAAACGGTTTACATTCACCACTGTCGGTGCTGCCACTCTTTTCCATTTCAAACAAAAATGAGCTCGTTTCAGTTCAGTTATGACACCAATCTTACCTAGATTGCTAGGTGTGCATTAAGTTAGTGAGCTAGCTACCGTGTTACGTCCTGCGTTTCAAACATAGCTCTAACCAAGAAGAGTAACGGGGAGTCCAGGCAGCTGCCGTCTTTTCCCAGAGTTCCTGGAAAGCAGGGGTGTGGTTTGTTTTCCTCCTGAGTGTGGGACCCCGGCTAGTATCGTGAAAGGACGTCGGAGCAAACTTTTTAGATGCGCCTTTTTAACAGCTCATAACACGAATGACCATCTGCTAGAGTAGTTGCAACTGGGACAACTTCTATAACGTGGTAATTTACTTAATTTGAAGTTTTAATAAAAACCCACATCAACAGGAAGTCTTCCTTATGTTCAGGCTATCCATCAGAACCAAGCGTTTGTAAAAATGGAAATGCACGCTACCGTAATTTCAGAGATTACAATTTTCCAGCTGTAAAAACCAGATGGGTTGTCAAAAACTCACGAAACCTAGCAGGCAAGTCTTGGTTTATGCTAGTAGCTGCCCCACCCCGACTGATGCTGCAATTGAGTCAGTTTAAAACCCAGCCTTAAGTTAAAAACCAGTAGCAGCTGTATGAAGAAATATCAATCTTGCTACAGACTCACACGGATGACTCAAGAACCCATAACATACGCAATATTGGATTTCCCCATTATTATTTTTTTTTCTAAGACACTTCAAGTACCTATCTAAACAGACTGACACCTATACACACACTGAGAAATAGGGCTTAACGGGAGTTTGGTGTCAGTTGGTCACGTGTACAGGAGCCATATTGGATTAGCGAGTGATTTTTGTATTTTTTTTTTTTTTTGGAAACTATTCACTATATTCACCGAAAGAAACACAGCCATGACTGCTTTTGCAAATGTATTTTAAATTACAGGTAATACATTAGTAATATATACTTTGGTCCACCCTATTGTATTTTCTGCAATTATGGGTCAAAAATATTTTTTATGATTATTTCTGCATCAGATTTTCACTATTTCACCTTTCAGAAAAGCTTTAAAGTTTACTTTTTTATCTAACTAATTTCACTGATGTTCTACACACCCACGGACATCTGTTTGTGATTACATATGGCAGCAGTAGTTCACATGGGTGTGAAAGCTTTGCTATCTTTAAAATTGTTCACATATTGATTTATATTTTTAGGCTTTTCCTCAAAGGTAAATTGTTGCATCACACATTGTTTAATTATTAATTTATATTCTGAATGCTAAAATCATCAATTTCTGTTGACTCCTCCTGGTTGTAAGTTGTCATAAATATTTTACACAAATGTTTGTCATGTCATCTAATCTAAGAAGCATGTATTGAATGTTCACGGTAGCTTTTCTCATTAATTTTGTTCACAGTCTAGAATGTATGTTTTCATAAACACTTCATCATTAACATTTCAATGATTAAATTCCTGCCAAAATCAAAATAATTCAAATGTCAGTTTTTGACAAATGATCACTGCTGACTTCATTTTTTTTACAGTTCACAATTTAATATGCACATAATGGATATTATTACATTTGAATCAGTAATTCCTTCTTTAAAATAGTTTTATTCAGTTTTGTATGCTCAATACCCTAAAAATGTAAGAGTCAAATACTAGCACAATAAGATGGGCCCTCATATAGCTTGTTCTGTGAATCACTGATGGAGTGAAGAAATCGGAAAATAAGAATAAGATTGTCAAAGTTTTGATTAACAACAACTCTGTGAGAGAGAATCCTAAGACTGGAGTACAGTGTGGTATTGTGGTTAGGCAGCTGGACTGTTGCTGGACTGGACCATAAATCTAAGGTTTGAATCTCCACTGGGCTACTTTTGAGCAAGGAACTCAATTTCATCAGTAAATTTTGACCTTTATATGTAGAACAGAAGAAAAGCAAGCTACCCTAGATAAGTGCAACTACTGAAGAAATAGATAATGTGATCATATCTGAAAGGAATTAGCGGTCAGTGCAGTTTGTGTATGAAATTAAATAAAAATGACAAGATGCCACCACCTTCAATTTATGAAATTTATTCTGATAAAAAGTTGTTTTGTTCTCGTCACCTGAAGTTGGATTCACTTAATATTCCTTAAGTATCCCTTACGCACACTTACCAGACTGTCCAACACATACCCTTTACAGTATCTACAGGTATGTACAAATGACAGCACAATGACAGAAAGAAAAAATCTCAATTACTTGTTGTTTATGCATTCTACAACTAAGGAAAAATAAAGAAACTCTTCATTTTTTTGATCTGGAAATGTCAGAATATTGGATCATTCTAGCTTTTTCTTCAAGTCCCCCCCCCCCCCCCCCCCATAAACAGTCCTAAACCTATAACATAACATCGAAACATACTTGTCCTCTAACTATTAAAATAGTCAAAGTTAGGCTTCAAAACAAGTAACAGCTTTTTTTTAAAAATAACAAAAATATGATGAATATAAGAAAGGGGCTTTAAAAATACTATCACTGCAATCACATAGGTTTAAATAATCAAAATATTTTTTTTCCTGCCAATATTTCTCAATACAGTTATGTATAATTGAAAACATTTCATTTCTATTTACACATTATATTTATATTTGACACTTGGAACAATTATATAATGAGAACAGTTCAGAATTCTCCATTTACAAACATGGTCAGAGATTGGCACAGTTGTGTCTTAATTTGAGGGTGAAAAATTATGTAGAATTTGTAGCTAACACCTCTAGATTAAAAACTTACAAATATCAGAATATATATTTCATAAAAGAAAATATGTAAAAAGGAATAATTTAAAAACAGACCATATTTACATTAGAGTACACAATAAACCAACACAAGCAGGAGCATTATATTGCACAAGTAAAAAGGCAGGATGAAAAAATATAGAAAAACAAAAGACATCAAGAAAAACAACCAAGGACTAAAATCAAGGTTCAAGTCACAGCATAAAAAGAAAGAATAATATTCACAGAACTACCTGAATGTTTAAACAATAGAAATCTTTTGTACAGGATCAAGTCCAGTAAATCCTGGTGACAACCGCGGGAAGAAACAGCTTCCCTGTTAACGTGACGTTCTCACAATGTTGCAGCAATGTTGCAGTGATGTAACAATGTAACTACAACCTTTGTAACTATATTGTGAGAATGTAATTTATCCACTGAGCTGAGGATACAGTAGTTAGACATTTTTTATTTAAGTATGGGCGTTTCCATGAACATATATTTACAGAGGTGCCAGAAGGTATTACTTCTTGAGCCATCCCACTTACCACATTGTGTGCATGAGCATCAAACATACTATAATCAATCAAGATGACATGCATCAAGTCAGTAGTCTTCACCTGGAACTGTGCAATTTTAACAATTGTTTCTCTTATGGCGTCATTTTTGTATCAGGTAGTGTTATGTATTATCATTTTGTGTCGTGCCGTCTTGATCCATTATCTCTACTTCCCATGTGCTCGTCACATCTATTTAGTTGTGAACAGGCCAGAGAGTAAGTAGTCTGCTTCCGAAAAAAAAATAAAGAAAAAAAAATAAGCAAGGAGGCCAACGCTTTCTAGCACCTGTGCAAATAGAAATGATTACACTGCAGATATATATATCTTTATACAGTAAGTCTTCTTACTAAAGGCAACTCAGACAATGTAAGGCAAATTAATATTATACACATTCTGCCAGGCTTCAGAATTGACCACTGATGCCTCAAAGGGCCTCATAGCCCTTATTCTCTAAATATATTTACACTCACACTTCCTAAAGTTAGCTAAATATCTTCCACTCATGACTAGGAGAGGCAAAGTGTTGTGTCCCGTATCTTCTAACACAAGTTTTACTGTTCCACCGCATTCTGTATAATGACTGTGCAATGTGAGCAACACACAAGCAACATGGGCTGGTATGACTTAAAGGTTGCTTTAAAGGGCTTTAGTCATTCTCAAGTTTGAGTGGTTTTACAGAAAAAAATTTACAGAGGCAAAAAATGACAAACGGAATTCATTTTAGGATTAAATACACAAATCCAGTGCACTTGTGATGCATAAGGATTTTCATAAGCCTATAAAAATGCTAGAGGTTAAACATTAATGTGAATCCCTATAACCTGCTTTCAGCATCACTGATCTTTGTGGGTTTAAAATAGAGATAGGAATAAAAAATATATAAATATGCAGCATATATGCACAATGCAATACAATAAACGATTAACTTAAAAAAGGTTTTCTTCATGAGAAACCATAAGGCTTGATTGTCTGTCTTACTTTGCATGAGGTTTTAAGCTGTATTTAAAAAGTTCCAACATCCTTCAATTATAAGTGATTCACATTTCAATGACATTATCACCAGACCAGCATAAATCATCTAAAAATGGGAATGAGATCCTGTTGCTGAAAATATGTGAGTTAAGAGTAATGGAAAATTCCTACGATAGTATTTGACTGTACCTATAATTGCTTTAATGTGGGTTGTGTGACTGAATACCTGTAATAGGCTTACTAAAGGCTGAAATCACTCTATAATTTGCCCCCAAGCACAATTTTTGTGTTTTCCATGACAAATACATGTAGGCATACAAAGCACACAAAAAACCTGAAATATTTTTTACTCAAAAAAAGAAATATATATAAAGAAATCAAACCTGCAATCACCATGTTTGGTGTTTAAAAGCTGAAGAGAGTAACACTTTATATTTACATGACAGGAATTACCATTCTGTGACAACATGTTATCACTGTAATATGTTACAGCACACGTCAACAATGCTAGTGAAGCCTATCATTGATTTACAATATCAACATGTTGTTTGCAAAACCTTTTATTACACTGCTGCAGTTGGACTGAACCAGACACCATCCCATTTAAAATGTTTCTCATTTTACAGCTACAGACTCCTGTACTACAATGGCAGCATCTCTCTCAGCACTGATACCTGTTGGCTGTCTGCAGGTCAGAAGCGATGCTGAAGGTAATTCCCTCTCCTCTCAAATATAAGGTGTTACTGTTTTGCGGGTCTCCTGCTCTGTGTTTTAAAAACAGATTGGTCACTGGTTCTGCCGCGCATCCAGATCCTCGAGGGATGCTTTGGAGTTCAGACAGCCGTTCATCCTGTGGGCTTCCTGGCTCTGCTGGCTCTGTGCCTGCATCAGCTCATACTCCTCATCCAGGAAATCCAGAGAGTTGTTACTAGGCAACCCACGAATGGTAAACTTGTGGGAGACCTTGGTCCACTGCTCGCGGTTGGCAGATACCCTCTCGTACAGCTCAGCTGACCTTGGGAATAGCTCCTGTAGAAGTCTGTTTTGGAGAGGTGGTGGGGGGCAGAAACAATTGTTCATTTCTAAACAAATTTTCATGACTTTTCACCATCATCATCATCATCATCAGTCATTCAACTACTTCAATGCAAAGACCTGCATTACACAGAAACTGCATTACACTAGCCCCATACCACAGTCAACTCACTGTATTTTAACTGTAAAAACTGTGATATACTGAATTGTGAAAAAGCTTCACTGTTACTGCAAAAATCAAAGTTTTGCAAGTATGCTTTCTTGACTAAGGTCTAGGAATAATAATAACAAAAAGAAAACTATTACTTGAGTTCATATTTCAGAGTTAAGCACAAAAGCACATTTTCATTACACTGAAAGCTGAGCCTAATAGACCAGTGAGTTTTTTAAACATAATTTAATGGCCTCTGATTAATTTGTCTTAAAATTGCCATCTTTATATAAAGACAGGAAAGTGATGAATCACACATGGGGCTGTGCACAACTGTTGATGAATGCATTTGTTGCGCTTGTGCCCTAAGGGGACTCACTTGTAGATGGGCATAGCGATGTGCTCCATGAAGCTGATCTGCAGCTCTGGGATGTAAGCCTTCTCTCTATCCATCATCTCACTGGGCCTGTTGCCCATGGCCTTCTCCTGCAATAACACAGACACAGCCCACCGATCAGAGACAGTGCTGCTGGCATCCTAAACATACACAGGTTCTGCCAAGACACTTCTACTCTCCACATGCCAAATATACAGTAGTTACTGTGATATGCTGTCTTATGATTTCACAATGTATTTCAAATGTTTCAGTATTAAGTTAAAAACGGTGACAGCAGAATTCATGAAAACTGAACTATAATCATGAACACAGTGCAGTTTTTCAGTGTTTGTTTCCTAATTTAAAAACATCACAAATTTCTTCTTAAAGATCATGGTGTGTATTACCTTACTATATATTCTTGTAGCACAATTTATCTGGTGCATTAACCACATCTGAAAAGTGTTTGTTAAAAACAAAGTTGGTACAATTTTCATCTCAGATCCTGCAATGAATGTGTTCAGTGAAGTTCAGTGATAATTAAGGTTAAATATGTATCCTTTTTCAGGAATTACCTAATGTCCTGCACAAGAAAAGGTAAGGTAATATAGTAATGTATAAATGCAGGTAATAGATGTTTCCTATGCAAAGCCATCCCTTGTGTAAGTTACAAATGAATTCACACAAGAATTGCCAGGCATTTCAAATGCATCGCACCTTAACAATTTATCCAGCCTGAAAATGATATGGCACAGTGAGGGTATTATGCAAAGAATAAGAGAATATAATAAGCCTCTGTTACTGTTTGCAAGGTTCACCTTTGATATTGTTAAAATGAGTTTTCTGTCTATTGTGATAAAGAGGAAAACCAATTAAATGATATGGTTTATCATGCATGATTCAAACAGGAGGTCAAATGTAATTTCATACATACCAAATCCCCCTGAGAGAAGAACTCCTTATAAATGAGTTCCTGGTAAAAAAAGAAAAAAAATCATGTCATAAGGAAGCAATAATAATAATGTTGAATGTATAATATTATTGAAACATTGTTAAACATGATGCAGTTACATATGCGCTTAAACATATGATGCATTGTTAAAAATATGGTGCATTGTACAGATGACAGACAGTCACTCCCTGGAATCTATTGATTGAATCTGTCAGAAAAATTTCCAGTCAAAAAATGATATAGACTTGGCTTCACTGAGGCCTATATACCCGAACACACAGATGAAAGCTACTAGATTTCTTTCAAATCTGTCTTTGTCTGGCTGATTTATTTGCACTGTGCCAGTGCTTTGTGGGCAGCAGCACAGGGTAGCAGTTACAGCAATCAGGCTTGTGTTGGACTTAATGATGTTCAGATTCCAGGAGAGACATGGCTATTGTACCTTCTCAGAGGGGCACATATCTTAGAATGTTCCAGCAGAGGAAATTTAAGGTGCCAAAGATAAGCTACCACAGAACAAAGGTGTCTGGTATTGAATATGTGGTGTTTTTCTGACCCCCTCAGAGGTTTAAGTGGGGGGGGTCAATGTTCTGTAGGGCTCCCTCACCGCAATCTTCCTGGTAGTCTTCCAGCCCTTGGTCTGGTCGGAAAGGTCACACGAGGTCATGAGCAGACAGAGCAGAAGGCTGCGGTGGGTCTGGTTCTTGGGATTGTATCCCGCTGAAAGACACCACATGCAACAAATAAGAGATCTAGACAGTGTCTCCGCGATGGAGCGCCCGCAGAGATATGAAATAAGCTGGGAGTCACACAGCTGTCAGCACCAGCGCTTATGGGGGTCAGCCAGGGTCGGGCTGGTGTGCTCCTCACAGCCTGTCTATCTGTCTGTCTCTGTCTGCTTCAGAGCTGCACTAACCATCTGCCATTTTCTGCAAGTCTTTGAAGATGCGCAGGTGATGTGCCAAGTCCGTGGCCAGAATGATGTCTCTCATCAGGTCCAGCATCCTCTGGTAGTCCTGGCAACCGACAAAACAAAATAAAGCATTAGAAAAATATACATTTCTCATCTTTTTACACCTCACTGGTAAATTGAGCATTGGATTTTCTACTCTGTCAGTCAAGGCAACATTCCCTCTATCTTAAATTAAAATTGATCCACACAGAAAAAAAATCATTTTGCTCGGAGGCACTTTCACTCAGTACAAAACAATTGCACCTCATACTGACCTTTCTGGAGAACTTGTCAAATATGTTGCAGCCATGGGTGTTGAGAATAGCAATCGCCTGGGCGAAGTGGTGCCTCTGTGAAGGGGAAAAAAACAGCACAGGTTAAGGTCTGCTTGAGCCTGCAGGCATAGCTAATGGCCACAAGGTGGCAGCAGAGTCACATTAGAAATCGGCTCCTTTGTCATTCCAACAACGTAAACAAAACCAGCCGAATAAAGACACTACTACACAATCTGTCCATGTCCTTTGAGACCAAACAAACAACACTGGCATTCTCTGAGAATTCCAAGCAACATTTATGTTCTGTTCCTGCTCTGCCTCAGTTACAGATCACTTTTTGACTGGGGTATATGTGAAAATGGGTCTAGTTGGAAAAATATAAACAGGAACTTCATCTGTCTATCATTTCTGTCAATCATTTCATATTACTTTTTCCATTTGTGCATTTCACACAATACCTTTTATGTGAGTAGTAATGAGGGGAAACATTTTTCAGGATAGAAGAGATAAATATTTACCTCCATCACCGAGCCTTCTGAACTATACAGGGCAGCCAGTACAGATTTCTAGTGAGAGAAACAGAAAATCATATACTTGTGTATTGATGCTACAATATAATTACACTGTTATAAGACCTCTGATAACATGTCAACCAAAGGGTGTTGGGGCCGTTGCTGTTGAATTATTGTGTATAACATATATTGTGAAAAAAAAGGTAAGATGTGCAAATTGCCCTCAAGGAGAGTGTTTGGTAATTAACTGAACAATGGAATGTGAAGTGCAGATGCCTGACACATCTTCATCTAGATTAAGATACAGCTCCACTTTGGATGCCAACACCCCTGTAAAGGGTAGAGGAATAAGGGATAAAATAAAAGCACCTGATATGCTAAATAACGTGTTAGTGGTGCTTAGTATTGGTGTTTTTTCGTGCCAGAATGATACCTTCAACAAGGACCTATCTATTTACCATGGCAAATGGGTTCCCTCAAGTGCTACTCTTAGAAATTCAGACAAGGGAATAATGGTGAAGTAACTGACACTCCGGTCACTAGCAAGATAATGTATTCTCATTCTGTACTGCACATAGGAAGTTCCTTTCCAGCAAATAATCAGTTCCAGTGAGGGCAGATGTTAATGAATATTCATTCATTTCCAATGTTAATTGATTGGTTCTGACTCTAATCACTATTAATATGTGTAGACTAGTAACTGCCAGTCACTCAGAATCAAAATACATTCTAATGAGTGAACTCTAATATATGATGATGAATATTCATGAGCACAGAGACTGAGAACTGCCCTCAATGGAGCTCTTCAGCTGGGATGGGAAGTAACAGAGACAGCTGTATCTTCTTCTAAGTGCAGTCTCTTTGGAGAGGTGGACAGCCTGTACCCAGTGCAGATCCTCACAGTGCGCCAGTGATGGCAACGTTTGGCCCGTGCTCACTGGGGCTATTCACAGGTGAGCTGAGATGAGCTCACTCAGCTCTGACCCAGGTCTCCAAAGGGGTATATACATACCACAGCATCATCAGCCCGCATATGGTAATATATTCTCAGTTTTAAAGGCTGCGAATCCAGGGCACAGTGCTTGATACAATGAGCATCTGGATAAGAGGACTCCAAAAATTGGAACTTGTGTTGCTCCTCTTATTGCTGAGATTCTTTAAGCAGCTGAATAACTAGACGTTGCACTCTGTGCCAGAGGCTGATAAATAGAGGACTGTCAATTCCGACTTCCTTCTGTCTTCCATTCTCCTTTCAGGAGGTTCAAGTGCTGTCTGCTCTGATGTGCTGGCAGTGAATGTTCTGTTTTTGGCCATGCTCTTTCACGAATGTTATTAAAAAGACAGAATTTCAGAGAACATTTTGCTTTAGTAATGAAAGTGAGTTAGATCTTTTTTTTTTTTAAATATTATGCATACTGAGTTGAAATTCTGCTCAGCAGATAGTGCACCATATAGACACAAATGATCTGAGAACTCTTTCCCTACCATCACTGGAACTCTAATTTCTAGCTTAGCAACTGTAACTCATGTCTCTAGTGACACATAGCCTCTGGTTAAAGGCAGTCTCAATGTGGGCTGCCTTAATGTGAGGTCCTTACCGAGGCCACCTGGAAGGAGTTGTTAGTCCCTCTGTGGTCTAGGTCATGGCACATGCAGGACACGAAGAGGGCAAAGATCTCAATGTCCCTGGAAGCAGTGAGAGCATCACAGAAACCTCGTTAAAGCACATGGTTTGTTTCACTGATCGAGTTACAACTTTAGGAGACAGAGTTCCTAGCTTTCAGCAATTTCAAACAGCTTTTTGTGCGAGTGTAACGATCCATACAGCTCAGAGAGTGTCTGAACACACAGGGAAAATGTGCTCAATGTCTTTTCACCAGCTGAGTCTATCTCCGCTGTCTGTTCCCTCGCACTCCACGAGCTCAGAAAGTAGACTTTAAGATCTGCCTCCAATACGCAGGCCCTGAAACTGTGTAGCATCCCCCCCCCCCCCCCCCCCCCGCCCCCACCTCACCCACATGCACACAAACGCACACAAGGGAAATCAAACAAAGATCAAATCATCTGTGGGTTATGTCAGAACACATCCAGGCACAATCAAACGAGGTGAGAGCAGGAGGCAGGTGTCAGCTCAGAGTCTTAGAATTCACCTTTAGAATGTTTCTCTTCAGTGAGAATTTGTTCCTGTGCATTCAGGACTCATTTCCTGTTGCTTTCACAGGAAAAGCACAAATTGTGAAATTTTTATTTTTACTTCTTACAAAAGACATAGCATGGTAACAGCTGAGTGTAGATCTCAGAGCTAATTTCCCACCTTGCAATTCATGCAGGAGCTAGGGGAGAGAGGAGGACAATTTCCTCATACTCAAATGTGTGAGCAGAGGTCAGATTTGTCACATTTCATATTTCATTTTCATAGTCTTTATATGAGGAGATTAATTTCACAGCTCATTAGGGGCAACAGCAAAACCCACAGGACCATACTGTTAAGTGGAACAGAAAAATACCCAGCACGTGATCCACACAGAAACATAATAGGACAATTACATTTAAAACATTTACAGCAGTTGGCATAAAGATTTCCCAAAAATTGACTCTTGTGTATCAGAACCAGAGAAACAATCTTGTTGGATAGCACTCTCATAAACCTGTAGTGTCAGGGATGGTTGATGTCAGTTGCAGCAATGCTTGCAATTGACCGAATAACAAAATCGGAGTTCTGGAAGCTCTGGAATGTTAGCGGCCTGGATACCAATAGTTTTTGCTGTCTGTCGATCTTTAACAGCCGGACGAGTTTGTGAAGAGTAGCAATGACAGATGCGATGGGCAAAAAGTAGTTTTGTGCTGGCGCAGTCGAAGAGTAGAGGCAGAGAACACAGTGAGAAATTCCTGCTGCACTCCATCGCAGAGCGATCTACTCATTACAATTCCGTCAAACAAGTGCAACCTCAAAGGAATTGGCATTCCTGAACAGCTGGCTGGCTGGTTAGACAGACATTTCTGATCTCTTTGATTCCTGATAGCGAAGTTTGTTTAATGAAGCTGTAGGAACTCCTACACAGTCGCCTGATGAAATCTCACGCCATCTGATTAACTCCAAAGAATGTAGAATGTTTCGATTTCCCGAGCATCACAGATTCCGTGTAAGCTTTTTTTGTCCCGGTTGATTACTTCCCCATTCGATGCACCTGTGATCAAAAAGGACCACAGGTGTCTGAATGACGTGTGATCATTACATTTGATGAAGTGTTCACTGACTGTTTGATGCAGTATCTCTTAGCTTTTTTTCACTTGTTGACTGAAGAGTTGTTTCCATGGAGGGATGAGGACAGCTGATGTCACTGCGAGTGAGCAAGTGGAAAAAGTGTTCTCCCTTTTCACAGGGCTTGGAAGGAAGAAGAGTAGATATTTCCCTTACTTCCTTTACCTCACCCCTCAGCCATCATGTGAACATGCACACTGCTTCTGCTTAGGCCTGAAAAGCACTGTGCCTCTGTGGCTCAGCACTCTGCACAGGAAGGGGTATCCGCATACGTTTCCATAGAATGATACATTTACTCCTATAAAGGAGCTTTTTGCATTCTCCAGCGGTTGGGGAAATGTCATTTGTCACAATAGGTGCAATACAAATAGCAGTTATCTATACATTTCCTTCCATTTCTTGGCAAACCAATGTTTACTAAAGAGAAGCATTACAATAAAAGACATTTATTCGTTGTGCTGTTCATTTATGGCAGGTGTGTGTAAACACAGATTTCATGATTCCACATTCCATGCAGTGGAAACACCACATCTACTTCCTTTTGGTCAGGTTTGGACAGACTGAGTGTCAGGTCCGAACGTGAGCCACAGAGACCTCCCAGGCTGACCTACACCTGGGAGGTAATGTAAACACAACAAAAACCACAGGCAAATTGTGGTGTAGCTGAAACCAGGCTAGTGCAAACATGAATAGTAATAGAATAGTACTCCTTCCCCAGTAAGCCGGAGAAAAACAGATTACTGTTCTTATCCAAGAAGTTAGAGCGAAATGGACAAATACTCTTGCAGTAAGTAAATAGGAATGTAGCGTTATTCTCACTAGAGGTGCAGTAGTTGGAGAGAGGTCAGAGCAGTATTCTTACTCGAGGTAGTTGGAGAGCTCCAGGTTCTTGTAGAGGAGATAGCAGAAGTGGGAGACGGAGAACGCATGCATCCAGTTGTGGTAAGGAGGGTCCCTGTAGCCCTTCTTCACCATCAGACAGAACCTTCAGGAATGAATACATCATCACCAACTGTACTCACAACACCATCGATTGCTCTCACATAATGAATAATATACTGTCATCACCATCGCTACACTTGTACAATTGCACACAGTACAATTACACTCACTCCATCATCAACTACACTGACATCGTTGCCCATAATCTCACATCATCACTCGCTATGCTCACATAATAGCCCATTCACTGTCAATCTCTGCTACTATACTCAGATCATTATCACGTCTAGTCAAATCGTCAAGTACACACTACGCACAACACATGTTCAAAATATTTTCAAGGCTGTTAGCTCCATAATAAAAAAGGTTATAAATGAGACTTTATGTATTATTAATGGTGTAATCCATCACTGCTAAATTAAACATGAAGTGTTTGCGTATGGGCGCACCATTATTTGTTAATTTTATGGTATGAATTATTGATGGACGCCACGTATCGCTAGGCTATTGACACGCCATTAATACTTAATTGCTAAAAAGAAAACCACAAAGCAAACAACACGGTTTGATCATTGGGGTATATTCTCCATGGTTTCTGAAGAGAACGAAGTGGTGAATGCTGGAGGCAGCAGGAATGGAAAACAGTAAAAAAAAACTGTAGTGATGTAGAGCATTGGAAAGAGTGTCATGTGAGAGGCAAACATGCAGAAGCCCACCTGGCCAGCGTGTGCAGGTCAATCTTGTAGGTGTTGATGAAGCCCATGTCCTCAAACATGCTGAGAATTCCCTGTGGAGTAAGAGGACAGAGAGATGAGGCGTACACATACACACATGCACGCACAAATATGGACGCGTGCATTCACACATCTGTATATGCGCATGCACACACACGCATACACACGCTTGTACGTTCTCACCATGGGCGTGTTGTCGTCTGGAAGGGACCGGGGTGTGTAGGTGAACTCGGCGAAGTTGGGGTGGATCTTGGCCACCGGCTCAATACCATTGCTCAGCAGTTTGGTCACCTCCTCTTCTGACACCTGCCATGGGTCAGCTATTGATTACTACACCACAGCCTGCAGACACAGGCTCTAGAGCAGACAGGCCTTAAACCAGGAGCACACTGGATACGAGCAAATGGTGGCATGTGAGGAACACAATTAATGCAACACCACCTTTCTCTTGCAAACATCTCATTCATAGTGACAGTTCTTTATTTATCATGAAAAGACAACAGACGGCACACTTTTTGCTCCTGCTTAGGAGTCTGAAAAACTAGGAAGACTTTCCCTTTGAGCATGAAAAAAATCTCAATTTCACCCTCACAAACTTTATCTGATTCAAACAGGCATAGGTGTGGACGTGTGAAGCCACACGGTTTTACCTTCATATGGTACATCATCATCTCGTTGGCAAGGTGACTCCTGAACTGGGCCTCATGAACCTTCTTGTACAAGAGAGACTGCAGAAGACAAGATTCAGTTACTGCACAAAGCATCATTGGTAATGATTTTTTTAACCCTGAGAACTGCTTCAATATTTAAATGTAAAACAACAGAACTAAATGAAAAAAATATATTTAACATACTTTGCAACACTGTGACAGAATCACAATCAGTTATTTAATCACTAAATGAAAAAATTAGGAAATATCATTAAGATTGACGGAAAGAGAGATGGGCCAAAAATAAGTGAGTCACACATAACACACACACATAAGAGACTTCATGTTCTCTAATGTGTACACTTACATGAGCAATGCTGATACCACAATATATGGAGAAGGCAGTGGCCAGGTCCTCATCAAACCTGTTGAACCACGGTCCATTGGTCTTATTGACCAATTCAGCAACTCCAATGACCTCTGTTGAGAGAGAGAGAATAAGAAAGACTTGCATTTACAATGTCCTGTGCAACCATTCAGCAACCCATCAAGACCCGTCAAGATGAGTTGCATATGTTCTCTGCAACTTAGACTTGTGCTGCCCATTTCCTCCAATTCAGAGTTTCTCAAATAAGTCCCCCTTATTCACTTTTCAGACAAGTATTAAAGGCCTACACTGAAGGGCATGAATAAAGAAGTGACTAAGAATTCCTGCTTCACTTCTGGAACCCTGGTACAGTGAGGGGTGAACAAAAGAGATCATCCCTAATCACAGTCGCCACTGTACCCTCTGCACTGTGAGACATCACTTTATGCTGGATGTAATTTTTTTCCAAGTTTATTTAGGGCTAAACCTTGAGATACTTCAACCTGAACAGGGTCAGAGGACACACCACTTCCAAAATAGAAAGCAATTTCAGCAATCACTGGAAGTACACAGTTAAAATGATTTAAAACTGTGATGAACAATTAAATGTCAGATGAAAACAGTGATTAAGATTCCCACAAAGTACTGACCTCTTAATATAGGTACTGGTTATCAAAGCTGTCTGAGTAGTCTATGAATCACCTTCTGCTTTTAATGTTTATTTGCTTAGCTTCCTTTGATTTCCTTATCCAGGGTGATTCCCATAACCATTGTACACATTATACCTTCATGCAAAAGAATGTTTATAAGAAACAATTCCTCAGATGTACCTTGTGTTAGTACAGAAATACATTTTTAAAGGTCAAATCCATTATGTAATTATTTGAATTACTATTTGAATTATGAAACGCACCACCTAATGACCATTTACATTAACAAACATGCAATGAGCAGTGATATGCACTAAGCATTAGTATGTCACAACATGTGCTCAGTAGCACCTTAAGCTTGCCAGAATCCAAATTGTCATGGTAACGTATCTACATCGTTGGATGACATGAGAGTGAAAAAAATTGGAACTAAGGACGACTGAAATATATCTAGGTTTTAGTAAGGAGTAAAAATAATGTCAGTACAACAAATCTGCCTGAAAACAATGCATAAAGGGGGACATAATTGTGTGGAACTATAAAATGGAGGAAATATGACTCAAAGATAAACCAAGAAGCCACAGAAAGGCTGATTCTGCAGCCTGAGGAGGTGGATTGCTTAAGTCTTAGTGAATTGTGGTGTAACAGTGAGCCTGCTGATGAAAAGCAATACCCAGCTGTGTGGTCCAGGGAATGTCCAGAGAATGTCTCATGTGTGCAAAAGACATTTATTTAGTTTTTCATATTAATTTAATATTATTTTTAATATTATGTTCATTTATTTTGTTTGAATTCATTCATTATTATCATTACATTTGTTGTGTTATTTCAACACAGGCTGTGGCAATATAACTGCGTACTTGTCTTGCCAATAAAGCCAACTGAAACTGATATTGAACTGCGAGAGAGAGAGAGAGAGAGAAAGAGAGAGAGAGAGGGAGAGAGGGAGAGAGAGACTGCAGTCACAGGGAGAGAGAGTGACCAGAAGCCAGAGAGAGAGAGAGAGAAAGAGTGAGCAAATGGCAGGCACACAGGCAGGCAGACACACACTTGAGTATTTTCCCTACTGTGAGGCTTTGGTTTTGTCTATGCTTTTCTCTTTTCTTGTGTTTTAGTATGTGGGGAACGGGCGAGGGTAGACCGCCAAAGACGTCATTTCTTAATGAGCTCTATCTTGTTCTTTCCCAAAATGAATATTAGCCTGCAGTCTGTGATGGTCTCCCGCTCTGGCGCCATGGTGGCCAGTGATAATTATTTATTTCACACTTATGCTTTATGCTTATTTAGCACAACGAGTGCTATGAGATACTATTGCACAAAAATTTATGTAAGAGATTTTCAGTTGTTAAGCCAGTGTACCAATAAAAATTAAAACCAACTGTTTCCACTTAAATTGCTACACATCATTTCACTTTACGGGGTGCACTGGAACAGACAGGATTTGCTTATCCCTTTTAGGTTTTTCTTCCGGCTTTGCATTCCTTTTGTACCTGAATCTGCCTCTGAACTGATTTAGCTGTCCACTGCACCCAACTTTCAATGTAAAATGAAAGAATTGCTTTAGCTGCTGTTCAGTCTCGGCTTTCACTGGAAGTAAATTAAATGACATAGCTTATAAATTCTTTATGGTAAACCTCGAAGCAAATCACCAATGACACTGTCACTCACATATGCCTTTAGAAGCTTAAGAGGTTTTTTTTATTACTTGTTGCCTTTTACGAAAGGGAGGCAGTTTTGATGCAGGGACGGAGAATGATGGATGAGAGCCCATAGCCGGAGAAGAGCGGCCGTGGTCTGGGCAGTGACGAACACGCGGTCCTCGCGGTGATAGCGAGACTCACGCACACACACACACACCTTCTGCTCCCTCCGCTTCCCCACACGACCCCGTATTAAGCGACGCAGACGCGATTCTTATTTCATTTCGCGCAAAAGCAACAAAGACAGGGTCATTTCTCACGGGGGGATGGCAGCGCTCCGCGGAGCAGACGGATGTTTATGCGGCCGCCGCCTGTTGTAGGAGAAAGCTCGGCCTCCTTTGAGGGGGAGCGTGCAGGAGCGGCGGAGACAGAGCACATTCATCAACACGACGGCATGGGGAGCACATTAATCTGCATGTCCCCGCCAGGGCCTGACTGACAGGAGGCACGTTCGGATTCCAACTGCCGCACTGAACGAGGAACTTAACGGGCAACAGCAGCCAGTAATTACAACTGGTCGTCCTGTACGAGAGGTTTTGCTGAAGGACACGAAGTACACCGGTGAAAGAGTCTCACCATTATTCTCGTCCTTTATGGGGAAGCAGAGGATGTTGCGCGTGCGGAAGCCGGTGCTGTCGTCCACCCCCCTGTAGAAGAGCGGGTGCGAGTAGGCGTCCTTGATGTTGAGGATCTTGCCTGTGGTGGCCACATGGCCAGCGATCCCCTGATCGGCTGGGATCCGGAACTCCTTCTGTTAAAGAACACAAAAAACAGCGTTGCACAAATGTTGCTGTTAGCTGCCACTGGAAGGTCTCCACTGTGATTCTTCCACATGCTCTATCGACAAAGGAAACAAAAATATCCTTTTCAAAATATTGTTTTTTTTCTTTTTTTGTCTTGGAAGAGCTGATTAAGGCTGAAACAGCACATACCTCATCATCATTCACCACCCCGCCATCAAACACCTTGGCCACCAGTTCATGGCTCACCCTGTCCAGGAGGAACACTGAACAGCTGTGTGTATACAAGAGGAGGGGCAAAGACAGGAAAGAGGGCGTGGTCAACAACTGCAGTTTTCGCATTCCTTGGTAGACTGCCTTCCACCTCTGCTCTTATTCTCATTTCCATTAATGATATTGATTGCTGAGATTGATTACTGTGCTACTGACCCTGTATTGAGTCATTGCAGTTATGCTGATGAAGTGAAGATGACCTAGAGGTTAATGCAGGCACTAATGTTCATTGACTGGGGCTCTAAAGAGCAAAGGTGTCTTATGAGAGGTGTAGTCACTCAGAAGGCCAGTGTAATGTTGTGATAGTACATTCTTCAATGACTGCATTAGCACTCACATCTCAGCATTGCTGAGGTTTCTGGCTTCTATGATGATCTCTTGCAGCAACACTGATACGTCATCTAGGGGGAAATAAGAGTAAGAAGAGGTTAAAATTGTGGCATTCTGCATTGTCTGTTTTGCTTCGAATAAAAAAAGACAGGAAGGGGGAAAAAAACACAAAGCACACTTACCCAAGTGCGTGAAGAGGTTTTTGGCAACTTGCAGCAGTGCCTAAGCAAACATAAATAAACACAAGTGGCATTTGTGAGTGAGATGTGGCCCTTGTGTGCCAGGCACACGGACAGGTGGGAGGAGGTGCTACAGTTTGTGGTGAAAGCCCCAGAGTGCTTCACCATTATATCCCCTCCCAGGCATTACACGCTGGCATGGCCACCTGCTGGAGTAACCTTGGCAACGGTCTGCCACAGACACCAGCGCCACTCTCAAAAGCAGAGCCTTAAGAAATATCCCTGGCATGAAGGTGCACATCGTTATGGGTGATGAGGAAGAAGAGAAAGACAAAACGTCAGCTTCCTTCTGCCTCATTACTGTGTCACATCTTACTGCATCACAGACGCCTTACATACAGATACAGATCTATCATACAGTGTGGAAAATAATTTGAATGACCACCAAACTAGAGGAAGTGGAACTGTGGAAGCAAAGAGGCCCTCAGTGCTTCTCTGAGGATGTTATCACTCCAAAAGCCTTGCACTGACCCCTTCCCTCTACTTCCCTCTCTGGATACCTTGATTATTAGTTTCTACATCCAGGCAAAAACACATACCCATTCTCCAATAATGGTAGATGCATGTGTGTTCACTTGGAGGGAAAAGGACTAGAACATGGCTGAGCAGTCTCCTCCCTCTTTTTCTACCCTCTGTCCCCTGCCCTGACTCACATCCACTGAGTCCCTTGTGAGTAATAATATTGGGCACGAAGTTGGCGTGTTGAAGGGAGGAGGGTGACTTCAGCAATGGTCCCAGAGCACTTTGCTAAAATGCAAGGCGTCAGCTTTGGAGAGCCTTCATTTGCATGTCAGAGTCGGGGAGTGCCACGGGATGGCTCGATGGAGCCACAGGTCCGCGCTGGAGGGCTCTGGGCTCCCCTCTCTTTCTCTTTATCTCTCTCTCTCTCTCAGTCACTCAGAGAATTTCACTGGAGGCTGCCTGCTTTCACATGAGTGAGTTTTCAAGTTAACACTTCTGCTGCTCTGTGTCAGCTGAGAGTCTCTGGATGGTGCCCCCTCCTGCTCCTGTCGTCTCCGGCTCATTTGTGTTCCTGCTACATGTCCTTGACAGAGCACCCCTTACACACACACACACACACACAGACACAGTACAACAGGCTGGAGGCTTTCAGTAACTGGGCTGAATCATGCAGTGAGTACCAGTGAGACAGGATCCTCTTACCTGGCACTCAAACTTGAGTTTCTGTTCCTTCTGGAATGCCAGCGTGCTGGTCAGCACCGTGGAGGTGTAGCAGAAGCAGTGCTGGATCTTGCGTTCGTCCGCCTCCGTGTACCTGCAGAGGAGGGGAGGGAGAGACAGAAAGGAAACTGCACTCACTCACTCTCTCTCTCTCATGCTTGAGAAAAAAAAGCCCCCCTTCTCCCTTCTCACGCATGTTCCCTCTCTGGCGTCACTGCAGGGCCTCAGCAGGGCGGTAAGTGCGTCAGCACGCCACAGACACACAACACTGTGCCTCTGTGTGGCCCTGACCCGAGCCGGAGAAAGCCACACGCTCCAGGAGCCGGAGGAAGGCTTTCCCAACTGCAGCGCTGGCGTCAGGATTGCGTCACTTTGTGCTCAGTTGGCAAAAGGGAAGGAGGGGGGGGGGGGTCTGCCGGTCCCCACCCACTCCTTTGGGACCAATGGTCTTCCAGGAGGTGAAGCTCTCCTCAAATAACATCACTTACAATCATACGCCTAGCAGATGTCTGCATCCTGCCAAGTTTACTTTTCTACTACACATTCTGCATGCTATTTATCCAGCTTACTGTAGGATTTTACAAGAACGGAGTGCAGGTGAGGCTTAAGAATGAAAAACAGCACAGCATCGGAGTTCCTTCCAGGACGTGGTCACAGTCCAGCCCAGCACCCAAACCACTACCCCACACATGCCCGAAATTTTAAAACAAAAATGTGATCATGGAGAGGTCACTCTGTGTCCAGGACTAGAGACCAGTTTCCCAGAATTAATTCTGTATGATACAACTGCTGCCGAGCCAGTCTGTGACTGGGTAACATAGCAGCGACAGTGTATAGTATTCCAGCTGTACCTGCTTGAATAAATAAATAACCAAATAAGACATCACCTGGCCCTTACCCTCTCCTCCATGAATGAGAGGTCACCAGGACATTAAAGCAGCACCTGGACATGCAGAAGGAAAGCTACAGTGGATTACAAACTCATCCCCCCCTCTGATCAGCTAAGCACCAGAGTGATTTGTGAGGAGGACACTTTGGGTTATGTGTTCCCCCTGTGCCCTGTGCAACTGTGAGTTGCATTGATCTGAGATCAGTGCTACTGAGGGGAGTATGGGGAGAGAGGGCACCATTGGGAAAGCACCCCAAGGGTGTGACATGACGACGATAAAATGTGAAAGCACTGTTGCACGGAACAGCGGTGAGAGTGGGAGTGAACGTCTTCAGAGAAGCTCCCTGGCGGCTCTCCCTCAGGGCCTTGTGCAAATGTTTACTCTCAGTCTCCTTGTTAATACAGTGAGCTCTTGAGGTGCCCGTCTGGAGGAAGGGAACTGATTCAATAACATTGTGCTTGTTCTTTTTATTAGCTCTGTTCTCCCTCGCCAGCCTGCCTCGCTACTCTGTTAAACCAAAAATCAACTTGCGATATATGAACTGCCGGCTGATTTTCAATACTCCCAAGTTTAAAAAAAAAAAACAGGATTATTTAGAAATTCACTCCTTATCACCTGGGGTTTCAGGCTGGGTAGAAATCCCTGGGGCCTGAGGCATTTTTAATGGTGCCGGTTCTACTTGAAGATTGAACCAAGCCTGCCAGCATTGGGATCATATGTCTAGGACCTGTCTCTGAACACCAGTGCCACAAGAGTTCATGCATCCAGGATCTGTCACTATATACCCAAGTGCGGTGGAATATTATTCTTTCACACATGCCCCTTATCCAAAGTCAAAATCTTGTGTCTGTAATAACGAGCTGACATGGAGATTATGTGCGGTTTTACCAAGGCTCAGTCATAAGTGAAAACATATGGTTTAAGGCTTTGCAAAAAGAGGGGGCTGAAATGTTTAGATACCCAGGAGCCAAAATGACAACAGCAACGCCGGCTGGAAATCAGTCTACTAGACGCAAGCGTTTAAACAGATCTCCCCATTCCACACGCGGCAAAGCCTGTCTGATTGATGCTCAGACTGTAGGCAGCAGGAAAATTACTTCGCTGCAGGCATCTCTACCTATTTTACCAGGGCTGCATTACGGAGATACCGGGAACACTGCAGTAAATAATAAAAGCTGGAGCAGCATTTTAATGTGCAGGGGCCCCCAGGAACCACCTCATCATATCCCCCGTAACCCTGTTTAACTCCATAACGGACCCATACTGCCAGTCAGTCTGCATTTACACAGGGGAGGGCGGCCCGCACTGCTAGGTGAGAGAGGCCAGGGCCATTCCTTCACACACACAAGCAGCACTTTGTAATGAACCTGTGTTTCATGGAGATAACCACCCTCAGACTCAGCAACATGAACATGGGGGGTTGTGAGGTTACAGACTGAGGCTATAGAAAAATGTGAAAAATTAATATTCCCCCCACCTTACAGGTGCCCCCTCCCATCACATGCTTCACACATGCGGACAGGTGTTGAGCCGATAGTACTGTAGGGTGAGGTCTGACGTGCAACCAATCATGACAGAGGGATGCAAACAAATGGTTCCTGCCTCCTATTGTGAAATGTACTGACTGCACATGCTGTCATGCTCTCCATCCAAATGTTCTTCTCTGCACCCATTTACAGGGAGAGTTCTGAGCTGTTAAAGCACGGCTTCGTGCTGAGGCTTTCTTTTGGCAGACAGCAGCAACTAGTGTCCTGACATAAAACGAAATGTACCCCACCCCCCAACCCCGATACAACTTGACAGGCACAGTGAGATCCAATGAAGCTCTGGAAAAGCAGACGGGCAAATTCAGGCAAGAAGCCCATAGCTGTACTGCCAGCTCAGGTAATTTACTTTCCCCCACCGTCCAACACAGCTGAATGCTGCCACACACACACACACACACACACACACACACACATACACACACACATACAGTGCTGTGCTGACAACCTGCTTAAGCCCAGGGTGCACATGGAGAATAACAAGCAAAGCATTGTGGGCAGAAGACGTATTAAGGTTGAAATTTATGATGCTTTAGGGCTTATGTGCCCAGGCTTTGACACAGTGATATGGCAATGATGACTGAGATTCCACAGCTCCAGTGATTTATGTCTGGAGGGCAGCTACTCTCAGGCCTTTGTGCCATTACACTAGTTTTCACTGTCTCTGAAACCAAAAACATCTTCATTGCTAAGATAAATAAAGTCAAGAAAGCAAATGTATGTATGCAAAGAGATTAAAAGTATAGCTGTGCTGGCAGGTTTAAAAAGCAGCTTATAAACAGCATGTTACTAGTCGAGATAGCATCAGTGATAATTTACTTCTGTTTTGATTTTGAAAAGCCCGGATAATTCTGACAAAAGTTCACTTAATGTGAACTCTGCTCAGCGTCTTATTTAGTCTCATTGACACCCTTCCCATCATGCCTCGGGAAAGGTCCTGTGCCGTTCCCAGGCACCCTGCTAATGCACTACAGCACCACAAATCTGACTGACTCACCTCTGGCCCCCTTTCTTGTTGAAGGCGCATGCCAGAGCCACCACTTGAGAGGTGGCCCGACTGACAACAGGCACACACAGCATGGAGTGTGCCTCGAATCCCAGCATGCTGTTCAACTGCCGGTGTTCCTCCTGTCACAGAGAGAAAGAGACAGACAGAGATTTTATTATATACAGAATACTGTTCTGTAATTCTATTTGTAGATGCACTTTACACTATATATGACTGCTTTGGCAATACTGCTTTAGCTTGTCCTGCCAATAAAGCACTAATGAATTGAATTTAATTAAACTGAACTGAGAGCAAGAGAGATGGGGAGAGAAAGGAAAAAGGAGGGGGGGAAAGAGTGAATGTGAAATGAGAGGGAGAGACAAATGAGAAAAAAAACAACATTTTTCACAGAGTGAATTAAAAATGTGCTGCATACAGATATCTGCCCTTCCTCTGCAAAGGAGCCAGAGATAAAGGCCGGCCCCGCCGTCTCTGGTGGGGTCTGCTCTGTTTCCCAGCCAATTCATTCCTCACTCCCAGCCGTCCCTGCGGCAGTTTAAGGACACAGGCTCTGTGGCCGCTCTCCAGAACACCGCCGTAGGGGAGGCGTCGATTTTCCTCTCAGAACACCTGCACGCGTGCACGCATCTCAGCTGACTGAACAAGTGGATCTGCTGGGGAGGGGAAGGTAGGCCTGGCTCATGTTGCTCCAACACCTGTGAAACCACACCGACTTCCCGCACTTCTGTGGCCGGTTCATTACATTCCAGACAGCGGCCCCAGAGGAGACGTTCATCCTTCTGAGAAAGGGCGTGCCCCAGTAGCATGCATCTCATCGTGATTGGTCCACCGGGTCCCAGCAGGCCTCCAATTATATACAAACAAGCCCTTGTTGCCTTTTCACAGCCAGTGTTTATCTCAGTTAAAGACAACAGAGAGCCAGCAACTTTCTCCTTCTCTCTAGCGGGCTTCACTAATGTGGATAATGACTGGGCTTTCGTCTCCGTTCAACAACAGCTGTGCGTGCAAACACTTGACGTGCTCTATTAATGACCAATTAGGGGGAACAGCCCAGCACAGCTGGGTGGAACGTCTGGCAGATGTATACAATCCCTCTCTCACCCAAGCAACTACTTCTGAGTTTGCCTCTCGACATTGCCCTTCATGAGGATGCTGTGTATGTACGTGTTAATGGAGAGGTTTTCCTTTGATAACTTTGTGACTCTGTCTGGACGATACAAAACTATGCCTACTGACACTAGAAGTAAATGGAAATTAGTGGCAGAAGGGAGACTTGCAGGGTCAGAGAGAGACAAAGACACACACACATACACACACACACACACACACACACAGACTGAGAAAGAAAGAGAGAAAGATGTGTCTTTGAACTTACTTGACTGACATCCCCCAGAGTGATGGGTTTCTTCTTCTCCACCACCTGCCCAAAGCGACCGAACATCAGCTGTGGAATGAAACGCAAAGTGGAGAGAGAAGTGGATGAATTCATGCACTCTGTGCTGTTAACACCTGACAGACACCGATGAGTGCTCTCTTCATCAGCCTTTCCTGTGTTTCTGCCCGTGTTCCCTCTCTCACTGTCCTGCCTCTGGTAATGGGTTGCTATGTGCCCCCACCTCAGCAAGGACAGGGACCTCAGAGGAACTGAAATAGACAGTCCAGAGCAGAGTTGGGGTTCTGATCCAGGGTGTCGCCAGGAGTGTGTGGTGGGTATCCATGGAAGAATTTCAGTGTCAAATTAATGGAGTATAGATGGGCTGGAAAGTGATGTGAATTTCAGGCAGCTTTGTCAGTGCCGTTTCTGTGGCAACTGCCAAGTGTGAACGGGAGCTGGTTCAAAACGTAGTTTAGAGATTCTGCACGGCAGTTTCTCACTGCTACACAGCAGTGGCTTCATATTCAAAACCCATGGGTGTGCAGTGATTGCTTGTGTGGACTTGCATTTATAGTGCTAGATTAACAAAAATGTTGCTTCATCCACCTGAAACTGATGGCACACACTCACCTAACAATGCTGAGTATGACATACAAACAAATAACATATCTTGTCTTGCACTGGTCATAACCACAGAGAAGGAATCTTATGCCACTGCCTGTCTTCTTAATACTGGGGCAATTCCCAGTGTACTTCAGAGATTCATTACCTTTCATGAATGCAAGGTAGCTGTCACAGAGTGTGCCATTCTGTATACCTGTACATTGTAATGAGGCTGCACTTGAGCATTCACTGTCTGCTTCATAATAAAAGATGTCATCCCTTCTGTTCTCAAATCTGTGGGTACACTCAGGTTGGGGAGGGCTGGGGAACTCACCGGAAAGCTGATCTCTTCCTCCAGAACTTTGTCTCCAACCACCTATGGAAAAAGAGAACATATCAGGGTTTGAGACTTACCCTACACATTTCAACTGCATTTAACTGAACATCAATAAGAATAATGTATCGCGGTGAAGAGAATGCAGAATCCGTCACTGTAGAGTATGTGTATGCTTATGAGAGACAGCATTGTGACAGTGTGTGTGTGTGTGTGTGTGTGTGTGTGTGTGCGCGTGTGTGTGTGTGTGTGTGTGCGTGCGTGCGCGTGTGCGTGCGTGTGTGCTTGCGCGTTTGAATGCGTGTGTGTGCGTGTGTGTGCGAGTGCACACGTGTGTGACTGGGTCTGCTCAACTCAGTGAAGACAAATGCCACCAGAGAGAATGTAATCAGAGCAGAAATACTACCTGGCAGAATAGCTGGTGATTGTCCTCTGATACCAGCAGCAGACAACAACATAATGACTGCGTCTCCTGCTGCAGCTGTGGAAAGAGGTCATCAGTCAATTAGTATGTCTTTGTCCGTTTCTGCCTCAGAAACAGTGTCCCCTCTGCTACTGCCCCAACACATACACTGTGCCTCAAAAACAGCAAGTTGCCTGCTTGTTTCATGGTATGAATGGTCATGAAAACCTGGCATCACAAATACCTTGCAGTTTAAAGTCACGGCAGGATTAGCCACCTGCCCTGAATTGCCAACCATACACAAAGTACATAATTCAAGGGACAATGTGGAGTGTACAGCTCCTCAAAGACTACAGGAAAACAAGGACACAGTGAGATGTCATGCTATGCAGACTAAAACCTTCCATTTCCAACTCCCAACAATGGGGAATTAACAGATTAGACAGTAAACCTGCATGTGGAAGTAGAAAAAAGCAAATGGATGATTCTGAATGGTAACTTTGCATTGTACCCTAAGCCTGTTTGAGGGAGACAATGCAATGCAAAGTGAATGCAAAGTGAATGCGCGTGTGAAAAATGAAACTGAAATTGTTTTTTTTTTCTCTTTCTCACAGGAACCAATTGGCTACTGACTACTGCACACACACGTGCACACACACACACGCATGCATACATACATCCATACATACATATGCATGTATGTATATACAGAGAGAGACAGATACAGATAGTGTTCTGCCAATGAGAGGGTTTAAGGCTGTGAGCTAACATGAAGCAGGTCAAACAGGGAAAATGCTCTTGTCTCCTGTGTTTGGACAACACTCTGTGACAGTTGGTAGTAAAAGAAAAGACAGAAACTGATTCTTTACCTTGATGTACAGTATATACAGTAATTGACCACAGTAAGAGTTGTCTGTGTGCATTCTGATCATGACCATTGAGTTGAAATGCATTAATTCTTTAAAACAAATTGAAAAACAAATAATTAGGGCTGATTGTGCAGGTCTATCTTTGATTATAGACAGAAACACGAACAAATTTTTCTATCTGTACCAGATAACAATGTTTTCTTACCCTGTGCTTCAGTGCCACTACACAAGCATTATGAATGATACTTCATAACTTATTGCACATAAGCTTGAAAAAAACAATCTAACAGAAATACATTTCAAATATGTCTTGGATAGTGTGCCTTTAGTGACCAAACTAACATGCTTCTGGACACCAAGCAAAGACTGATGTCGCAAGGAAAAATCAAAGAGGTTTGCAGAAAAGGATGAAACATTTTCACAGCAAGTATATCCAATGACTCCACAAAAAGCATGGGCATAATGACTATTATTCTGAGACTCACAGCAGCAGCACATGAAAGCTGTCCCAATGTGTATACACACGCAACAGTAAAGTCTCTTCATTCCTGCTCTCCCCTGCAAAAGGTGTGCAGTGCTGTGGGTCTGTCAGCAGGGGTCACTCTGAGTGTGTATGTGTGTGCGCATGCGCGCGTGTGTGTGTGTGCGCATGCGCGCGTGTGTGTGTGTGTGTGCACGCGCGCGTGTGTGTGTGTGTGAGTGGGTGTGCTTGTGTGTGTTTAGGGGGTTAAGGGGACCACAGGAGGATCAGAGGGCAAAACAGAGCGAGGCTTGACCAAGCCTGTGAGGACTCTGTCTAAACACTGATAAGGCTTTTATGCTAATACTGGCGGCACAGCTGGTGGCCCCTGGAATACAAATCAGGGGCTGTGGCAGAGTTTGCCTCTGTCTGCTGTCAAAAGAATGATTCTTTCATTTCCTTCAGGGAAACAGGGGGTTTGGGAGGGTGCTGGATTTGTTCAGAGGGGGTGGGTAGTTCACATCAATCTGCCATATTATCATTCTAATAACAATAACAAATAATCAAAGCAGCAATGAAGCTGTCAGTCTGTCTTATAACCAACAGGTTGCAGGTTTGACTCCCAGATGAGGCACTGCTATTGTAGTCATGAACAAGGCACATTGTATCTGTTTCAGTTTATATCTAGCTGTACATAATGGAAAGGATGCAAAATGGTAAGCTGTTTAAGTCCTGCTGGATTGATGCATCTGCTAAATATACAGACAAATAAAGTGAATTTAATTAATTTTATACAAATGGAGCAACTACACACTTCATACTGCCTAACACTGCATAGCAATGGAACAGTAAGGTTTTGGGCATATACAGCAACAGCTGCAATCGGGATAACTGTGCAAACCTTCTCCCCTCTTTAAGGTCCCTAGCAGCGAAGCTGCTGTGTCACAGTTGGCCTGGATTAGGCCCGCCCAGCAGCAGCTGGGAAATGTTTACCATGCATACACAGACAATGTCAACACAGAGCTACAGGTGAGTTTACCTGTCTGTCCTCTTCCCAAAAAAGCAAAAAACAAACAGATACAAAAGCAGACTTTGGAGTGACAGCATCAGATAACACAGTGACCTGGAACTAGAGCAGAGGAAACAGTGGCATGGCTGCAATCAGTGAGGATTTCTCTAAAGCCCACATCATCAAATGTCATTACATTCTGTGGGTCAATGGTATTTCAGCAAGGTACAATTGGCTACAATTTCAGGTAAGTGGGGAGCGAATGTCGCAACAACCGGACCATTAAAAAAACCACTTGTTCTAAAGCATAGACCACACTGTTGCCAATCTGGTGAAAGATCGTGATTGCTAAGGATAAGTTGCAGTTATGGAGACATTGAAGGGAATGGCATTAAATTTAAGGGGTAGATTTTGTCGATATGCCTTGTTTTCAGCAGAAGAACATTGATCACGGGCCCTTGACAAGTTCTCTGGAGCACTGAATTCCATCACAGCGACTGACTAACTTTACCATCCAGTGGGTCTCCAAGGGCAAAGCGCTTCAACTAGAACCTGTTATACGCCTTCATGTTTTTGAGTGGAAGCCAGAGAATGGAATTTATGTAAGTGAGAAAATGCAGAGTGATAAAATTCTGTTGGACACACTAGCCATTTGAATGAGGATGAAGACTAGCTGCACAGTCACATAATAATAGTCAAAAAGTCAAATTAGGGCTGCACTCTGTGAATACATTTTGGAATACAGGAAATGTGAAGCCCCAGTAATTGCTTGCCATGCCCAATACTGTGTACACGGAACTGTGTGCACATACGTCTGTGTGCACAGGTCGTTCAGTTTGCTCAGAACGGTGCAGGAAGAACAGTAGATGTGCCTCAGTGACGAGAAACTGGGATGCATTGTTCTTCACCAAGGACTGGCTTCAGGATTGTGTGACTAGGCAGGTGTCTGTGATTAAAATGAATGCGTGCTTCCATGTAAAATAATTCATGGGTGCTGCATTGTTATTTTTTACAATGATTTTTCATTAAAAATTGATGCATATAGGTTATACTGTCCCATGTTAATGTCCATTTTTAAATTATTATTTATTACAAAACAGTTATGTGCCCCTTTTCTGAAAATAAGCCTTGTTAAAAACTGGAAATATCTGCTGAAAATAAATGTTCATTTTATCCATCAAAACTATTTTGCTGACTAGCACTATAACTTACATAGTTATGTTATAGAGGCAGACAGACTTCAGCTGCTGAACGGACTGAATGAGTTCAAATGAGGCTCTGCTTTAGTGCATTTCTTATTCTTACGAAAAAAAAACAGCACCTTTGCACAATCATCACAATTTTCATCACAATTTCCCAAGAGTTCTTGCAATAACTGACAGGAAACAGTTCAATTAAATATCCACTGAGGGCTCAGCCAGCCTTGGCATGACAAAATGCCCAGGCAAAACCCTGCCCAAAAACGTCACTGTTGTCATGGTGTGCCATACAAGGTGATATGACAACCACCCACCTTCACGGATATTTTATATTTTCAAAACCCATCTGCAAAACGTAACAGAGAGAACACAGTGATAGTGACAGCTTAAGCTGGTTTATACATGTCGTATGCAATAGCAGTGTGTTTCTTATTTCCAGAATGTTTCACATCTGGTTGTCAGTCCGCAGACAGGGGGAGGGGTGGTCTAGCGGGGTGTGGGAGGGCTGTTGGGCATGGCTCCAGGCCATCGGGCACAGCAGCAAACCATTAGCAGGTGCTGGAAGCTACACTTAGTGATTGCCAGCCTGCACCCTCTCTCTCTCTGGCTCTCCATGCGGAGGATGGGTTTATGATTGGGCGGGCACAGCAGTGAATGGCGCAGGTGCCGGACGCTGCTCTCAGGGATCGCCAGGCTGTGCCCCTCCCCCTACCCTCCAGCTTCCCCTCTCCCCACCCCCCCTCTCTAAGATGAGTTTGTGTAATCACGGAAGGCAGATGGGGTGAAAGGCACAGGTGTCAGAGGCTGTGCTGTGACATTGCAAGGCTGCCCTCTCTCTCTCTCTCTCTCTCTTTCTCTCTCTCTCTCTCTCTCTCTCTCTCTCTCTCTCCATTGTATTGCATGAGATGGCAGACAGGGATAGCGGTGGGGAGGAAAGGGAGGGAGAGGTGTATGCAAAGAGGGAGAGGGATAGGGAAGGACGGGTGGGGATTGAGGAGGGGGGTGAAGATGGGAGGGGACAGAGGTGGGGATTGAGGGAAGCTGGCATGGACATGGACAGTCTTTGAAAGGGAGGTCTGGTCACCCTTGTCCTAACTGACACAATCATTAAAAAAAAAAAACTTAAACTGATAATAGAGGACCACTCCATAGGCCACAGCTGCATATTGTCCTGATTGGTTCAGTTCAATTCACATTTTCATTGGTTTCATTGGCAATTTCAGGCAACCTGGTTCGGGTGCAGGTATAGCCCACAACGTGTGCCCCTCTACACTCTTACTTCAGTCCTACTTTCACTTTAGTTGTCTAGCTTTTCATAGCTCTTCTCCGCATAAATTTAACGACATCACTAACTTGAATTTGTCAGGGACAGATCTTCAGCTAGAAGTCGGAAAAAGCCATATAAAAGGCAACAACCTCTGGTATACATGTTTCTGTTTGGATAATGAATGTTATTCAGTGCAGCCTTGGCAGTGAATGAGATTATGGCTCTTTCTGTACGTTTTGTGAGTGCTATTAAATCAGGTTTAAAACAATACAAGAAAAACAGCAGCAATACCTGTCAAGAGCTTTTTTTTTTTTACTAAAAAATGAACACAAGTCAGTTGTTGGATACTGCCTTTATCTGGCAAGGACAGTGTGCTGTCATTAGTCTGAAGCACCCTTGGAATAAAATGACTCAGCTTGGCTCTGATTTGTATGGAGAAAAGGGTCTGTTTCTGGAGGTAAAGGTCTTGACTCTATACAATCAGCCTGCCATGCCTTTTTAAATTCACTCTTTATCTACAGGCCAAGCCAGAATTTTAAAGTATACAAAACAGCTTTGTCCTTCATCGGATACCTTAAAATCTTTCACCCGCAAGTGGCGAGTGGATGAAAACAGTATGGACAGCCTTACTTCAATTTTCCAAACCACTGCTGTACAACAACATTGTGATATTGATTAAGACCAAGGCCTTTCCTGGCCTTTATTACTCAGAGTATTGTGGCAAATACAAAGCTTGTCAAAGGGGATGTTCTGTCCCAGCTCTTTGGACTTAACTCTCATTATTAGCTCTGTTCCATAAAAATCAACCAGACTAGCACGCTCAATCGACTCCTGACGTCCAATATGCGCTCGGCTGAGTGTTTAAATGATGTTGACACACAAAAACCCTCTACATGTCATCTGGAGTGCCACCTAATGGTACTCAAAGCATGCACTTATCACATGGGCAAGGCCACAGTTCATACGACCATCACAGCCCTTCAAATTGTCACATGCAGGTACTTTACTTTCAGTTCTGCAAACACACCGGACTGCTTCAGAGGGAGAAGAACAATGTCAATATCATAGGTAGGGCCTGAGGAGAGTGTTTATTGATTACACTGAAGAGGTAGGAATACAATGGGACACGCTACGGCTGTCTGATACATGGATCCCGACGGTTGGGCCAACGTCTGCAGGACACCTTCCCTGACCCCCTGACCTGAAGTGAGAATTGGGGGCAAGTGCACTTACATAATTGATGACTTTGAGCTGGAGTGAGGCCGCATCCAAGTCATACAGCTCACCTGGGGATGGAAAAACAAAATAAGACACAGTGAGCAGGAGGGATGCAAGAGAAGAGGGACAGGACGATCTGGCCTGAGTGCAAACGCTCACAGGCTGGCCACATGCTGAAATAGGGAGAGGAGGGAATCTACTGTTACCTGCACTGTATTCTAGGGCAGTATACAGGCACAAGGACTAAAAGTGTTACACCACATACCTGCAGAAAGGCCAAGTTGAATAACTAATAACTCCTACACATGCCAACATGCCTTTGTGGGTTACAAATGTACATGTGGCATGACTGCACACACAGCTCTACTTGCACACATTCATGTTCAGGCCCTCTGACTAGAGGAAAGCACTCGTACCACACAACTGGAGGATCTTGTGGTCCATTTCGCTGTAGCTGCCATCTGGCGCAGTCGTCTCAGCCTTAGTGAGGGAGCTCTGGGATGGAACCGGCGACAGGCTGACCTGGGGCCACTGTGCGGACTTCTGTAGGGCCTGCACCCTCTTACAGGCAACAGTGAGCTGTAAGGGACAAACAGAGCGCAGTCAGCAAACCGTATTATTATAGGCACAGCGTGGGGAGTGGTGGTGTGGCACTGGACCGGAGACCTAAGGGACTGTGGAGAAAAAAGGTGCCCACCCACAAGCAGACTTCACATGATTGGCTGTATAAATGGGTAGTATTAAATAAGTAAGCAACGCTCCTAATGAGGGGGAAATAAGCGAGTGCGCGATGTCCTGAGACCTGCGAGATGAACGGAACAGCATGGTGCGGCACGCCTTATTTACGACTACAAGGCAGGCGGCAGTTGCTTCCGTACGCGTGCCAGTCAGCAGCCGCGAAAATTCAGACGCCGCTCTCTCTGTTGACACTGCGGGGGGGTGGGACCCGCGCCTCCCGTTTGCATGCGCCTCACGTCCTGTCTCTCTTCCTGGAGTTTAAGGCTGAGCAGCTGGTAGGTACAATGTTGATACAGAGAGACAGCATCTGTATGGAAAGAACCTCTGGGAGCAACGAGGAGATGGTTCGGTTTCATGATCAATAATGAAGCTGTGGAAAATGCAGAACCGCATCTTTAAAATCTTAACCACCACATCGCAAAAGCAGCTGAGACGAGCGATTCTCCGGGCTGCGCATACACAAGGGCTTCCTTCTGATTTCCATGGATTTTCAGGGCTGAATCGGACTCATTTTAAATGGATCGCTTCACATACATATAAAACTACTCCCTCTCAGAGAGCAAATTGATAAAACATACAAACAAGCAAACAAATCTGCAGAATGCAGACTTGCAGATTTGCAGAAAATGGGGCACTTTTTGCGGATGAATTCTAAAGAGGGGTTGCTGGTATACTAGGAATCCTCCATGTCAATATGTACCCGTCATCAAGTGGTCTCTCAGAAAAGCAGTCAACGGAGAGGTCAGACGTTTGGCTGTGTTTCTGACACGGCGCTTCTCTGACGCTCCACAATGACTTTGATTGACAACGAGCAAGCACATTCTCCTGCAGTGTGACTCCTCGTTGACACAAGAGGCAAGGCGGGAGCGTGGAGGGGGGTGTGAGGAGGAGGAGGGCAGGGGGGCAGTCATTGGCAAAAGAGTTTCATCAATTCTGCGGTGGAGCTGTCAATAGGCGTGCTGTGAGAGAGCAGGAACATGCGTCACAGGGGCAATAATTTGATTGTGCTCCATCATACGGAACAGCGGTTAGCCCCGCTGCCACTCACAGAGCTGAAATACTGCAGTGAGGGTATGGTATATCTATCGCCGCCTGCTCTCCCCTGAGAGAGAGGTCGGCTCAAATCAAACAGCCGTGCCCAGGCCCCTGATCGCCTCATTCCTTCATCTCTCTCCCCTTTGTTCCGGTTCAGAGTCAGAACCCGACCCCTCCACGCACCTGCTTCCTCTTATGCCTCTCACGTCTCGCTCCCTCCGTCCTCCTCCTCCCTGCTCTCTGCCGCTCCTTTCCTTTCTCCGTCCTCCTCTTTTTTCTCTCCTTACCTGCTGCCTTTCATCTCTCTCTCTCTCGCATTGCTCTCCTCTTTCGCTTCTCCTGCCTCTCGCTTCAATTCATTAAAACTCAAATTGCTTTATTTTCATGACAATCATACATTCATTCTGCCAAAACATATACACAAAACCAATAACAAAATGAAACAAAATATATATACACTTAATATGCATAAATAACATATTCATGGAACACAAAAGAAAGCTCAGAAGACAATATAAAATCACTATAATTATTAGTACTATTTCTACTACTCATAGCATAATGCTACTAATAACAAGGACAGCAGCAAAAAAATAATGCTATATAAAAACTACCTCTACTACTGATAATAATACTAATAATACTAATACTACTTCTATTGCTACTACTAATAATAATAATTATTATTATTATTGATTAAAAGCATAAAGAATTAAGGTAAAACAAATGAGAACTTAAGTGTTAGACATGAGAGCTTGCGTATCACTCCTCTTTCTGTCACAAAAAGGGAGAGACCAACTGCGTTCATGCGCCCCTGACCACACCTCCTTTCACTTCATCTGGCATTTATCCCTTCTTTTTATCTGATGGGAAATTACTGCACTTTTATTAATTATCTGAATCAAAGGGGAACTCCCATCTCCTGTCCACTGATCCTCATGAAATGGGGTCCTTTTGGAGTATGATGAAAGCTGTGGCTTTCTCCCTTTTTATTCTCAGCACTAAAAGGCTTTCTTTTGCGTCACAGTCTGTCTCCAGGGAAATAAGTCTGCTCTCTCCCCATCTGCATACAGTACACCCGACCCCGAGCTCGCTCTAACCCTCACGGGTCCCCATGCTGCTTCAGGTACACCCCTCTTCCCTGAGTGCTCACACCAGGAGCCACATTTCTGCAGTGGTTGGAAAGCCCAGTGTCACTGCATGTGCTGTCCTTACATGTTTCTCCAGGACGGTGAGGTGCTGTTCATCCTGTTCACTCAGCTGTTTACAACAGACCTGTGGAATAGGCAAAAAAAACAAGGAGTGGTTATTTACATGGAAGTGGATGAGAACTTTGGGGTAACTAACAGCGATGGGAATGTGAGGCTTTGTGAACCCTGTAACGATGGTCCTCTATGCTGTCAGTCGCTGACTTGTATTAACCAACCAAGTCAGTGACCTTGCTCTAATAACAGCAAAATGCTACGACCATTTCACACCACTGATGATACACAATAGCTCTACCAACTCTGGAGTTCACAAAGCCTTGCTCTCCCATCACTATCCACACAGAAAAATCATTAACCTGTTCCAGCGCAAGTCACTTTGACCACAGCTAAAGAGAAAAGCAACAGGAGCGCTGCATGGTGCTGGGAGGGGAAAGGGAGCGCAGGCTGAGACTCAGCAGGGCAGTCGGATATGAGCAGGTGCACTTTACAGTAAGGTCTCATTCAAGAGCATCCTGGGGCCTCGTTTAAAATGGGTATCTGGCCCAAAGCCGGGATAAAGTGCAGAAGGGGATGCAGAGCCCACGGTGTAGAGAGGTTTGAGCAACACCGCGGCGCTGACCGGATAGACAGGGCCAGCTCTGCGGGGGCCGCCCTGCTCTGACCCCAGCGACTATAATGATGGAGTGAGGGGGCATTCTGCGGTCAGACCAGCCCCTCTAATGGACCCCTAAGAGACACCTGGGTGGGTTGGAAGAGCGGCTGATCTTCACTCCCCCTTCATCAGCAGCTGCTCTCCTCCCTTCCTTCTAATGAGATCACAGCACATACATAGAAAGAAGTGGGATGCAGACAGCATGAAAAGAGACAGAGAAAGAGAAAGAAGGAGAGGGAAATGGAGAGCACCCTGTTCTCGCCTGTGAGCATTCTGGAGGTGCACGTCGTTTCTCTTTGTTTCTAGTTTCATACTCTCTGTACACATGAAGGCGAAGCAATGTCAGTTTCACCTAGTCCCACCTCCACTGTAAAACACATGGTTAAGCTTACGAGGATCCTACCGTATGGTCCTCCTGCTCATCCTCCATCTGGCTCTGAGGTAGAGGAGCAGCAGGAAGAAGGTGACACACTATACAACAATCACTCCCTCAATGAAAGCAGCCTTGGAGCTCAACTTGTTTTTATGCTATAATGCATGACATTGCTCTGTGTGTGTGTGTGTGTGAGACCAGTGAGCTCTGCCAAATCCAGAGCTCATGTTCTCATGAAAAATTGACATGATTCATACTTTCACTATAAGCAGACATTGTTTGCATTGCGTCTTTCTAGGCACTGCATTTGGAAAGGATTCTGAACGCTCAGCATTCCCAACGGCTTTGAGGCTATCAGCCATTAGCATCACAAACACCACACTGGCTTCAGACTGAACACATTTACAACAGGAAGCGTTCTGCTTGATTTGTCAGCAAACAAAGCAAGGGCAACTATAATGTTTAGGAAATTCTTAATAAACACTCTAATAGTATTCATCAAAATAAGTTGCTCCTACATACCATGTTAAAAGGCGTTATCGGTGTCAGAATCTGACTGTAATGGCACTATGAAATGGCAGATAAGGACACGAGATGACATTTCGAGACACGTGGGGGAAAGCTGTACAGTGATTTACTCTTTTTCGAGAGCGAAAAATAACAAAGTGCATTCCCTCAGTGATATGACAGATCAGTTGTCGTTTTTTTTGGCAATCCGGGGGAATTTAGGATTAATTCCCCTGTCAGGGAGCAGATGGCAGACCACTTCAGAACAGACTGACAGGGCATTTAGGGGGCGCTGGCTGACATCATAGACCATGCCCACTTTTCCACATGAAATCCGTCACGCGCAGCTTCGGAGCTGACAACTCGAGGCGGGACGGTGAGAGGAGCCGAGGAGTGTGAGGGCTCAACCCCAGGGACCAAAATAGTGAGAAAAACTCACTGTATCGTGATGAGAGGCATAAAGAACACTCATTGTCAGCCTTTTCAGCAACACAGGTCGAGTGACACCTGCCAGTCAGATGGAGACAGCAACAGCATGCCCCTCACTGAGATCTTCAGGCTCTTCAACGGGAGAGTCCAGTCCTTATTTATCCATGGAAGTCTAGTTACTAAATGAATTCTCTCCAGAACACTATCTGATCTACTCTGATCCAAGTGAGAGTGGCTTAACACTCTCAGATGCAACACAAACAGAGCTGTTAGACTGACCATTGCTCCCAACCCCAAACAAGTTGATTTTTGGATAATGAAGGCTTTGTATAAAAACACTGAGTTCCACTTAATTCTGTCATTCATATGACATGCCTAACTCAAGTTGAGTAATTCTTGGTATTTCACTCCCCTTAATATGAAAGGTGATTAACCAGACTGGAAGAGTGAAGGCATGAAGCTACAGATAGCCAGTTTGTGCATTACAGTTATAATTGAGGCTATGTATTATGTCAGTTATCTAACTTTTCGAAGGGATCATAACCGACTGCACTCTTATGAGATCGTGTTGAAACGGCTGAGTCAGGGGAGGTATGTGTGCCTGGCTGAGCAACTCTCCCCAGTGCCAAAGGAAAGGAAGACAGGAAGTAATTAAATGCTACCGAGAAAAGATAGCTAAATAGAGAAAGGGAGAGACAGACAGGGGGCAGAGAGACGTAGTGAGGCAGAAGGACAGTGAAAGAGAGCAGACTAAATAAGGGACAGAGTGAAGGACAGAAAAAGACAGGGGTTGAGGGGAGGAGGAGGGGATGAACAGAGGGAGCGAGAGAGAGCGCGCGACAGATGGACAGACAGACGAAGAGAGGGTATCTGCTGAGTGCAGAGAGGTTTTCCATCAATGGAGACTGGAGGCCTGCTGCTTCCTACTTCACAGTGTGTACCGTGGAGTTGTGGGGCATTGAGCATCATGCACAGTTCCACTAAAAGCCAGCACAATGAGCACACACAAATGCCACCTACCAAAATAACAGCAATGACTGTGCCTTGATCCTGGTCTGCTAGCGGGATGATCAACGCTGGTGAGAAAAAAAAACATCACATGGAATGAGAGTCATCAGTGATCAACCCTTAAAATGTAAATTCAACTGTAAATTTGAACCCAAACAACACCCTGAGATAAACCTCACAGAGCACACACACACGCACACACACATGTGCACATGCACACACGCATGCATGCACGCACGCACGCACACACACACACACACATACACCGGCACACATGGTATAAATCCTCTCTGTGTGAGCTGGGCCCTTAATGAGCTCTGTCAGGTTCTGGTCAGCGTTGCCCAAAAAGATGCCATGGTGGCTGACAGGATAGGTTCTGCTTTGCTAGCATGAAAAAAAAGATTTTCCTGAAAGGGACTGTCAAGGGGATAAGAAATGGTAGGGGAGACAGACGGAAATAATCTTCTTTTTTTCTGAGGAGACAGAAACCGGGTGGGTGGTTGGAGGGGGTATGAGAGGAGTGAGTGGGTGCCAGGTTAGACTTCAGGTTGTTAATCGCTGTTTCTAGCCTGTCTTTCACTCTCACGACACCCCCCCACCCCACCAACCCTCACGCACACTGTATGTACCGAGACATTACTCTCCCTGCAATTGCTGACTCCTATTCAAACCTCCCTTCAACTGCACCTGTCTCAGTGCCCCCCTTCACCAACCAACAGTGTGTCCTCTTCTGTCAGGTGTGTGTATATATTTGGGGTGAGGATACAGGGACCCACACATGAGGGCAGGTCTTAACTTAATCCTCACCTGTCGGTACAGATAGACCACATATCTGACAGCATCAATCCTCTAGTTCAGTTGAAAAAGAACTCTTCCTCTAAAATGAAATTTAGCATTACTGTATCAGCACAGTGACAGTGCCGAATCAGAGACATGATGAGTCTCAGTTTATTTATACTGGCAGTTTATTTCCTTCACAGAATATCTGAAGGTTAAACCTCTGACACAAAAGATATTCAACCAATAAATAATGAAAAATAACATAATAATCCCAGGTAACACTGCTACATATGAGTAGTTGCATAACATCAGATTTAAGGACATTTTGGTTTAGAAACTTTCAAGATGCAAACAGGGAAATGTTTGGTTACTCTCTAACTCTCAATACTGTATGGGAATATGCATTAGTTTACTTACTTTTCAGAGAAATGAGATGCCTGATGTTCTGTATTTTTATACACATACACAGATATGTATGCAAGTGAACACACACACACACACCTCGTTTGTCGGGTGGTAAGGGTGCAGCCAGGCTGCTCCGCTGTTTCTCCTGCAGCTCAGAGGGGGGCAGACCTGCACACTGCACCCGCTTCTGCTGGGTCACCACATCCCTGAGAGAGACCAGATCACACAGTGAGTACACACCACCACATCCACTCACACAACCCACCCAGAGAGAGAACAGACCACACAGTCAGTCCACATCCCCACATCCACTCACAAAACCCATGGAGAGAGAGAGAGAGAGAGAGAGAGAGAGGGAGAGAGAGAGAGAGAGAGAAAGAGAGAGAGAGAAAGGGTGGTAGGCATAAACATTCTGAGAAAAGCACTTCAAACTTGTGTCAAACACCAACCTTGGATTAAAAAAAACTCTCACCTACAAGCAGCAAGTAGGACACCCTTATAAAGGCGCTGAGGCAAACTTTTGGCAAAGAATCAGCCTGAATTATGAGCAGGACTTACCATTTATTATGACATTGCAAGTGGAACAAATGAAGAGCAGTGCTGAGGTATCATTTATGTCACCTAAATGCCTTACAAGCAGTCAAAGGGAACTGCTGCATTTGCAGAAATAACTTCGGGGAAAAAAGCCTTTTTGTTGCACAAGAATTGGAATGTTACAGCTGTGCAACTGCCAATACGGTATACATCCCCCCCCACGCTCAAACAAACCTATCCTATTCCCTACCAGGCAACTGTCATACCTGACCCAGTTTATCCCTGCTAAAGGCACCTTCTCATTGAGTCTCAGACAGACAGATACTTCCCCTGTGTGCCTCAACAAGAATACTACATCTGGGTATGCTAGTTTAATAGATAATGCTCTCGGTACTATGTGTGCTACTATTCCACTCGAACAACTCCTTAAGGAGTGGAGTAGGGGTTCGAGAGAGTGAGTATGGAAGGCCAAAGAGGAGATATTTCTGCCTGTTCCACCTACTAACTGCGAAAGGAGAAGTAAGGGTGTTTATTTTTACCATGTGTTGCAATCCAGTGTATCGATGCCTAGCATACGAATTTAAGGTTTGCCCACACTCAAACACCTCCAGTGTCTTAAACAGAAGGTGATGACCTACTCAAGCAAATGTTTTTTTCCTGGTCAACAGAATATCTGCTCAAAAAGCCTGTGCTGCTGTCACTTACCATGGTAGTGCAGAGAAAGTAAAACAAACTACAAACTAAAACTAAACACAAATGATCAATAATTATTGAGCTTTCTTTAGTAACCTATGTCTGACCAGAATGTACAAGCAGGTTCCTCACATTTTTGTGATTGTCAACACACAAAATGCAAGCAGTCATTTGTTTTTGCATGCTTTTTAGGCAGCAAGGACACCAATCCCTTCCTGCAAATAAGGGGGAATTCCTTTTCTCAGAAAATGTCCTGGATGACCTCCCGAAAGACGACGGCAATAACACTCCAGAAGACTTTACAGATTAATGCGCTCAGCCCCCCAGGGACTTCTCATCGGGTACTGGACAGTGCTGCTGTCAGCTTCTCTTGGGACAGGGTGATGCTCAAGTGACGCTCTAGTTCAAACAACTAGGCTGAGCCCTGCTGCAGCTCCTGTAAACTGGCTCCAGACTAGCCAGGTTAAAACTGGGAATGTGTCTCATGTCCATACTTGTGTTAAAAAAACATGTTGTGGGTACATTAAATTAACAGATCTCACCCAAATCAGGGCCCACAGACAGAAGGAGATACGGAGAGAGAGGGAAAGGGCAAGCAGATGTCACACAACCAGGTCATGCCATAGCTCTACTACTGGGACAAGAAAGCAACCGAACTGCAAGTTCTGATCTGAAAATAAACCACTCATCAGCTACACCATACAGGGTATGAAAGCAGATGTGACATGATTCGCTAAGAGGTAGTCCTTTATAATGTGCAAGATTTGGTTTGCAGAAACTTAAGGTTCGGAGCACAGACTGTCACAAACATTTTCCCTGTACAGTCAATAAAAGGGGATAAAAGGGTCAGTTCTTGAAATGTCCATGGAGGGAACCCTCTATAAAAAGCCTTTTTACAGACAGCCCTGGTGGCTATGTGATGGAATGGATGTAATCATCACACTCAGAGCAAAGGAACCCACTGAGACAAGCAGTCAAGAAGAGGCACTCACACACTGTATGGGTCCAATGAGTCACACGGACTTCATTTCAAAGGTCATGAGAGAACACTGACCATGTCATCCTCACAATGTTGCTAATGCATTGTGCTTGTGTAGTGTAATCATCTCCAGGGCGTACAACAGGGGATTACATCTGTTGCACTGTTATAACAGAAATAACACAGCTGGCTGGAAAAATGGCGGGATGATGACACATATTCATTCATCAGTCAGTTATTGTTTGAGGATTTTGTGTGTGTGTGTGTGTGTGCGTGTGTGTGTGTGAGAGACCGAGGAAAAGACAGAGGGAGATTAGGAAATAGGTAGTGCATTGACTTCTCTGCACAGTTATTATTATTATTATTATTATTATTATTTTTATTATATGCCACTGAAAATATCAGTGAGGTGCAGTGGTCCATAAAAGATAGTTGGCTCAAAACTTTTACTCAATAGCTCTTGCACCTTTCAGACATAAAATCTCTATCTAGGCAATGTTGGTAATAAGCAAAGAGTAAGTGCTGCCACTAATCTTCATAAAGGCATCTGCCAAGCAAAGGCAAAACAGTATTTTAGCATTATTAAGGCATGGGCACCAGGCGGAGTGCCAACTCCATCCGTGAACGTGCCAGATAAATCCTACACAAAGGAAACAATCCCAGAGAAGGGCCATTTGGCGCAGACAGTCACTCTGGCTTTCTTCCTTTCATTTGAGACTGATAAACTGAGGGGCAGAGTGAATTAACTACAGGCCGCAGTTTTAGCCAGGGCTGGTACCAAATTGAAGCAACAATGTTCAATTGTCTCACTGAAATTGCTTGCGCAAAATGCTTACACATATGGGCTCATGCATTTATGCATTAGTGACCGTTCACAGACGAAGAAAGGGATCTTTTAGGGCCAAAAACAAATACCTTCTTTTGCGCTCTGGGGAAACCAGAGGGGAATGAAATTGCAATAGAGATAATAAGGACAGTTATGAAAAGAATGTTTATAAGGACTGAGCGTTCAGCAGGACGCATTTAGCGTTTCAGCCAACAGCAGTGCCCGTGTCTTTTAATAGTTCTCCCAGATGCTGCAGCAAGGTGTTCTCATTTTTCCCCGATGTGACTGAGGTGTCAGGAGCGAAAGCCAGGGATTTTCACTGCTGTATAAGCTGTATGAAAGGTCAAACGCAGAGTGCTGAGCCCTGTGGTTGTGGTGCGGGACCGGTAAACAGAGCAAACGCTCAGCACTGAGTCAGAGGAAGGTTAAAGTGAGAGAGAAAGAAATCATGTGGGCGAAACTATCCTCCATGACAGAACAAGGCCCCTCACCAACAGAAGAGCAAGAGTAGCACTTTGTGCCATCGAGTCAGCCAGATTGTTTCCCACCATGCAACACTCTTGGGCGTTCTCTTGGCTGCAGTCAGCAAGGAGGGGTAATGATTCTGAACATCAGTTATTTCACTTTCAGCCACGCCCCTTCCCCCATTGAGTCCCTGAGGTCTCTCTCATCTTTCCCTTCATTATGAGCTTACACTCAGAACTGCAAACTGTGCTGATTGAAACTCTGTGAGAGAATCAGTACAAAATGTCCCTGTGGTTGCTCCTGACTTTATTGAGTTTTACTTTTCAAAAATGGAAAGCAATTTTGTTTTTCTGTATTGTTTAATACCACATAAAATGTCAGATGTAAATAGCCTCTGGTTTCTTGAGACAGGACTGTATATTTTCTGTTGTTTCTCTCTTGCTTGCCTGTTTTAACTGAAAGGTGTCTATTGCCCAGTCTGACTTGAGAAGGTCGATCCAATGAGAAGTCCATGTTCACCTAATTTAACTTGCCGGGGGGCGGGGGGGGGGGGGGGGGGCAGGTAAAATGCAACTAATGTGGTCACACACACTCTCACGAGAACCGACATGCTCGCACCTAAAAACACACACACACAACGCCAACTGAGTCCTGGACAACAATTGATGTCGAACAAATCTGTCAGTCCTGATGTCAAGCAGAAAAAATTTCCCTTCTGTGACAGAGGAGGGCCCAAGCTTTCAGAACAGATGCACGCCTGAATACAGATGTCAATGCTCCTGACGTAAATCCCATATTGTTCACCACTGAGATCAAATGCATCATCTGGGCCTCGCACATCGATGCTTCATAGTCTAACTGAAACCCTGTCTGTGCCACACAACCATTTCTGTCAGATACCACAGCAGTTGTTTGAACATTCAGCTTTCATTACTGGCTGTGTGTCTCCTTCGAGAATGGAGTTGTTATTATTTATTGATCTAGCAGATGCCCTTATCCAGAGCGACAAGGCTCAGATTTGACATATTAGCCGTTTGTATAACTGGTTTATTCATTTTAAGATAAATAATGTAATGTACATAGCAGCCAGAATGACAGTAAATAGGCATTAAGGGAAAATGGCGTTATAATAAAACATAATAAAAAGGTGGTAATTACAGTTATGAGCAAAATAATTGCACTACACTGAATGTAATGCCTACCGGTGCTCTTTAAAAGTGACATTGCCAATAAAAATTCATAGTGCATAGATGGTGCCAAACAATTACAACATTAACTTGCTTCAAACCATCACATTTATAGTGATTAATACTGAGCTGAAAGTGCTGCACTAAATTATATCAGAATATATTTAGGGACTGAGTGATGCAAATCAGTTGAGCACAACTACAGCAAACAATGTTGACCATAGTATGATTTACAGTTACAAAGTCTTGAACAGGACATTTAGAAAAAGTAATTCTCTTTAAAATTTTTTCTTGCATTTCCCCCCTTTTCCACCCATCTTTTTGGAATTGTCAACTACACATCTCACTGTGGGGTATAGTGAATGCAATCCTCCTATACACACTCATGCCATTGGTGACTATTTTTCTCACTACAAGTCCCACAGTGCACCTGGAAGCAGGTGCTGTTGGGAGGATCATCTGAGCAACTCACAGGCACCTAAGCGAGTTGCAGGGTACAGAGCAGCATGACGAGGGAATCCTGGCCGACATACCTGCCCCTGCCTCCGTGGAAGAAAGCTGATTTGTTCCACCCCTGTGGGCTGCGCTCAGACTTGGCTGTAGGGCTCAGTGGGCAGCCAGAATAAGTGCTTCAACGGACTGAGCCACTCAGAAGCCCAAAGGCATTTCGTCTTGATGAGCCCTTGATGAATCAATTGAATTTAGCAGGCAACTGAGATAACAACATTATGACTTCCTGGCAGGACTGACGGGGCAGACATGCACACTGAAAAACAGAATGAAAAGCTCACTAGTGAATCACACAGCCTCCGACGGCCAATCTCATTGGACCGAAGATAAACGCAGGACAGCTGAATCAAGATGACAAAATATATACATTTTCACATCATGGTAATGAGGCTGTACCAATGCTGGTACAATCTGACCACAACACTACAACATTATTGAGTTAGGACTGGGCACTGATTCAGGTTAATTAGTTCTTCCCTGATTGTGCATAGATGGAACGCTCCCACTGGGATGCTACGAGCACAGATGGATGTCCTCTGTGGCCTTCCCCGAAATGAAGCTCCCCTGCCCCCCTTTTCCTCTCTCCCCGATGCTCTGTGTTCCTGAATGTTGCTATAGAGAGACTGATAGTACAAATTCTGTAATTAGTTCTCCCTGGCGACTTTTTTTTTTTTAATCTCACTGCCCTTCAAACGACTCGACACTGAACCGTCCTCTCCATGGTGTGCTTCTCCCCAAATGACTCCATTATCTCCCTCATTTACAAACTGCCTCTAAATAAGTCAGGTTCGGACGAAGCACAAAATAACACAGCAGCCTGCTCCTCTGCGGTTGGAGGAAATCAGATTGCCTTAAAACAACTAACTACACATTGGCAAGGCACACAAAAGGGAGTGTTGACATACTGGTGCAAGTGCAAAACAGCTCCATCAGAGCTCCACCAGCAGAGACCTAATTATCCTCATGCATTCTGTTAAGGGGGAAGCACAGGCGCTTCAGTGTACTTTGATAAACAGGCCCATCAAAGTAGTTCTGAACTTTGGAAAAGCCCTTTAAATTATTATCCAATAAAGGGATCAGCTATGGTCACTTGGTGGAAGATATGACATAATTAGCTCCCGCCTATTTGTGTCAAAACAAGCTCGAGACCATTCACTTTCTGCGCTGTTCTCCAGCTGTGATACAGTGGGAGATCCAGCAGCACTGCTCAGGCTGCCAAAAGAGGAATCTTCACTACTATAACAACCAGGCAGGAGATTTCATGCTCTTCAAAGAGGCAAACACAAATTGAAGGGAGATTCTTTTTTTGTGATGGTGTGAGGGGACTCTGGACAGGAAAATTCGATTACAGAGACCGTAAGAGGGAAGACAGATGGACGGGAACGCTCCACTCATCAGTCAGCCTCTCCACAAGGACCTCTGGCAGCCAAAGACACTCAAGATGAATTCAGCTGCCCCGAAAATCGCCGTCCCAGTGCTGGGCCCCGGCGGGGGTTTGGGACAGAGGAACCCAGAGGCCCGGAGTGCAAAGAGATGTAGCTCCGTGAGGAAAAAATCTCGGTGACAACCACAATCCCACGCAAGCCGGTCCCCATGACAACGGCGTGTCCTCCGGGAGAAGCCCACCTGAGGGCTGTCGCCTCGCTGCCGCTGGAGCTCGGTGTGGAGCCGTCAGGGGGCCGTGCCATGACAATGCCGCTGTTCGATGGCTCGCTCAGCCAAGAGAAGCTGGCCTGCTGTCCACCACTCCGGCTCTCCACGAGGGGCGCCGTGCCTGATGGTCCTTTTTCATTGACTTATGCACTCCTTCTGCAGCATCGTGCACCAGCCTATATCCTTGACAGTGTTCTATTGTCAAAATAATAAAAGCTCCGATTCCCCAATTTTTTTTTTCTAGACCAAAAAAGAAAATAAAATGATGAAAAACAAATTGCCCTAAAATAGGCAAGTTAGCCTTCATCTGTGGCAAATCTGCTGCCGAGGCTTCTCAGCGTGACAGCCATTAAATTCTTTTCCCGAGAATATCATTTCAGAGGTTCTGGGGGTGGATATCTCTTCATCTAACAGTCCTGTAAAGTCAGCACCAGATTAATGACATATACGTGTGTGGGTGTGCTCTCTGCAAGACTTTTGTATCTGCAGTGCTATTATAAGAACATACGGAGCAAACATCCCACAACTTTTAATTGGCTCGTGAAAAGAATTGAACGCAGAGCACCCATGGTACAGAACATTGTCCATTAAGTCCTCCTCATACCTGTGCAATTCAGATAAAAGCCATGTTTCACCCCGGTTAATTGGCCACTAATGGAATCAGCCACTCTTCGCTGAATGGTGTCTATGCTGTTTATGTTTAGTCAGCCAGGCAGGTAGAAGCCCTTATTATCCACACACACTCCAGGGGAGCGTAACCCCAGAAACGGAGCGGTGTGAAGCAGCTTTGAGATTCAGGATCCGAGGGTAAAGCCAGCATCGGATCGAAGCCTCGGGACACAGCTGCGAAGGAATTACCCAGGCTCACTCAGGGAGGAAACAAACTAACAGAAGACATTGTGTCTGCACTCTCTCTCACTCTCTCTGCCTTTCGCAAATCAAATAAAGCTTTGCTGGCAAAATACTATTACACAGTAACAGTAATTGTCCTATTATTTCAAGAATTATGATTATTTCTCTCTCAATTTAATTTCAGTTTTCAATTTCAACTAGCTTTATTAGCCTGACAAGCATACACTTATGTTGCCATGCATCAAACAAACAAAGCAAACAAATGATAAATAAAACAAATTCATACATGGATACTATTGCTATTACTACTACTACTACTACTACTACTACTAACAATAATAATAATAATAATAATAATAACATAAACCATGGACAATAAATTGCATAGGTCTTTATTTTCTTTCTTTTATCGTTCATTGTCCCTGAGATTGTGGTAAGTGGTAAAACATCGTGCTGCCAATTACACACATTCCCTCTTATCACCCAAGAGTGACGACAGGCAATCAGTCAGTGAGAGGTTCTCAGATTCCAGGCAGATTTCCCTTATTCTGGGGAATTAATATGCCCTTGTGTCCCTGTACTTACCAACTGTGCAGCTCAGTTCGTACCTCTCGAAAATGAGTGAGTACAGCGTGTCTTGCCTGGGCAGAATCTGCTAGTGTCCTCCAGTTTCGATGGCCAGGTTGTCCTCACTCAGTCTGTGCTTTGTCAGTGTTCCCCTGTGTTTTCGGGTTTGGTAACATAGTTTTCTTTTTAGAGCCACAGAGCGCACCAGTTTGATTTGCGTTTCTTGTGTGTGTGTGTGTGTGTCCCAATGACTGATGTAATTTTGTTTGTGTTGTGTTATAATTTGGTTGAACTGTATTTGTTATCATTATGTAGTGTGTTTGTGTTTATCACTGTTATTAGGTATTAGTGCTGACAGCCTCAGGACCACTTGGCTGAGGGCATTGCAAGGCTTTATACTAAAAGGACCATTTCACTTTAAGGTTGCTACTTGATTAATTACTCCAGAACTGTATCGTTGTTTTTTTGTATGTTGGTAATATAAAGTTGATCTAATTCTGCCCTGCATGAATTGTTGATTGTTTTCATTTGAATTTGCTGGATATTTTTGCAAAGATTGGTAGGGTTTCTACTGCCCATTCATCCCACGTATCTGTGTCCGCGACCTCACTGCCATAGAGGGTAACAGGCTTAATTTGAGGATTGTTCACTACATTAACATGGATAGTTGAAGTTGTTATTTTCCTTTATGGAATACATTGCCCCACAGGAATTCTGTTGCAGTTAATTTTAGGCTAATTTGGTATAGTGTGAGAATCATTCCAAACTTTGGCATCCTGTGGTAAAGAAAAGTCTGTTTACCTTACATCTGGGTCTTTTTTTTAAAATACCATAGCTTTTTGTTTCTTTCTATTTCTCCCTCTCTTATCTCTCTCCACCATGCGAATTCCATCAACCCTGCTCCTCACTTCAGATTCCACAGATAACAACCTATGAAGTGAAGTGCCTGTGGCTGCCAACTTCTCTGTCAAGTGTACAACAATGTGGAGCACAGTGCCAGTTTCACAGTCTATCCTGCATTTATGTTTTTTCGCAGAGTAGCCTACAGTTCTCATTAAAAGTGTCTATCCCCCGGGAACTAATTTCCTGCTCACTCTGCTCATACATAACAAAAGCAAAAACAACAACAAAACAACAGGAACAACAACAAACACAAAGTGAAATCAATTACCTTGCTAAATGCAATGACCTTAGCAATGGGAGAGCGACAGATTGTGAACCCCAACATGGGTGGGGCTATCAGGGCTGTTAGCCGTACTTGAACTAATTACAGGGTTTTGCTAGGGTGAATCATAAGTGTTCTGCTTTTGATTTGTATGAGTCAGATACTAACAGCACATGGCAGACTCACCTGCTGTGGGCTTCATGAGGCCTCACTCTCCCATCGCGACTTTAAACAGAGAGTTTACACCAGTGGGCCAGTGACTTCCGTTCCAAATCTTACAGAATGGGGAACAGCTAAATCTGACAGACAAGGAACAGTGTGAGGTTTCTGTCTATACTATAACAGAACTAGAACACCTGTTCCTCGTTTTGTATATTGGAAGCGGGCGCTCCAGCTCTAACAGAGCTCAGTGGTCTAGGGGTCTAGACTTTGAGGTTTAAACTCGTACCCTTGCAATTGGCCAGGTAACAACAAAGAGCCGCTTGGCATAGATCTCTTCTTTTCTGTGTGCTGGCTGTCAGTTGATATTCATGAGGTTTCAATGGAGCATTCTAAGAGAGTTTGCTCAATGTTTGGCAGAGAAAAAAATAGCCCATTCATGCAATGTTTTCGTACATAAGAACTTCTCCCAACTGTATATATAAATTGGCAAATTTCACATTGAATATGTGAGAAAGGGACCAGTTAACCTTGACTATATCAACAAACATTTAAATTGTCAAGAGTCCTGCTAACTCAACTTACAGAACCCAAACTGTCCAAATGTGAAAAATGTTCTAAGGAAAACATGCTAATGCTTCCTTTCACTACATACACATTTATCTAAAAGATAAAAGACCATTCAACACACACACGAAGCAAGGCTTTGTTTTACTAAAGGAAAACAGTTGAAATAATAATAAAAAAAGATTCAAATCCACCCTTATCATTGCAGCTATTATTTATTCTTTTAATATGCTTAATTAACAAGCAATACAATCTCCCTTTTTAAAGAGATGAAAAAAGAAAGGCAATTACAGATGCAATCGCCACATGCAATTGTCCTGGAGTGCATATTAATTGCACTCGCTTTGCATTCCTCATATTAATCAGTTATTTACATGTAAATTGCGGCGGCGTCTATTTCTGCCATCAGGACTCTGCTGTGAAAACTGTGTGTGGAAATGGCAGTGAAGGTATTCAAATTCCGCTCTTTTTCAAAACTCACCTATTGTTTTCAGATAAATGCTCTCAGCTGAGGAAAGAGAGATGCAAAATAGGAGGCAGACTATCAGTTGGACTGTTTGTCCTGTCCATTTGTCACAGAAAAAAAAACCTGTAGTTGTTGCAAGACAGGTGCTCGACAAACAGCTAGCAAATCTGCATGAAATTTGTCTCTGAATTTTATGTTTCAGGATGTCACGTAATTTCTGATAGCGTTGCTGTTTACCACAATGCGAATAATCAGAATTAGATATAAATGCCTCTATTGCCTGAGACTCTATAGAGTGAAAAGATGGGGAATTTTTCAGGAGCTTACCATAGCAAAAGGAAAAAAATTAGCTTGGATACAAGGCAACAGGGGAAACGTTATGCACTCACTGGCCCAACCATCAGATATTGATGTTGGTTCAATACTGACATGAAGCAAAAAAATCAATCTACTGTATACCTGTACATAGATATACATGCACATATATATATATTTACCTAAGGCGATGTTTTTGAAATGCAAACCAAATGCTTCTGATTATATGCCCTCGATAAAAAGCTCTGAGATGTTGAGTGTGAGAAGGGGGCACTCGAAGGAGACAGAGACGGCCGCTGAATTATTCAAAGTGTTGATTCACCGGGCGGTGCTATTATCCCCAGGCGACTTGTGCGAGGCACTTCACCTGTGTGAGTGCACTCCTACCCCGCAGGAGAGAGAGAGGGCGGCATCATAGCCTGGGCCTGCGTACGCTGCGCTTACTCTCTGACATCAACATAAATGCAAAAACAACACAGTCGCAAGCACCACATCTCTCATTACGGTGCCTGAATATTGCATGGATATTTGTCTGCTAAACACAGGGATGGGTGGTGGGGAGTACATGCATGGGAACACATATGCTGTGGAAAATAGTGAAACAAATCAATAAAATAAAAACAAGGCACTTGCCCTTCTACCCCAAGGAGCTCCTCCTCAGCTATACTGGCAAAGGGGTCTATAATTGTTCATGTTGTGTAAGAGGGATTGGAAATGATCGATGTAACACTTGCTGAGGTGTACAATACCATTGTGCCAGTCTGAGATTTGAAGCCACTACTTTTGGTCGCATGTCACAGAATATCCTTGAGAGCACAGAAGGCATCCAATTCTGATCTCACACACATACAAGAGCTCACACATGCTGACACATACAGGCATGAACATGCAGATGCTGTGTAAAAGCACATGATGACTATAAAGGTAAGTACAATTTCAAAAAGTTGACTCTTGAAATCTGATATGTTTTCCTGAAATCACCCTGTGTTCATGAAGACATATTAACGCCTTGAGTTATGCTCAGAGTCTCACATCATCCTAAATCTTCTCTCATCAACCCCTTTTCAACCCGACCTGTGGCAACTATGTTTCCAAGTTACAGGCATGGTGGCCATGCAATCCGATGTGTCTGACAGAGACGAAAGCACTTCCTCATGAATATTCGGGCCAACATATCCCCGGGCAAACACTTCCCGAAATTCCAATTTAGGGGCTTCTCGACTTTGTTCCCGTGAAGCTCAGCGACTGTGAAAGACGATAATCACTGCTTTAGATTGCAGCCCAAAGCAATCACAGCGCAGCAGTTCAAATTAGTCAGAGTGATTTAACACTAGCCATACTTCAGCCAGGCTTTCAGAAGGCCAGCCATGTGAAAAACTGCACAGAGTGCCAGAAACACCAATGTCGCTGTCAAAGCACAAAACCCATCCGGCTTACAGAATGATATTTCTGGAAAGCATCCAAATACATGCTCCAGGCTTAAGGCGGCTTCATAATTTATGAATAGGAAAGCGAGTGTCTAAGAATTTTTTTTTTCACAATTACTATCCATTTGCCTTTTTTGTGGTCCAGTTCCAAGGACCTCACCGGTCTAAAAGCAAGGCTTTGAATTTTTCTGTTTCAGCTTTGGGCAGGAAGCTCACACAGTGGCCCAGAATGGTGCAAAAGGGCACTTTGTATGCATTTATCTTTGAGGCTCGGCAGTGAACAGAGGTCCCGTGCGACTTTTTTTTTTCCAAGTATCCGAAATGCCTCTGATAAAAACCTATTCTCCCAAGACTTTCCTTCAGAGTCCCTTTTATAAATTCGAGAGTTCATAATCTTAATTTGTGACTTTTCTGTCAGAGATCTTGTCAGGTGTACGATGTGTCTGACAGGTTTGAAAAAGGAAAGGAGAGTGAGAACAGCCTGAGGGTCTGATTTTCACCTGGACCACGTCACCACTTGCTGTTAATGAGAAAGCCCATCTATGAGCATCTAACACATGCACCCGTCCTCAGGGACATGGGCTGAGCAATCGAGATACCAGACCCCCTGGGCAAGGATGAGACATATGCAGTTCCTCACTGACTGTCACAACCCGAGGGACAGGGAGCAAGCAAGGCACCGTTTAAAGTATCTGTGGGTGACACATTTTTTCTTTGCCCTCACAGACATACATGCATAATTCTGTTAAAGATATAGTTCAGTTACATGCTTACAATATGTGTGATAGCTGTTTCTATTGCAAACAAAAATATACTCAAGTGCATTGGTGACAGTCTTTTCATGTTAATAAAGTATATTACAATTTCAACTAAGAGGGAGAGGCAGACAGAGGGAGAGAGCAGAGGAGCCACACCCAGAGTGCACTATAGCTAGGTTCACCACCTGGCTAGGGTTAAATGAATCCTCTCAAGCGGGGTTCTCCTAGAATTTACACAAATTACTCTCTGCTCATCCTCCTCGGGGACAAACTTCCAGATACAGTTGTGCTTTAGCTTGGCTGGAGAATACATATGAAGACAGTATCTCAGCTTGAATGCAAAATTCTCAGAGGAAAAGTCTGAGAAGCCAGTTTGTTAGCAGTGATATTGATCTGGAGTTATTCAGTGGAAATCTCTTGGAATTTCCATTTGGACAGATATACAAACACAGTCATGAGACATCCATCGATTTATCAAGATGGAAAGGTTGGGCAGAGGGTGAATTTTAATACGTCCATCCGAGAGGTAAGATTCAAGATTAACCTAATCAGCAGGCCTCGAAACTGAGACAAACGATCCATCAGTTGAGCTGAACTTCAAAGGAAGGGACGGAGAGATGTATCTTTGGCTGAGGATTAGTAATTGCCCCTCCTCCAGCCCTCCAAAAAAACAACCTTTAAGTAAATTACACAAAATTGTCATTGTCATTCAGAACCACAGCCAGTCGTGGATGGCACTTCCATGTGACCCCCGCATTGCCTTATTGTAGTCAAAGGCAGATGGCAGCCCCACTCACTCCATATCGTGCCAAGCAGGAGACCGGGAAATTGGGCCAGTTATCTGTCATTATGTTTTTATGACATATCAATTCGTTTTTTAACTGCAGTGGCTGCTCCTAGTGGTAAAAGAGCTGCGTTAAAGTGGCCTTTTCCCTCAGCTGACCTTCACCACATTGCCCCAAAGCCCAGGTTAAAACAAGGCTGTCATCAGTGGCCAGTAAAATCTTCCCATTTTATTAATCTGCTGACAGCTCCTCTGCAAGATGACAATGACTGCAGAAATTACAGCTGATCATCTCCAGAACACCATTCAAAAACGACTCACTGGTGGGACCAATTATTTTAATACGATTCACTACTGGAATCAATGACTTAACACGATTCACTACTGAAATCAATGATTTAACACGATTCACTACTGTAACCAATAATGTAACACATTTCCCTACTGGAACCAATGGTTTTACATAGTTCACAACTGGAACAAATGATTTAACACGAGCCACTATTAAAGCAAATGATTTAATCAGCACTGCTGCCGTAGCACCCTCCCCCAATTCTTTCAATCACCTCACCTTAACTCTCCACTGTCCACTGAACACACGAGCCTAGATAGCCCTGCTGAATAAAAGAGGGAAGTATTCATTTCCCAAGACATCCCCTCCTTCCAGGAGGTGCAGTATCAAAGTATGAGACAGACGTACGACAGATCATTTAAGTTTGCTACAGTTGGCTCGACTCACATAAATGAGAGTGAAACACAGGCACTCCAACATTGCTGAGGAAATTAATTAAAGCGAAGAATGCAGAACGACTTCCAGAATGTGACACTGATACCAGCACAGAGGCTGTTAGGCAGCTGGATTCAATAACGAGCCGAGCCAAAATTATGACGACCAATTTTACCCGCCCAATTCCCCCAATTGTTTTTCTTGATTTCCCCATGCAGATATCAAATCCTTGAATTGCTTGACAAATAAAAACATGCGACGGAAAACAGAGTTGTGGTGTGGTGATTTGCATGGTGATTGCAGCACCCTGGGCTTTAACACTTGCTGTGGCTTTGTGGTCATATGCCTCAACGAGGCTAGAGTGTGTTTAAAACCAACTGGATTGAGCTTACATTCCTTTTAATAAAGATGTATGCTTTCTCCTGACTCCTTAGAGTGTTTACTCTCTATTTTAAAGCTGGAGGCTCTGTCCTCACCTGAGCTTTCCCTCTGAGAGCAGCTCATGGGGCGGGTCTTCACAGAGCAGCCGACTGGTCTGCACGTCCAGCAGGTACACAAACACACTCTCCTGCAAGACAGATCTGGGGTCAGCTCTCTGCAGACGAACACAAAGACAAACTGAGAGGAGCATCAGGTCTGCGATACAGTGAGAGAGATTGAGAGAATGAGTTCGAAACAGCAATGGCAAACACATTCCTACGCACATAAAAGAGCTGTTCATACCCTAAGAATGCTAGATAAAAAGTCTTTAGGAACGAAAATACAATCTTGAACAAAATTCCAATTTTGAATCTGCATCGCTCCTTATCAATTTGAACCAACACAGAACTGACTGAACTGACTGTTGCTGCATTAATCCTCTACAGTACCACATGGATAAACTTTTATGACTAATATAACACCAATAAAATCATTTTGGGAGTAGGCTTTTTTCGTTCATGTACAGTAACTATGTGGGAGGCCCCTGTCCAGCGCCAGCCAGAGGTACCTTTGAGACTGTTGTGACCTTGCATAATTAAACTCAATCAGCAGAATTCCAGCCATGCGTCATATGTTCCTGAGACGCCCTCCTTTGTCTGTGTGTTTTTTCTCTTTCCTGTCGGCTTGTGGAAAAAGGGAGGGAAACCATCTGCTCTGATGGAAGGCCTGCTCAGCTTTCACCTCAGGATGAGAGTGGCCCAGGTTGAACTGTGAGTGATGTGATTTTGGCAGGATGACTTCCCTTCACCCTGGAGCAGGCTCTGTTGCAAAACCAGCCCCGGTTACACTACAAGATTGGAACCCTGGTTTTCGAGTGCGCTGTGGAAAGATCTAAGCTGCAGAGCGGACGGAGGCTGTTGCTCGCATTCGACAGGGCGAGTGGATTAGGGCGGGGCGCGGAGGCTCGCCAGTCTTCTTTCTGACGCACATCGTACGGCACGCCTCTCGGGCCAAAACGGCGCGCTGGCTGCTCGGAGGCCGTCCCGCACCCTGTCGACTCCGTGGTCTGGAAGTCATGTTTATGTAGGAGCAAGCTCTGGCAGCAGATCAGACCCTCCCTAGGGCTGAAACATTCCCAGCCCTCGTCTGTGTATCCGTGCCACATCCAGCCAGCTTCACCTCTCCAAAGCACACAAACAGCAGAGATTGTGGCTGCCGCACAGAAGTTGTTTTTGTTTGAGTATCATTACTATTCTTTTCATCTTGGTGCGTCTCTGGCTGAGCGTCTTTACCGTGCCCCCCCACACACACTGGCATCTCCTCCCAGAAACACCCTCCATCTACCCCAAGTGTATTTGAGTATGCCTGCCTCTGCTGAAAGACATATTTCCCTCAGAAAACCTCCTCATAATTAATGCCACAGGTCTTCAAAATCCGCCGCCTACCCTACCCATCCACCACCTTTTATGAATCCTGAAATTAAATATGTGAAAGGAAGTAGGTCCTCACATTCAAAAGGCCAGGTGTCACAGAGATTAAAATAATGAGCTGATTCAGCCTTCAGGGAGGGCTAATACAATCTTTATTGCATTCGTATTTTTACCAAAGCTTTATTTATGGAGGATATAACTTCTCCAAAAGGTTCATTTAAAAAAAAATATGGATAAAGCTGCGCAAACAGTGAGGAAATTACTGAGGCACAGAGATAGGTATGCACATGTATAACGACCTCTCAGGGGTTGAGAAGAGGGCACTATTGGAGCCACACCACAATAGGCTCTAGTGTAGCCAGATAGTTTGAACAAATTAGAGGCGAGATGCACCATTGTCCACAGCTCTTATTAATAATTGCTCGACAGCCCAATGCGACTCCAATTAGACACCAATTTAACTTTTCCAATACTCAGTGAAAAGCTGAAGCTGTCGCACATTGCAGATGCAGTCAGCATGCTTGACCAGGAGCTGCTGCCTGCCTTATTCCCTCCCCTCATTCAGACAGACAGGCTGTTGGCTCACAAAATGCAAGCGCCGGAGATGGAACAAATTAGTTTGTTTCTTCGAACGTGTCAGAGGCATCAACAGCCCGTCCTTCCCCTTCGCTGTGCAGAACACATCAGAGAGTCAGGAGGCTGCTCTCTGTCATTACCTCTGCCCGGCGAGCGTACTATCAATCAGTGGGAGAAAATTTGGGCATAAATGAGGTCATGGACTGGTGAGTGTCTATGGTAGCACATAAAACTTCCATCCTTGAAGACAAACACCAAACAGCAAACCCATTCATATCGCAGTGTCATAATCAGACTGTCAGCTAGAAGACAGTCTCCTTTCAAATAGACCCAGGTCTATAGAATAAAACTCTGAAATCTCTGTAACTCTGAAAAAGAGAGTACAGATGGAGAAAATTGGAGAAAAAGATGGAGACTTGACTTTCTTTTGACTGAATGGGATGTCTAAGGTTGAATTTACACTGTGGCTGGTACAGCCCTGCTATTAATGTGTTATTGCAATAGAAGATTCTGTGTCAAAGATTCAAAGTCAGCTTTGGGCAATTATGGTCAAAAAAGGGGCATAGTGATACAATTTGTCACTGACTAAAGAACAAACATATGTTTGTCATTAGTAACTGTGTCCTGGATGTGTGAGAAATCATACACTTGTGATGTAATAACAATAATAACAGCACAATAACTCATATGCCCCTCTTAAAACACAGAGTGGGCCCAATATATGCGTCAATCCCCCACAACTCCCTTTTCAAACTGACCACTGATTATGGTAATTATAATCTACGCATGCAAATGAGGGACACTCGTAAATATCACAACAAAATTAATTGCACAGTTTTCCTCTGCTGCAGATCACGGTTTTATGCCCCTGATCTGTGGGGCTGAACACAGGGAGAGGCAGAGAGTGATGGGTACATAAAACACATCCAGTAAACTGAGTGTTGCTGTAACAGGTGGCGTAGAGGATACGTACCACTTTGGGGAGCACAGCCTCCAGCACTTCCTTGATGGCATCCCGCAAGGAGCTGGTTTCAATAATGGAGGCAAGCCTGAGCAAAGCATCCTGGGGGAAAAAAAAACAAGCAAACAACAAAAAAACAACCAAAAAAGGATTAAAATCAAAACAGAGGGAACATTTTTCTAATGACAAGTTAGCACCAGAGCGGTGTTGCCACTGCAAAGAAAAAAATAAACAAAATAATTTTCCTCACAGTCCACTTCAAAAAGCAGTTTCATCGCTGCAATTATAGCCTGGCAGAACCTGTGCGTTTAATTGTTAATTGGGGTTGCAGACCTGTTCCCGTTTCATGGTTCACCTTTCCCTCTGTGGGTGTTTTTCCAAACTTGTTCTAGTAACACTACCTCATCATCAGCATCATTACCCAGACCCACAGGCAGAAAACCAGAAGGATTCATCTGCCCACAGATGAAAGATATGGATCAACTATGGCCTCCAATTTGAGAAGGACAGTTTAAAGACAGTATTATGCCAGGGTATGGAAATGGAAGTTTTTACTGTCATCTGCATCAAGTAATTGCAAAACATTCAAACAAATGGTGGATCTTATCTTATGAGCACATATTTGAGCTGGCAAAAGAGATCATAAATTAAAACTAGAAAGGAAAGTTTGAGGACAAACTGTAAGTTAGCTTGAAAAAGCCTAGCACAAGCTTTGCTCAAGAAACAGTCTGTATCTATGGCATCTGATGCAGGCTGATTGTGACATCAATTGCAAATGTTACAGACTCAGATTCTGAATGTTCTATCCATGTTAGTCAATGGGAATATTTCGATGTAAAATCATAAATAACTCAAAAAATATTTAAATACTGTTTTTAACCTAAGGTATTTTTTCTCTTTAACTATTTGCCCTTAAAACTTTACTGGCAGGTAATTCAGTATGTTTTTTAAAGAAATGTGATACCTCTTACTTTCACTTGATTGGCTGTTCCGGGGTGGCCATGTGTAGCACTATAAAATTTGAAATCATCTACTTGGCTCCACGCCTAGTTGCCACCAGCTCTCTATAGACAATAATGGGTTTTACTACATGATTGTACAAGGTCATTAGTCTGCACAATACAGATTTCATGCTGATTTCCTACATATAATTGCATTTAATTGCATTAAAATTACATAACCCCCAGTGTATGAAAGGTGTGAAGCATATGGAGGTGAAATCATTGTTTTTACAGATATAGTTAAGTATTAAAATTTCTTACATACAACTGTAGACACATTCAGAAAGCTTGGGGAAACTATCAACTTGTTGGGCTGGGGGGAAGATGCAGCACCCCCCCCCCGTAAGACAAAAATAACATTACGAGACCATCCTGTAATTTAAAAAACTGCTAAACCCTCCACTGTTTTGAACCTTCCCCCTCCAAAATATATGTTACACATGGCTTCGGCACGCTCCATGGCTGCAGCTATAGCTCTTGCGCTTTTGCGTCTTCCTCCTCCTGCCGACCAATCTTCCATTATGGCACATTCCATGCGAGAGAGACATGAAGCACCAAGAGATGACTCACTGTGAGGTGGAGCAAGGTGACCTGAAGAGGACTGCAGGTCCTAAATTGAGGCTCGGTACCCCCACGTTATAAACAAACCATGCGGCAAAACATACAGTATGTTGCCTCTCACACACAGCGAATCAAGGCAAGTCTTTAACAGACGTGTTTCCGTAGCGACAGCCCTAGATCTTGAACCAGCCTGCCTCATTCCCAGTGAGCTCATGCTAATAGAAAGTCACACCGAAAAGGGGAAATGAGTTTGCAAATCAAACAGCACCTTAATTTATTCATCCATTCATTTGTAAAAAAAAAAAAAACCATATACTTTCTGCATTGGACTGACTTATTCCAAGGACTCAATTGCCTTCGTACTTGAATAAGAATAAAAGAAAATTATTTTCGCTGCTCTCAAATGTACCCTGGCAGTAAAAGCTTGCCAAGCCTCCTTTGATTACTTCCAATTTCAATTGAAAGGCACTTGCTGGGGAGAAAAAAAAATAAACAGCAGAAATCAATTTCTGCCATTGAAATGGCAATTCAGCTCACTCAAAATTGACTAAACAGCTTTTAAAATACGACTTCGAAAAAGCTGTGAGCTTTGCTGAGTTACCCATCAAGTTATTGAGGACCTTCCTAAGTCAAGACAAGCATTCAGAGACACTTCCAGAACAGATCTGCCACGTTTTCCAGAGCTTGCTGAAACTCTCCCAAGTTGAGGAGTCTGTGTCAGATGAGCTTTGTCTGCCAAACCATGAAGGCCCGAGATACTGAAATCCACACCGGAGGAATCGAGACTTAAACAGGTGGCACCAAAGCACACTGGATGCTGCACATGATACAAATAACAAGTGAAAATATAAGTGCAACACTGACTGAAATCTGAAACAGCTACTGACTGCTCTATTCACACAGAGCTTTAAAGGCCTTGAAGACTCAAAGTTTTTTTTTAATTATTACTTGGGCTTCATGAATGTTGCATTAATTTCGTCTAACACCACTGCAAAAGAAGGGTTGGACTTAGTGACTGCATGTGGTTCCACCACAAATCCTGGTGCATCTGGGTTCTTCATTTGAATATGTAAAAGTAACTTTGTTAGTTAAATGTATAAAAACACAGGAATTCAATACATCGAATTCAATACATCACAGCTAAGCTATACTCCATTAAAATAAAATCTGTCAGAGTATTGTTTATTGGTGGATCAGGTTCTTCTTATACATAATGACTTTTATAACTTGCATTTGACACATTTCAACTTATACAGCCGGATATTTACTGAAGCAATTCAGGTTAAGTGACACGCTGAAGGATTGAACAGCTGTGTGACGCTAAGATTTGATCCGGACACACTGCCAAGTCCTGTTTGCTTCACAACATTAAAAGCCAATGATTGCAGTTGTTGCCCTGATCTGGAGCGGTGCTGCGACAGCTGAGACAGAGGTGGAAAGCTTTTGTCGATGCAGCGAGAAGTGCTGTGCATTTCACACTTCCTAACAGGTCACGAGACAAAGCCGGTTTCCCACCACCGGCACCGCTGAGCCATGAATGTTCGGGAACACCATGCGAACGGTTTCCCGCTACCTGGCCAGAACAGCAGGAAACAGCTACAGCTTGCTTCCCTCCCCAGGTTATCGCCACTCCTCCCAAATCATAAATCAGACACAGTCCGCATAATCACCGCAGAGGCAAAGCTAGACTGGCGGTGAGGCAAACTATAAACAATGTAGCGTACGAGCGGCTGAAAATTTGCCAGAGGCGGAATAGCCCCTGCGGCGCCCAGAGCCCGGGACGCCTGAAGGGCATTGCTTGACTTAATCATGCCCTGCAACGAAAAAAGAAAACAGGGAGATTACCATCACATTCCTCACGCTGCGCAGGCAGAGCTTCGCAGATAGGGCACGTGCGGCGGCTGTCACCGAACAGCTCGGCTCACATTCGGGGTAACGACATGTGAAAGCAGCGCACACCGCTCGGGCGGAGAGCCCGGCCAGAGCCATCAGTTACTGCTTTTTGTGATGAAAGAGGAAAACGGCCGTGTGTGTCTGTGGAGGGAGGGAGGGGGGGGAGGTGTGTGTGTATGTGTGTATATGTGTTTGAGAGAGAGGGAGAAAGAGAAAAAAAGAAAAAGCTAATTATTGTACGTCTAGTCTATGATCAAAGAATGTGTGTTTGCATTTTCCTACAAATGGTGCCATTACAACATGAAAATCACATTAAAATCAGTGAAAGACTTTGCACAACCTTTAAATGAACAAATAACCCATAACTTTAATCCCAGTCATAAATCAGTTTCCTAAAGACGACCTGCAGAAAAAGTCTTGGTAATGGCACAATGTCTGTCTGAGATATAGACCTACTTTTCGTTACTCCTGATGAAAAGCTGTGTGACTCCAGCAACCGAAAGTGATTGTTCGAGGGAAAACATGTTGAATTAGAACGGGGAAGCAGCAAAATTAAACACATTATTTTCTTAATCAGACACTCCACTGTTGCAGCCAATTACGGTAATCCTTTAAATGTCTGTGGTGGAAAAACACAACACACCAGCAATGCAGCCTGTTAATTTACACAATTTACATTACCGGCAATTTGAGAACAGAATTAAATAGAATCCAATTACGACTCTGAGTCAAAGGTTTAAATTGCAAGAGCCTCTCTCTCTTTCTCTCCCTCTCTGTGAACTTATCACTTCGAACCAGACTTAGTGCTGAAACGCTTAAGTTAAGAGTGTGACCTCTTCAACCAGCCTCTCAGATTTCCATGCACTTGCCTGCCCTCATGAGTTGAAATCCTTGGCTTTAAGTGATCCTGCTGCTGACCCCTATGCCTGACACCTTGCCTGATCGCCTGTGTTATTATCTTCAGTTTTCGCTTAATTCCAGCTATTTCTCCCCTGTCTGCTCCCTGAAATCAAATTCTGAGATGTAGCGGTTTTGCAAGGAGCTTACTCAATGAAAGCACTCAAAGCTAAGCCTTCTGGGCAGGAGAGGGAATTTGGGAATGAGATAAAATTTTTTAAAAAGAAACCTCTTCTTTTACAAAGTGTGTGTGTATGTGTGTGTGGGTATGTGCATGTGTGTGTGTGTGTGTTTTGAGGAGAGAGATTACTGAGCCCCAGTCTGTGTAAAAACGCTCAGGTATAAAAGCTTGCCTTAATGCAGTGACTGATTCAGGTCAAGCGCTGCCAGTTCTTTTTTAAATTAACTAATGGGAATAAAGTTCACTTTAACCTTTAAAAAATGTGTTTAACTTTGAAAAAAAATTGCACCAACAATCAGAGCTTGAAATATTGCGCAGTGAGAGAGGGAAAGAGAGATGTGATTTTTAAAAAGGTTTTTATTTAACATTAAAAAGAGCATAATTTGGAAAAAGGGAAAAAATGTAAAACAAAAGAAAAAAAAAACAAAAGATACTTGACTTTTAAAAAGGTCTTTATTTAACATAAAGGAAAAACATACAAATATATTTATAAGTGATGACTAAAACTGGAGACAGAAAGGAGGCAGGCTTTTCCTAACACCACATTTGCATTATTTCTTTACAACAGTCTATTCTTTTTTCATTTTATCCTACATACAATCAGAAATGATGCATGTCAAATGAATCCCACCTCTCCCAGTCACCTCCCTTCATTCAGCTTACCGTTAAGAAAAAGGGTGTCCCCGAGACAGAAGAGAGATATACAAAGATAGACGCTAATTAATCTCCTTTGCAATGATGAGCAATTCTTTGTGATTTGTCCTCCCTGGCTACATAAGCACCTTACTGAAAAATATTATTAAAACATGACTTATCAAACGCATTTCATATTCAGTTCAAGAGATGTCGCACGTCTCTGTAGAGCAAAATCATTTGACTTCATGCTCGAGTCATGCAGCATAATTAAAATGATCCCACAGTTGGTACCGCTGCAGATTCTAAATCAACCCTGCAATTAATTAAAGTGGGCTGATATTTGCCTTACAGTTTTATTGATGTCAAGGTGCGCATTCGCAACAGCAATAACTGAGTGGAATACATCAATTTAATAGTTATCCATGTAACTCAGTGACACATTAGATTCAGCCTAACTACACAAACGGCACAGTTTGTGTAAATGCCGCCAACTATGTATGTTCCATGTGATTTTTAGGCTAAAAATAAAATGGAAATGAGATGCAAAGTTGACTTTTCGGGTGAGAATCCAACGAGTTGGGGGCGTTCGTGGTTCACCACACTTCCGAACAGATCAGATAGATCGCGTGTACTGATGCACTGTTGAGTAAAACTCATTAAACCTTAGCTGCCCTTCAGGTTGATTAACCTTTCCCATTAATTACTGTGGCGGGAGGGAGTAAATGTCAAGCTGAGAGAGGTGACATATCAGGGGACAGGGTGGCATCTACAGCTCCACAAAAACAAACCCATCTACTGAATGCAGACAGGTGCTTTTGATGGTCAGTACTGGGACTCCAGAAACACAGGAATTTTGTCCCCTAACGAAGCCAGTCAAAACAGAAGGGGGAAGAAAAAGAGGGGAGGGAGGCTACATCTCTTCCTTTAGTGATTATATAAAGTATTTCATGGTTTTCTAATTTAGGATAGAATGTGGAGCATGAGACAGCCTTTTTGCCCCGATTCTAGTCTGTTTTCCAGTTGCAACATGGATGCAGAGCACCACTGTTTGACCTCATGAGCTCAACAGGAAAATGTGTTATTTTTTCCTGCTTAAATGCAGTGTTTCATGTAAATAATTTATTTATGAAGGTCAAAAATCACCTTAAGATAAAGAGGATTGATGTATTAATTTCATGGCATAAAACCGATAATTTTACAGGAAAAGTGCCCCCCGCCCCCACAAGCCTCACCTCAAGCACGCCCACACACACACACACACACAGAGGCACGTAACTCCTCAATATCTAAAGGCAGCAGTCTGTACCGACATCAAGCACTTTCAATACGCCATCTGCTTTCCCTCATAATGCCTTAGCCTCACCCTGTCATCTTAACAGACAGCAGATGACACTTTATTATGGTTTCTTACAATAAAAAACGACCAGCCAGTCTTTGGTCTTGCCCTGGCATTATGACATCGCTTTAACTTTCATCTTTCCATGCTGACAGTACTATGTTAAAGTAGTTCCCTGTAAACATCAAATAGGCTAAGCTGGATAAAAAGCTGTTAATGTGACACAAGTCAGCTAGTTTCTGCTCCAGCTGTGAATCGCTGTTTCCAGGACAACACCTGCACGGATCTCTCTGGCTTTTGCTCAGCTCAACTCATTCTATCCATTCACCCCAGCAGGGCTGTCACCTGTTCATATGACACTGTGTAAAAGCAGGTGACCCCAGCCTGCATCATGCAGGGCCATAGTCCCGCAGGGTTTCCAGCTGGAGAAAGACTGGGCAAAGGGCGAATCAATGAGTTCAACTGAGACAGCCAGTGAAGCCGAATACCACGGTCATGAGTTGATATGGAAACTATCCAGACCATCCTGAAGAAAGGCCCTCTTGGAAACACATCTGGTCAACAGATTAACATGTAAAACATTAATAATACGAGGTGATCCTGAAATTAAGGTCCTGACGTGTGCAAGTGTATAAAAATAGCCACCAAGGCCCTGACATCCCCTTGGACATGCCTGGACTGTGCAAGTCCAGGCACACATGGGTTGTTGCCAAAACCCACAGAGAGCAATAGCCTAATTTTGAGAGATAATTAAGACTTTTCTGACATCAATTAGCAATTGTATTTTTTTATTAGGGAAACACTTTTGAACTTTCTCTTTGTTTATAGGGTTTATAGGGCATATGGTGCAGGCTGTGGGATGATACAGACTGCTGACACACCTACTGCAGTGCAGAACTGCAACTATCAGCTCAGTCTGTGTCAGCTATCGGTCCGTGTAATGCTTCTCTCATTAGAGCCCGATTTTCCACATGTCCCCTCTCTCCCATCCATCTGATCCCTGCCAAACATAAAGGCAGCACATCGCATCACAAAGGGAAAGCGGATTAACCCTGACCTTGGTCCCGCAGCACAATTTAATCAAGAAAGCATCATGGATCACACAGCTAAAACCACAAAGAGGAACCGCCAAAACAGCAGCATACTGCCATCCGGCTGTAATGTACATCTAAGGATCATTTTTCTGTATTTCTGCATCCACATCTTCACCGAGACAGCGTAACAGGCTTATATGTGTCTGTGACAGGCTAATGTGTGTGCCAGACCCACCAGAGTACAGGCGTATAGTGTATGCTTGACAGGCCTATTGTGTGTCTGGAGACTTGTCGTTTCTGATTTGAGGGGAATCAAAAGACTCAGATCCAGCAGCCCAAATCAGTCGCTGGGCGTGTTGAAAATGCAGCAGCTGTGACTGAGATGATGAAGAGGAGAGAATATCTGTCTGCTCCAGGCCACCTCTCCGCTTCTCCAGCCAGCCTGTCCGGGTCTTTGAGCGACGCTCACCACTCATTGTGGGCAAACACTCAGTGAGGTGCTAAGTACCATAAATGCATATGTGAAAACATGTAGATTACAAAATGCCAATTTATTGTGATTTATTTATTATGTAGTTATTAGTTATGTATTTATCTTGATATGCATTTGAACAAAATAAATACATTTCATCAAATGTCCTTAAATTTCAACAATCATAAATAAATGTATTTATTTATTTACTACTTTAGGTTGAAATTTAAGGACACTGTAATGGTATCATGGTAAAAATTATTACCTGAAGTTGCAAACTACAAAAATCCCCACTCCCATTCCTTGATACTAGTATCCCTGGACGCTTCTGTAGATTGACTGTGGAATCGCCTGCTTCGCTAGCGACCTGCTTTGCTAGCGTCTGACAAGCTGGATGTTACATTCACACAAACCAAACTGAATCTGCTCTTTGCGCATTGTGGAATTTTTCCTTCAGTAAAAGCCTTTTTACTCCCAACCAACCAGCTCTGAACATCACTCTCCATTTTCTCGTGTCAACACATCTTTAATCTCACAGTCACACACACACACACACATGCTTACGCAAGCACATGGCAGCACTTCATGTTCTGAGACCACTTAATGTCAATAATTTCGCTCTTACGACCTACACACACCATGGGAAGTTCAGGTAACTGCAAGTTAATGCAATGCAACGTTACCACATTTTACAACGTTACTACCTCTTTATCCTGAGCAGTGAAGGTACCTCTCAGACATGCCCCACTCCACACACACACACACACACACACACACACACACACACACACACACACACACATCCATGCTTGCACCTACAGCATGCTCACAAATAATCCAAAACCCAAATTAAAGGCTGTGTTTCCCGGCACTTCCCATTGGCCAGCAGCAGAAGGTATGGGTCCTGGATGTTATTCCAACAGGGCTGTATCTCCAGTAGCATATAAACACTGGAGACACATGCACTGTAGAATACAGCCAGACCTTGAACAATGCAGATGATAACCAGACCCGGGAACACTGCAGATCACTGTAAGAAACAATCTGTAGACCCCCCCGGTTTACTGACGGCTAAGCTCCTCCTTGGTATGCCATCGAACAAGGTCTGGAGGCGTTTCTGCTGTAGCTCACACAATGCAATCTCTACAGCAGTCCTGAGCTCTCACTGGTTCCTCATATGCTTCGGTCGCGTTGCCATATTACAGCTCGTGATATACCCTATTTGCATGTTTCATTACATTTGTGTTTCCTGAATTCGCAATACCCCAGTTCCCCCTACTCCTGTCACAGATCATGCCTTCACATTACCGGCACAATGACACATGTTATTATCCATTATCCTCTGCACCCTTGCCTGAGGAAAGACTTCAAATCCACTGTATATTTCTGGTAAAGAAATCATTGCAGTATAGGCGTTCATTTCTGTATGTCAGTTCTTTTTATCTAGCATCTATATGTTACATCACGTTTGATATTAATTTTTAGATTTTCAACTGATTTTGGAAAGACACATTGCAACGCAGTGCAAATGATGACCTAAAATTTTAAATACTGATTTTATTGTAAAGCTGCGTACCTCTTCCTTGAAGCTATTGTTTGCTTTAAAAAGATTCACATAGAATTTTAAATTTATATTTGAAAGACATGGCATAACATTTATCTACTATGTGTTTGATTGACAGACAGTGGAAGAATGGAAGGCAATTATTGTCGCTCGTGGCAAGTGGCAAGGATCTCTTCTTTATTTCACTCTTTCACTTTTCCTGCAGTCAATTCAATTCCAATTCCTTTGAGAGCTCCTTCTTGGGGCTTTTTCTCACAGTTATTTTTTTTCTCTCGAAAGAATCCAAGTTCACATGTGTATTAACACCAGGGTGCTCGCGCGAGGCTGCATGGGCGTTCCATTCTGTCAGACCCAGCGGGGTTTGTTTAGGAATGCTTTCATTAATCGAATGCCTCTTAAAGCAAACTAGACATGAAAAAAAGCCATTTAGAGAAATCAAGCAAAGTCAAAGCATTTCTTTTCAGCACATCTCCGACCTTCGCCCGCTTCAGAGCAATAACGAGACACTGAACACAATTCTGCGGTGCCAAAAAAAAAAATTGTATCAAGTGCGTTGAGGTTGCCATAGCAATCAAGGGTATGATGCGTGTTTGAGAGACCTTTCACTCTGCTAACGAGGGAGCAGAACTTAAGCTCTCCCTACTTAACACAACCAGATCTAAAAGGGGGTCTGCCTGTTTCCAAGTAGAAAGTGACAGCAGAAATATCAATTTGCACTGCGCTTTAAGGTAACACAGTGCTTATAGTAACACATGGTGACTTGTTTAATTGATCACCTATTTTGTACTAGCATTTGATTCCTCTGCTTGCTTTGAGGGTGTAGGAGAGTGCAGAACGGACAAAGGTGTGGGACGCTGGGAGCTTCTGGTGATAAGAGCCTGTTTTGTAATCCCTGAATGTGAAAGCGAGCCTGGGTTTGCACAGGAGAACCCTGCCAGCTTCTCCCTAGCCCTGAAAATAAACACAGGAAATACAGGGTTCCAACAGGGGAGGCAAGAAGCACAGCTGTGGTTTTTACCTGTGGCCCTGCTGTATTTTAAACACATTCGGCCAGGAGGGAAACATTCCGGAATGGCCTCCCCTTTCACATGTCCTTCTTAGCGTGACCGCAGCAGGAAAGCGGGAAGGAAAGAAGGCATTGCATAAAGACACCAAACGCTGCCTCGGCAGGTGGTCTGCAAGACCCACACAGAAGGTACGGGGCTCTGGCAGAGAGACAGCGAACGATGCCTCACTCGGTGAAGGACAAACCGAGTAGCTGGGGAGACAGCTGCCGTCGGGAAAATTTGACAGCTCACACGGCGATATGATTTGCGACCCGTTAATGACGTGAGAGAAACGGAGGAGACTTGATGAGGCTCTGAGGAGGAACAGCGCTTTGGAAAAAAAAAAGTGACAACTGTAGGTGTTATGGAGCTGGCACTGCTAACAGCCGAGTAGCCCCTCGAATTAAAAGGGTCAGACCTGTTTCTGAGTGTTTTCGGCATGGATTGGAGGGTTCTTCATCACAGCCATCTACTGCACCTCACAAGGACTTTACAGCTCAGAATTCTGGTGCAGAATGCTTCGAGTGGAATGATAATGTGTAAATGTGGGTGTGGAAAAATTTAAATGGCTTTCTCAAAGTGAAGTTCAGGACTACAAACGTGCACAGTCAGAAAGAGCTGAAAAGATACAAAATGACAACAGCCAGCACTTTAAAAGGATAATGGAAAAAATTTTCCAGTCTATGAACACAGTGCCTGTGATGACTACAGCTTAACTACTGCAGTATTATAAAAACATTCAAATAGACATGAAAACCAGGTAAAAAAAAAAAAAAAATATATATATATATATATATATATATATATATATATATATATATATATTTATTATGAAAAAGCAGGATTCTTTCTTTAAAAAAAGAAAATTCAGAAAGACTATGGAGACCAGGAATGAAACCAGCACAAATCTGAGAAAATAGGCTAATTCTCTGAATAGGAGACGGTTACAGAGAGGTACGCAGATGGGTCGGCCATGGGAACGGAGGGTGTCTCATTGCAGAAGTGGGAGCGTGTGCAGGAGTGCGCTGCCGATAAGTCACAGCTTCCTCTGGAGATGGGGGAGTTGGGGGTGGGGTGACACCTCCACAGACGGGCCAAGCTGCAAAGCTCCGGCCAGCTGGAGATAACAGACCGGGAGGAAAAAGCAAAGCTATAAAAAAAAAAAAAAAAAAAGGCAGGAAGTGACTCTGTGATAGCTCAGCCCTACTGCAAGGGCTGCTGGGAGAAAACTATGGTCACAAGATTCACTGCTAATGCTACCTTCACGCTTGGGGAGACAGACACGTGTCCATGCTGGTGGAAGGTTCCCATCAACAGTGTATTAATATGGGGATTGCCGAGTTCAGGGAATTGGGTTGGAGCAATGGGGATTGGGAAGGGGAGTGCGTGAGGGAAATAGATGGTTTGTAGTATTAATGTTTTGTGCAGGATTTCTTTTTTCATCTATTTCATCTTCAAGCTTTCTGTCTTTGCCCTGTGTGCCCCCAGGGTACACACTGAGTGTTCAATAATGGAACTTAATAAGCCTTAATAAGTGACTGAGGTCTACATTCAGAATTTTTTTGGTAACTTTAGTAACAACAAGCGTGGAATGTTGCTGATGGGTTTTAATGGACCCAATTATCAAAATCAAAGCGAGACAGATGTGAATGGCTTTACAAGAGAACAACACAGCGTGAAAATTTGTTAACATACAACATCTTCATATGGCAACAATATGTTTGGGGACAGAACTTGAAGACAAAAAACCAACTGAATTAAAAAAATCACATTAGAGCAGAGATGCAAGTAATGCATTTCTTGAACAGAATAAAAAGTTTAGATAGTTTTGAATTCTTAAGGATTTTGTAGTTTTTTTTCTAAAGCTTCAGCTTAATAGAGTGTGGAGTAAGTAATCTAAATTAACGACTTTTGCTTTATGAAGTATGAGAGAGCGAACCTCATTACTGCAGCTGTGTGTGTGTATGTGTGTGTCTGTGTGTGCGTGTGTATTTGTATGAGTGACTGAAACCCGTACAGATGGTAAGGTGAAAGCACTAGGAAACATAGTTAATTAAAAGGGGAGGGGTTAGCAGCAATGCATAAAGATGCAAAGGGGGGGGGGCCTTGACAATACTCCAACGCTTGACAGGGTGTTAATTTGCGCACCAACAGCTAATTTCGGTAAAAGCATTCCAGTGTCAGCCCTTGTGATGCCAGGCAATGAACATCAATGTTCTTTTTCACTATACATTACGATGCCATCAGGATTCAGGATAAACAGCTCTCCAGGGGAGACATCATATGCCCCTCTGCTCCCAAGAGAGTGGAGGAAATGTATCCTCACGGAATCAAACTCTAAATTACAGCACACGCTACCTTCTTTCCCTCCCATGGATCTCCAGGGGTAGAATAACACTCATTAGCATCATCCTCATCTCTGAAGGCTGAAATTACAGCCAGCCAACATTTCAGGTGTCGGCCATCTCCAAATGCACCCATCTGAAGGCAAGATTCACATGGGTCACCCCACCCTCCAGCCCCCTTCTTTGCTTCCTATCATTAGTTGCCATGGTGAGCTGCTCTTTCACTTCCAAGTGGCTGTGTGTGTTGGAATCTGCCCGCATAGTCCTAGCCACTACATCTTATCCCAGCTGTCCTGTGCTTTCAACCATGCTTTTAAATTGCACAGCATCTCTGTCAGAGAGATTTCCCCTTCAGGCCTTGACACTGGTGAGGAGTATTCAAGAAGCCGTGGAGACCATGGGCAATAAGCAGGGCGTTTTTGAGAAGGACCTGATGGGGGAACAGGATTATGTCTGCTCGACTGGTGGGGAGAGTGCTTTCCAGAAAAAGCAGCTGTACCTATCTCTCTCCACAGACACAACCTGCCCATCATTCGTCTTCTTACATAACCCTCCCCTCAACACCCCCCCCCCAAAAAAAAAAACCCTGTGCAGGAGTGTCATTCCGCATGCCATACACATCACACTCACTGTCTTCAGCATGCAACGCCATTTTTTAATGAGGGCACGTTGTGCAAAAAAAGAAAAATCACCTATCGACAACAGCAGGGAAACTGCTTCTTTTGAATGAGAATAGATCAATAACGCTTGTGTTTGTCGCTACATCTGAGCTGTCGTAAAAGAACATCATTTGTAGTTACTTTTTCTTTCATGTGTCATTCTCATCCTATGCTTTTCATCAAAGGTTTAACTGTAAAGACAAGGCAGCACTCTGTCACACCACGCTCCTTTTCCTGTTTGTGTTTTTGTGGTTTGTTTTGGGCTTTTTTCCCCCACACTACGTATAAGGCCTTATTCCCAGTGTTCCAAGCCTTTGTCTGTCTATTCTTTCAGCACAGCGCTGGAAGTTCTGCCTATCAGTCATTGCTCCCAGTACCTTATTCCATCGCTCTCAGAGACAATCAGTGCTGAGATTTGGCTGCTGAAGCCGAAGCGAGAGATGCGAAAGCCTGGGTCTCTCCTACCTCTTCTTTTAATAGCGCTTTTAATTTCACACGCGTTCCATTTGGCATCTCAGAGGCTCCCCGCTCCTGCTAATCCCTCCGCTGTCTACACCACACTCCACAATCCCTTACTCCTTTCAATGTGTCATTCCGCAAGTTATTCTTACATCAAAGCGGATACCTAAGGCTAACCGCTAGCTCATGCAGATGCTACAAATTAAAAGTGAAATTTACATGAAAAAGCCACTGCGTACTGTTGGCTTTGTTCCCGTGTTCTCTCTGTTTTTGGCTGTGCTTTCCCTCACATGGCCTTCCTCCTCCCTGCCTCTACGTTCATCCCTCTGAGATACTTGCAGGTGGGATGACAGACAAAAGCAGAGAAATGGGGCTAGATTGGAAGTGTCTCTTCTGGTGCAGACCGTTTACTCTGTTAGCATTCTAAATCCCTCTGGCTTATCTGTAAGCCACCAGGAGTGCCTCCACTCTGAGCCATTTCCTACTGAACCCCTTATTCCGTGTGACTCTGAGAAGGGTAATGAATGGGTGAGATGGGTTGGGTGATGGGTTGGGTCTACGTGTACGATTCTCAGCATTCCTGACAAGAGTCGCAGGAGCCAACGGCAACTCCTTCACCCGGTATCCTCACACACTTTTCATGCAATGCAATGCCATGCAGATCAAGGAGGCACTCCTTGCCAATCACCTGAGGCCCAACAACCATGCTCACACTCCCTAATGGAGAGGTGAGGGTTCACCCAACGGACTGCGGCCCCTCGGCTGCATTTGGTATTCACGACAGGCGAACTCCAGCGGGCAGAGGGAATGAGATGAAATGAAATGCAAAAGTGGAGCACAAGGCAAGGGCAAGCCCAGCAGTCCCAGGCTGATAGATGCCAATCCTGAGCACAGCAGATGGATGCAAAAGCTTTACCCAATCAACCTGTCAGTCCCTGGCCTGACAAGTCAATTAGACCAGTTAGACCGGTGTCCCCGGCCAAACCCGCATGAATGCTAATGCTGTAATGTCCCCCGTCTCCCCCTCTGGGTTGCTTCTTGCAACCAAACAAGGCAAGTGTCTGCACATGCGCTACATAGTGGCGACATGCTAGAACAGGTCTGTGTTGCCATCACCTCAGTTAGCTTTAAAAAGCCATATATTGATAGTAAGACAAAAAAATCATTTGTGCTTGTTTTATTTAACTATATTAACCAAGAGGAAAGTACAATGACAGCTGAGTACACCAACATTTTTTGACAAACCATCCACTCAAGAAAGCAAGGAAAAGGCTGTGGAAATTGTCCAGGCCAATATACAGATACATACCCAAGTCTGTTAAGGTTAAACACCCAGAGCACCTCCTGCACAGCAATCTGTGTAAATTAGGACTACAGAGCAGTAATTTCCACTGGTACAGTGAGGAGCCGTGTTTACATACACAAGCCAACAAGCATCCATCACTCTCATGTATGAATAACATTTAATATTCCTCAAGGACAAAAAAAGTGCTGGAGAAACGCCATGCATCTGCATGTGTACTTCACAGAGTGCTGGAAAAGGTCAACACTGACTGCTTCTATCTACTCACTCGGGCTTTTAACTAATTGGTGGGACAGGTCTATGCATCTATTTATCTTCCTCTCTGTCAGATGTCCCTTGGTGGGGGTTGGGGTGGGAGTGGGGGGCAGTAAATCTGAGCTTGGTGCTCCCTGTAGACATCTTTGCATAATGTTGGGAGGGAGGTTGACTATCTTGCTTTCCTGTAGTTGAGTCAGGTTCAGCTTTTGAAGTAAAACGTGAAAATGTAGCTTTCTTAAAGTAACCCACTTTCTTAATAGTAACCCACTGTGAGAACTGGCAACCAAAATTTTGGAAATTCAGTTTAATGACATTTTTCTATACTTGCAACTCAACCGTAGAGTAGAAATCTGCCAAGCCTGCTGCCAGTGTTACCAGGAGGCAACAACAAAGGTTTTCCACAGCTGAGTGTGGAGTGAAAATTAGAAAATTAAACAATAGTAAATTTGTGCTTTCTTTTTGCAATGGCATTGATTACAGCCTCTGTCATCATTCTCATTTACTGCCTCTAGCCTTCTCTCATAGCATGGGCCAACTATCACTGGACTGCACACGTTTCTCCATATGGAAGGTGAAAAATTCACCAGTGAGTTTTTTCATATTATTTAGCACGGTTTTTCTGGTCTATGTCTCAAATGCAAATGGAAATTACACATTCACACACTGTTATTATAATCCATCCCATCATGAGTTGAGAGTATCAATTATGAAGAGGCTGAAAAGTTACTGAATCCATATTGGTGGTAATCTCCTGAAAGCAATGCTACTGACACTATTATGTGGCTAACACACCTTGTCCTTCCACATCTTCTGTCTTTTACTGCCAACTTCCAAAGCAGGTTTAACCCCGGCTCCCCTTTTCACTTCAGGGTCTTTGTTGCTAGTATCTCCACTGCCTAAAAAGAGAAAACACTACTCTAACAGACTGTCATTCCCTTGAAAGTCATGCCTAATGGATACGTAGTGAATCAATATTTGTTGTTAGAGGAGGTGATGGGGCCCTGGTGTTTATGGGAAGAGAAATCAGGAAGACGCTATGAACCCCTAATTGTGTTTCTGTGCTACGCTGGCTCCCGACACCGATAAATTCCATTAAAGAATTCCTGTCCAGACGAGAGAGGCTTACTGCGCTAGCTTTCGCAGTGACAAGTCATATATTACAATGATGAAGCGTCCCTGAAACAAGACCAAGCTACACATGCACATTTGATTTGGGGAGATGAATCACTTGTGTTTTGACATTGCCTTGGCCTAGAACAGAAAGGTTACCTAAGAGCTTGAGTGTCTACCGCAATAGACGTGTTTCTGAAAAGGAAATGTGTATTTTCTTTTTTTTTTTTGAAGAAAAGATTTAAGCTGTCTTATTCTAAGTGTGTGGGACGAAATCTTAAAACAGTTCAGACAACCTGCTTGTGATCCTGCTTTTGTCCACCAGGATCCAGAAAGAGAAACTACTACTGTTTATCTCATATTTTTCCTTTTTTTCTGGCCCCTCTCTCTCCCTCTCTGCTCTTGGAGAATGAATTGCCTCAGTTTGTTCCTGTTGAAGCTCGTTTAGATTCTAAGATCGATGCGATGTTACAAATAAAGCAAAACAAGAAGGACTCTGAGGTCTGTGCTCACCTGCAATTTCTCAAAGTGCATTGTGCTCTTTTGAGGGGTTGAGGCTGAGATTAAGCAAACGCAAAGGGTGGGTGCTATGGGGTGGCGGGGGGTGGGTTCTGTCAGTGGGGTCCTCCTGGGGCTTTACAGGAGTTAAGAAACAAGGTTAGCAACTGCTGACCTGGAGCCAGCATCAGTGTAAGAGAGTAAAAAATCAAGAATTAAATAAAACCAATATTTATCATGCTGCAAAAATATGTGAAAGATATGAAAAAGGTGCATTAAGCATGCCCGAATCAAAGCTGTAAGCTCAAATCTAAAAGGTTACTTGGCAGAGAGGAGCAGGAACGAGACCACCACTTCCACCGTAGCATTCCGCCATTTAGCCCTGACCGCACGGAGTACAGTGTCCCTTAGTGTGCAATCTCACCGGGAGACGTCGCAGGCAGTAAACACCTCCGCCATGCGCTTTGCACAGTAGTGGTGGTGGTGGTGGTGTGGTTAGGGGGGGTTCTGTGCTCCAAGGATTGCCTCAGTTCCCAGGCTACAGACAGCAAGGAGATCATCAGCCTCCTAAGCGAGTCTGCGATCATACACAAATTGCCCTTAGATTTTTGTCCCCTCACTCATTTTTATCGAGGCTGGCATGCATTCCTGTTTTTTTTTCCACACACCAACCATTTACTCAGCAGTGTTTTCAATGGGGCAGTTCAGGTGAAGTGTCTTGCTCTTGGGTATAGCTGCCTCGTATGATAGCATTTATGGCGTATTGATTTTCAGTTTTGGTCACTCATTTTGATGAGCCCTGGCTCGAAAGCTCCTAGAACTCTGCATGCCGCAGTCTCCATGGTGACCAAACCGTTCCAGCCATGTGTCAGACTGTATGGTACATCACAGGCCTGACACCACACGCATTCCGATGCTCCTCCGATGCCAACTTTACAACAACCAATAAATTCAGTTTTAAAGGGGACATCAACTTAAATCTCTGTGTTTTACGACCAAGGACCAAAAATGCAGTGAAATTGATATATTATACCCTTCACACGTCTGCTTGCGCTCACACAATTTAAACAATATGAGTATATTACAAGTTTCCCGTGTGGCACAAATCGTGGATCGTATAACCCTGCTGCGCCGTCTCTTCCTGAAACCTCTGAAGAGACACAAGGGCCCTGATAAAACGGGGGGAAAGCGGGAGAGAGAATCACCCCAAAAGGATATTAAACTCATAAATACTGGAAGACTCAGAAGACCGCGGCGCCGCTCGTCCTCAGCGCTGGCTGCACATCCTGCGGGGACCGCACCGTCCCATTTCGGCGAAATTGGCTGCTGGTGCACTCCTCCAGCCTGCCTCTAATGAACTGCACAGTCACTCTACAGGCTTTCATTTGTCTGTTCTGTTGTCATTTCAGTTTTCATTTCCTTCATAACAGAACACGGAATTAACACGGTCGATTGGCGCTGGCCCCCGGAGGAACAGATGATTGAATTTGAGTTTCAAACATCAAGAATCACGACTTGCAATTTGCCACAGATGGCCACTGTGGGCTTTTTTTTCCCCTTTGGTTAACAGCACAGTCCAATGAGAAATCAAACTGATTGTCTTTCACAGCATGCTATTAAGCACTAGCGGACACAGCGTACACATGTATGTCATGTGACACTGAGATGCTCCCTGACCCACCTTTTCAAGAGCATCTGCCAGGTCCAACAGAGAGAACTCATTGCTGTTGGTATTCTCTTTTTTATACTCTTGGTTTGTACTACTGTAATCCTGGGTGTGCACTTTGCCTGTGGGTTGCATCATTTAGGGATTTCAAGACTGTTTCTGGTATTCATCCACAGTACACAAACCCTCACGCATGAACACACACACACACACACACACACACACAAGGGGGAAGATCCTTCTGGACATCTGAAAAGTGAAAAGTGCCACATGTTGACACCAAGCTAAACCAATGTGAATCTAATCGGTCAAAATGTCAGTCAAATGTTACTCTAAGCTGGAATGTGACAGAAGTGTAGTTGGTATGTAACTGGGTTTTATATTTCTTTCAATTCTCTGAGGCAGCTTATTGCAGAGGCCACAATATGCAGTTTAAGTGGATATATTAATACAGTGTGCAGTGTGGTCTGTCATGCCATCTGCACAGACCACACGGCTGTGGATGCTTTCTGCCTGCGCTGCACACGCGCCCCCGGGTTCCCAAAGGCCCAGCTGAAGCTTCACCACGGGGTCAGGAACAGGGAGAAAGCGACAAAACAGGAAGAGAGAGAGAAAGACAGAGAGGAAGAGGAAGAGGTCCGATTTGTAACATTGATTGAAATGCAGCCTGGCATCCCTGACAGTCTAGAGCTGTGGGGAGCCCAGCCTGTCTCCTCTGACGGGGACCTTTGGGAGAAGGCTGGGAGTGGGGTGCCTGCTGTCCAAGGGTGGCACCTAAACAGCCCCCCCTCCCCCATCCCCTCAATGCTTGCAGACATAGCACCGCCATGGTAACAAGCAAGCTGGGCCCACAATGAAGTAATATTGTAGGGCGAATAAAGCAAGGCAGCCATGTCTACAGGGGAAGTCCCAGAGAAAAATGTCAGCATCTCTATTTTAATATTTACAGCACGTGTGGGTGCTGTGCAACAGAGTAAGTTTCATTCGGCCCTACTGCTGAATATCAGGCTAGTCTGCATCATGTAGGAAAATAAATAAATAAAATAAAAATGTTTACGTAAGCTTTTTCCCCGCACAAATGTATTTGTCGCCTCAATTCATTTCATATTACCACTATCGGGCAACTGTAGGGCGATTTTCTCAAGTCTGCACAAAACTTGTACTTCCTGGACACAAAAAGGCGCTCTGAAACATAAATAAGAATATTAATGCAGTCCCCACATCTGGGCAAACTCACTTATCAGTAATTTGCAGGAATCTATTTTTCATAGCTGTCAGATGAGATAAGTACAGCCTTTTCTGTATCTGCAAAGGTACAGAATTTTTGCAAGCTCTTCCAGGACCTGAATCAGTGCACACTGTGGCCTCCTCGTCTCCTCTGATTATGTGCCTATTGTATCCTTTGATAATGTCCCTAATGATGAATTATGAGGTAAGGCCAAGTCCACGCTAGCCTAACAAACACCCTGTCCCACGCTGATGAAGTTCAAATTCTGCAAGAAATAAACTTCAAAAGGGTGTACAAACCCACCAAGGGGACCCAGTATAAATTGTAATCTATGCAGATGAAAGGCTATTGAAAAAGATACAAGGCCAAATAGCCCATGTCTTATTAAACACTACAGGCAAGAGATCAAACAGACACTTTACCTGCTGCTCCTGCAGCCATCACCATCTGTTCTAACCCAAAGGTCTCAAGGTGACCCCTCCTGTTTTTGATTGCTGCTCATGCTTTAAACTGGCCGATGAATGTTTGCTCAAAGCACACAGAAATGTTGGAACAGAGCTATTAATGTGTTTGCGGACTTGGGTGTTCTCATTAACTCCTTCGCTCACGTTACTCCATTACAATGTTGCCTGAGTGAGTGACCTCCACGTAGCACCGTGCAGACAAGCAAAACGGAAAATGCAAGCAGATAAACTGCAGTGCAATTTCACCTCCCTAAATGGAGTAGATAGTGCAACTAAATGTGCTAAAACTGCCATAAAAATCGCCCACATGCTCCATAATATGTTAGCACTTTGGAAAAGGCCAAGTGATATACTACATTCACTCCCTCGGCGACAACAATAATACAGTTTGTTCATGATGTAGTCAAACACGATAAAACCAAAAACTTTGGGCTTTGGGCATCCATTTTAAACCTCTCTCTCTTACTCACGCTCTGTCTCTTTCTTTCTCTTTCTACTCTACACACACAGACACACACACACACACACACAGAGTAATTAAAGTAATTAAAAGTTCTGTCCTGGAATGGGCTTACAGGTGGAGGTGGAAGCGGAAGCATGAGAGCATTGTGCAGCTAGAGAAGGTAAGAAGAAGGTAAATTTGACATGTAGAATTTGGGGTCAAAAATGATGTGTGGCAGCGTTTGACTCATGCAGGTGCAAAGGCATGGGCACTTTTTTTTAAGAGCGCCAGAGTGAATTATTATTACCACCTGATACTGGAAATGGACGTCTAACGGAGCTGCAAATAATGAGGCTGAAGAGGGTAATGAGGCCGCACGAACCATGCAGCTCAGTCAGAGGGAGCATAATGATGGCTGATACGCCGATACAGAGATGCACGCTGGAAAAAAAAGAGACAGTCAGAGCGAGAGGAAAAAAAAGGACCACAAAGAGAGGAAAAGGGAAAAGGGAATGAGAAAAATTCAGAGAGGTAGGGAGAGAGGAAAAGAAACATTTGGAGAGAAAGAGAGAGAGAGAAGAACGGTCCCATCATATTGTTTCACAGCTCATTATCAGGCCCCTGTGGGCTGGTGGATTTGATGAGTGACCGTCGCCGTGCCAACCACACCTCGCCAGGGTCTGCTCTGTGAGCCACACCACCAAGGGGGGCTCCCGGGAGCCGGGCAGGGGGGGTCACACGCAATTAAGGTTACAACATGCAATTAGAGGAAACTGTATGCCGGCGTCATAGAGTTTAATTAAAATCATACCCATAATCACAGTGCGGAGAACATCAACAACACGGTGAAAAGGAGCGAGTGTCTCATTCATTTGGATCCGCACATAACGCCTGCCATGCTTGAGCCCCTGAATGAGTTTGACTGCTCTGCCACATAACATTAGCACAATGAGGCCTCAGTTAGCCTATTTTGTGTGGATTGCCTTTGTGTTGTTCAACAATGCTATACCATGCGCATACATGTACAAAGACAGCTTTTCGTGTGTTTTTGGTTTCAATGTGGTGCAAGGCTGTAATGCTGGTAGCTTCATGTTTACAGTACAGATATTTTAACTTATTTTAGATGTTCTCTCAAATCAAGCTGTACATGTCTGAGGTCAATGTCTTACTAAGGCCAATGAGACCACAGCCCCGAACATCCCTCTCCAAGACACACTATAAAACATTAAATGCACTGTAATGAGAGCACCTCTTAAGACAAGATAGGACAGGAGGACTTTTGAACACAAAAGCACTAAAAAGGACTAAAGAGGACTAAGTTGGGGGGGGGTTGCGCTTGATCATTACTTGATCATGTGTCTCCCCCTCCCCCCAGGCACTCACATGACAGTCTGTTCTTCAGTTCAAGACAGGGACATGGGAATTATACCTATTTTTTCTACCAGTATGCACAGTACAAGGATGTTTCTTCAAAATGGAGGGAAAGTGCTCCATTAACCATCACTCTGCCTTACGACTAAAAGCTCTTAGGCTTAACACGTGTGTTTTCTTTCACCCGGCAACTGGCCAAGTATCCATGTCCCTTTACAGCTGAAGTGCATGCAGACATCACAGGGTTCTGATGGAAATCTCCAGCTGGACCGGAGGATGGCTGAAGAAGACTGCAGGTCACTGCTACATGATTTTATAGGTACAATGAGACCATAGGCTTTTACTGCGTGTGACTTGTTATGTATTTTATGTGATTTTGCTGTCATTATCTCCACTGGTCTTGCACTGAGGCGATTTCTGTCATGCTTATTCATGATTCACCCTATACAGGGCTCTGTGATGTCTTTTGCATTGAAAGCACGGCATACAAAAAGGAGCATCAATATCGTTATTCACTTGCAGATGTGCAGGACATGAAATGGGATACAGGTTAATCACACCTAACAGTTAATCACACCTAAAGCAGGTTATGAAGTCTCAGTGAAGTGTCACTGGAAATATCCCATTTATATTACTGACTGGCAATGAAGCCAGTCACTCAATCTATTCACAACACTAGCAACACAATTCTAAATGTATTTTTTAAAACTCTAACACTCTAAATTTAGGACAAAAAGACACCTGCTTAATTATTCTGAATGGCGTAAATCAAACCATTGATAAGCTGTCAGTTCCTAAATGGGCACTCTATAGAACACCCTAAGCCTGAGCTCTCAGCCTCAAGCACCGGGTCCAAGCACACCTGACTGACAGGATGTCAGGCTGCGTGCTGTATAGCTTGTAAAAAACATTTCACATTCAGAGATTTCAGGAGGATGATCCTGAAAAGGCAAGCTCACACACTCTCACCAGAATACCTGCAACATCGTTAGTGTGAGATGCACTGTGAGAGTGCACGGCGACGACACCTTTAAAGCCTTGAAATCAATATGAATCTTTGATGGGGAAAAAAGTAGCATACCACATTTCCTTTGTACAGAGGCAATTCAAGTTGTTCCATCAAACGTAGCACTTTCTGTTTGACTGTGAGTTTTGTTCACAAAGCTTTTATTAGTGGAATGCTATTTACTATAATGACGCATTTCATGAGGTTTTTTTTTTTTTGCTGTTTTTTTCTGTTGTCGTTTCATTTTTCAAGAAAGCCTCTCATTCCAGCTAAGATAACAAGGTCATTCTGAGCATAACCATTTCTACTTTGGCACCTCACATATCTTAGATATGGATGTGCAAACTCAGAAACCTTGCACATAAATTTTATATGCATCAATTCTGTTCTACTCCACAATGTGTCATCTGCATGTCCAATGATTGCCAGGGGCAATACTGTATATAATAACATACAACAACCAAAGTGACCTCTGTAATATCCTGTGATTTACAAAAGGACATGCCTTCAGTTTCAGCTTCACTTAATTTCAAGCCAATCCAACATGTCACATGTCTCCAGGTGTCTGTACCACCAAGGTAATTATAATTAGGAGTGGGAACATTGCATGCTGCGATGCCTCTCAGTCTGTGTGCATGAGATACAGAAATGATCAGGCTCCATTGTCAATGGCCTCAATGTTTCCATGGTGACCACAAAAAACACACAGAGCCAATCTTGCAGTTGATCAGAACAAATCAAAAATAAAACAATACTTAATCAAAAGGAAAAAAAAAACTCTTCTGCTGCTGTTGATATAAAAGTTGAAAAGCTGAAAAGCATACTACCAGCCTCAAACAATGGCCTGAATTCTGCAGCTGCCCATTGATTAATTTTTCCTGCACGGCCATCCTCCAAAACCTTGTTTAATTACTTGGATCAAATCTGTCCCAATGAACATGTACTCAAGCACTTGATGCTTTTGGAAGAGACAAAGAATGGTACCTCAGTCGTGCCCACAAGGGTCTGAGAGAGACCACATGCAGGAGTAACAGACATCTTTTTCAGTCAGCAGCCATTGCACACCTAAGATGTGATTTTACCTCCATGGCAACGATCTTAACAACAGAGAAATTCAAAGCTCTCAAGAAACTCTCAACAGGTAATGAGAGACAAATATGCCTTAAAGAAAATTCTGAAGTCCATTTAAAAGAAAGCCCCACAAACGAGGCCCAGCTAAGTTTGTTACAGTTTGGCCAACAGCCTGGTAATTAGTCGCTGATGTTTGTTATCACAAAGTAACAGCAGCTATTTAGCGAGTGCTGAAGAGCATTACACAATGGCAAGAACATCAAACTTCTGTCTATGTGTTCATCCATGAGTGCATGTATGTGGTCCAAACCAGGCCACAAATGAAAAACTGTGACCTTCACAAGCGCACAGAGGACAAGGCAATGCCGAGAGGACGCCTGCTGAAAGGGTACAGTGGGACCTCGAGGAGCATTAGCTGGGGGTAGAGGATGCCCTTCTCCCTGTTCTTACAGCGCTCTGTTGCATAGGCTCTGTAAGGGGCTTCTCCTTCACATGCCACACGCCACATAGCATTGCGTCAAGCGTGACAGTTTACCTCTGACAGACCAAGCACTTGCCTTATAAATGACTGTCCTCTGTTTAACCTGTTCTCACTGGTCCCCAAAAAGGAATATCACTGCGGACTGGAATCTTTCACTTTAAATTGAACACAGCTTTGCTTTCACCTCACCGTTCCTCTCATCTGTTCAGCAATACATTACACATAATAAAAGCAACCATTACATTTTATTTCGCAATTGGCAGGCTCTGCGAGTCGGCACGGTTCGATACTGGATGGCTTATTATAAACCATTACATGAGGGAGGGCATTTGACAGGGGATCATTGAACACGGAGCAGAGCTTAAAGCAGTGAATACCACTTTCTGGCTAACTTGTCTACCCACATTAAGAACAGATTAGTTTTATTTTAATGACAGACATTTTCTCCAGCCACTTGGACACTGTTGTGGATGGGTAACTGCAGGATCTGTGCTGGGGAATCAAAACAATACCTGTCTGAAACTGCACACACTGACCTTTTTATTTAGTTATACATTTCCCCCCTGTTAACACTACCCACAATGCTCTGACTCGACCCTGTTGTCAAGCAGCAGTGGTTTCCCGTCACATCACCGGTGCTTCAGATGGCAGAGTGAACAACATAATATGGGCAATAAAGCTGCATTTGCCTTGTTAGTGCCCTTAGCAGCTCACGCCTCACTCTGTGGTGTACAGGTGTACTTTACCTGGGCCTTGTCACCTTGCCAATGTGACTGTGCCTCACTCTCATTTCCATGAGTGGGCCAAAAGCAGGGAATACTGCAGCAGAGGCAGAGAATTCACATTAATCTGATTACTAGCATTAATTTATCTGCTTTTCATTGTTTTACACAAATAACAAGACTCGTAATTGAACCAAGGATCACCCATTAGCAGTGGAGTCTTGTGTAATTTAATTGTGCCTGTAGTCGCTTTACAGTGTCCTTGTGCACATCACATCGAGTTACTTCAACAGTAACTGAGACTGGGTTCCATTAGATGACTTTGAACACAACAAAAGAAATCATGGACCTGTTTTGGCTTCAAAACAGTTTGTTTTTTTTTTGCTTCGCTATAATAATTTCATGTGAAGTGTACACCATGAATACTATCACAGATGCAATCAACCAAAAAGGAATCAGCCATAAGTGGGTGTGCATTATTTAAACTGATATGCTTCGTAATCATGCAAAACAATCACAAACAAGCTAAAGACAGGACAATACAAGGTAAGTCAATCAAGGGTAAGTTGTCAGCTCCCATTGGTTAAATCCACAGTCCTTATACCTGCCTGTGTTCACACAGTCATGTCATCCACAATAACCAAAACCCAGAGCCCTCCACTGGAATCAATAGCTGGCTGCATGGCCATTAGAACCAATGATCCCAGAATATTGTACATAGACACTGTATATAGCCTCTGAGGCTATCATAATAATTGACTAAATATTCAGAGTCTGTTTGGACAGGCCAGGTCTGTAAATGTAAAGCTGAAGTAAAAACAGTGTAAATATGGGTTAAATTTAGGATTTGTCCAAATTTGGGCCATAGAGTGGGGAGGAGGTAGCGCTGACAACATCAATGTCAGTGCAAGGTCATCAGAATTTTAATTTTAATTTGTTCTTGTCTTTACTTATTTATTTATTTTTTATTTGTTAATTTGTTATCCTGTCAGCAAAAACACACACAGAACCCACTGACTGGATCATAAAAACAGTATGAGTCATAAAAAAAAAACTTTCAACTTTTCCAAATACATTTTACACTGACACATTTGACACTTATAATAAGTTATGCAACACTATTTATAACACTACGCAACATCAGGCCAATCAACAGGCAAACATAAGGATGAATTATCAAGCACTACTGGCTCAATTAGGACCAACAATGCATGAAGCCATTTATTGGCTGGTTTATCAGTAAAACAATATTAGGCTTTGATCAAAATGCATTTACTTCTCTTACCTGAGTGGAAAGGGTCCAGGAATAGAAGCCACATCATTGACAGTAACAGCATGGAGGAAAAAAACAAAGAGACACTTGTATAAGTCATGAGCAAAAATGACTAATGGTTTAAATAAGTGAGAGAGGGGTGGCTGAAGTTGTGCTCACAGACTTCTCAAAAGTCCTTGTTAAGGCAATGCTCCCTTTTCACTGTCTTTGGTGTTTCGTTTCATTTTTGTACAAAATTCTGTTTTTGTTTTCATTTGCCAAACCAAATGTCATAGATCATCTGGTTTTTGCCTTAGCCTTTGAGATTTAATTAAAGATAACATTGGTGCACATTTGAAATTATGATGATTCTACCATTTTGTTATACTATGTACTTGTACAGCTGGATGTTTATTGTTGGAAATTAGGGATTAGGGCGCAGTCTAATTCTGCATTAACAGAGTTGTTGAATTTAAACCCCCCTCCCTGTTCACAAGTTCAGTGAACCAATCATAGGTGTTGGTGCCGAGGGAACCCTATAGCACCCAATTGTTGAAAAGATTTCACCCATTGTGGTGCTTCTCTTCCCCCTCCTGTAAGCAGTGCTGCTTCTCATAGGAAACCAGCATGAATGATAATAAGGGACAGAGCCAAGAAGGAACTCAACGGAACTGCATCAACTAGAGGGCAAGACCTCACAGTCCAAGCTCAACCACTTCCTTTCTCTGGAGATGTCTATATCCTGCTCTTTTCCAGTCCCTCTCGTTCACATCTGTAGCTGCTTCTGGTCCACTGGTGTTTGCCAATGTAAGTTTTTTTTTTTTTTGAAAATTTGGTGGAAAAGTTCTTGATATTTCTTATGTGTGTCTTGCTTCATTCAGTTCCACACAGAAATGAAATATATGGTATTATACATTATGTATTGAGAAATGTGTTGCTCAGCCCAAGAATATATTCCAAATACAATTAAAATATATTAATGCAAATGAGAAATTATACATTGCAATATACCAAAACTGCAAAAAAAATACATTCAGAAGGCACCCAAATCTGTTTTTTGAAAGTGGCCATTAACTGAAGATGAAAATATTTTTTAGAGTCTGTCAAAAAAGAAATCACTAATCATAGGTGACCAAAGCTGAGTTCATACCATGCTTTTTTGCGTTTTTGCCATAGTGGCGTTTCTAGTTCAGGAGTGCACGCGAGTCTGTCCCATCTAACATGACAGTAAGCAAGATGAGACTCTCCCCCGCAGACGTATATCATCATGTTAGTGGTCATCTTTTTTCATCTCAGTGCGCATGGAGGTGCACAGTGATACAGGGCTCAATTCCCTGCTTCCGCGGTTACCGGCTGAGACCTGGTACCGACCCGGTATTATTATTATTGGTTTCCCTTGCGCTCACAGTTCCTGTCACGAAGGACGCCAAAAAAAAAACGAGTTCAGAATACTCTTTCATCAATTCTACCGATTCCACGCAATGGAGTCAACGCTTCTCAAGGTGGTGGACGCAAGATTGTGTGGAAGTCCGCTGACAGTAGCATCATATATGAATTCACGACGATTAAATAATTTAAAAAAACGTGTCTAAAATGTTGCCATATTTTGTCAGCCACACAGCTTAAACCAGAAAACTGACTTCAGAGTGACCAGAGTGGAGAAAAAACCAGGGATTCAAACCAGATCAAAAATTGTGTAACAGAGGCATTAAGGGCATGCCCTGTCAGCAGAGGTTACATCAGGCAGTGGGTGGCGTTAGGGGAAATATCCAAGCAAGTTATCATGGCACTTCACCAAAACACACAAAATAAAACAAGTGCACCCTGATTCATCCCAATGTATTTACACTAGGCCCTGCCGCAAGTGCACCACAAGCTGCTCATGCCCCCCCCAGGACTCATCAATCAATGCAGAAGTGATAGCTCAGAAAAGATGGAAAGGACATATGAAGGAAGGATACAGGAAGATCATCAAACAAGTCTCATTAAATGAACATTTCACTCCATTTAATGACAACCACGCAGTCATAGTTCATTTGCTTAGACCCAGGGACCAGCTGGTAAATGTGGCTCGTAAAACCGGCCACTGCCCTAGAGACCAGGAGTAAAGCAAGCCGCAGGGCTTGTATTTTTTTTTTTAAACAGAAAGGCAGCCCAGCCCAGAACCCCCGTCTCTGCACCTCTGCAGGGAGAAAACGCTGCTCAGGTTATTGTGGTGTTATTAAGAGGGCTCGAGTCGCAGGTTCCCTCATCTCCTCATTGTGCTGAAAGCGCCCACGGTGGCAAGCCCCCGGCAGGGTGCAGATGCCAGAGTGTGTGTGGGAGTGCATTTGAACAGCACACTGCCACAGATCTGCAGCCAGCACCGTTTCTTTTTCTCACATGGCTATTGAATACTGCACACAACGTTAAGGTATACATTTTTCCCCATAAACATTTGTTAGGCATCAGTTATGCTAGAGCAAATCTGCTCACCTTGAGTTCAGCATCTTGGAGCTACACATCCCTCTCTCCATCTCTCTTAAAGTCAACTGTGACATCTTAAAATGTCAGAAGGTGTGACACCACTTGCATTGCTTACATTGAGGGGGTGGGGATTCTAAGGAAGCAGGCATTCTGTAGAAGCTGGCATGTTCCAGCACAAATGCATTGCACATGGGAGCCTATATTTTCTACATACAGTATTACCAATTCATGCAGATGGATATTTACTGAAGTAATTAAGGCTAAATATCTTGCACTAGGGACTGGATTCAAGGAATGAAGACTGCAGTCTTTAGGCCCAGCCCTACACTACACCACACTGCTACTTACAGTATCATAATAAAAACCACCATAATATCATCCCCTAGACAAGAGAGTGGACTACCTAACACAGAACCAATCCAGTCCCACCAGTCCAAAACCAACAGGAATTTGGGTATGTTCCTTTTTGTCTGTGTTGCACATGCCATAGTTTGCCGCAGTGCATTTTTTTTTACATTACAACTCTTTCCTGTTTTGACAAGGCTCCTTAACTTCTGACATCTTCCCACTCTGAGCTCAGCGGGTTTTAGCATGCATGTGAGTCAGCTCTTCTCCTAAGCCAGTCTGCTCCTGTTCTGTGCACACAACAGCCCCTGTGAAGCCCCAACTGTTCTCTAAAAGGGTCTGAGCTACACCCATGAGGGGGCGAAGCTTCCATAACAAAATCCTCCTAAAAGCATAATATATTTGTTATGGTTGCCAAATTATTTCTTTTCATCAGATGTACTGTGTCATTCAGTCAGCACATGCAGACCTTTATTCGCTGTACATCTGTGACATTCTAGCAAATTCTTTAGCCAGACTGATGTTTATCAGAGTGATTCCAAATCAGGTGAAGTGTGTGTTTGTGCGTGTGTGGAGGGGAGGTGTGTCTCAGCAGTTTGGAATCCATCCCCCTCATGTCGTGAGTCTGCTGAAACCATTATAACATCAATTTTAATGCCTCAGGAACCCGAGAATGCAGTTCAGAATGATGATGTTCTGCTGGAAAAGCAGCAGTCAGGTAGGATAACTGGTTACACTGTTGTGTATCTGAAATTATCTAGCAGTAAGCTATCTGGAGAAAGCTGTACATGGAAGCTTTGATACGGAGGCAGCGAACACAGCGTGGCCCTTTCTTCTTAGTAGTGTTGGTAAGTAAAGGAATGGCAGTTGAAGCCATTCAGTGGTGGAAATCTCAGGAACAGAGGTACAGTTTAAAACTAAAAAAGGGGAGACAACCCCTATACCCACTAGCTTCCTGGCACCCAGCCAACACATCACATTTTCTCTGAATTGGCATGACGCTGTAGTGACACTGTATAACACATTAAAAGTCACTCTCCATCATGTCCTCAAATCCTTGTGCAGGTTCTGCACAATGTGATCCACAATAGCACCTAATGCCAAGACAAATCAGAATTATTTTGTCCATTGCCTCAAGGGTCAAAGGGCACAAGCATACTTAAATCATTTAATGTTACTGAACACACAGGCTTGTGGGTGCACATACACACAAACACACACACACAAACATTTCCTTTCAGGAGTATGCTCCTGAGGAACAGAGGCGGACAGGCCGTGACTAATCCCCTATCCTCCATTCCCAAAGACAGGAAGAGATGAAGAGAGAGTGTAAAATCATTCTGACGGAGCAAGATTAAGACACCACTATGCACAGTGCTGAGATAGAAATGAAGGGAAACCTTAAAGCGGATCATCTCTAAACCTCGTAGGCCTGAATTAGGGTCCTCTTTGCGTTCATCCCCTCCCTCCGCAGTGCACTGGAGTGTAATTATTATTAATCCACTCCTGATTAAAGGCAACATACATAGTTAGTCCTGTTTATTAGATTAAAAGTTGTTTAATGATGGGCATTATTAAATCAATTTAGCAGACCAATATCTATGTCTAAATTTGTCTTAAAAATATGGATCTGCAAGTAACAGAGTTAACAGTTACTTTTCACAACTCATAATTCTCTATTTTTACTAATTCTATACACTTATGCAGACTGTAGCCACTAATTTAATGGCAGATATAATCCAGTTTGAGGGAATTTAATTCATAAACAACATCAATTAATTTCTTGAGAAAACTCAGGGCCGAAACTTTGAAGTGCTCGGCTGGGTGACATCAAAGCAGGAGTTTCTGGGAGATTACTGTCAAATTAAAAATGCTGTCTGTCAACCTGCCAGAGAAAAGAGAGATCTCTCTCAAAGTACCAGCACAGACAAGAGATTTCATGTACTGGTAAACATCTTTGTTCACAGAAATCCATTTCCTTTCTTTTTTTTTTCTTTTAAAAAAGTCTTCAGAAAAATGAATGTCTTATTCATTCAGTCTCACAAAGAGATTGATCAAATTCAAATAATCACATGAAAAGGACAGTTTCATTATTTGTCAGGCTGCACTTTCAAAAATATCCCTTTCAACTTGCTTTTTTTAAGGTTAATGCACATATTACCCGCTTTCCAAAGAGGAACATGGTGGTACTGCACGTCCTATAGTTTTTGGTTTATTGATCAGTCTGCCTGTACTACCACTAGAAGGGAGATGAAATTAGAAATGCAAAGTGATGGCAGCAGACAGGCAGAGTCCACAACATCTAAAGCACTGGAGCACTACCGTAGCAAATGGAACAGAAATAAGCCTTCAGACTCTTCTCTGTTTCCAGTCTTCCAGTCCTCTTGCTCCTTCTTTGTGTCCCTGAAGGAGCTATGCTGAATATCCTGTTTTTTACCAGTTCGGCGGGTCTGATAGTCTACAGCTGCAAACACCTCTAAGCATTTGAGTGCTTTGTGAATTTCAGCCAAAAATTTAACACAAGTTGAGTTATGTCTGTCTGAGGTACTCTCACTAGCTTGGTTTCATATATAAGGCCTGATGCATTGCCAAATCTGTCTCTGACTGTTGATTTTTTTTTTTTTTTGCACACTCATACATACATGCATAAACACACACACACACACACGCTGAGCATTGTTTCATGTTCTTTTTTAGACCTGAACTGAGGCTGAAGCAAAGACCTACAGTTCCCTCTGTAATGTAAGGCTACTATCGTCCAGTGAACAGGCCACTCCCATTTTCCTGTCATTAACTTACTCAGCAGAGGAAATCAATGACCTACGTGGGTGTCCAGTACGCCTAAGTTACGTTTGTGTTCTGCTTCATTTAATCTCTTTCTCGAGGGGTTAAACTGCTGTGAGACTGGTGATTTCAGATGAAGCAGGGAGGAGGCACTCATTGTGTGTGTAAACCCAAAGGTCGCAGCGATTCCTGTTGATGTTCCCTGCTCACACTCAGAACACAATGTCGTGGCACCCTGCCAGGAGTATTAGGATTTCCTCAAGCCCTGGCGCAGGTGACTGACCTGACTGACACTGACCCCCTTCTGCAATGGGGCCACTGTGGATCAAACAAGGATACCTTCGCTCTGACGACTCAACCCCACGTCAGAGAGGGGCAGGCACACATAGAAAACTGTTCCCAAACTGTTCTCCTGATGAGGGACATCACACTGGCATGCAGAAGTGTAAGAACACTCTTACACTTCCCCCTGGACCTCCCAGTGTTTCTTGGCTTTGACAGGCTCCTCTGGTTCATATCAGAGAGAGTGAACTATTCACCACTTCATTGTGCATTTTCTTTTAGTCAGTCAAGCATAGAGCTGTAGCTGTCACTGCTGTCAACATTTAATGCTTGAAACACCAAACATATGTCTCTGATAAATGATTATCAATTCCTCATGTTATTTACAGATAAATATCTGTAGGAGCATGAAATAATATTTCAGTTCTCTGAGCCAATGCAATAAGTATTAGAAAATGAAACCCCTGGAAGAGTGTTTGATTGAACATACAAAAAAATGCAGCAGAAGCCCTTAACAAGGGTGATTTATGAAATCTTGGTAAATCCATCCAAACAATATTCCTTGAGATAATCTATTGCACCTATGGTGGAGTCAATGGGATAAAAACCAGCAGCAACATCTTGGCATGGAACTTACAGATGTTTGGTCCACAGTGCCAAAACAGCCAGGTTTCTGGCACAGGGAATTGACCTGACACTTATCCACTGGCTCCAGGGGGTGAAATCACCGTCTGTAATTGGCTCATTACTTCCAGAAAGCCCCATGACATTAATGACAAGTGCTGACATCCGTTCTCAAATGATTTCATTTACTGGTGCTAAATTAGTTCTCAGCTTCTAATGATGATGGATGACATTCATATCATGTTTGGCTCGATAGCCTTACGCAAAAACGCCAATTGACAACAAAGAGCTACAGTGCATCAAAGATAACTGGCAGTTTGTTTTATGCATCATCAAAATATGATGCATTTACCATCAATAAAGGGTGTCAAGGTCAAGGAACTGATCCAGATGTGCTCCTCTGTGTAGTTATAGTGTGTACATTATTTGAAAGCAGATAGTGGATGACCTCATTTGTGTCTCACTGTTGAGAGCTCATGGGATATGGTGGCAAAGATGGAGGTGTTTATTTCTCCACCTCAAAAGTCGCTCTGTGTGGTGGTGACATCATTTCTTTGGGACATGGCCATTTCCGGCCAGGCGTTATTAAAGACAAATTTTATGTCTTCAGCAACACTCCTTGTTGCTACAGGAAACAGAGGGTTGCCAGGAGACGAGGAGATGATGCGGGAGGTGGGAAGCCGGGAGTCCATCTGTTTCTTTTGGTTTACTTTCTTATCACCAGTGAGGAGGAGTGCAGATCAAACTCATTTTTGGTGTAATATGGTGTGACTGTTTTTTCATCAAGCCTTCAGATCCTAAAATGTAAGAGTGTAAGTGTTTCTGTAGTTCTGTGCTTTTCTCCTGGTTACTATTTATTACACAAATAGCTGTCATCGTGCATGATCTCTGAGGTAAAAGTGCTGAAAAAATACACTGAGATTTCCTTAGGGTACAATACTGTGCCACACATTCCACCTCTAAGGGCTCTCCTTACCAGCAAACCAGTGTTGTCCGGTTTTCACTTTAAGTTACAAATCTCATGCTTTCCCCCGGAAGCTGAGGGGATCTGGCTCAAGTCCCTGACAGGCTTCATTAGCTGGTGGTACAAGGTGGCCACTGCACAGTCTCTGGTTTGACAGAACAGCTGATTCAACATTCGGGTCAAACAAGGGGAGGTCACCAGTTGCCTGTTCAAAGCAGAGCTTCCTGTATGAAAGGGGCCACTCAATAAATCTCACCAAGACTTTGCAAAGTTTCCAGAACATTTTTTCCAGCCCTTTCACATAAAAGAGTGGGCAAGGTAATGACCTGATCTGGCGAAAACCAGCCAACACAGCGGCCCTCAAGTACCAACCGGTATCACTCTTGACCTCCATATTTTGGAGATGGTCCTTTTGGGAAAAATGCAGTACAGAAACAGACTTTGCAAGTCATGATTTAGAATCAGGCATTTTCTGGAAGGGGGAGGGGGCTTCAGCAGAATCTGGCAATTTCGCCATTTTTTCTCAGGTGTGTGTTCTTTTTCTCAATGGTCTGGCATGCCCCAGACTTCCTCGAAGCTGTCCTTTTATGGCTTCAGAGCCTCGGCCCCTTTAATCTCTGGTACAGCACATCACTTTGAATACTGCACCCCCAACAGTCCTGCAGCATCAAGCACATAACGCCTGGATTTATTCAACATCTGTCATTAACTGTCACTCACAATGAAAAGCAAGCATTATCTTCACAAATCAACAAATTTAGTGATGGCCAAGATAAATGAAAACATTTCTTTTGTTAAAAGAATTAAATTTGCATTTAACTGTGAGTCAAAGTTAAGAGATTAAACAAGAAGAAGTTAAAACATTGTCTGAATCGAAGGACCACTGCCTCACACACTTTGTCAATTTGATTGCCAGTTACCCTTTTCCTAGGAATCTAATAATAGTTTAAAAATAAGTAACAAAAAAGAAAATGCAGCAAAGGTTTATCACATGATGCAAGCTTAAAAGTAATCTTCCTTAATGTCACACATCAAACTCTAACATTCATTTAAATGTATTGTGAGGAGAACAGCAGACAGATTCAGTGGTGATGCCCTTTACAAAAATGGATCTTGGACACCGGATACGACAAAATTGATCTGAACCTTGCACAGCAACGAAAAATAACACCCATTCTTAATGAAAACAATTTACCTTAATGGCACATGTTTAGAGGAGCATACGCCACTGTGCTGACCTAACACAATTACCGTATCATCAAAGGGGACAGACAGAACTGCAGACAAGGTCATAGGATCAAGCACAAATCAGTAAATGCTCCCACAGCCATAAATATGACTCCTTGCTGTCCTGCTGCTGAAACAAAGAGCCTGAAATTTCCTTTGATAGGAGGACAAAGACTAAAAACAGCTTTTGGCAAGGTTATTTATGTAACTTGAACAAGCAGAAATGTCTAGACTGAATTTTCATATTACCTGCCCTGGGCACCAGTTGTTTTGCAGAATAAAAAGTCACCCCTACCAAATGTTACATCACAGACCTTCTGTTTTTCCCTGTTCTGCTGGGCTAATGCCACTTGACATCACACGTCCCCCAGCAACGCACAGATTAACCTAGATGCTTTTAAATGGTCAATATCATAAAGTCCCTGAGAGAAAATAAAATGACAGCATTTAAGCAGCTCCAACTATAGTATGGACACTGAAATAAAGAAAAAAAAACTGGTTAGAGGAAATGTGTGAGCCTTGTGTCAAGCAGATTAAAACATACCTTTGGCCACCTTGACTAATTCTGTTTTACATTCAATTCAGCACCTTTATGTGAATATAATATTTTGAGCATGGTCTACAAAGGACCGTGCATTCCACTCATGATCTAAAGGTCCATTTGTGTCAATGCTAAGATCACATATATCACTAAAAATGCTATATTTTTCTGAAAGCTTCAGTTATTTATGTGTCATTGAATATAGCAGTGACAGACTGTATAAGACATTCAGCCCCAGTGAGGTTTCAGGAGAGGACATGGCTCTCAGTTGCTGAAAGCAGAAATGTGATTAGTGCCCAAAGAGAGCAAACTGATGGAGACAGGTTTCATCACAGCTCCTTTCAATGAAAGCAATCAGAACTGGAGACGTGGACAGCACACACTGACATACGCACAGACACACACACACACACACACACACACATATAGTGCATTCACACTGACTATCTACATGTTCAACAGTTGTTAAGAGCAAAGAGTACGTGCTGCTGTATCTGGCAGCTCAGCAGTGGTTCCCTTGACAACAGAAAGTTCCAGATCTTGAGTTTTCCCTAGTGATGGATGCCTGATTCTCTCCAGCGAATCCCATCACTGATGCTGAGAGTGTAAAGAAGATCTGACAGACAAAGGCAGACAGTCTCACAGGTGGCCTGAAAGGGAAATAATCAATCTTAATTCCGCCAAGCTGGCTGCAACTTTCTAATAAGAAAATATGCCCTAGGCAGATGACAGCCTCCATCCAGAATGCATCGGTTCCTAGAGTTGTGCTTGTGTAATTTGAATGAATCACGCACCTGCTTATTTCATATAAAAAGCTAACAGCAGGTAATTCAATAAAATTACCTCTGGAAAAAATAAGCCCACTGACAAAAACAGTTGTGTGGGAGATTAGAAGCTTTTGGAGGAGGACTGTACATTTGTACATTTTCCAGAGGGGATTCAAACAAACTACTCAAAGCAGCAACAGGTTTAAAAGAGAAGGAGAGAGCAAAGAGAGAGTGGATCTCCGAATCACAGCAAGCTTGAAACCCATGCTACCTGTGGAAGACCTCTCCTTTCTATTTGCACGCGAAGAAGCCGACACGTTCCACTGGCGGAAGTAAAACTCATTTCAAGCGAACAGACACTGGAGCGGTTCTTTCCCCTGGCGCGCTCGGATTCTTCAACCACATAAGTCATTTAGCAGACCTGGAGCATTACCCAAATGCCTGTGCATGCTCCGCCAGCCACGCGCACCACATCTATGCCCAGCAGTCACCATCGCTCCTGCTCTTTCTCGATGAAATGTGGGCTGATTTTCCACCTTTCGACATGGCGCTCTTCATTTGTATTGCTTTGGAGAGGGGTGGATGTTTTTTGGGGGAGATCAGAGTTCAAGCAGACTCAATGGCCAGAACGCATGACAGCTTTGTGAGCCTTCTGAATGGATGCTTTTTTGTTGGCTCTTTGTTTGACTTGATCTTATCTAGAAGATGATGGCAGCGATTTGGGATGATGTGGTTAATTGACGGTTAATGTTTGTTTCCCCTCTCCATCACAGGCAACACATGCAGTTGGGCCTCTTGTTATGTTTCACAAGCAGTCATAATATGTGAAATGGATGGGGACACAAATGCCCCCCTGTGAAGCTCGCCCACGAAAGATCTAGTCACTCAATTAGCTGCAGTAAATCTCGTTGGCTGTGATTCCATCACATGGTGCATGAAGGCAAGATCAACTGTCTGACTTGTCTTGGTGAGTAGAGTTTCAGAAGTCAATACTATCAGGGTTAAAAGCAAACTAACTACCCACCTTCATTGAATTTGTTGCACTGTTTTTCCGTATCACTGTTGACAGACAAATCTTATCTGAAAAAACATGACCTAAACACACAAAGAAGACCCACTGAAAACCATACAACACACGTACGTACACACACACACACACACACACACACACACACACACACACATACACACTGCGCGTCACTCACACACATGGTCATCCCCACGTCTGCAAATGTACCATGGTCCAGAATAGATCAATCACCTCCTGATGTCAAAAGGCTTCAAAGCGTGACCTAAAATATGCTGTAAAGATAATCACAATCAAAGATAAAACGTTCTCTCCCTCTCTCGGCATATCTCACCCCTTTGTATCCAATTTGATTTCAAGGGCAAAGGAACAACCTGTAGGCAGTAGGAGCATTTGATCGATGGAACTTCAAACAGGTATAATTATAGAGGCCTTCCCACTCAGTTCACACAAAGAACTGTCTGAAACAACAAAAGGCCTCTCACTGCAGGAAGCTGAAATCCCCACAGACAAACAACTACCTTCCTTTGGGTGGACACAACACCTGTGTCATGCGGTCAACAGTAAAGCAGCCCACTATGGCAAAAAAAAAAACACGTAAAGCACTGGAAATATGCTGAAGTTATTGAAAATGAACTTGTGTGCATGTTTTTGTGTGTGAGTATGCATGGGCTTGCATGTGTAAGTCAGAGAGAGTGTGTCTTTTCTGTCTGTATGTGTAAACGTGTTTCCACATTATGAGTGTACGTGTGCAAGCACAACTAGATGCCAATGAAACAGATAATGCAAGTTCTCCAAAAACACAATAAAACAAGGTTTCCAGATTTTAGTGCAGCATATCTGAGGGCACCAAAACTTAAGATATTGTTTTCATTAAATTATTTTGTCAACAATCATAAAAGTAACTTTTTGACATTGTGAGTAATTTTAAAGATGGGTAAGGGGCAAAAAACATCAAAATGCATACTTCATGTTCAATTGTATCAAACCTATAAAAAAGATTCTGATTAGTGGCTATAATATATGCTGCAATAACATGTTGTCATGGCAACAGTGTCCTCACCTATCTCTGTTCCCAGGGGAACATTATTCACACATTTACTGTTTTTTCTCCCTGTTAATATTCAAGTCTTCGAGAACTTCTTACTCCCAAAGATTCAGATTTTCATTCATTATTTCTTTGACTAAATAATTAGTCCACAAAGGAGGAGGGGGGGATGAAAAGACATTTCGTTTAAACTAGTCCTGAGCTCTGGAGTGGTTTGGTTTGTCCAGGACATTCCAAAAATGCTTCCTTGTGTTTCAGACAAGTTGTGTTTATGTAAGCCTCAGTCCAGCCCTCAAATGGAACATGAACAATACTCTGCTTGTGTGTCTGTGTGTGTGTTTCACAGTTCTTCAAGGTGATTTCATGGGTCATTAGTAAAAGCCTGACCTGAAATCCATGCTAAGACAGTTAATTTTGCTTCATATATCAACGAAATAGTAAATGTCAATAACCATAGGTCACAACCCAGTGTTTTCATCCATTTAAAGGTCTGACAGACAGAACTATCTCCAGCTTATATGAACTGATGGGAATTTCCCGGGGAACAGGAGTGTGCTGGAAACACAGAATCTAGATAGATCAAAGAGATTTAAGTTTGGGGAAAACTGATACTAAAACGCTGGAATCAGGTCGACTCTGCCACCTTCTTGAGTATGCCAGACGGAAACTAACACCATCTCCTGATAAGAGAGGTACACCTTGTTGCAAAGCCGGTGGTGTGTGTTTGTCTCCTTAAGTGCTTTCATCCGCCCATTAGCCATTGTTCCCAACGGCATTTCCCCAAAGGGATCGGGAACCAGGCGCCACACGCAAGCCGGCATCAGCCCATGTGACACTGAGGATTTATGGGGGAGGCCTTTTACCCAGTTGCCTGTGTTGACATCGGCGCAAGGCAGCAGCACGGATGCAAGGAAACAATGCCCCTTTTCACACGCCTGGGCGCCATCCATTTCCAGCAGCCATCCTGTCCTCATGCCAAATCCAGGTGTCACTTTCCATGTTAGGTAAGACACCCGCAAAATTAAGTGACTCTCAAGTTTTGGCAGCTATACTTGGCCTGCAAGTTGACCAGAAGAAATTATTTCAAACTGAGGGACAGTTCTATGTTGATGTATTAACCCACTGACAAAGCAACTCAGCTGTTGTCTTTTTTTCCTCATTTATTTTTCTCTCTGAAGGACAGATATAGCTAACACCCAGACAAGGCCTTGAAAGCAGAGTGCAAACATGCTCATAATCAATGTGTTGGTTTCTCAAGAGGAGGATGTAGCCTCTGTGCTCATGGATGGCTCTTTTTAAGTGTTTAACTGTCATTTTTCTCTATTAATTTCAGGCTATCGCTCAGACTTTCCTTTCCCCTTCCTTTATCCTTTTCCATACTTACATTCTCTCTCTCTCGCTCTTGCTCCCTCTTTATCCGTGACACATTAAAGGCTCCTTGGCAGATTTTTTGACAGATTTTTGATGGCTGTGAGATAGCTTTCCCAACCAGGATGAAAAGAACTGTTACTTTTCTTGAGGCTTTTGAAAATGAGTAAAGTAATTACAAATAACTCAATCACACTTTTCACTTTTAACTAATCCTGCTCTTTCTAAAATCCCAATGAAGTTCTGGCCCTCATGTTTGGGACTGGCTACAGCTTTATCAGTCTTAAAATGTACTTTCTGCAGCTGTCCAGGTATTACACATGGACAATGCAACTGCCTCCCTCTCCATTGAAAATGGTTCCTTCACACCTGTGAGATACCAGACAAAAACTAGTATGGACTTATTCCCTAACTGAATGGGTTGGACCTGGCTTTACTTTTTGAATTCCAGTGAGGTTCTGTAGTCCAAATGGAAAAATGCTTTTATCACCATGAGGAAAAATAATCGCTTTGGTCCCAAATACCAGCTAAGCCTACAGATTTGCACAGACCATTGAGCTGTGGTTTGCTGAGGTTGATATTGCACAGAAAAAGCCTACCAAGGTATATTTTTCATTGAGGTAATAGCCACAGGTATCAGATGTTGTTAAAATGATACCTTCTGCTGTGACTTCGCTGCAATTGCTTCGGCAGTGTTCTTAACCATCCAAATAGAGACTCGTGGACATATATTCCTCTGTTCAGTTAGCCAAAGCCATGGCTTATTTTGTTCCACATCTCCATGGCAACACTGAAGGCAGTTGGCTGCGGGGGCAGCAGTGTTCCATAGCTATCTTAGATATGTGACTCCAAGACAAAATACACTTACATGGAATCAAAACAATTAGGCATTCAGACACTTTAACCTTCGAAGAATTATTCCCAATCTTTGTGTTAACAATGTTGCTTCTAACCAGCAGAGCCACACCATGCTATACATTGATGCTTGATTCATGGAAAATTGTAAATGATGCCTCATACACCAGTTCCAAATAGATCATTAAAGTAGATAATTAATATGGTCATTTTTTTCAGTAGGGCTACATCATTCTTTACTTCTCTGCAATTATTATCTCCCATACAGCAACTTCTGTCCAAGGCATGGTTTTTGACCATTTTGTCGTCCTTATGTATAATACAGACAACAACAAAAGAGAAGAGATCCATTGAATTTATGCTAATGCAGGAAGGACGACACCTGAAAGATGACCAAGGACATTCTGACTCATTGTTTTCAAAAGGCTTTTCTTAGTTGTTGACTCCATCCGTTATTGCTATGTGTGAGTCAATCTAACTTTTGATTTGATCTGGAGAAAGCATCACCACCTCCCACACACATACACGCATGCTCACACACACAATCAGTTACATACGCACAAATGCCGGCCCCCAACCCCCACCTAGCACAGCTGAAGCATCAATGTTCTCCTCCTGTCAAGGTCAGTCCAAGCGAGGGCAGAAATGCTGTAATGTTCCCCTTCCTGTCCAGCACACAGGCACATGGCATGTCTTATTATCCTGGATATTCCTGACACGTGGCACTGCAGGTGACCCTCCCATTGGTGCTCTGCCCTTTTTTTTTCCAAAGGGACCTTCAGAGCCACTGTGACACGCAGGGCCTCTCCAGTGGGACAAACGCTGACCTTTTATCAGTCTTCAGTTTGGTGTTATTTTTTGGCACCACAGTGTTGGGGGTTAGGATTACGGTTCCCCTACCTGATCCTGGATCAGTGCATGGAGGCGTTATCTTCCCAAACGGTTCAAAGGTGAGAAATTCGCTATAGCTGTACAATGGCTATGGGGTGTTAAAAAGCATGCTACACTATGTGAGAATGCTAAGTGAAAGAGCATGCTTCGCTAGGGAGAAGGCGACAGAAGTTCCCATTTTACTGGATGGCTTCATTACCGACCTACTCACCCAACAGCATTATTCCACATTGCTTGAACCGCCAGCTCCTCACATCGCTGCCAGCTGCCGTGTAAATTAGAGTTCTCAGTTTTTAATAATCAGAGACATAATGAGCCCCCCCCCCCAAAAAAAACAAAAGATCGAGAAAATGAAAATGAAAGTGTCTGTGCAATTCTGAATGCTGAAGTCAATAACGTACTTTGGACAACTTGATTGGTCTGTTCCAGGACAGCCCTAAGCGAACACCACATAAATGATTGCATTGATTAAATGTAATTAGTACTTTGTTTTTTCAACAGCAGAAGAAAAAAATCTCTATGATTTGTCACCACTGAAAGCAGATTGGTGTCCATGCAAAGCTGACACTAAACGCCACATTTGGTAATTATTTTACAGTGTAATTGCACTAGACCCTAGTGAGCCAGTTTGGTCAACCAGTTTTCCTTGCAACCAGCAATTAGCATTCCCATTCCTAAAATCAGATGGGGTGCAAAAGCTGTTTGTTTTTCTTCAGTTTGATTACTACTGTGCTATTGGGAAACAGTTTCACACTAACCTGTTTCACACTAACCTGCAAGTAAACTGCCCACGGCTTGGCAACATACATTCATTTTGCATTGTTTCTCAGATATTTCTTTCACAAGTCAAAGAACTGCAACTCACTAACATCCTTTTGTATTTGTTGGATTCCGTTGTCATTAAAAAATTAAAAACATTTACTTGCTGTAATTCTATTCATTCTTTCTCTGGGAAAATTCAACCAGTCATCATTTTCTCAAACACTGAATGTGCGTTTTATCATTAATGGTCCACAAATTGATCAGATGTAACAAAATACCTGTTTGCCTTGATGTCAGAATACACAGCAGGTCGCCAAATGCAATATGTTCTATTTCATGGTGCCAAGCTCTGTGTGTTTTTATACCTCATATAATTGCTGCTATTACCTTGGAACAGTTTTGTTTTTTTTTTCAACCATCAAAAGGGAGAAATAACAGCCTAATTGTCTTCATGAAATGGAAAAAAATTGCTCGGAACAGCACTTTGACAGATACCACATCTGTGTTGCACAACTTGTTTGACGTGTTCAAATAATAATATTTTCAAAAGTAATTTATGTTCCTTACATGTATTTTCAGTTTCAGTGCTGTACACTCAATTTGAAAGCAAAGCTTCATGTCTGGAAGAATTTTGCAGGCTTTCCATACTGTATCTCATCAAAGAAAGTTATTTATTCAGATATAAGCCAGTTTAGTAACAGTTTATGAACAACTTTATCTCACACACACACACATGTGTTATGTGTTCTTATATTGATGAAGCTGTAAGACCTTTTCAGTAGAATACTGAAGATGGAAACATGCAAGCTATCCTGAAACATCTCATTTAAAACACAGATGGATCCCCTAGGTCCAACAGACAACTCTGTTCTTCACTCACATGTTTGTAATTACAAGTGCCCATGAAAATAGGTCACCTTTAATAATTACTGTTGGTTTTCATTATGTGAAGAATAATTAAATGTCACAATTAATTTTCCTTTAACTCCGAGCAACTTGAGGATGGGCCCCATCGGTATAGTGAGCTCATAATTGCATTTGATCACAACCTTCTTCCACTGCTGATTTGTACTTCTCCATTTTCATCAGTTTTATTCCCTAAACATGGGGGTGAGTATCGATGTTGGTTAACACTGACAGGTTGGTTCCCCCAGGCATAAAAACAGTAGCACTGCCAGAACAGGCAACTCAGCAACTCTTTAAGGCTCATCTTTAGTAATACTGTTTGGAGCATTGAACTGCTCTCTTTTACTTTTTTTCCACAGTTAGACCAGACCTGCCTTTACACACAGTACAGTGCATCTCACCTGTGACCTAAAAGCATGAGAATGTATCTTGGAGCCTATTTGAATCGAAGGATCGGCGTTAATCTCAAAGTCTGTTCTGTGATGCAGCCTGACGTACATGCCCGCCCCCTGATTAGACTGCCAGTCCACAGCACGGGCAACCAGGCCCGATCACAGGAAGAACGTCAATCCCAACGTCAACGCAGACAGCTTGATCGTGGCAACAAACCTTATCACAATTTCCACCTACACGACAGTGCCGCAGAGCAACTAATTATTTTCCCTGGATGCCGAGGCATCCGTCACAGTCTTCTGCGGGTGTTTCGCTCCCCTGGCCAGACCAGACAGGAACACACGATAAGAAAAAGTAATTGAAAACAGATACATGATCTGGTGATATTCCCCCAGGAGAGGAGAGATCTCAGGATAGGGAGCTGCCAGCCGCTTCTGAGATCGCTTTCTCAGCGATCTACTCATAAGCTCTTCGCTGCTTGGGAGCTTCGCACCTTTAAAGTTGGAAATTGTTGGACACCAGCACCCCTGCTAGCACTGGGTGCTGTGTGTGTAGGAGTAGAAGGCATAAAAGCTGCAACACCAACTGCAGGCTGCAAGGGTAGCTTCACTGAATATCTGAAATTTATTCCACTATAAACTGGAATGCAAGGAATGTTGTTCCCTGTGTTCCAGTTTATAGTGGTAATGTTTGCACGCTGAAAAATAAGATGTCAGCCTCACAGCAGAGAAACCTGCCCCCCCCCCCCCCGTTTCACCAGCAGGAGACATTCCCCATCTCTACTCTACAAGAAATGAATGAGCACTTGATTTATAACGCACTACAAGAAGTCAGTTTTTCCCATTTTGCATATGAGCCTTCGAAGCATGTCCAGGTGGTTCCAATGAAATGCATAAGCTATTTATTACCAAGCGAAACGTCTTCAGCCTTTGGCTAAAACTGAACGTTTTCCATCTCTATTCTGGTTTCATACCTGTACTATGAAGGTTTTATGTCACAGCTGCTTTTGAGCATGAGGTTAGCAAACAGGGTATAAAGAAAAAAACAATTTTAGCATACAACAGCTTAACTAAGCATATGGTGTTTTTATTTATGCTTTAAAGTGATCTGGAATGTTTTTTTAAAGAATGAGTAATACAATTTGCAAAGAGTTTTGGCAACAATCCACAGAGAGAAAGGCAAGGTGGAGCAATGCATTGTGAGCTTTGTGCAATGGTCTACACAGCCAGTAGTACATTACAAAACCATGAAGGGATTTCCTTGTATTGCTTATTGTTAAAACAAACCAAAGACGTTTTCAATAGAGCTACTTAAAATGTTAAGATACATCATTTTTAATTTTACGTTCATTGTTGCACTTTAAACTTAGGGTGCAATGGGAAATCACTGCATTTGGAAGGAATAGCTTTGCAGCCTGAACATCATATGAATCTATGTGATACATACATAGAGAGGCATTGACAGGACTCATGGAAGGCCTCAGCATAAAAGGACCCACAGGGAGCTTCACAGCAAACCCTCTCCTAACGTTACTTTTAATTGCAGTTTTAATTGCTCCTCTGTTAGTGTCCTATGCTGAGCCACTCTCTGCAATATCATGCTGGGCTAATAAAATGCACCCCTGAAGGTGTCTTAGTCCAATTAGGGGTCTGATGACACCCAGGTGGGCAATTATTGCACTTTAAAAATGGCAGAAGTGATTGATCATCTCCGTCTCCTGGGTCACTGCTTCAGAGAAGCCAGGGGAAACTGCCCACTTCACAAAGGGCAGGATCTTGAAAACAAGTCTCAGCCACAGTTCCCAAAGAGATCCTTAACCCATACTGAAACAATGTCAACAGGCAAGGCCTGTGTCAATAAGCCAGACTGGCTGCCTATGCAGCAGACCTGAATGTATCAGTGCGGACGGATCACAGAGCTTATCTGAGGGTAACATGTTATCAAAATTAGTGCTGGTTTCTGTGGCCAAACATGTAAACATTCAGCTTTACTCTTTGCCACATCCTGTGAAGGTGTCGAGGTGAGAGCTCCAACCTTTGAGTATGAAGACAAGCTCAGTCAGAATTGCAGCATCAGCAATGCTAGTCCACAAGTGTGTCCTTTTCAAAAACTGGAATATGCCACCCCACCCCCAACCACCAATTCCTGTTTCCCTTGTATTGCGTTATTGATATGATTTTGTTTTCAGATCACTGCCAATGTAGCTTTTGCCCATTTTCAATCCAACCCTCCAGGCAATACACATGACAGCATCTATGTCCTCTTTTTTCTTAATTATTCATAATTTATAAAGGGAATACTGGAGGAGAGGAGAAGAGAGAGGGAGGGCAGCAGGAGAGATAAAGGGGAAAAAATAAAGCAGAAAGCTGATCTGCTCCCAAGGACTCTCTCTCTCTCCAGAACCAGCCCTAGCATCAATATTCAAGAGTTCAACCATCTGCCATGCTGCCTTCTCCATATGCAAGGAGCTATGGAGTAAACCCTGAAGCACATGCAGCCCTCCTCACTGCCTACTCACCAGCTGCCATTGACACTATAGCTGCAGCACAGTCGTCTGTGCATGCCTGGTTGGTGCAATGCCATGCTGTACATTGGAGCAGGTATACAGCGTCTCACTGGAGATGGCACAGGACACGAAGAGGATGCTTTTACTTTGAAAATGGTAAGATTCTCTATAGTGGTTTATGGCTTACTTTTCTATCTGGCTGGTCAAGTTGTAGCACAGATGCTTCAGTCACGTTAACCCAAGATCTAAAACGTACCTGGACTATATCCCACAACATCATTAGGTAAGAAATCTCTATAGTCAAGTCACATATTCATCAAAGTGCAATGGCAGTTTGAGGCAGTCCTGGCAGAGTGTTGCATTAGGAAATGTGTTGAAAATGACAGCATGTAGGCATATCCGCGTGCAAACACATGCATGTATGCACTGGGGCAATCACTGCATTTATATACACTGATGAGCCAAAACATTATGACCACCTGCCTAATATACTGGTGGTAAAACAGCACTGACCCGCCGAGGCAAGGTCTCTACAACACCCCTTAAGGTGTCCTGTGGTATCTGGCACCAAAACATTAGCAGCAGATCCTTCAAGTCCTCTAAGTTGCGAGGTGGAGCCGCTGTGGATTGGACTAGTCGGTCCAGCACACCCCACAGATGCTCAATCGGACTGAGATCTGGAGAATGTGGAGGCCAGAGCAACACCTTGAACACTTCATCATGTTCCTCAAACCATTCCCAAACAATGTGTGCAGTGTAGCAGGGTGCATTATCCTGCTGAAAGAGGCCACTGCCATCAGGGAATACCATTGCCATGAAGGGGTGTACCTGGTCTGCAACGATGTTTAGGTAGGTGGCATGTGTCAAATTGACGTCTACATGAATGTCCGGACCCAGGGTTTCCCAGCAGAACATTGCCCAGAGCATCACACCCCCTCCACCAGCTTGTTATCTTCCCACAGTGCATCCTGGTGCCATCAGTTCCCCAGGTAAACGGCGCACACATGCACGGCCATCCACGTGATCTAAAAGAAAACTGGACTCATCGGACCAGGCGACCTTCTTCCACTGCTCCAAGGTCCAGTTCCGATGCTCGCGTGCCCATTGTAGGTGCTTTCAATGGCAGACAGGGGTCATCATGGGCACTCTGACTGGTCTGCGGCTACACAGCCCCATATGCAGCAGGGTGCGATGCCCTGTGTGTTGTGACACATTCCTCCCATAACCATCATTAAAATTTTCTGTGACTTATGCCACAGTAGACCTTCTGTCTGTTCGGACCAGACAGGATAGCCTTCGTTGCCCTCGTGTATCGATGAGATTTGGGCACCCAACACCATGTCGCTGGTTTGTGGTTTGTCCCTCCTCGGACCACTGTTGGTAGGTACTCACCACTGCTGACCGGGTGCACCCCACAGCCCTTACCATTTCAGAGATGCGCTGACCCAGTCGTCTGGCCATAATAATTTGGCCCTCATCAGTATACTACCATCTCAAATCTCAAATTAAGCAGCAGTGAAATCCATCATTTCTACAGTGATGCTGCTAGTGTAGTTGGTGCACAGGCAAAGAAGGCAACGTGTCTTTCTTGTTTCATATTTTTCTAAAAAAATAAAACGGCCCATAACTTTAAAACTATACACAGGTGCACGCACGCATCCACATGCACAACTTGGCGTTATATAAATTCTGTGTTACAGTACAATTTATTGAGCGATTCCAAGAGTATTAGCTTTGGCACAGTTGTCAGAGGGATTTGCAAAGCCAGTGAAAATATTTCTCATGATCCTTTGAGCTTATCTTCAAGCGTTCAACAACAAGACAACAGTGAGAATGTGAAGAAGAGACTTCTGTGCGCAGAGATATGTGTGCTGAGGAAAGATGTCTCTGCCACCCCCCACCTTCCGAGCCTCACCACCCCCGCTGTGCCACCCGCTCTCCCCCTCGGGTCGACCTGGTTTTCACAGCTCTGGATTGCCACACATTCCTACAGAGGCAGTCACATACATGTTCTCAAAATTAACGTTCTGTTCTGACTCTTGCTCTTTTTCTACAGTCCTCTTTCTTTCACTTCCTCTCTGTCTCTCTCTCTCTCTCTCTACAAGCATTTTCAGCACCTCAGTACATGTCATTTGTAGCTAATTAGTGGAACTCAAATTGTTACCATGACTACTACTGTGACAACTACCACCATCACCAGAATAATAAGAATAAACACCACTCTGTGCTCTGCACCCTGTCTATAGTGCCATATGGTCCATAATTGCAGGACGATCGAACAGGAATGAATTGTACAGGCATGGCAGCAAATGTGTGCTTCTGTAATTGCCCGAATGATGTTTCCTGCTATTCACATTCTAATTTTTTTATTTCTCTTTCAGAGTGCCTTTCTGGGAGATTGCAAGACAAATGGCTATTTGGAGGAAGCCTGTCTTCCTCACAGGTAGTGGTTAAAAAATGGTTGTTAAAAGGTAGCCAGAGAACACGCCTAGGCACCCAGAAGATCTGGCTCAGGAGAGGTCTACTCATGTAAGACTCCCCCTCTTTTCCCAGCACCGATTTCCTCTAATTCATTTTCAGATAGTATCACGTGTGAAGCCCAGATTAGTCATAATGCAGACTCTGTCTGACTATCCATCAATCAGACAGGCCTGCCTCACCCCGATAACTCCCAAACTTAAGTGAGATGTTTTCATTTGCCCAATGGGGGAGGGTGCTTTCTATGTGGAGGAAAGGGGGATAAAAGAAGAAACCAAACAACAAGGTAGGCTTTCATTTTGTTCACCCCGTCCCATCACTCCACTCCCTTGCCCCTAAAGGCTATTACTGTCCCTCATTTGCAAATGTATACTTTCACCTCCACTTCCCTGTCAAAAACCCATTGGTGTCAGTTCCTCAGTTGACATTTTCTTGTGTTTGCTCATTCTCCTTTTACATACTAATAATGGTCATCAATCCAATGTCAGTTCAGCATACAGGGGCAGTGAATGCTATGATCGGGCTCTGAAGAGGAACTCGCTGGTGTACACCCAGGGAACACCTATAGGGTCATCTCTATTCATCACCAGAAATTACCTTGTCAGAACCATCTCCAAGGCATTCGGGAAGGGAAGTGAGATGTCAGTCCCCCGCAGCTTATGAGAGCCTGATTTGAGCCGTCTCATTTCCACACCACCTGAATGTCACACTGCAGTTTTCAACGTGTGCAGCACCTTGCAGAGGCTACATGGAAAAGACGTGACTCACCTTCTCACTCTGTGCACATAAATAAAACTATAAAAACAATTTTGGATGTCCCTGTATTACTGTAAAACTTTGGGTTAAAAGCCCAGCACAACACTATGTTGGTGTGCTACCGGAATACAGGGATACTCTGCGTCATTCCTCAAAAGAAACACAAGATGTGTCCTCAGCAAATCTCATGCTGTCCACACACAGAAAAACACAATTATTATTTCATTTATTCATTCTTTAATTCCTACTGACAGGTGGGTCATTCAGATTAGGCGGAGTCTCGTCTCCGAGTTCTGTGAAATGTGACAGCAGGGGACATGAGGGGAAAGTGGACCGGGTCCCGGGGGCTATCCTGAGCCATCCAAGTGATGTATTTGGATGCCCAGCCCCACTGTGAGCGATTGCCTGAGAAAAAGTCATGCCTCCATCCCGCTTTTTCGATTTCTGACACAGGGGCTGCTCTGTTCAGCTATTAACCTATTTCTACAAAATGCCACACAGAGGAGTGTTCCTCGGGGTAACTGATATGGAATGAGCAACCCGTTCTATAAAATGAGCTGGTGCTTTTCATCAATGTCTGTAATAATCAAGGGATGGAGATGGATCTGATAACAAAAAAATCTTGTTTACTGATGTTGCTTACAATCTAATGATAACTAAAGCAAATTAAGTAACAAAAAGAAGATGGCAGTTATTGGTAAAGAACATCATAAAAGTGAAATCACTAGACTTTATAACAAGTTTCAGAATTCAGCAACTGATGTGATTTTCATCCATATGTTAAGGAATAAAAGAAATCAACTTATTTCTGAATTTCTTGATTTGTTCCACAGGTGCCAGCTCCTGTCACTTCACTCTGCAGTGATGGGCCCTGACTTGTCACAGTGTGCCTTCCTGGATGTCAGACTGCCTGAACTCAACAGGAATGACATGGCTGGAAATCTGTGTTTCTGCAAATGCAGGTTTTTTTCCTCACAGTGAGGGTCCTGAAGTACAGCTCCGAAACTCTGTGTATGTAGAAGACCCCTAACAGTGACGGTCTTGAATCACAGGTCCAGAACCCTGAGAATCTAGCAGACATCTCACAGTGAGGGTGTGCTCCAGAGTTCTAAAGCCTGATGTTCTGTGGTGGCACCAGCAGAAAGCCTGATTAAAATTGTGCATTATTGTTCAGCCAATTGTGTCTGATTGCATGGTAGACACTTATTATCTCAAAACAAACCTTTGATGTAACTACGCAACACTAACTGCAGATGGAGTGCAAAAAAAAGAATATTTTTAAATGAATAAAATCACTGTTAGCATTTAGTGTAACATTTGCATAATGTGCAATGTTCTAAATATGCATTATTTCTGATTTAATTTTGCTGCTTTCAATTGACATGAATATGTTTATAAATTTGGACATAGGGGAAAAAAATCTACATTTGAGCTGAGTAATTGTAGGTGATGCTGACGAGAAGGGTATGCAGAATGTAAATAAATGATTTGGTGCACTTTTACCTACAGTGTGCTACACCCTAAGGAAAAGAAAAAACATCACGCAAACAGAGATGCATGAATGCAATGATTCAGAGATTTTTAAAAAAGAATAAAAAAAGACCAAGAACGAGAGTGAGAAGAAGAGCGAGAGAAAGAGCAAGAGAGGAAGAGAAAGAGAGATTCTTAGAGAAGAGCAAGAGGCTGGGAAACAGCGAGAGAGAGAGCAAGGCTTGTTCTGGTAAATTGCTTCAAGAAACAATTTACAAAACATGAGTTCATACATGCATTAAAATGAGGCAAACCGTATTCGGCTGTCATGCAGAGGCTGAAGGTAAATTATCAGATGTGGAAATAATGTGAGAAAACACCTTGTTCAGAGCAGGTCTGCATTAGCATTTGGTAAAGCAAGCGATGTGGGTGTTGTCACTCAGATAATGTCGCTTGCACAACCTAACAACCCACCATTTCCTTGCTGCACCCACTTTAAGCAATCACACTCCCATGACTGCTAAGCCATGAGCAAGAGAGACACACACAGAAACGTCAGGCACCACAGGGATATTGGCAACGAACCTATGCCTAATGGATTATGTGGTTCGTGGCTTGATACATTTTCAAGAAGCACCTCTTACATTCACAACAACACACAAAGGAACACACAGACACACATATATATATATATACACACAACCGCACAGAAAAAAAATCTCAGGAACATAGAAACCACACAGGAAATCTGGAAGATAAGATGAAAGGGAAACGGAGAAGGAAGGCCTGTAGGTATGTCAGTGAGGCACACTGCAGTGAAGGAAACTGAGAGGCAATATCAGATGAGAGATTATGAGAGATCTTCAAGAAAAGTCTGCCAGCAACGGGAATGCAATTTGCTTTGTGTCAGCACGCGTGCGCAAACTTTGGTTCCTCAAAAGGAACCCCCATCTCATTGCAGCATTCCCCCACAAGACGACTCTTGTTATTACAATCCCGTGTCCAGACCCAAGCCTGCCCTTCTGAGGAATTTCCCAGGGGCTGCCATTCTGCTCCAACGAGCCCGTACGCTTTGACTTGTTCACCTGTCAACCTGCAAGGCTCCTCAAAGCTGTTTTTAGGCCTGATTGGATAAAAAAAAGCAGAAAGGCAGAAGAAAGGAGGACAACCCAGACTCATGCCCCCCTCTGTCCCCACCAGTGAGTGCTAGGACTGGGGCTGAGGTGCAGGTCCAGGCAGCAAGTGGTGTGTGCTACCATCCACCAGCCAGCTTTCAGCGAAGACGATCACAGTGTTTCTGAGCAGCATGAGAATCCAACCAGTGGCAGATGGCGGAGCCAGCCACAGGAAAGCCCAAGGAATGCCATGGAAGCCTTCTGTGGAGCGGGGTTGCAACTTCACCCGCACGCCACTCGCCGTGGAGCTGAGAGAGAGCAACCAGACTGGCAAATGACATCTGTCAATGTGCAGGCAGAACAGCCAGGCCTTGTCTTCTTACACAGCCTTGGTTTGGCTGGGGCTGAGTGTACTGCTGCCTCTTTTGCTGAAAGGTTTCCATATTTGAGGTATACTTCATACTGAAGTTAAAATAATTTTTGCTACAGATAAGGGTGACATCTCTAGGAAAAAAGCAAATTCATGCCATCTGATGCAAAAAAAAGAAGCAAATTTCATCAAAATATTTTCAAAATGTTCCAGGTTACTACAGTTTCACTGCCACTTTCTCACAACGCACTACACAGCACATCTGCATTACACTAGGGTTATTGCCACATTTACCACACAGTAAAAGTACCAGACACAGAGAAGAATAATAATACACCAACAAATCAAAGGACCGATCAGATACAATACAGCAGCAAAGCTGTAAAGAGTGGGGAATTTATTTAAGTGAAAAATACAGACGGATCTCTGCTGTCAGATTAATTTCCTGTGGAGGCTGAGGTGGCCTCAGAGAAACACGGGATTTAATAAAAGACAACCCGCGTTCAGCGTAAACATATTCAATGTTTTATTCCCCACAATCATACATTACATTAAGGACAAATAGGCAGGCTTTCACCCAGCAGACATAAATAATACATATCTGTCGAGGATGCTGTTATATGTCGGCTATTTATTTATTTATTTATTTGTGTCTTTGTGGGTTCACGCGGCTTGTTTTTGCCAATAAGTACAATATTTTTAAAATTCCATTTACAGCATTGACTGTGCGCGAGCGAGAGCAGACAGCTCGATATATTGGTTTTCCCACTGAAAGGCGTGTTTGCAAAAAGGCCAGGTCCGGGGGCCCGGCCCGAGGTGCGACTGCCGGTCGCATGTCTAAAAGAGAACAAAGACCGTCTGAGACAAGAAAGCAAGATTGGACAGGAGCGGGCCTGACCTTTGCCTCCAAAATGTGCCTCGTGGAGAATGAGCACCGCTGTGCTCGCTTTAGATCCGTACAGCGTGCTGCAATCTCATCTCGAGGGCCGAACTTTTCACGGCAAATGACGCGGTACTCCCTGGAACAAGTGTCGGGCCCACACATCCCCGGCCGCTCCTGCCCTGACTTGCAGGGGGCAGGGGTGGCATATGAGCTTGTTATTACCGCAAACGGTTATTATCATTTCATCCTCCAAGGAGCAGTTGCCACTCAACCTAAAGGCACTGCGCCTCCCATTCGGAATCATTATGCAGCCGGCTTAAAAATGACTGACATTCCGTGTATGCGCATCTGCCGCGGCTGGTTCTCAGCATCATAACACTGCCGTATATTTCTGACACAGAAATAATCAGACGTGGGAAACACGCTGCTTTCACAGAACAATGTGTTCTAAACCCTAGTGCAGCTGCAAAACTCAGTGGAATACCACTGTTCTGTTAAAACAAGAACATGGGGCTCATAGTCATTTTTCCTTGTTCAGTCAAGGCAGGTAATAATAAAGTTGTGGACTTTCATCACTGACAGCAGACAGAGGACACAGAAAGACCTGACCTTCATTAAGCTGCAGAATATATCCATTACAGTCCGGCGTGTTTCACCGCCGAGACTCGTACAGAAGATGGGAACCTTCCCAGCTCCTAATCAGCTGAATGTCTCAGCAGTAACCATCTTCCTGCCTGCCAGAGTGATGTGATGTGCTTACCAATTGACCAAATATTCATCTATGGCTAATTCATGGTCATTCCCGTGTGCTATTCCCCGCTCACCACCCGGCACAGGGAGATGGTAGTCAGCCTCGGTTTAGACTTTTGTCGTCCCCCACGACTCAACAGCTTCTCAACAGAGACAAACTAATGCGAGAGACCCCGGCGACCCGGGTCTTTAATCAGTGGAGGCCACCTGCTCTCGCTCAAGGAGCTCCGCTTACCCGAAGGACTCTCTGATCGCTGGTAAATCGAAGCAGGATAAATATTTGCGTGAGGCCTTTGTGGACTGACCGATTGTTTCAATTTTCAGCTGCGCTGAATAGCAAATGTGGCAGCCGGGGGAGAGAGGAAGTGAAATCTGCATGCAAAGTGAAGAGTCCCCGTCCCCCCCCCTCCCCGTGCTCACCACATCCCTGCCTGCTGAATACATAACTAATGGCGCAGTGTAACCAAATGGCCCTCCGCAGGGAGGCAGGGGGCGCAGCAGCAGCTGTCCACGGCCTGAGAGAGAGGAGACAGCGCACCCCACCACCCCACCTTCACCTGGAGAGATGGGCTGTGGGGATCGGCAAAAGCTTTCATGCCCCTGCTCTGGACGCTTTTAGTGTAGAAACACAGTGTGTACAACTAAGACTGAACTCTGAACTGGCCAACCCCTACCCACCCCCCCCTTCCTCCCCCTCCTGAAGAGTGCAAATGTGCAGACAGAGTGTGTTTAGGACATCTTTTGTCAGGAGGCGAACAGGAGCATGCTCAGTAAGAAACCAGGGGAGCCGGAGCCAAGGGCGTTAATTGTATCTTCGAACTCACCAGTCAAAGTAACCCAGTTCTGCTTTTTGTCTGACATGACAGCAGAAGGCCTCTCACAGATGGAGATGCGGTGAAGATGGAGCACAGCAGTGCAAAGTGCCGGGAGTCCCGGACCACAACATCTCATTATAATACATCATCCGGAGAAGAGGCTACCCAGACTGGGTCAGAACTAACTAGGACACCTGGGAGGTAAGAGAAAGGCTGCCCTGAGCTGTCTAAATGAAAGTGTCTAAGACGCAGGGCAAGAGTCTTTCTCACTAAAATAGCGAAATAACAGGAGGCTTTTTTGAGGGATAAAAAAACCCCAGGGACTAATACAGTCGCATTTCTAGCAGCTTTCGTCAGTTATACCTGCTACTGTATGCACCTACCTTACTGTACTGCCTGCTAGGTGACATTCAGAACACACACTGTGTTTCATTTTCTGCTCTTCCAAAACTACTTCGCACCTCACCATTATTGTTGCTGCAGTGGTCTAGTGGGGCCTGTGTATCTTACCACCTGCGTATGTATTTGTGTTGTCAAGAACAATAGATGACAGATGCACAGAAGACAGAATTGTTGTTTGTGATGCCTGCAATCAATTTGGTTTTCTCAAGAAATAACACTGAAGCAAATGCAAGTTTTGGGTTTTCAAGAAATAAAAAAATAGTCTCCTGTTTCTCCTACATTTGTGTATGGAGCTTTACCTGACTGGGGGTTATTGGGGTTATTTACCTGACTGGGGGTTATTCTTCCAGCACGAAGTGATAGCAGTATTCACCTCGTAGTTTGCTTTGTGACCCACCAATAACTCCGCACAGGAGAAGAAGAATGCCTTCAGGCTTCATGTGATGGGTGGTATGAATCACGGGAAGGGCAATGTGGCAATCGCGAGGAGGAATTTGATAGCAGATTCCAGCCTTTCTAGGAAACCTAGTGTTTTAGTGATGTCACTGTCAGTGTTGTGCAAGTTCACACTTCACAAGAGCTAGCTCAAAGTTCAGTTCACACAGATTAAAATGAACAAGTTCAAAAATTCAACACGTTCATAGTTCACAGTTTTGAATTTTGAACAAGTTCACAGTCCCTGTTCATTTCTTCCATTTTTTAAATGAGCTGCTCCAGGGACTATTTTATGTGTAAATCTACATGTACAGTGATTGTTACGCGGGATATGGGCAGTTGGTTGCGAGCTCTCGTGCTGTCTATCTGATGAGTTGCACTAATAAAAGCAACTTTAACACACCCAAGGATTCCAAATCTCGCACAAACCGGAACGGGCTCAAGTTCACGTTCTTTAGTTGCGAACGGATACGTTCGAGTTCACCGTTCACCGAAAAAATGAGCACGTTCAATGAATGCGCTCTTTTAAACAGGGTTGAGTTCCCAGCCAAGGTAAGTAAGCTCTTCATCTCATCAAAAACCACTGCTTGCCAACAGTAATGTATAAGGAATTTCTCTGGGTGGAGCAAAGATTCTCATATCATATTTTTCACCTTTTGCGCCCATTGTTATAGACACTGTTCATTACTCATTGTAACTGCACATCTCTACCCTGACCCACAGGTTAGTGCATGCAGAGCCAAGAGCTCATGAGCCATAGTGACCCTTCCTCTGTTAACCCCTACACTCTTGGGATTTGAGCAAGGGCCAAAAGAACATGCACCGAATGGGAGTGCAGTCAGAGACCTGACCCACAGCAAGTCCTCTTCTTAATCTTTTATAATGAGGTTGTCTCTCACTATACATGGTGACAGGCACTGCCAACATCTGCATAGTTTCTTTTTCTGCATCATATTGTGAGATTTTCTGCTGATTGCTAGATAGATTCTTTTTTTTTTTCATAAATCTGACATCCATTCTCTTTTTTAATGTTACTCAAGTGCAGTACAATGGCTTGTTTAGTGTACAATAGGAGTGTCACAGCAACGATTTGAAACTGTTGTCTCTTGCTGGCCTGGCTCCACATAGAGTTTGTGGATATATATTGCATTTACAAATCTCAGTGAACACCCTGCCCTGAACACCAGTGCTAAATCAAAAACAACACATGAGACACAAATCGGGCAAAAGCAATTATGCATGCAACATTCTGAGAGTTTGTGTTTGTTTTCAGAGAACACGGGGAACTCCTTTGCTCCAGTCTGCCTGCGCATGTGAACAAACACACATTAGCACTGAATGCAGTTTGTTATTGCCATTTTCCCTCAGAAAGACACGCAATCAAGGCCTTATTGTTCCGCCACATCAGTGATTCGCACCTCAGAAACCCCACCTATTCCACAAGCAAGCCCAGATGTTATCTCAAACGTTGTTCTTACAAGAGGCATTTTCATCACTATTTCACCACTTTCATCACTTCATCACTGCCTATGACGCATCAGGGCTCATAATCAATGACACCCTAAACAAATGAGTGCTGTCACACAGGATGGGTGTGCCGCATAAACAAAAGTGTCTGTGATTACCTATTCTGCCTTTCTTCAAGATTGCTACCAGAGGATTGATTTGGTAATCAGGACGGACAACCCAGATGGCTAAGGGCTGTGTTTGTGCAAAAATAAATAAATAAGCAAGTAAAGGCCTCAAAGAAATCCCTCACCGGCAAAGCAGCAGAGGGCAAAGACCTCAACGAGACGCAGATGCATTAGGCAGCACCGAGAGAATTTACAGCTTGTTTATCGGATAGAGAGGCAGCCACAGAACGATGGCACACAAAGCTCTTAAGAGAGCGGGATAGCCTGTTCCTTCAAGAGTTACAGTCAGCTCCTGTCCCTACAGCACACTACCCAAATCTATTAAACCTGGGACTGTACTGAACTCACAAACAAGAGCCATGCACACATAACTGTCTCTGCCACCACACATACATATAGATACACACACCCGCACACACACAAATATATGCACACAAGCAAGCACGCACACCCCCACATTATATATAGTAGGATGCAAGCATGCTCCGATAAGGGCACATGTATAAATATAAACACATGCAAACGCATACACACACACACACACACACAAACTCACAATGCTGTCTGTGCTCATTATACCACTGTTCTCACTCTCTAGCCTCTCTGTTGTTTACTGAAAGCAATCTCCTTGAAGGTGACCGTTTATCTGAATCCGAGTCCTTATCTATGTGATTAAGGCCAGATTCCCAAGACTGCCTTTTACAGACATTTCCCAGGATAAACTGATAAACAAACTAAAGTGATACTTTTGTGATGCATTCATAATAATGCAAAACGCATCACCCAATATTCAGACAGAATCACGGCACAGGCTGCATCCCTTTCAGCCAGATAACTACAGAATACAGAGGGTTGTTTTGGGCTTTGGACCGAATGGGCCTATTGAAATGAAAACGGCACTATAATTCCCAGCTGCATTGCTTACATGATCTCCTTCTCCAACATGTGGACTGCATGCCACAGAGTGTGTGTATGTGTGTGTGTGTGTGTGTGTGTGTGTGTGTGTGTGTGTGTCTGTGCGTGTGCGCATGTGGGGACGCACTGCACAGCACTTGGTCAATACTGGGTGACATGTAGTCGTTAGTTCTTTCGCCACACAATCACAGACTCACACATCTGTCACTCTGTGGTCCTGCATCACTAGCAGCAGGTGTTACAAAACTGATAGTGAGTCCCCCTGCTCTTGTTGGTGGGTTCTTACCACTGCTTATCTCATGTGTTTGATAAGAGGCAGGGGTCGCCAAGGTGGAGAGAGAGGAGTCACAGGTGATCAAAGTGCCATATCACTGCGCCCTACGGCCAATAAGACTTTACAGTGCCAGGGTGCTGCCACTGGGTCTCTTTTCCACACAGTTCCCATTCAGCGCACCCTGACGGGTGACACAGAACATCCACACGCACTAAGCCCCGCTTTTAGCTTTGAAATAAACAACACGAAATCTCAAATCGCAGATATCATGCATTCTTCAGCCAACTGCTTTCGCTCCCTCTCCCTTTCTCCGCCGTCCAAACGTTGACAGCAGGAGAAGAACAGGGATTATTACATAATCACAGTGTGAACGCTGGCACTGGCGCACTCCTCGTCAGGAGACCAGCTTTCCATTTGCACAGCGGAGCAGGGAGCTGGCAGATGCCAAGATGCAGGCACTAGTTTTCGAATTCCTCCGAAGTGCGAGGAGGCAGCGAGCAGACCGAGCCAACTCATTTGAGAGGAATGAAGAATCCTTCACTCGACGAGAATTTTCCATGCCCAATCCAATTCCATCGTTGACTAAGCAGGTTAAATACATGTACACTGATCCATTTTGTTAGCCAATGAAGCGTTTGGTGCAATTGTCCTTAATTATGCATTAGATTTCTACAGGAGAATAGGTTAAACGCGACATTGTTTTTTTTTCCAAATTAACAAAAAAAAATATATATTTCTTTGTGTTTTCAGAAGGAAGACTAAGATAAATTGGTTACCCTGAGGGAAAGATTCAATTTGGTATGTGTGACCATTGCAGTAGGGCTCAACAGGATCATTTTAATACCATTTCTAAATTAAGTAAAATTTCTATATTATTAAAAAAAACACTGACATTCGTGAAGGAACCTTAACACTGTATGTCGGTGCACAGTACAAAAAACAAACAGTATTGTACAACATGTCTTTGTTAAATGTTCCTGTAAGGTTAAAAAGGATTGAAAGGCAAAACACTTCTCTGTAGGAAGTGACAGAGAGAATTAGAAATAAATAATGCAGGGCAGCAATTTGTCCACGGCAAAGCTCTCAGAATGGGGTGGGGAAACAGTGACGCGAAAAGGCGTAGCGACACAAGGTACCTGCTCCCCTTTGAGGGAATGGGTTATTATGCAGAAGCTCAGCTGGGATGCGCCGATTCTGATGCAACTGCCGATAAGAGCCGACGCACGTGGTGCATTCGCCCCAGGGCCACTGCCATCTTGCCATCTATTCTTTGATCCTTTATTCAAGGACAACAGCTTGACCCTGACCTTCACTCCCTGCTCCACACAGAGACTGCGCTCTGCTTGGGAGATGTGCATTTAGTTCACTAGTGGGTTCACCCACCGGACTGCGGCAAATCTGGATTTCAGAACAAAAGGCAAGGTCTTGCCCCATTTTGCTACCCTTGGTTTGCGCAGGCATTCATGCAGAACTACGCTTCAGGATGAAACAGATTTCCAACTGTGTCCCAACAGACAAGAGTCCAAACTCCGAAATAAAGAAAAGCAGATCATGCTTGATCAATGGGCGAGGTGTTTTTTTTTTTTTGTTCTTGCCTCCTTTGTAGAACCACGGACCCTGATTTGCAGGGGACTCATGGGAAAAGCAGCGAGGGTCGAGAGCGACAAGCAGCTGCCGAACTCCTCTCTTCCCTACATGCAAAACATCTCGTCCCAGAAACACGTTCACTATTTTTACACCTTGCCTCTCAGAGCCAGTAGAGCCCGGCCATTTCTGGGGCAAGCGCACCCCACCCGCCTGTCCCCAGGCCCTCATCCCACCCCCCAAAAGCACCTCGTACCTAAAATTCTTCAACAGTGAGGCAGTACGAGCCTCGTGCACATGCCTCTCTGTCTGGAGCACATTCTCAGCGGGTTTGTATCCTAACAGCGCTTCTCCTCTTGCCGGTGAGCGACTCACCCCAGATATACGCCTCGCTGACGACACAACTGCAGAGCTGAGCGGAGACGCGCATATTACAGCGTTCCCGGTCATTAACGGGATATTTCTGGGACACTGCGTCGCAAATAAAAGCCCCTGAACCGGCAGGGAGGGCTATTTTAGCGTGGCTGTTCAGAACAAAGAGTCGGAATATGTGATGATGAGGGAGATTAGCGGCAGTCCTTTTAGTGGTATTACCATTATCATAAGTACCAGCAGCAGCAACAGCAGTAATGCTGAGCGCTGCAGTGGGGCAGGGACATTTTCAGAATTAGTGCACAGGAGCCAGCAAAAGTAGCGGAATCCATAGGGAGATTGATGTCTGTACTGATTTGAGTGCTGTGTCGATTGATGAATATTGATTGTGAGGGGCCGGAGCTCAATTCCAGCTGACAGACGAGTTTAAAGAAGTCGATCAAATGGACAGCTTTAGTGTCTTCATTTACATACGCTCCCCATATATTTTTTTCAAGGACCCACTGACTATAAACACGCACATCCAATTACAATAGATATATCATCATCACAAGAATGAGTTTCAGTAAACATGCATACATGTTTAAAGCATGTATTCACAGTTGACCACAATACAATCACTGTGGCCAGAAGATTCAAGGTCACCTTGAATATCCCCCCTTAACTCGTTCACTTCCATAGGGACAGCGGCAGTGTACAACATCCAAATCGCCTTTCTCTTGGAGCGCTAATGTCTGTGCCATTGTTACGGGTCACTGTAAGAGACCCTATTATTGAGCACCATGCAGTATCAGTGGAGCACAGACATATGAGACAGGAGATCGTTTCATGTAATGATTTCAACCTCACAGTTCATTCATTTTAGCCGACCGCCAAAGCCACACAAGAGAAACGTGGGGCCACATCTGTCATTGTGCGGGGTCTTTACAACAGTGCTTCCTCCTTTCCAATCCAACCGAAGCCGACGCACACACACACACACCGCACACACAGACACGTGCACGCAAACAAGCACACACCACACACACATATACACACACACACACACACACACACACACACACATCCAAAGACATATACACACACACAACACACCACACACACACACACACACACACACACACACACATCCAAAGACATATACACACACACTACACACCACACACACACACACACAATCCCCCTGTCTCCCTCTAAAACACTAACAGTTCATTAGGACTGCGGGGCTTGTGTGTGGTTCTTTTTCCCCGATAACTTTCTCTCAATTTTAGAGGGGAGACAGTGGCCTGAGGTGATGCGCTACTATGGAGAGCTTCACAGACGCCGCACGGAAAACCCCGTTAGAAGCAGGCCGGCTGAAACAAAGGCTTTTTGAACACAGAAAGGAGAAACAAAAGAACTGCTTCTCCCACCTTGCCGAGGGCTCTCACTAGTCAATTAAAATGCTAGTTATCCTCATCCTTGTTCACAGACACATGCAGCACAGTAGATGTCTACGGACATTCAAAGCTATGAAATGCCTCATGAAATATTGCAGTCGAACTGAAGAATGGCAGTCTGATTTCAACACAATCAGATTTTTCCAAAATCCAATTTCAACTAAATGGCTGATGTTGCTTTTTTTTCTCTTAAGGATAAAAAAAGCTAAAATGCAAACAGACACCAAGCAGAGCAAAACTCACTCTATGATTCCGTGTTGGCTCAACAAGTTATGCCACAAGCATCAGACACGCACAAACTCAACACTTAGCAGCAGGCGCAAAAGTGATGGATGGCAACATGCAGGGCACAGAGAGGGTAGAGACACATGACTTCACATACCTCTGCAGCCTCGTGATCCAGAGAAGGCCCTTCACGAGTAAAGTGTGACTGCATTGGAAGCCGGGGAGAGGGAAATGCCTTCTGCGAGTCGGTGGCAGTCAGCGCTAATAAATGAAGAGCACTGACTGATGGATTGGATGTATTCACCAGGAACCGTCCGCGGGGACTGCAGGCACGAACGCTTCAGGAAGCAACGCCTCGAGCGAGACGACGGAGCTAATCTCAGTAACGGGCTGAGCGTTTCCTAAAATGCGACTGCCATGAGTGTCGCTGCGCGTTAAGCCTGGCCCATCCTCCCCCGCTGTCTGACACTTCCCTTTAACTCAGCGCTGACAGGACCAGGCGCATGTCAAACGCGTGTGCGCGTGTGTGTGTGTGCGTGGGCGCGCGTGTGTGTGTGAGTGTGTGTGAGTGTGTGTAGGAGTAAGCGAGTTCTTTTAAACAAATCCTCCACATCTGGCAACGGGGACTGGTCCTGACAAGGGATTAACCTTTTTCATGCAGAAGACCTGGGGTAAAATCCAGAGAGAGTCAGCCTCCCTGCGGGAACATTCACTGACAGACAGCAAACACTCTTCTCAATAGAAAAGCACCATCGGGCGGGTTGATAAAAGCACGGCTTCCGCTGTGCGGAGCGCTCGATATGTTAATGACCGGTCTGTCGCTGACACCACAGGTGCTGCAGGAGGGAGGGGGGGGGGGGGGGGGGGGGGTGTGTGTGCAAGCGGGACGGAGGGAGAGATGGGGAGAGATTGGGAGAGGAGACGGGGAGCGAGAGGGAGAGCGGAGACACGGGAGCGACAGGGAGAAAAGACGGAGAGTGAGAGTGAGAGTATATGAGGAATTAGAGGCGTTTAAATGACAGCGGGGGGGGGGGGAAGGAAAGACATAAATGTAGTAAGGGCGGGAGACGGTGAGATGCAGGAGTAGCAGGGCTGCAGATGAAGGAGGTGGGAGAGGGCGGTAAGAGGCAGCTGGTTATCCAGAAAGGAACCAGAGAGTGGGAAATAATAGGAGGTGTAGATGTATGAGTGGGTGGTGATAGGGGCTGGAGGTAGATGGCATAAAGCTGTAGAAGCAGGGGAGCAGAGAGTGGAGTGACGGGCGTTTTCTGCCCGTGATGCTCACACACGGAAACACTCGAAGCGGTCAAGCATTCACAGATAATCATGAGACATAGGGTAAAGGAAACTGGTGTCCAGTGAGACGTGTACAACATGAAATGCATGATAGCTGGTCAGCTATGTTGGCCTGGCTAAACTAGAAAAAAATATCCGAAAAGGATGGGCTAACATGCTGTGTCAGTGACACATTTCATATTGCTTAAAGTAACTGGTTTTACACACCGTACAGCTACACGCCTGTAAGCTTGTGATGTATTCACTATGGCTTCCAAACAACACTTCACAAGTATCCAGACCTTGAAATGAATATGTTTCTTTGTCTGATTTTTACTCCTAGGCACCATGCCCATGGCGAGCTTGATGCTATAACTCGCAGGAATTCTTTTCACGCTGTTGTTTTGCAAGGAGGCATTCAGAAAAAAACTCATGCACGAGCATTAAGGCTCGTGCCGTATCATGAAAACATTAGAATCCCCAAAACCCTCATGAATATTTAATCCTCGTGTTGTTTCCGCACAGCTGTATGGCTCAGAACCGGGGGGAGGGGGCATCTGCGAGGGGGTGTTGTTGTGTGATTTAATAAACGGTCAGCGCTGAGCTAACAATGTGCTCTCAACAGGAACTTTCATTTTACTTTCTTCAGTCTTACTTTCCTCTGACAAACTCACTTTTACCCTTTAAAGCAATTTTTTGGATGACGCAAAAATACTGAAAAAAAAAAAGACAGCACTCACCAAAAATACATAATGCCATGATGAAAATTCACAAAGCTTCACAAATTAACAATAATGGGATTTCAGGTGTTTTTCAGCTCCAAAGGCTCGAGCCTGCTGTGCTGCCTCTGGGCAAGTTTATGAGAAATCCTAAGGAAAATGTTCAAATGCAGAAATAACCATTCAAAAACAAGCAGTTAATTGCATTCCTGCTCAAGAAGAATTTTTTTTATATCAAAGCATGTTCTTCTATTAATAAATCTAGTTTGTTGGAATTGTCTTCTGAATTCATTTCTTTAGATCTCAGCAGAGGCATCGATTTTGTGTACGGTTAATTGGATTAGACAAAAACATGTCCACGCTGGCTTTCAGCAGCAAATGATGCGAGGGGTTTTTTTGTGTTTGGTTTTTCACTGCGCTGCCAAAGACCATTTAATCCCCATTACCCAAGGACACCGTTTTCCTGTGCAAAAAGCAGCAGAGACTAGCAGTAATATGTGAAAATAACGTGAGGCAAACAGTTTGGCTTTTCAAACACAGGGTAGCAGATCTGTGAGGGACCGCAGTGCCGCAAGAGAAAGTCTGAGCCTCTTCTAGAGGAGGAGCCTGGACGGCTTTGTATCTCCTTGTGTATTTCTACACTTTATGCACCCAATGAATCTCCACCTGGGAGGGCACATACTCCTCTTCCTCTCTGCTAGCTCACTTGTAAAATCTCCAAATATGGTGGTAGGGGCTGCATCATGCTGTTTAGGGTGGATCCTTGAATAAGTTAATCAAGTTTGCAATCTGTGCGAAAACATGAAGCGAACACCATCACAGCACTGGGTCCTGTAAAGTCTTGTCCCAAAGGGAGGGAGTGGGGGGGTTTATAAATACAGGCAGCTAAAGAGGTGACAAGAGAGAGAGTAATCTATGCTGTCCTGGACTGTCCTGTACCAACATAATATGATGAAAAACTGCAAACCTCTGTGTATATTTAAACTACTGCATGAGGACATAACATTGCCCCACAGAGCCTTTATTCATCAACAGCAGAGGCTCATGAGAGACAGTGATGATGAGGTGCCTGGGTTCAGTCAGCATCTGTGTCTGCTGCCGTGCCGTTACCCTCCACCTCTGTGGAGGAGTGAAGCCCTGGGAGCCGGTGCTTGAACACCGCGTGCCGTTCGCAGCGTTGCCCCCTCTGTTCAGGCGGTTCGTGCGCTGCAACGCCACAGCATCAGCCGCCAGGGCGAACTCGGTGCTGCCGTCGAGCGGGTCTTACAGAGATCACCGCTCCGCCAGCCGATCCCGCCGACCCGGCCGTGCACGAGGCAGCTGGAAGGTGAACGTCCTGCAAAGAGAGCTCTGGAAACACAGCCCACAGCTCACAGGAGCAACCGTGAAAGCTCAACTTTCAGACCTCAAACCTCCAACGACAGCACTGCAGCGCACTGTGTTTAAACATGTTGCTGGTGCATTTCAAGCTCTGGTTCCTGGTTTTGCAGGCTTCAGAGCACGAGGACAACCTTATGGCAAAACAGATATTAGCGCGTCAGGGGAAAGTGTGGTAATGGCACGTGGAGAAGCTGTATCAGTCCTCAGGGAGAAAAACAGGTACAGCACATACAGAAGGGAGAAAGGTCACTTCCATGTCCCCTCAGGAAGCATAGAAAAATCTTACAGGGTAAATAATATCTGACTAAGCCTTTGGACCTGGCTTGGCAATTTACCAGCAGCCAGTTACAAGATATGCACACATAGTGCTCAACTTGGTTTCCCTTGCCTGAAACAATGCACTGTTCATCTGTGTGTGAAAAGACTGCCAGTGAGTTGATTGACTGTTCAGACACAGGATAGTCCACAGAAACAAAATTCAGCAGAAAACAGAGCAAAGGAATTAAAAACATACCTTTCTATTTAACGTGAATACATGCAAACACAAATACATGTTAACAGGACTCAGTTCTTGTCACAGACACACACTCATGACAAAGACACTCAGAAGGACATGGCTGCATAACTTCATAGATGATAAGAGGGAACGAACAAGTCTGCTTAACTATGGCTAAATCAGGACAGTTCACAGCAGACACCCAATCTAACGCAATTCTCCGAATCGTTCATTAATTTCTACAATTTTCCTGTCCTGAACTGTCCTGAGACGTTTTACTCTGTATTTTCAACGAGAGGTCACGTACAGAAGGGACGTTGCACTTCAGATAACTTCTGGATCACTCGCGTGGCGCCTGCGGGAATGTAAAATGAGGTATGTTTACGGCACGCGTAGTGCTGCCCAGAGTACTGTCACTTTCACTTTGACATTAGTGGACTGTATTTTAGGCAACGGAGTCTCTCACGTGATATATGCCAGTCCTGGACTGACAGGATTATTTAACAAACAGGTTACACAGAACATGGCAGGGTGTGGAGAAAGTTAACTTGAACTTTCAAGAGTCGGGGGCACACAGAACAACAACAGTATGACAGAACTCCAAGCATGCGTGGAGACATAACAGAGGTAAGAAATGAAGGAGAGAGCGAGAGGATGACAGAGGAAGAGAAAAAACAGCTGCTGCTCTTACCTGAAAGGTGTCTGAAAGTAACGTTGGCTCCTCCGCCCTCAGGAACACTTGCTGTCCCCTTCTGAAAAATTGAATGACCGCAATAAGAATCTGCTGCAGTATCAGAACCATGATTTTAGCAGTTTCTATTTCTCTCTCTTTCTCTCAGTTTTGTCCCTTCTCCCTATCTGCTGCTCTCTGGCTGACTGTCAGTATCTGTGGAGAGAGTGTCTGCACACACCAGCACACAAATCTACACACACTCCCCGCTTATCTCTCTCTCTCTCTCTCTCTCTCTCTATTACTCGCTCACTCTCTCTTTCTGTGTGTGTGTGTGTGTGTGTGTGTGTGTGTGTGTGTGTGTGCCAGTGTTTGTATATATTAGTGACTGGTTGGCAGCCACATCTTCCATGCTTACAGGTCCCTCCCTCTCTTTCTGTCAGTGGCTGTCATGTCATCTCCACCTGCTGCCCATAGCGATGGGCACAACAGGGTAACCGTGTCAGAAGCTTGAGCGAAGGGTGCGAGGGTACAGAGAGAGCTGCGGCGTCAAAATCCCTCTCTCTTTCTCCTTCTCTCTCTCCCTCTCTCTCTCTCTCACCCTCTCCTCTGCGCTCAGGCAGGGAAGAGAGGGTCCAGACTCATGCCTCCTCTGGGTCCTAAAGCCTGTGAACCAAGCGATCCACATTTCCTCTGATTCTCCTTATCAGCAGGAACTCTTTCAGTTTAATCAAGGACAGAATAAACACTCACAAGAGGCCTGATTAGCCTCCTTGTTTCCACACAGTATTGTTCTCTTTGGTTTTGTTATTTTTTTTTAAAGGTGTCAAGGTGATTCTCCAAAGAATAGTCTAGGGTCCTTAGGCAGGTATCTTGGACCTTGTGCTACAAGCTCCCACGACAAATGTAAGCGTAACTGAATCCACTCAGGTAACAAATAATAAAACCACATCATTTTTCTCAGAGAGAAAAGACACTGAAAAATAATGGCTTTTTGTGCACCTTAGTGGTTTAGACAGAAATTCTTCAATTAAACAAGACCTGAGGAACAGAATATCCAAATCTCTGCCGTATCTCCAAGCCAGTAAGACATGCTAATTACAAAGTGACTGCACCGGGTGCTATGTGGCATCTGTGTGTAACTTCTGTGTGACCTATATAGACCTATATTGCCTCTACACACTTGGCTTTTCAGTGTCTATATGTACTGCCACTGTAACATTGGGCCTTTCCTACCTGAAAGCACAGGTTGTTATTAAGGCAATCAAGTCTTCAATAAAGTGAGATTTAATCTGTTTAATCAAACACCAAAGGTCAGGGTGGCACCACGGCTCAGACTCTGATGAATTAACAAGTAACAACCTGGAAATGTTTATGCCACAAACCTGTTGGGAGGCTTAAACGCATCAACAGTTATGAAAACAAAATCCTCTCATACTGTTAATAGCCTGATGAGAGTGCCTGAGACAACACCTCGCCTTGAGTTCAACACCTTCTGCCTTTTCCGCCTAAATTTCATTGACACACAGGAGCTGTGGATCACAACAGGGTATTGATCAAGAGCTGCTGATGAAAACGGCACAATTACTATTGTTCAAAGATATCTAATTAAGAGTGAAGCCTGACAAGAATTTCATGGGCAATCAAAGACCACAAACCTTCGAATAACCTTGAGTGGTAGAAGCTGCTATATTTCTTTTTTTCATTAAGTATAATGTACATTGGAAAGCAAACGTGACTTAAAATGTATTTTTAAAAATATATATATATTTTCTATATATTCATTTATTGTTGAATATAAATGCAGACACAAACTCTTCCTGTTATTTCTCCTGATAAAATAAATGAACATTGTGAAATGCAGTGCAATTTAGATAATATGAAACATTACATATTGGTGTTGCAAAGAAGCATATTCAGCACTCACTCTTTTGGAATTTTTCAAAGCGTTTTTTTTTTTTTCATTCTTTTTGTTGTTATTATTTTAATAATTATGACATATTTTACGTTAAACTTTTGGATTTCCTTTCAAGTTATTCGTGGGGAACCACAAACAAATAAAGGGAAACATAAATATACTCTGACATAATATGGGGTAAGTTTTTATAGAGGTGGGATTGACATGGGATAAATACATTAAGCTCATGATCCATTACTGTTAAGGTTCCCAAACAGAGGGCGACCAGCTGCCCCGAATCCCTGTATTGATGCATTCTGTCTCCAGACTGCAAATGACTGTCAGGCTTCCTTCCAGATCCCGTGTCCTTTTCCCCGTTCGGCCGTTTTTGGAAGATTAAATTCCTGAAGGCACAAAGGTTCCCCCGGGGTGACTGAGCTCATTTGCATAATGATGACATCAGACTAGCTGAAGGCTGGCTAAGGCTGTGCAGTGCGAACATGAGCCCATACCTGACAGCCAGATCTGCCCTGGGGGTCCATCAGCTGAGGAATAACCATGCCACTAAGACACATGCACTCAAAATTAATAACTGTTTATCAGCTTTTCATACACAGGAATAGTTGAGGAACAGAGGAAAATGTTTTTGGATTTTTTGAGAATTTACATTCATTCGAATCATCTTTGTTGGCTGCACTAGCTTAATGTCAACAGCCTACATGACAATAATCATTACGATGTGACTCACCACGTTGATTTCATTTCAATATAATTTCAGTGCAGATCTGTGTGTAGTTATTAATGTTTTAAATACACGCTGCAGCTTTCATTCCATGATACTGATTTGTCCAGCAGTGGGGAACTTGCTTACAGATAAATGTGGGCTGCCCTACTGGAATATACGTGGAGGATTCAACAAGACCCACACAGGCTTCTCCATAACGATCAATTCATTCCCAGTGCAGGAGCCAGCTGTGGCTGTATTTTCATGCTGCTTGAGGAGACCTCAGCTCACGTTTACCAGGGCTTTCCTTTCCCACCCCCAGAATGCAGAGAAAAGGTTCCAGTAAACCCTTCAGAATGCACGTCATTATGTACAGTGCGGGGATGTGCATGGTCATTGCCCAGTTCAAGCTCTGATAAGTACATTGATGTGCTTTCTGGGAAACTACACATAATATCTCAACAAAGGTTGTGTAAAACAGGATATACTTTATGAGGGGACAGCGAGAGAGAGAGAGAGAGAGAGAGAGAGAGAGAGAGAAAGAGAGAGCCATGCCAAAACAGAAGCACAAACATTTTATTTAGAATCTAATTCAAGGAAAACTAAAAATACTTTTAGAATGACTGGCAAATTAAAACAAAAGCTCCTTAAAGCCTTTGGCCCACTGATGCTAAAGAGTGAAGTGGTCAAAAACAAGAACAGGAATTCAGTAACAAATTACAGGAATCCTTCCTGACATCTGTATCCAAACACTATTCATTAAAACGACCCTCCGTTTGCATGAGTAGCAATCCAGCAAACATATTTTTGAAATATCCTAAACACTCAGCTCTTAACAGGAGCACTGTGTTTTAAATAAGGGTCAAAATGGGTTTCTTCCACCTCCCATGGGGTTCTGCCCTGTTTGCACCATACACACCCATTTAAATTAAAAATCAAATTAACCACCACAGAAAGAAGGTAACATTTTGCACGCCTCGAAAATTCCTCAAGATAGCAGGATACAAGGGGTTCAAGCCAGTGACTGGGGGAGTTAATGCCTGAATAACATCACATAAATGATAAGACAGTCATATGTTGTATTCTTAAAGCTCTGATAAGTGCAACTGTCTGCCATTTTACAACTAGTGCTTTAATCTGTATATATGGTCACTGGTTTAGATGTATCATTTCTGAGTCATTGAGATAGTTTTGATAGATTTGCTATTCATTTCTCATTTTGTATTCTCTTTTGTGATACTCATTTCTCATTTTGCTTTGTATTGTGTAACATGCTATGGAAATATTTACAAAATGTGCTTCGTGCCAAATAAAGTTAATTAAATTGAGAGAGGCCCCACTGGCAGCTGTAATCTTTCTCTCAGAACCCCACACCTTCTCCTGGACAGAAAGAGGGGAAGCAGCCTGCCTATAATCAACACTTCCCTCGCTTCCAAAACAAGCATTGCCGCTGTGGAGAAGGAACTGTTCTGCCCCATCAAACCCCCCAGCTTTATGACATCACTGAGCATGGAGAGATTACGCTGGTCACCTACTAAAAATGATGCCGGTCTGATGATATTCAGCAGTTATTGTATTACATATTCATACATCATACTTTCGTGAATAAATGTTTTTATCCAGATTCATTTTTTGCTATCTTATTTAACAGACAGCCTCCTGTCCCCATTCTCCTCTCCAGTGTGTTGCTTCTTTTGATCTGCTAGTGCCCCAAACGGTTTCCATTTTTAATTACATTTGCGGAAAATAAAGCCAACAACATCAATGTTTGGAGAGTTTTTTGGCACAGGGTTCTATTCCTCCAGGATAAAACAAATTGGAATCCATTTTTTAATTTTCTGAATACAACACACACAACGCTAAATTCAAAACATGAGGAAACAGCGATATGCTTATTTGCTTAAATTTTACAACTCCGTCCAGAACAATATCCATGTCACTGAAATTTTCAGTGAAAAATGAGAACAACCACCCCTCCATTCAAGACAGGATTGATTTTTCCACTTCTAGGAAAGTTTGCCTACGTGAAACAAACTAAACCCCACAGGTGTAACCTGAATGCATAATCATTTCTATGCAAGGACAGTAGTGAAACTAAGTCACAGCCAGATAGATTCAATGTTGCTCAAGTAGGACAGGACAGAAGCACTTACTGTGACATCTTGCATTGGAGTGGAGAGATGAGTGTGGAAGACTACAAGCCCAACGAACAGCCCGCAGTTAGAGGTGTGCAATTGGAGGCTCCACTGGGGAAAGAGCTGTCTGCTCCCTCTGATTTAGCCCAGTAGCACACCAAACCACAGACCAAGCAACTCTGTTCTCTCTGGTTTAGCCCAGTAGCACACCGAACCAAAGACCACACAACTGTCTGTTCTTTCCGGAGCAGGCCAGTAGCACACCAAACCGAAGATCATGCAACTGTCTATTCTCTCTGGATCAGGCCAGTAACACCAAATCAAAGATGACGCAGCTGTCTGTACACTCCAATCAACTACACTGCAATGCTCACATTCTCTGGTATAGGGAGGAAGTACAGAGGCAAGGCCGGAGACGGGAAGGAGGAAGTCTCATCTCACACACACACACACACACACACACACACACACAGAAGCATGCACAGGTACACACACATACAGAGACAAGCATGCAAACATACACACACACACAAGCATGCATACATACACACAGACACGCTTACGTGTTCACACACATGGGTAAACATACAAACACAGGCGTACATAAGCATGCACGCAATCACACCCACATAAACTCACAAACACAGATTTCCTGTGGTTTTCATATTTAGTCAGTGTGACCCAGGAGAACTCTACATCCTGAAGAGACAATAGCCTGTAAGCACCAGCAGGCTGAGAGGAGGGAGAGGAGAACAACAAAATGCTGCACCACGTGGGGCTTTCCGGGGAAGCGTTCTGCAAAATGCTTACTGTCTCTGTTCTGTCCACCACTGTCCCTGCTGCAGCCCCTACGCAACCTCACACACCCACCTGCCAGGAAACGGCTCACACCATGGGACTGTAGGAAACTCCATGGACCCTTCAGTTCCTTGTTCCACAATAGAACAGCGAGAAATGCTTGTTTGTCATATCAATCTGCTGATAAACAAAAAAATGAAATGGCAACATATGGTACTTTGGAGTAAGTGACCACTGCTTTCACCTGTCAATCCTGCTGATAAAAAAAACAGTATTTTATTTTTTCTGAAGATGCACACAGAAGTCTTTGTGATACTGGTGTCAGTCAGGAGCCCCCCCCCCCCCCCCCCTCCTCGCCAATACTGCTGCCCCCCCACACAGGAATACACATTCAGACCCCCACCACAGAGAGAGAGACTGTACTCAGCAGAGTGGGAGAATTTTCTTTCCATGCAACACTGTGCACACGAGCTCAGTGCTGTCTAAAATCTGTGCAATACATCTATATGTTAATAACTGCATATCTCTGGCTTGGACTGCAAACTCGGAACACTCACACTAACCCCCTCGTGACCGCTGTGGTAACGATTACACTGTGGAAACCGGGAGGCAGGCAGCCACAGGATCTGGGCGCCGCCTGGCATTGTGGTCCACGTGGCGGATTGGCCAGTGAGCTTATCTCCATCAGCAGTGACCGGAGCCGTTGCAGAGTGCAAGGACGGTTACCAAACCAAACCCAGCAGGTGATGAGTGCGAAGAGGGAGAGTATGTGGCATTCTCACTGCTACATCATCAGCAGACACAAGCCACAAAGTTGTGTGCTAATGCACAACATCTGCACATGAGGCTTGTCTCTCCCTTCCTGTGCTTATGCCATACATTATTTCAGCACCTCCACAAAGCCTTCTGGGATATTTCTACCCCTTTGGGTGATTCCGTGGCAGTGTGGCTCAGACTGACATCTCAGCATTCCCCGAGGGGCCACCATCTAATGAAGCACTCAATACCCCCATGGCAGAGCCACTCACATGAGAAGAGGCAAACCTTCCAAGAGCACAGGTCACTGAGGTGTAGAAAAGAGAAGAAAATTAAAAAAAGGGATTGGAGGACACACAGAATCTGGAAAAGGTTACGTCAGATCCAGTGGCACGGTAGAAAAAAATTCTCCAGGGGACATGGTAATTCCCCCCAAGCTATGGGACCTCTGTGATGGACACTGTGACAAGGAGAGATTCACACAGGGGTCCCCTGCCTTGCAGCTTGGGGAAATGGGTTGCAGCTACATCTGATCTTGGGTCCCATAAGCACACTACATTTGAGCAAACGTGTCGTCAGACTGCCTTGAACATGTAGTCAGTGTATGTCTGTCAGAGCACGGTTGGCCCATGACTGACAGATCTGTTTGAAAGTGTGGTGGCATGTGCATGGCTGGTATGTGTCATTGGCAGTGGTCAACATATCGTCAGCACAGGTCCAAAAGTAGAGGGGTTAGCGAATGGTTGGTAGGTGTTACCATGCTTGGTCACTCCATGGATGGAGCACTGTTGATAAGAGCATGTTACAACATGTTCCATGCATTCAAGGCACTCATGTCCAGGTGTGATTAGTGCATGTTTCAAAAGTTCAGTGTGAGAACGGTGCATATGATCAGCACGTAGTCAGCATGTGGTTAGTGCGGTGCACTGTGTGTCAAGGCATGGTCAGTGAACGATTGTTACATGGCAGCTAAGTGCATCCATACATGCACAATCTGTAGACGAGTGATTTAGGTAGGAACACAGGTTCAGTTGTGTTCTTCCCTTAAAACATCTTCGTTGTCAAGATGATGTTCTCCATATACTGGAAGTAATTGTACATGACCTTGTATTTTTTTTCCTCCAAAGTCAGTATCATAGATTATACCCAGAGGTACTTGTAGCCATATACAATATGACCGATAAAGGTATACTACATGTGCATAAGAGATATTAATAAAAACTGGGAAAAAAGCAAGCTATCATATTTTTTTATAATGTCATCTGCTTCAGACAAACAGCTGAGCGGTTCAATCTGGGGAACATTAATTTGAATTCCCCAGAGGCAGCTACTGAAAAAGTAAGCCTGCAAGATAAGGTTATCTCCTAAATTTCACCCAACCAGTCTGTCTAACCACACTGAAAGCCTAAAATGTAAAATTGTCAACACATGCAAATATGCTTCAAGTATTATTCATGTACTCAAATGTGAATGTTGGCTCGCAAAACAGTCAACGCCCCACTTCAGATCCAGTGCAGCTTTGAAGCCCTGCAGTCAAGCATCTACTCTGGGTTTGGCAGCACACTGGCCCGAGTCTTCCTGGGTTTGGATCAGGAGCACCTCTCATGGGCAGCACTGCGTTTCTCCTGCTAAATGAACTCGAGATGTTTGAAAGTCAAGCTCCTCACAAGCCTCTCAGAGTCTGCCATGACTGTTTGCCAAGTTTAATTTAGTCAGTACATATACAGCCTTTGTTCCATTCTCAGCCACAACAGCCCTGCCCCTGTGCAAAATCTTGCTTGATATGCTGTGGGCACACACAGCCTCTCCAGTATACCTTCTGCTGCTGTCATTGCTGATGATGATTACTGAGGCGATACCTGGGACGCTATGATACTTCAGACTACAGAATCGGTTTCCTTCGATGATTCTGTCTCTCGCTATTCATCCACGGGATCATGGTTGCCATTCCAGGCTGCTGAATTTTAGATGAAGGCTCTTGCCAAAGGAGTGTTTTTGGCAAAGCGCAGCATGTACCTTCTTGCTGGGCAGTGTTAGCTAAATGCTTCATCCTCGTGGGTGGAGAGGAAGGAGTGGATGGAAAAAGACAGCTCCCTTCAGGTCCAATCCTGAGAAGCAGACCGGAGTGACAATGACAACACTGCACAGCATTAAAAGCTCTCTCTTATTTCTGCATCAGGGAACGTGAGGTTACTCTCCAACCTGTCCCTCGTAATAGAGATCAATTCTTCATTTGGTGAAGGTGCCTTTGAGAAATGATCCAATTAAGCTATGATTTCTTTGCCACATCTTTGTGATCTAATGAAGGGAACGATACAACAAGTCCATTTCAATGCTCCCGTGTTAAAAGAAACCTCACCATATGAAACGCACATGTATCGGGTTCAGCTGCTGGATGTGTATACCAATTAAACAGCCAAACCAATGGTGGTAAACACAAATTCAAAAAAATTGGTCTCACAGCACTTCCTTGGAATAGGCACAAAGACCAAGATACACTAATGCAATTAGTACATTTCTCCGGTTTCTGTGATGTAATTGGTTGCCTATCGCATTCAATCAATCTGTTATTTTCAGCCCTTTAAAAACAGCAACAGTACAGGGAAAAAATAAAGAAACACATTTGAATCACAGTTGCCATGGTGTTTTGAATCCTGAGGCATATTAATTGCATCCCATTTTCCCATCAGCCCTTGGCAGCCATTTAGTCCAAGCATTCCATTTGCATTTTTTCACACCTTATGAGATGTGGTGCTGTCATTGCCGGTTACCCTCCTGGGCAACAAAAGAGAAAATTACAGCCTGTCAAAATAAATTAGAAAGTGGATTCTGTGGCGCACGCACCTACAGCCTGGCACCATGGGCTCCTAAAACACATCAGCGCAGAGAGAGGAACCGGCATGCCCACAGACCCACCTTTGAGCCTACCTGCGCACCTTTCCCAAAGTAAACTTTTCAATACTGAAACGCGTCTCTTCCCTGACTGCGCTGAAGGAATTGGCCCACTGGGGCTAATTTGGGTTAGGCTGGCACAGGGACAGCGTGTGCCCAATATATGGGTGCTGCCAGGGGAGTGAAGCAGGCAGAGGGGACGATGGAGGGCAGTGGCCAGAATTCTATAAGGTTAGTGAATGGAGGTTTGTGCAGTCCCTCAAAAATAAACAGACTGCAGGATCCAGTTCACTCTGAGCCCCATCTATCTCTGGGGTGCAGCCAAGACTTTAAGAACTGATCGCTGACATGAGGGAGCGAGAGGGGAGATAGAGGGAGGGGGAGAGAGAAGCAGGGGATGGAGAGATTGGGGAGAGAGGTGGGTGACAGAGAGAGAGGGAAGCAGAGAAGGAACATATACAGAAATAAAGAGAGATAGAGAGAGAGAGAAAGAGAGAGAAACCTTGTATCTCTTGACCTTCAGTTCAAGAGCAAATTATTGAGGTGAACGCACAGGTCTTCCCAGAATGCATTTCATCTCCAAACATGATAAGGATTTTACTTCCATGGTTCTAACCTCTGCCCTTACCCTGAGAAACAGAGTTTGTCATTGGCAGTGGCAGTGCTCGTGTCTTAGGCAGGTTCCAGACAGTTTTGTGAGCCCTTGTTTATATTTTACCTGCTTTCATGAGACTCCCAACATAACATCCTGGAAAAGGATTTAACCCACTAAATCAAACACTACCATTAATGCTTCTTTCAGCCTCATCCTGCCGAGCCACACTGGATACAAATGCAAGCTGTTTATTTCAGAGGGCCAGGAAGGCAACTCTGTAAATTCTGTGTTGATTGATTGGACACAGGTTCGCATTACTAGCCTTATTACAGGGTTTTAGATGGGCTATCCCTGCTGACTGTGTCATGCAGGCCGTGGTGTGGTACTAAATTGGACCAACATTGCGCATTAAACACAATACAAAAATCACCATTGAACAATTCCATTAACAGGGAGAGAGGGCATTTGGGTCCAGAAAGGCCTCTTTTCATTTGTTAAAGTGCTGCCTGGCTTCACAAAAATCAATTCCACTCACAATATTGATGGCTGAGTGCGACAATAAAAAGGACAAAATAAAAGGCGATTTTTGTTAGAGGAGTAATGACTATGAATGCCCTGGGGTGAAACTTTTTGAAACACTAGACAAACTGAAGGAAGTCTGCTCCAAGTATTTTAAAATACAGTACATACATGTCTCAAAAAAGTCAGCATTCTGTTTCTTAGAAAGAAAAAAAAGGTTAAATATGATTCAGTTTTCCGCCTTCCTTCCTGCCAAATCGACCATGGTTCAAGGGATTTGTTTTTGTTCTGGTCTCACAGTTGGACATCTCCTGTTCTGCGGTTTCAGGCAGCACACTGGCCGGCTTATTTTTAGGCCCCAAGTTACCACGCGCAATGGATTCCTTGCCCACTCCTTAATTACAAACTTCCAAAGGATGTCTTTCCTTTAGAACCATACCGAGTATGGCTGGAAAATATTTCCCCCACATTACTGATGTTGTTAATATGTTCAATATTTCAGATCTCACATTGAATGGATGGAAGTGTTCCGGCAGGGGTCGCATATGGTCTAGCCAAGTGGATTCAAGAACCAGTGGGGGATTCTCAAGCTGTTTTGATGACTTTGGCAATGAACCCCAGAGAGACAGTTCCCACTCTTTTTACAAGGCCAGAGGACTCAAATGAGCCCTGAAAAGCACTCCTCAGGACAGGAGGTACAAATCAACAGGTTAATGTAAATACACAGGGAGGTCTGAGATGAGGACTGCAGAGAGCAGCACACTCCACTTTGCACGACAACAGCTAATAAACATCCAGAAAGGGTCGATCTTCACATAAATCAAGCTTTATACAGGCGTCAGCCTTTCCATTCCAGGACTGAGTATAAACAAATGCAAAGAAATGATTCCTTTGCCTCTGCCGAAGTGAAAGGAGACTCAAAATTGCAGCAGCATAAGACTTCCTAGGAAATAACAGCAATCAGGCTATTTATTTATTTATTTATTTATTTAGCTGTGTTGTCAGGGAAGACGGGAGGCCTGCTTTTTGATTTTTTTTTTTTCTCTGAGGCCTGTGGAGAATATCATCCATGTCATCTTCTGTAAACACCTGGGAGAGTGAGTTTCAAACGGGTCTGTGTGGAAGATCCAAATCCTTTCCTGTTAAAAATAAAAATACAGAAGTCCTTCGCTCTGTGGTGATTCGTTACTGTAAGTCTCCTCATAGTGCAGTCCTGTGTGACCTCATGCTTGGAGAAAATGATGGCAGCAACTACAGGAAGACTTCTGTATCGGGTCTGAAGAACTTGCCTTCTTCCCATCAGTTTTGATACAGAATGTGCAGTTCTGCTGTTTCTTTCCATTTGCTCTCGCTCATGTTGCCATCTAGTGGTCAAAGGTCAAACCTGCATCTAATAGCAAGACTTTGTTAAAAGAGAAAACCAGCTATGTAGAAAAGTGGGGAGAAACTCCAAGGAAAATACATTTCACTCCCTGAAGCAGGAGCATAACAATTATCTGAATACTTATTATTTTCCATTTTCTTCTCCCTGTACTCTTTAGTTGTATGTACAGGACTATTTTAGAAAACTATGGTATTCCAAATTCTACTTGAATTGTTAGTAGTCTCCATACTGCACAAAAATGATTTTAAAAAAAGCATTCCATCGCTGCTACATTTGTAGCTTGTGAGTACCTTTAAGAGTTGTAAGTATGTATGACATCTCTTTGTGTCTTTGGCAAGGGTGACATGTCCGCAAGTGCTGTCTGCATAGCACAAAGAGGAAGAGCTGTGGTCTCTTCAGTTAGTACAGACATGGCATGGCTGTGTGCTGTTCCGACTCTTATTCAAACTGTAATGGATCACCCAGAAATACTGTTCCTGAAACCAAACTGCACTGAATGAGAATTTATTATGTTTAATGGCCCACATAATTCTATACAAAGGTTAAGGGCACCGTTGCCTCCTCACTGCACTCTCTTGTTGCAGTATTGGTGGCGTTGCGGTATCCTCCATTGGTGAATACAATCCAGTAGTCATCAGCGGTCCCAATGCAACGTGTGATCATGCATGCGAGCAAGGTTTTCGCAAATTTTGAAAATAAGTTGCGTTTCGTAAGCAACCCGGTTAGGATTTTGCCCTATCTTACAGGGGTGTTTTAAGGATCTTAGCTTTTAGCTTTAATGCTTATGAAAATTAATCTGAACCTGGAAAAGAAAACTATATTAAGGCTTCAAAGGATATAATGAGCAATATACACTGATGAGCCAAAACATTATGACCACTCACAGGTGAACCGAATAACGTTGATCGTCTCCAAACAAGGGCACATGTCAAGGTCTGGGTAGATTAGATGGTAAGCAAACAATCAGTTCTCATAGTCAACGTGTTGGATGCAGGAGAAATGGGCAGGAGTAAAGACCTGAGCAAATTTGACAAGGGCCAAGTTGTTATGGCCAGACGACTGGGTCAGAGCATCTCTGAAACGACAAGGCTTGTGGGGTGCTCCCAGCCAGCAGTGGTAAGTACCTACCAACAGTGGTCTGAGGAAGAACAAACCACAAACCGGTGACAGGGTGTTGGGCGCCCAAGGCTCATCGACGTGTGAGGGTAACGAAGGCTATCCTGTCTGGTCCGAACCGACAGAAGGTCTACTGTGGCACAAGTCACAGATGATGGTTGATGGTTATGAGTTAAGAGTGGCCTCTTTCAGCAGGATAATGCGCCCTGCCACACTGCACACTTTGTTCGGGAATGGTTTGGGGAACATGATGAAGTGTTCAAGGTATTGCCCTGGTCTCAAAATTCTCCAGATCTCAGTCCGATTGAGCATCTGTGGGATGTGCTGGTCCAACAAGTCCGATCCACAGCGGCTCCACCTCGCAACTTACAGGACTTGAAGGATCTGCTGCTAATGTTTTGGTGCCAGATACCACAGGACACCTTCAGAGGTCCATGCCTCGACGGGTTGGCGCTGTTTTGGCAGCACACAGAGGACCAACAATATATTAGGCAGGTGGACAGTTATGGTTCATCTAAGAAGCTCAATATGAGAGCTTATCATCATGTGAGGAACATCGTGTGATATTCAGCTGTTACACATGTGCTGTCAATGGTTCCTCAGGCATCACACATTCATATCATAGGTTAACAGGGTAAAAAAAATGCACTTGTACTATAAAAGTATTACCTAAAACTGTGTTTAAGCAGAAATTCCAAACATACGTGTACAGTGTTAGACATGGCATGAATATTCACGAAACAAATCTCAAGAGGGCAAACTCATTAAAGTGATATTACTGAGTGACACGAGACTGGACCCTAAAGAGATGCCCTTCTACATAATTAATTTCATTTTATTTACTAATTAAGTAATCTAACGAAGCAAGAGCAAGCAGCGTGTGTGCCTCCGTGACATTTAATAAGGATGGACGGTGGGGGCAGGGGGCAGAAACGGTCTGGATACGCAGTCACCGATGAAGGGGAGACAGAGTGTTTGGCTGTGCAGGCAGTCAGTAGTGGTACAGTCACACCATTTCAGTGCAGCTATGCAAAGACCGTCTTCATGTTCAAAAAACTCAGAGTAAGGCACGCTGATACTAGGGAAACAATCCGCATGTGCGTTTGAAGCATCAGGTAGTCCTCTTATTGGCATTAAGGCTCCATACACAGTTAAAAGCACCATTTCTGTCACTGCTGACATCAAAGCCTGGCAGTTACTTTAGAACCCAGTCCACTAGTTTAAAGTGAATTTTAAAAAGGACAAATTAGGACGGAGTCGTTTTAATGAATGGCATTTATAGTTTGAAAACAACTGTCCAGTCCTTCAATGAACTGTTGAGTCCTCCCACCACCCTTAGATCTAGTTAATAAACGATTATTTCTAACTGAAACATTTCAAAGGGTTTCTCATTTCAGACTTCAATTACAGAGTGACACTTACAATTTTACGCTTACATAATCACAAATGAGTGCATAAATAAAGCTACAAAAACACGGGATAAAACATTGCATAATCTTCCTAAAGGAATAGTGCACAAATAAGTTGTTTATCTTTCAGAGGAGAAACATAATTAAACTTTTTTTTTTAGGGGTAAATAAAATCTCTTTAAACTTCAGTGTCCAAAAATAATCTGTTCCTTGTTTATCATGTGCGAACTCTTTCAGAGTATATGCCTGAGCTGAACAAAGGGCTTCTTGAAACAATACTGTTTTTTTCTCCCCACCTGGGCAGTAGCTGCCCGTATGCCCTTTTTTTCTTTTTTACAGGGAAATGAGATTTGGATCCAGGCAGGAAATTACCTCTCAGACGCTCGCATACAGCACTTTGTGGGGAGGTCCGTCACATTGTGTGCATTCACCACAGTTCATTTTCTCCCCCACCCTCGAAAAAGGCAAAAAAAAAAAAGAATGGGAAATTTGGGCCATTCAGGCGTTACATTTATACACACGGTGACATTTACCATTCCTACCAATCTCTCCGCCTGGCTTTGTTCACCTCCGTTGCCAACTGTTCCCTTTGTGCTCCGGCACATTACTGCAAAGCACCCCTCCCTCCCCTCCTCCGGCTGAATCGGAGACTCATCAAAGAGCCCCTTTCCTGCAGGTGGCAGAGGATGGGGAAGGGAGATGATGTCTGTGTTAGTGCTGGGAATGACCAAATCATCCCATGCCACTCCACCGCCCACTCACTAATGACAGAAGGACCATGTCCACTCTGTCTTTAATGATAAAGCCCACCCCCTCCTGACCAGCACCTTTGCACCACTGTGCATTTAAACCCCTGCTAGCAAACACCCCTCTGCACTCTACTTTGCCTTTATAGCCTGAGAGGAATATGCCCCTCTGCAATACCTATGCGTCTCTGTGTACCATCACCAGGCCAGTATGTACTCAGGTTGTTTCTGCCCTCGCCAGCTGGGCATTTCCTGACCTTATCCTGAGATCTGATGGGGATCCGCAGACGGTACAGGACATCTAATTCATAGCTACCCAGTGGGTCTCCCAGTGGCCTGCCAACACGACTGCACTCATCATAAAACAATACATCTTTAAGAAGCACACGCCGTAGCGTCTCTCTCTGCACGGTCCCCATGGTGACCCTGACCAACGCTGAGAGCAGTGAGTGCAAAAGTGATGAATTATGGAGGCGATATATTTGCGACTGCATTCATCCTCGGCCCATATTGTGTTAAATAAGTAAAAAAATAATGACTGTGAAGTCCAGCCTCTTCTTTAAAAAGATGCTTTGTGCATTTCAAGCTCTTAAAGCAATTCAAAGTGAAATGAAGGACACTCCATGCTCACTTTCACCTCATATCCATAAATCTTTCCCATTGATCCATAGAATCCTGTCAATATTGTGTGTGGTGATTTATTCAAATCTAATATTTCAATGCAAATTAGCTTGTTTGGTCTTACTGTTGTCCTGTACTTCCCTGTACTTGTCTCCAGAGAAGTAATTTAATGTACAATTTCAATAAAAAAGCAATAATTACATGATTGTCACTGCTTTGAGAGAGCTGCTCCACTATTGAGATTACATTTTGGGTACGCGATCATCTAAAAAACCTATCACACTCAAGAATAACCTGCCACAATCATGAGAAAAAAATGTGACTTTCTGTACACCTGAATATGGAAGACCTGCTATGACCCTGCACAGATTACAGTTCTGCATGAAACTGCATCTCCATTTTAAAGTCTAGCAGAATACAGAGAAAGTATCAGAAAGTCCACAAAAAAGAAGAGAGAGACAGAAGAGGAAAGGTAGAGACAGCGGGAAAGAGTAGGAGACAGAGGACCATGAAGATGAGACAACAGACAGTACAGACAAACAGACAGAGTAATAGAAAGAGATATCTAGAGAGCCAAGAATGTGGGAATGAGAGCTTGTGAGCAGGTGACATGGTCCACTCAAAAATTACATTGCTGCACCCACCAAATGCACTGATGCAGACATTCCATGCAACCCTGTGTTGCCTGAGATGGTACTTCTGCTCATTCCAGGACCAGAGATTTATGTATGCGCTACTGTAGCCAACACAGAAAAGAGAGACAATAATGTGTAGGAAAAGGCTCATTACATTATTTATTTGCAGAGCAGACATTTTCATTCATGATGACTTACATTTATACTTGCTATCGATTTACACAACTGGACATGGACTTGGCATTTCAGGTTCAGAACATTAAGGACCCCTGCTGCTTCTAAAGCCCCTGCACTACTTAAAGTGCTGAATGACCATCGAAAACCAAAACACAAACGACCATCACCATTTTACTCATCATTTGTACGCATTCTGTACATGCTCATTATGCATTTGCCATTTTCAGATCTTTACTGCGTGACCTCCACTGGCAGCCAGCTGAGTGGGAAAGGCATTCCAGCCACTGGGGTCTGTCTCACCTGAGTCTGGTCTTCCAAATCACACAGAAAATCACGTTTTTTCCTCATATTCATCTCATATTCCAGCGCATCCGCTCTCTCTCCCCCTCCCTCCCTCCCTCCCTCCCTCTCTCTCTCCCCCTCCCTCTCTCTCTCTCTCTCTCTCCACTCCGAATGTCAGTCGCCCCAAAGCGATGAGTGCACCTGTCAGGGGTAATCATTTCACTGGGTACCACGACACATTAACCATTTCACCTGGAGGGAGCAGCCAGGGGTCTCACACAGCGCGGCAGAGCTTCTGCATGCAACCACCAAGAAGGAAAACATGACTCTTCTCACATCACCCTTCAGCAGCAGCTGGGGACCAGGACTAACAGTCAACCAGGGGGTCACGGGTTCCAACCACAGTGCAACCACTGCTGGACATGCATTCAGCAAGTCCTCTAGAGAAATAAACATGAGTGAAGACGTAACAAGTTAAAAAGCATGCGTGTGACACACATGACAGTAAGCCAATAAATGATGGGATAATGATATGAGCAGAGCATCACATGCTCTGACAAAGTGAAGTGGGAGGGAGAATGACAGTATGTAGGACACGTTGGTTAAATAACTGCACTGATTATATGAATGTACTGGCAATTGGGGTGACCTGACCTTTACAATGGGAAAAGGTCATCCCTCCAGGGGATGTCTGGGCTCAAATCATTTATTTGCTATGTGGCCATTCCCTGCTCTTGGTGTATCAGAGTGGTGGGATCTGACCTTTCTTCAGGTCCTATAGTGCATTGCTTTGATGCAAAGCTACAGCAGAAAACACTGACACAGGCAATAGGTTCCTAATAGACCAGGCAATGCCACGATGTATGACCTTCCACTCATGAACCAAGAGAGCACTGAGCAGCTCAACTCCACAGCTCATGGTAGAGATGGGACTGCGATTTGTCCCTACGCTCTGCCCCTCACCTGCGATACACACCTGAGGGTTACAGGGCTGCTCCAGCTGAGCTCAGTGCACCATGCTTCTGCTCTTATCTTCCTGTGTAACATGGGTTCACGCCTCGTGCCTCAAGGCTGTCCCAGGGGGAAAACTCCCATGAAGCACCAGGGGGTAAATGGCAAATCTGATCTGTGATGTTCATTTCTTGCTTGAGTAACTGTCCTTTCAGCTGTCCACCAACTCCTCACCTAACCACCCCCCCCCCCCCCCCCCCCCGCAAACCTGACCACCAGCGGAGAAATAAACCTGAGCATTTCAAATCTGACATCAGGATTAGGGTGCAGAGTTTGCAGAGATAGACACACACACAGATCAATGGCTAATGCACCAGAGCAGCATGGGGTGGACAGCAGGAGACAGCAGGGCGTACATTAGCCCATGGGCCATGAAGGTTATCCATATGGAGCTGAGATCACCCCTGTCCCATCACAGCTGAGCTCACAAATCTATACAGCACCCTCTCTACATCCTGTTGGGGGCAGGGGAGCCTCTAAAAATACATAGGCATGAGGACAACGATGGTTGCACGGGAAGAGGTAGACCTGAAATGCCTTCTGTCAGGCTTGGATATTTCAGTGACAAAACTCAGGACTTGTTGACTCAAACTTGCAACTTGCATTTTGCACAGTACATCCCAATAAAAGAGGTATAAACTAAGATAATCCTCAGGCAGAAGAAGCAAAGACACTTGTGGTGGATGCAGTTTATTTTTCTCAGGTGAAACCCATATTCAGCTTGTGGCTGGATATGTAAAGAAAAGTATGTAAACCCAGCTGTCAGCGCATTTAATCCTGGTTTTAGCCTCTTAATACAGACTGGCTTTAAGCAGCGGACCTACATGAAACGCACCCAATGGATTAACGATGCAATGCCTTAAAATGTCATGGTAAACTCAAGCACATTTTTTAAAGCTTAAGATTTTTTTGCTACAGAGACTTTTTATTAACAACAGCTGCTTATTAACAACATTGGTGCTTCAGGACCACATACACTCTACTGGCTACCTGTGTGATGTGTACTCACATAATTTTTTCTGTATCATATATTCCACTGACGATCTAGACACTCCAGTGATGACATCGCCAATATATATCTACATGGCTAATGGCCTGTGAGGCATATATTTCAGTGATGGTCTCCATAATCCATAGTAAATATGTATGCAGAGCCTCTCTCTTTCTCTCTCAGCTTTAAAATCAGCTCTACAGGACCTCTTGAACCCCATGCTGCCAACCCCCACTAACACTACTACACATCACACACAATCATCACCAAGAACATGCGGAGACAAAAAAATAAATAAAAAACAATAAAAACCTGTCCTCCCCATGGCAACACAGCACTAACATCTCTGCAGCAAGAATGAGTGCTCCTTCCCTCTCACACATGCTCCCTGCCCCTGCACAGGTCTATGAGAAGGAGAGTGGACATATTGGTTATGTTCACCACAGCTTTGCAAATGATCACCCTCTTCAACGTTTGCTCCCAGCTCCACTGCTAGAGTGGGTCTCCCAAAGATCTCTGAGCAATCAATTAAAATATTAAAGTTATCAGACCCCCCTTCTGGGTGAGAGCTGCAACAGTGGACCATCCCATCAAACCATGAAATGGCATTCAACCTCCCTACCACCATCAACACCATAGTGCAAAACGGTGGTTTTAATGACACGGACTCTGGCTCACTCTCCATTTAAATCATATCAAAAGCCTTACCAAACACACTGTATCAGCAGTAACTAAAAGGTTGGACTCTCTGTGCTTTTCCTTGAAAGCTCCATCCCTGCATTTCTTAACTGAGAGCTCTGACCTCTAACTAAGGTCCAACCATTTCGATAGCAATCAAGATTTTTTAGCTACACCAGGAATGAACATTGAGTGCACGGTCTCCCTAATGATAAATCATCGGTCTTACTGGAGCATTCACAGTCACCAGTATATGCACAGGCATGACATCTCTGCAATTTTACAGTTCTGCAGAAATGCGGAATAAGGGGAAGAATGGGTTTGATCTCAGCAGAAAAAACATCTGTTCCGTTATGTACACTGCACAGCTATTCAATCTTAAATCTCAGTGACCAAGAAACTTGCATGCCACTGCACTGGCACTTTCTTCCCTGTTTAATTAAGACAAATAAATGACTTTGGGGATTTTGTTCCGCTGTTTTAGCAGTGAGTGATTGCAGAAATTGCTGGTAGAATGAGAACTGCAGAGTCAACTCAGCCATGACTTAGCGAGATAACACTGTTTTTGTCAAAGCTTCTGACTTTGCATTTGTCTCGTTCCCACTGCTGTGTTCTCTCCACTTTCTCAGGCTTATCTGTTCACCTTCCCTAATTCTTCCGTTCCACTCCTTGTCCCTCTCCGCTCCCAGCTCCACGATGCCGTTAATCCTCCCCTCCTTGCGAACATCACGAGGAGTGTCTTTCACGGTCAGACACATCTCAATATTTCCAGTGCGTGCCCTTAACACATAATTTCCCAGACCTGGTGCTGGGGACCCACTGGGCATGCTAGCTCTCATCCCAGCTGAGCTCCCCATTAAAAGGCACTGCTTGAGCTGTGATTTGAATGCTGATTGAGGTTTCACATCAGGTTCTGTCGTTTCTCTGAGAAATTACTTTCTATTTTTCTTTAATGGGTTTTTTAAACTATTAATATTAATTTGACCCCCTTAAAATGCATAATGAGGACAGGTATTAATCCTTATTGATTAGGAGTAATTAGTCGTTCAATGAAGTAAGTAACTGCAAGTACCTGAACAACTAACACAACTGTGCCAAGTTTGTCTGAGGAGCAGATTTTAACAAATATATACAGAAATACTGACATGCTTTTAATTTAAACCTATGGATTGTATTCTGTAAGAAGGTAAAGTATGACATACAATTGCTATACATTAATTTAACACCCAGTGAACTGGATTTACTCATGCTCATTTTATGTGCAAATGTGATTGGCTTGTGGCAGACCTGGTGTTAATACTAATGAACATACTGCATCTTATGAGAACATATAATTTGCACTGATATGTTCATTTTTTAAAATTACTGAATCAGTAAAAAAGTGCTGGCATCCATGCTTGTGGCTCTTCATGACGTTATTTAATCTCACTATGCTAACAAGTCCCTGCTTGTGCTTGAGAAAATATCAACAGTCTCAGCAATCCTCTTCTGACAGGTGAAACACCAGCTAGTCCTTCCCACGGGAGCCCTCATAATGTGATGTTAACTCAAAGTAATAGGTTATGGCAGTCCATGGAAGTCCCCAGGAAAATATTTTGGGCAAGGAAGATATTTACAGAGCACTAGATCCCATAGTCAGAAACAGTAAGGATCAGAGAGTTACGTGTCTTGTTAGTAAAAGGAATGTATTTGGCACATGGGCGGCTCCAACATCACGGTCAGCTTTTTGTATAGTTCCCTTATTTCGGTTGACATGGCGTGAAATGGCACCGTAAAGTAATATTCTCTCAATTGGAAACTCAAATTGTAGGAAAAAAAGAAAGAAAATGCTCTTGGTGCCCTCTGGAAAATGCTATTTCTGTACGGCCTTTTTGATTAAGGTTTATCCCTCTTTCATCTGACTGCAAATTTATGCAATTGAATTTTCAGCAGTTTGTCATTATAGAGATAATTACAGAGATTAAGATATTGTTTCTTACTCTGAGAGTGCTGGTGATTTAAATGGACCAATCCTGCTGGATAGTGTCCACCTATGCCAGCACTGACTACCTGTACAAGTAGTATGAGCCATGAGTGGTCAGCTTGGACCATAGACTTTGACCAAAACGTAAATGTCCTTTAGGGGAATAACTGAGAACTGTTGTAACTTAACAAAAATAATAATGAAAAAACAGTGGGGTGCAGCAACGTTTACAGTGTGGTAAATGATCTCGTTCTCCCTGTTTCCTGAGAATTTCAGGAGGAGTTTCAAACAAATTCTTCACCAGTGGTTGCTATGTGGGTGTGGGAAACTATTTTTGGAACGAACACAGTGAGCAGCCTAATCATCAATATCGCAGCCAGTGGCACCTCTTTCTACAAAGGGCAGAAATGCTAAGAAATAATGAATGAGCTTTAATAAAATAGAAATACCTGGGTACATGCACAAAGGACTGACGAGGACTGGTGTGTACTACAGTCTCTCTTGCTGCTGATTAGTCGAAACATTATTACTATGCATTATTGGTGATGACAAGGGGCAGAGAAATTAAACACAAAATGCACCAGATCCAGGCATCATCTACAGACTGATTCCTAAAATCCTATGATGTTTTGCTAAAGGGGCTGCACTTCCCAATGACTGCTGTAATTGCAGGCTTAACCAAAGAGGTAAAATTAACCAGTCTTTTTGTCATTTATTAATTGCATGCACATGCTGTGCCTGGCACCCTTCCTGATGAAATCTGACTGCTGTGGGAGGCTTGCATCGATTACAGTTTACCTGTCCCCTGACATAAAACAGAACCTTTTCAATTCTGAGATCAGTTTACGATGCAATTATCTTCACATGATTCATCTGTAACTTAAAGACCACAATAGGTTGTTTAGAATATGAAAAGAGCACCTTTAAATAGATCCCCTTTGATTCAGCTTCGGAGAAGGACACTTCAAGTGGTTTCCACTTTCCCAGATGACAAAAAAAATGCTCTCCTATTGCATTACAGAAATACATCACTATTCTGAGAGTGTGAAAGAGGGACAGTAAGGGAGAAAAAGTGACCGAGAGAGAAGGAGTAGACATATGGTCACAGAAAGACAGAGAGAGAGAGAAATACAAAGAGAAAGAGATAGAGAGAGATACAGACAGGTATAGGAGACGTAAAGAATGGCCATGGTTTGCTCAACAGTGAACACTGAAGACGAAACGGTTCCACCTGGGGGGGATTCTGCTTTGAGGTTTTTTTTTTTATTTGAGCTCTGTAAACAAGCACAGGCAGCTGGGTGATAAGAGAAGCCTGCCTTTTCATTTTCCTGCTTTATGTTGGTTTGTTTATATCGTCTGTTGATTCAGTTTTTGTGCCACCCTGGAGATAAGGGACATCCTGCAGGAGCGGCCCATCAAACGCAAACACGTGGAGCTGTCGCCAAGCCACTCTCACCGAGAGAGGCGTCCAAACAAAACAGCGCTAACATTTACTCAAGGTCGAGGAACAAACGCCTCCCGTGCATATCTTTGAACATCATCAGGCCTTCGGAGTCACCTGCAGTGGACCGGAAAGCAGAGGGCCCGGATAATGACTTCCTGTTCAGTGCTGTGGAGTAAGACTTTGCAGGGTCGTAACACCTCAAAGGGACTGCATGAATGAATAAAGGGCCAAGTGCCAGAGCTCCCCGAGGAGCAGGACCCACAACATGTCCCCAGTTATAGAGACAGTGATAGCCTAGGACCCCAGGAGAATCTGTTTCTGGTCAACATGTTTTGCAGGCCGGCCTCATCCAAGGACCTTTTGATGGTTCCACACTCCTTCCTCAACCAACAAGTCAGGAGAATAATGAAGCTTGTCTAAGGCTAGTGTGATGTGGACAAGAATAATATAATAAAAAACATAATGTAGAATAATATTGCACTTGCCAGAATCACACATTGTTGCCTTTCAATGCTGTCTCCCAGTCAAGAGCAAACACTGTAAGGAAAAATGCTAGACGTGCCCTAATGTTCTTGGATGTCTTGAAATGAGACACTGTAAATAAATCATGTACATAGGTGGCGTTTGAGACAATAGGTCTTGAAGATCACTTCGCCGAGATGAGAAGAAAGTGGTTAACTCATTGATCGACTGAAAGGATAACCAGAAGGTTCATCTGTCACACCAGTGTTACACCATTGCAGCATGCCATTGGCTCTGCATTGACCCCGAATGCCCCGGCTGGCATAACCACGCCCTGCAGCAGCATTAAATAAACTCCACCCCATTCTCCCAGAGCCAGTGCATGGAAATAGCAGAGCGATGAGGCGGTGAAAATACACACTGGGGGATAGCACCCCGAGCGCCTGTCATCCACATCAGTCAGGAAGATGAGAGCCGACGTGGGCTCAGAAACAGTCAGGAACAGTGGGGGAGGCCGTCTCTCCACAGGGCCAGAAGAACAGAAGATTCAGTTTCCACCAAGTCGACCCAACAGCGCCCCTGTCGGGAACTCCACCCACAATTTAGCCGCAGCACATGTCAGCAACGCCCGTGCCTGTGAACATCCGCTCCATCCTGTGCCACCCTTTTCCTCATGATAGAATCACATGGGGCCAGGCAGCTGGAGCAGGAGACCACAGCGTGTCTCAACACAGAGGAAGCGCCTCAAGTGTTTCGTAGCACAATGTTTGGTCTGATTGTTGAGCTCCAACTGAGAAATCAACATTCCATGTACCAGAAGGCATTCTTTCAAAGCATGTTGCTTCTTTGATACAGCACAGCCTTCCAAGTTCCCACAAGGCTGCAACCTTGCACTCTTGGTTAGAAAAACAGTGTTGAAAGCATGGCAGTATTGGTCACATGCCCCCCCCCCCCCCCCCCCCCCTCCAAGGCCCTCTGTTATCTGTGTGTTTTGACACTACCACCTGGGATAAACACACAGCTACACACAGCCCACTCAGGCTGGGGTATCTCTAAACAAAACGTGACCGAAGCAAAGATGGTTCATTGTATTGCCACACTTAAACCATATCTCATATTACCAGAATTATAGTTAAAACTTGATGCTGTTGTTCTGCTGTGTTTGCTTCAATGGTGTGTTTCAGCATCTGTGATATATGATACACTCTGGAGTTAACAGTTAACATTAGCTTATGAAGCACATAATGGCGAATGTTAACCACACCAAAAAGACACACGTCATAGAAACACATGCATGAGGAAAATTAATCTGCTGTTTATACATGTGTCCTATGGATAAGAATGTATATGGATAGCAAAATTCTTAAAGAATAGGTTATGTAGCTACTTCATAGACATTATAACTGCTGATGTAATTGCTTGTGTGATGTCAAAACTGAATATAAATGATAGATTTTAGCCGACATGGAGCCTTAAATGTAATTTCGATTTTTTCCAATTAATCATAGTGAATACTGTCTGCCCAAGTACTATGAATGACAATCTAGATACCAAAAAGTCATTTTGCTAATTATCATTATCTTATAAAGTGAAAGTCAATGATATGTACAACAATATGTACAAGAACTAGTGATTTTCTATAAAATTTTCAGTGTGAGGTTATTAACAATAGTGTGATTTACAGACTGATGATTAAAATGACTTGTCCTCCCATGCTGTAAAATGATTGATGGGTACTATACATGTTACATGTGTGTGTGTGTGTGTGTGTGTGTGTGTGTGTGTGTGTGTGTGTGTGTGTTGGGGTGGGGAGGCAAAGCCAGAATACATAATGATTTTTGCTTTTTCAGGGCTATTGTTACTGTTGTTTGGTGGAATGGTTGTTACTCATCAGAGCTTGGTTATGTAATGTCATCCAGACTACAAACATACATACACAGTGAAAATATACACTGAACAAAAATGTATCCATCAAAATGGGTACAAATAGGTAATCCTGGCAAGTCTAATCACGTCACCCATCTCCGTCTGGACAGGCAATCCACATTCACTTTGCGAGAGAGCTCTCAGTTTCAGATGGAGTTGATGGTTTTTGGTACACCCAATGTGCACTGGTTTTCAATTGAAGGACACTATAAACCCATGCTATAGAAGTGATGAGAAAATGGAAGGTGGACTGTTCTCAGCACTGCTTCAATGCAAGATCTAGTGGATCAACAAATCTCCTGGCTGTATGTATTCCTAGAGTCTACCAAAGAAAAGTATTTTGTTACACATGAAGGAGACAGAGTTTTTTTTTTTTTTTTTGGGGGGGGGGGGGGGAGATTTTCACTTTCACTCCAATCTCATTGTGTTTTCTAGGGACACATCCGCCATCTGTTTTAAAATAAAGCCAAAGGAAACAAAGGCAAAAAAGAAACGACCATAACAGGAGAGAGAGGTATAAAATATCCTTCCCTTCAGACACTTTTTGTGGAACTAAGAGGGTATAATATTATTTCTGGTAAATCAGACCTGCTGTCTGCTGCTTGGGTTAGTATAGGTGGAGGAAGAATGCATTTCTCCATTTCAAAGAGATACCATTACTGGCAAAACAGTTGGCTGTTGAGTGATTAGGTGAATGTACTTATATCCAGGGGGTATAACAGACCCTGCTGTCATACCTTCAAGCATGGGACTGAGATAAATATCAAGCTGAAAATATGGTTATTATATACAGTGAGTAACCTCAGAAGCCATTTTTCCTTAAAAACCAATGTCATGTTGAAGTTAATGTCCATTTTAGGTCACGGCATAACTTCTCCGTCTCATTTCAGAAAATGGAAAGCTTGTGCAACAAGACACCACAGACTTCATCTGCCATTTATGTAATCTCAAAAGCACCCTCGTCTAACACTGATGTCAAGAGAATGCCCCAAATTATTCACAATGGAAGACTCTCCCTCAGAACACTGTATAATCTCATAACTCTGAATAATTTTGCACATTTTTGGGATAATGATATGAATCATTTGAATTTTAACTTCACAGTGAAGCTTACGGCTCTCTTGAAATTTAAAAAAAAAACCTTTTGATTTGATAAGCATCCTACTGCTATTTGCCCTTGAATAAGATCTGAAGCTCCAAAAGCTATTAAAACAATCAAGTACATTGTTTCTTCTCTTCTTGAATATCATATTGAACATGAGAAACTTCATGATCTATTCTATAAACCACAGAGAACAAACATTATTAAAATGGGGTCTCTTCCTTTGTTTAGCATCATGTTACACAGTTACTATGACAATTGGAATGTACTTCATGGAAGCAGGTACCAGAGCAATATTCCCCATAAAGGGTTGGCAAGCTCTTTATTTATTTTGCATTAGCAGAGCACTGGATTTTAGGGCAACAGGAATAATTACTTAAAGTAATTATCAAAACAAATTCCAGCTAATCTCATTGGTAGCTTGGTAATGAAATCTTTATTTAATTTAGCCCAGCAACTATTCACCATGGGTGATAGAATATCACACCAATCCCCACAACCAGATGCCAGGATGAGGTGATAGGGTCCAAACAATAATTAGAGCAGCAGAGAGAAGTATCAAGGGTTTATACATGAAGTATCACTGATTTTAACGCTTGATTGCCAAGCAGAAGACTAAAGTAAAGCTTCAGGTTTCTATATCAGCCACAGAGCAATTAAAAATGATAGCCACATTTTCAGGCTAATAATGAAGGCACCAAAGGTAATCACTGCCAAAGTAATGCGTGTCACTCCCAATTAGCACCACCTATTCTTATGATTCGGGATAAAGAGCTAGATGAGACAATGCAGGGTTTATGAAATAATGGAATGTAACCTTCAGTTTACAAGCCCAGAACCTGTACCACTCTGCTCACTCATGTCAGGACGCAGCACCAGAGTACAGGCAGTGGGAGTAGGGCTTTAGGCGATGGCATGCTGCCATTCCGAGCTCTCCCCTCAGCAGAGATCAGGCCCTCATAATGTACATGCACCAGGCTGAGACAGGGCATTCTGAGGAACGATATCCATGGGGATCGATCCCTCTAAATGGCCTGACCCACAGCTCCATCTACAGTGAGACGCACTAAAATGAACCTGGAGTCACCAGAGGGTTAATCACCATAAAGCCTTGCCCTCTGACTGAGAGGAGCACCTCACACACACACACATACATGTGCTCTCACAAACACATGCACACACATCTTAACACACATGCCCACACACATACATGTGTATACACACAAACACCTCACCACCCAAACACACAAGTTCACTGCACTCCCAGTCTTTCTGCTGGTTGTTACTACATCTTCTCCCCTCACAGAATTTTGAAAAATATATCTGATTTATTTTCAGGCTAGTAGAGAATTTAAAAATATAAGCTCTCTACAGTGTGCAATCAATATCATTCACTTAAGCCTGTCAGTCATATGGGAGGGGGAATAAACAAAAAAAAAAAAAAAAAAAACAGAAAAATCACATCTACCACGATCTGTGATAAAAGCGTGTTCATGCGTGTGGGTGTTGGAGAGCACTGGTACGGCACACAGTACACACCCCCACCTGCTCACCCTCCTCACCTCACTGTGGGCTGTTACTTTATACACCCACACTGTATCTACGCATCGCAGTACTGCAGGGAGCCATCGATTTCTGTCTCTATGCTCAGAAATAACCCCAAGGTCCTCATTTAATCACTGCTACAATCTTCCAGACCTGTACACTCTGCTCTAGAGAAAAGTAAAAAAAAAAAAAATCCAGAAGAAACCCTCATTATGCAGCTGTAATCAAAACACACCAAAATGGCTAACTGCAGCACGGTCCCTCAAACTCGACATCTGGCTGATAAGAGAGATGCATTCGCGAGCTGTCATTCCTCCTGAGGTACCCAGCTATAAATACAGAGTATCCATTACAGCCAGAGGGAGGGGGAGAGTGTACATGTGCTAAAGTACTGTATTCAGGTAATGTGGGAAGGACTCAGGTAGGATGTTTGTATGAGGAGAATGGGCAGATCTGTACATTTGTATGCGTGTGTGTGTATGCGCGTTTGTGTATGTGTATGTGCGTGTGTGTTTGTGTGTGTGTGTGTGTGTGTGTGTTTGTGTGCATGCATGCAGAGAGCACAGTAGGTATGTGTATGTGGAGAATCAGTGTTCATTTGTGTCTGTAAAATTCATAAGGGTATGTGCATGCATATGGTGTGTGTGTGTGTGTGTGTGTGTGTGTGTTTACCACATGTGTAAACATACAATACAATAAAATGAAACCCATCTCCAAAGGGCAGTATAGTAAGGTCTAAATGACACTGTAATTTTGAAAACTCACTTCCACAGATGGCACCGTCTCAAGTCAAGTCGTGTTGGATGCTGATTTTTAGTTATACCAATGTCCTACAACTAGTGATTATGATTATGATTAAGATTAGAGTCATTACACTTGGGGAGTTGATTATGATTTAGATTGGAGTCGTCTCACTTAGGGATTTGATTATGATTTAGATTGGAGTTGTTACACTTTGACATTTGATTATGATTTAGATTGGAGTCATTACACTTAGGGATTTGTGCTAATTGGATAAGATGACTCTGTGTTGACTTTTAGTTCTGCTAGTTACTGGTACATTATAGGATGTACTACACCTGCTTATTTGTTATTTGTATTCCACGCTGAATTCCACACTGATTCTCTATGAGTCTTAGCCCCCCTTAGAAAATGAATGAGTTGGTAAGGCAGAAGAATACAATATGTTCAACAGAATGCAGTCTAACACACCCTTTCCAAATTTATTTCAATTTTTAATGCAAAACACAAATAAGGTATGCTTTGAACACAAACAAAACCAAACACGTCTGTTCATTGTACCTCTCTCTATCACTCTCGCTGTCTCTCCCTGGCTTCCTCCCTTCTCCACCCCTGCTGTCACAGAAAGCCCTGCCGGATTGCGGACGTTGATTCAATGACATGGCATTTAGGGCCTAGCACCTTGTGGAGCGTATAATGGAACAGGTGGTCTTGGACACCAATGTAACGCAGCGCAGAGATATTGTGTCTCATGAAAGGGGCCCGACGGGTTATGCTACAGGCATCAACGCCACACCACCCTGTAGCCAAAACAAAAGAAAGCAGCGTTTCCAAGACAACCGAATCACACCTCCAGCCTCCTCCGCTAATGGAAATCCATTTCCACACTGACTGGACGTTAACAACAGCCAACCGAAATAAAGGATATCAGATAATAGAGTTTTATGGAGCTAGGAGCACTTAATACTGTGAGTGGAGCTATAAAACTTTATGAGAGATGGGAAAGGTAAAGTGGGATCTTTACCAAACACTGGATTAAAAACGAAAACAGAAATGCTGTGATGTAGTCTTAAATCATCTGAAGGAACATGAATACCCTTCTTTAGAACAAGACTGCTGGAGAATTTCAGTGAGGTTAGTTTTCATTGTTTCAAATTCAGTATGAATGATGAATGATGCAGTAGAGTGAACATGACAAGGAGAGAGCAGAGATACAGGGCTAGACTGTCAAATCTAAATCACAACAATCTGTACAGTTGACTTCAATCCATGTTGCATTCACTTCACTCACTCCTATCCACGCAACAGTGCAGGTCATCATATCAAAGCTTCCTTTTAAAGGTTTGTGAGTTATCTCCAAAAAACCTTGACAGTTATCACTTTATCAATCAAACTCACTGTCTGCACTCAGAGAGAATGACAAACATTGTAAAAGAATACTTCACTTTGGCATTTTCTTTAAAAAGAAGAAACATGTATCTCGAACAGTACCAAATGTCCCCACTACAGTCAAAGAAACTTCATACTCATCAGTATTCATCAGTATCACTGACTTTGTGCAAATGTGCCAGTGACAGCAACCAGACAAAAAAAAACTACTCCTCTGTCCATCCCTCTCCCTTCCTGCACTTCTGAAGCACTCCCAGCACAATAAATAAATGAGGCATGAGTCTCCTTCCAAGCTGCGATAGGGGAAAGATGCGCAGGAGCTCCAGAAGGGATGCATAATGCATGCCAGAGGGCAAGGAGAACCATATGGAACGACAATGTTTTGCAGTATTTAACAATTTCATGGTTCAGGGCCAGTGTTGTGCCACTGGAATTAGCTGCTGCCGTGTGCGGGTATGGGACAAGGCGAGTGGCTCAGATTTCATCAAGACACAGCGTTTGGAAGCAGAGCACTGGGAAAACAGTACCTGGAAGCAATGCTTTTGTCCTGATTTTTGAAGCATAAAAGCAGTCTGACCTACAAGCACGGCACCTCTAAGAGATGGCAGGGCATTTCAGAGGCCTAATCAGCCTCTAAAAGTGAGAATGCCTAGCAGAGAAGTAATGTGGGCCATTTCTTAAAGCTTTGGTTGTGGGACTGAGCCACACAACCTTCCAGTGCATACACACATGTTGAGGAACAACAGTCAATAGAATGCAATGCAATGCAATGCAAAAAAAAAAAGGTTCAGCTAAGGTCCTGTCTAATCAGGTAGACACTGTGCTCTTGTCTTTACGGAGGTTTGAACAGAGAAAGGCCTAATACCAGAAGGTCATACCCAGTCTTTGATGAAGGCTTAGCCCTCTCTCAGCCACAGCCTTTCTGTATGGCAGCAATCATCAGAGGACTGGTCACACAGGGGCTACATCTGTGAGATCTATCAACACCGTCACACCACAGAAGCTTCCAGAAGAGGCTAATTATTGTTACCCTAATGTTACCCTCAGTGCAGAGACAGCATCAAAATATGACACTGAAACAAGGGATGTTTGTGTATTACTTCCTTTTATGTATGTTGACGGTGAGTTTCATTTACATTTATTCACTTGGTAGATGCTTTTATGCATGACCAAGTTTCAACAGTTGATCAGACAAGGTAGACGTTAGCTGGTAGAGATATGAGTGCATGAAACCATTAAATTTTTTTAAGGAACACATCACATTACATTTAGCAGGTGCTGTTATCTCGAGCAACTTACAAAGGTTACACTTTTTTACAATGTTTCCCATTTACACAGCTGGATATTTACTAAGGCAATTGTAGGTTAAGAACCTTGCCCAAGGGTACAACAGCAGTGTCCTAGTGGGGAATCAAACCTGCAACATTTCAGTCATGAGTCCTGCGCCTTAACCACTATGCTACACTGCGGCCCTATAAAAGCAAAGTTTAAGACATAAAAACAAAGTTTAAGACATAACTTGTTCAAACTAATAAAATGCCATATCTCTCTGGCAGGAAGACCAGTGAAGAGTTATACAGAGAATATATGTGCTGTAGTTGTTGGTTGTTATTGTTGTTAATATTTTATTTTGTTATTTTTACAGGATGTAAAAGAGAAGGACCTGGCAAGTGTTAGAAGGTCTACCAAAAAGAATGGAACACCAGGGCTGCTACATACAGTGTAGGATCGAGTCTGGATTCCCCAAACTAATTATTTGAATACCCACAGTGAGGGCTTTGGAGAAAAACTTACTGTCACTGTCATTATTCCTCCTATTCACTACATAACAATAATAACATCCTTATTAGAACAGAAGTAATAAAGGAAGAATGAAAGGAAGACAGATTAATGTGCGAGTGACAGATGGAACAGATGCCCCTGTTGAATCTGTTGTCGCAAGAGAGCTTTTCTCAGACTGCAGGCTCTGCAGATTTACAGTAGTTGGCCTTTCTGGGGAAGAAATTCAATTACAACTGCCAAGCTGCCATTGATGAGGCTGACTTTTAACCGTAATCAACAGAGGAAGGAAGCATTGGGTGTGTATGTGGGGGGGGGGGGGGGGAAGAGAGAAGATGCACAGAGGGAGCATCAAACTCACCCCCCCCCCCCCCCCCCCCCCAACATCAGGGAGGAGATTATAATGAAAGGTCAGGCAATTATGCATCAAGGCGATGTCACAAACCAATTTCCACCCGTTACTTATCACACCTCCCTCATGCTCAGCGACACGGACCAACGACTGTTCATCACTCACTCTGCCGCTCTTCCATCTCCCTCCAAACCTCTTACATTCACAACTGTTTTTCTCAGGATTTTCTTACTCTGTCTTTTCTGCTTCCTTATGCGTTGCTTGTAGCAATGAGAAGAGCACTGTATTTAAACCAACGGCGTACTTGACACAGAATTTGTGGTCATTAGCTTTTGTCTGTGTGTAAGCAAACTTTATGCAAGTTACACGTGATCATGAGGAACACAAAATGCGAAGGAGAGTAAAAATACTGCAAAATTTCCAGGCCACTGAGTCTAAAACTAGGAATGAAACTGGTAAATCAATAGCAGCACCACTATCATCTTAATTCTATTTCTGTCAGTTGACAGATTAAAAAAATCTATAGGCACAGCTATTAACTCAAATTCTGTCCACTTCAAAATATGTATCTTCCATCAGCACTTGCATCAAATCACATTACAGACTGCATGGATGTCTTGTGTGCTGCCACATGATCTTTACCATAGGGCAACAAAAGCTTTATTTTCCATCAGAGATGGCCCAGGGCCTGTTCCACATCATGTCAGGGAGAGAACTGCGTTACACCCACACCAACCTTCGAGACCGGCCTCGCCTCCCTGCCTTTCCAGATTCTGTGCCACCATCATCTCAGGATCAGTGTGCATCCAGCAGCCTTCTGATCTCTGTTTCAGGGCCACCTCTGAACACAGCTTGCTCACGGCGGTCCCCACAACCACATTTGCACATGGCCTAGTGCCATTTTGTTTCATTCAATATTCAGAATCGTTCAGAAGAGACAGAGAGACAATGTAACACGAATACTGATAAACGTCATATGCTTTTATTCCAAACCTTGTTTAATAATTCACAGTTATGGGACTGAGATAGGGATAACGGTTCAGGACTGTAAGACTGGAAGACCTCTGCATCGGGACCGGAGCAAACAGCCCTTCACAGACCAGTAAATTTCAGGCGCAAAACTCCCTTGCTAATTGGCTGCTAACTCCAATTACATGCTGACACAGGGACGAGAAAACATGGGAACAAGGTTTTTTCTGTACTTATTATAAGGTAAATTCATGTGATGAAAAAAAAAACAATCGAGAACAAAGCCACTGGAGACACCTGCTGAGGTACAAATGACATGCTTGACTTGAGACGCCAGCAAGACAGCTGAGACTCCTCGCTAGAGTTCACTGGCTTGAAGGAAAACAACAAAGACACAGGAGGTGTACAGCTATACTTCGGGTTTCACATCACAAGAAGTACAATGTTTTCTTCAGTGCCTTAAGATAGAAACACTCTTGGCCTGCTTTCACTGGTAAGGAAGAGAGAAAAAAACCAGCACAGTTAGGAGTACACTTCTTTCCAGATGGTTTGGAGTGAGGGCTGAGAGTAAGAAAATTTGACCTCTTCCTTCAAGGAAAATAACATCCTACAGACTGGGGGACAACTGGATTGGCAATTTTGTTGTGTGCAATCAACTGCCTCTAATCTCTTGATGGAAGACGCATTTCTACATGTTAAATTGCCAATTTAAAAGCAGCAGAAAATTTGCAGAGACATTAAACACATTCCAATTCACAAATCAAGCTCTTATTGCTTTGAGACAAAAGGGATTTGTGTCATCATTTTCATAGCTTGTGTTCTGTGTGGACAGAAATTTGCACAGATAACTGCATCAGGGGACAACTGTGTCAAAGCCAAATAGAAGTAAAAAATAAACTACTTAAGATATATCCTACCAGCATCTCTCGAGTACCATCTCAGTCCCAGAACCTCTCTGTTGTGGTCTGAAAGCGAGGACTCTTAATAAAAGCACATTCAAAAGCCACCTCCTGCATTTCAAAGATGGAACTGAAAGCAATCTTGATCTTCATTGTAAGAGCACCGTGAATTCTACATAGAACATAATCAGCCCTGCCAGGGCTTTCCAAAAGTGATCTGATGAAAAACTACAATAACAAGAAAACTGCACGTGTTCAGTGAGAGAATACTCCACAGATGCATCAACTACGTGCACGGCACTACAGTTAAGATGGGCCTGTGACCTCTGGAAATGTACACAGCTTTGTCAATGTCAAAAATATTTTTAAACAACATAATAAAACCAATAAATGATCAAATAACATTAAATGATATTCGGCAAGTTTGACATGCCACCAGCAACATCTGCACTCACTGTAGCCTCACTTTTCGATTCCAATGGCGGGTTTGTCTTCCATCATACTGTAGTAGTGACATTCATCAACAGTCACCTGATACAGAAAAGCTTGCAGTCATTTCTGATAACACAAAGCAACAACCCTGCCATGTTGTCAGCATAGAGGCAGCAGAAGAAACAGTAGCATGAAAGAGGAAGGAGAATAAATCCTTAATTTGTACGCCGTTTTACTCCATAGAGACTGCAAAGGCACACACAGCTGTGCGTCAGCTTTAGCTATCTTACAGGTACTTTAGGTTTAAACAACTTACTGATCAGCTAGCTACACTCAAGAGGTCATTTTACCTGAAGTGTAATTTCCAATCAAGCATTTTCTTTGTTTAATTGGTTGCTGCAATCTGCCATATTGTAGGCACAGAGACAGGGGTTGTCTGCAATAAAACTAAGCAAACGCTTCACAAGTAAGCAGTCTTCCATTTGTTTTGATTGAAAAGGCGACCCAGTTAGTAAACATTAGCTAACTAGGTTGCTACTGTCGTGCAGTGCTTTCAGCTTCTAGGATGTACCTTTAATGACAGGGTCGAGGCAGTGACCAGGTCAAAGTTCAACCTGACACTCATACTCTGCATCAACAACTTACTAACTAATATAGTTTTTTGAGGCAGGTTTGATTCCACCATCTCCACCATTATCTTATACAGAGGAACCTGGTGCCTTTTTCTCCTGTTTTTTACATTCTATAAACACTGCTACCTGTGTATCAGTTTACTGAATGCTGATGAACAGAGCTTTGACAGATTCATTCTCTGGGCCACTGAACATTGGGACCAAAATTTCTGTAAATAAACAGGATGTTAAACAATGACGATACATTTTAGTGTTGAAGATGAAATTCTGTCAACTGTAATCACAAGTGAAGGACCTGAAAGAGCAACAGAGTACAAATACTTCAAGTTATAGTCTCTCAGATCTTAATGTAAACCAACTGCCACAAAGTATTTGCACTCGTTATCTGCTCCACGCATTGTTGTTATCAGGTTGTTGTTTCACGGTCCATCTCAAGGCAAGACTGGCAGGGCGCAGCGGAGGGCTTGGTGCCACTGCACAGCTGAGGTTGGTATGACTGTCAACCTTGAATGAAGGCACATTTCAGGGCAACATCCATAAAACAGAGACAGAGGTCATTCTACTTCTCCCATCCACGTTTTTCAAGCTGTCTCGGTTGTTTACACAAACTGTAACTGCACAAATGATCCCTGCACAGTTCTGGCTGCTACAAAAAAGAAAATGTGGAGGAATCCACAGCATTCAGCACACCAATATTTAACCATAACAGCAAATGAAAAATGTACTAAACGCTCTCATTTAGTTACTATAAAATCTCCAAGTCTCTTCCTGTTCTGTAAGTTGTTGTCTGATGCACAGATGTATCTAATGAATAGGATTTCAATTTGACACAAAAAACATGTGGTTTTGTAGAATGGCATGAAATATTTTGCCCACACAGAGAAAACTCATTTGTTGCCAACCCAACTCATTAGCAGGTCTTTTTTTTTAGATCACCTCCCACATTGTTGCAGCTTCCAACATACAGCTCTAAAATCTGAATATATTAAATTCAGTGCACACTTCAAAATTATGCAGTTTTCTAAAAAAGTACTAAGCCTTCCAAAGGATGCTGCCAACAGCTACCAATGCATTTTCTTAATATATATATAATATTGACCCCTCTCTGACTCTTACTCTTAATTTCATGCTTGTCCACCTGAAATTAATTCCCATCTACATTTGTGTTCTTTAAATTAATTATTTCATATCATGTTACAGTCTAGGTCCTTAAACTAGGTCCAAGATTTTGTTCTAACTGCTATCGTTTTTTCGAATAATATATAATCTGTTAATCCTTATGCATGAATTACTTCTAAATTACCACAAGTGTGTGTTATCTATGCATACTATTTCTCAATAGGATATACTTTTCTTCTCAGCTGCAAATACTGTCACCTGAACTTGATGAACTGTGAGAGAACTGAAATCAGAAAAGTGCTGCTGAATTGATAATCACACACCAACTACACTGAATCCACACAGCGTTTTACGTCTCTATAAAAAAGCTTTCAACAAATAAGAGAAGCTCCACTGCGGCCAAAAAAAAAATTCAAGCTAAGTCACCTGTACGTGGGACCGTTGGTTGCTTAGCAACCCTGAGAATGTATATCTCAAAATCTGTTCTTTTCACCCTCTCCACTTAAATATAGCCTCTCAAACAGAGATGTTGAGATAGAACAAATTCCATTATTTTGAAGAGCACAGAGACAGGAGCTAACTATGCATTCAGGAGCAGAGAAAGGTGCTTGATTCTCCTACTACTGCCCCATGTCAAAAGCGTGTCAAATGATATGAAAAGAGACCAATCTACTGGACTCCCAACAACAATGATGCGTTATCTGTGAACCACATCTTCTGGCTTCTTCGACCAGACAGCCATTGCTATGTTACTAAACAAAGTGACTAACTGATCAATCAGCAATCTGCACTGCTCTGTCATATAAAGGCTCTTACCTTGAGATGTCTGTCTCCAAGTGTCATAATATCCATTCATTCATTACTTCTGCCAATTTCAACAAACTTTGTAAACTGAAAGCTACCTTAATGGCAAACATCTGATTAATCAAGTTAACAAGATCATCATGATCCTATACAAGTAGGCTAACTTGGCTGAAGTGACTTGATTGGCTGAAAGAGACATCAATCAATCGTGGTCACTGCCTGGACTATTTAACAGACAGCTACTCCATCTCAGTAACTTGTAGTATCCTTAGCATTTATTCATATGTCTGATAAAATAGTTGGGCGGAAATGTCCAAAATATGTGTATATATATATATATATATATATATATGTATATATATAAAACAGTTACAAAATACATAATATTACAGAAATGTTTATACTCTATATATTTCTTTTGCTCAAAAAATTATATATATAAATATATATAAAATAAATATATATAAAATATATATGTATGTATATATATATATATATATATATATATATATATATATAATTTTTTGAGCAAAAGAAATATATAGAGTATAAACATTTCTGTAATATTATGTATTTTGTAACTGTTTTATTTACTATTCGGAAAATGCAATGTGTCCTGCTTTGCTCTATTTTAGTAACATGGAGAATCTACTTACAATCAGCATGTAATAGCAGTAGCTATAGTTTTAAAAGTAGCTCCTATGTAAAATAAAAAATGACCAAAAGAGCATATCCATTTTAGCACTGTCCCCCCGCACCATTGTCAATTCACGTTATTTCAGAGCGATAGCTCTCTGTATATCAAATATGTCTGCCAAGTTTATTACCAAGTTTGTTGTTCTTCCTGCCCAAGTCAACCCACTGGTATTTGTTTCGACTTCTCGCACTGTTCACTGCAGACTCGAGGCCCATGGGCCAAAAGAAAGGCAACATCTTTGCATCTGGTCTGCCTTGATCCTGCAGCCTTTGACTGTCGGCCATGTGTAGACGCAATGCTGTACGTGAAACTCAGTGGTTTCTTGCACCGCCGGAATTGTTGGGGTTTGCACTTTGCCCACTAGCTAGCTATCTTAGCCACAGGTCTTCCATTCAACCATTATTTAGCTTGTTTCAACCTCATGGCTTTATGGTGCTTACTTTAAAATTAATTTTAGCCCACAACAGTACTTTCTGAGCTGTATTTCAATTCGTTTTATTACTCAAGACAGCGATCTGGGTGGCTCACGTGAGACTGACAGTCCGGCCAATAAGGTCGGATCTACATGTGATACCTAACTTTAACACCTTAATATTGAAAGGAGCACACTGTCAAACTGCCATTTCTGTCACTGGAGGTATTATTTACCTCTGCTTTCGTAATCATGATTTGACTGGGAGTTATTATCACAGAAAACATGCCATCTGCAGACCACATGTTGTGTGCAGGGTTATATCTTATTTATTGTAAAATATTTAAGTTTGAAGATATAGTAATGCATATGCTGAATCCACAAAACTGCAAGTTGGTATGAGCCTTATGTCTGCGTACACGCAGGACTACACAACTGCTGCCCCAGCAGCTTCAGGTGGCAGTCTGTAATGGTTCTCCCCAAATGGTTACCAGCTCAAATCCTGAAAACAGAGTGTAGCCACACTGCTGTGGCTCTGGGTCAATGTTTTTCTTTCATCTTCAGCCACTTGGTGTGCATCCCTTTCAATCAGGCCACCTCATACTCTTAGAGTACTCTGTGCATTTTCTGAGAGCTGACTTCTCAGTGACTCCCTACAGACATGTCCTCAGACAAAGACCTCCACTGATCCCCGTGCCTCTCCTTTAACAGGACAGGCAGAAAAGCAGATTAAAATTGCCTCTTTTACTGCAGAGGCAGATTGTGGCGATAATAATACTTGAGTGTGCTTGTTCTTTGAGAGCACACATTCTGTGATTACTCTGCTCAGAAAAAAAGTGTTTTTCAGATTTAGTCTTATGACTGATACTTGCCTTGGCAAGAGCCAAGACTCTTTTATGAATCCTTTTTTTGTTTGCTCTACTCAGATTATAAAACGACATATAACATTTTAGATGTACATAACACCAAATACAGACTGCAGTTTTTTACCAAACCCCAATCAATGCTGTTGTCCTGGCAACATATTTCAGAAAAAACTGAGGAAACTGCCTTCCCTTAATCCATGAACAAACCGCAAATCATCACACAACGTACTATGTCTCACATTTTATCAGAATAATGTAGCATTGCAAGACCGTTAACTATAAGATGCAGCGCTCAGTCATAAAGTGAACTGAACCGCCTGTGTGATTGTTAGTAGAATAAAACATAATGTATGCTTTTGATGGCGTTGTCCAGCTACCAGCTAGTACACAAAACTGCACCATTTGGAAGACACTCCTCTCTCACAGCAATCAGCTCACAATGGCAAATGTCCCAGGTTGCAGGTGCACAACCGTCGGGCACATTAAGAAGCCAATCAAACATGACAAGCAGGGAAGTAGCTGGGAAAAGGGAGCTACGTTCTGAGCATAAAACAACCCCCTCCTAACTGTAAAAATGCTAAATCCAAAACTTACCCCCCCCCCCCCCCACACCACCAATCCTGCAAGGACTAACAGACAGGTGGGGGCATGTTCCAGACATCAGTATGACAAGAATCACCCTGCAAATGACCTGTGTGTGGACCTCATACAGGGAGGGGTGAGTGTAGAGAGGCTGTGTCTATCTCTGGCTCTATCTCTCACACAGCGGAGTCGGTGGTCAAATGTGAGTCATACATCACTGTCAGGGCTCCACTGTTCTCAAATGCAAGGCAATCATGCAGGCTACATCAAGTCCAAATAGGCACATTACATCTGTCTTCTGGGCCCCAAAATCGGAGTGCTAAAACTGTCTTAAATGAGGATCTTATCTGCTTTGAACCATTTTAGTGGGAAACAGGAGGCCTATGTACCCTCGAGCAAGGTACCTATCTGGAACTGCTTCACTCCATATCCAATTGTATACACATATATGTGTAAAATGTGAGCGATGTACTGTAAGTCGTGATAAAGCCATCTACTAAACAAATGAATAATGTAATGTAATAAAAATTTCTCTTCACATAATTGTGATGAATGACACTGATATCACTGGGTAATCGAAACCTGTCACGGTGCCTTCACTATTGTTCCACAGTTCTGTCCACATCCTGTCTTGAAGGAAGCGATGAAAAGTGCTACCCCTCCACTCCCCCACTCCACATCTTACCTGATGTCCCTCAGATCTTCACAGCAAGGTACTCTGATGCGAGGGCATTTATTCTAACCACTAAGGTGGCCTGTTTCCACTGAACATCTACATCTATCACGCTGCACATTTTTATAGTTAAGGTTGCAGATGGATTAGTAAAGGTCAGGAAAACAAGCTCTCAAGGTGAGAGGAGGGGTGCCTTACATATTTGTGGTCATGTGATCAGAGAGCTGTCCACTTGGGAAAAGTGCTGGTGTTTTGCCCCTGTGTGGAGTCCAGCATAGAGAAGGGACTCTGCTCCCAAAGCTGCCGAGCAGGTGTGAGGCAGGCCTGGCCAGTCCTTTCCCATGCTGCTCTGGATAAAAGCGGTCTGTTACACAGGGTTAGTGAGCATTCCCTTCACCAAGGGGAGGCCAATTTGTGAAACATGACATCCCGGACAGGGATTAACTGACCTGTGATCAGTTTGTATGCTCAGAATCAAAAAGCAGCTCTTGGAAAAGGCACATTCTGCTACAGCCCCGTGTGGTCAAAGAGCCAGCTGCCTTGAGGAGGGTCTCCAGGGACAGCCTTCGTCCTTTCTACTCGGTCAATTGGCCGTATCTGTGAGCCAGCAATTTAAGCATTGAAGCCAGGCTTTGGCTGAATAGACAGACGCCTTCATCCGTGCATGTGTTCATTAAAACGCACTCTTCCCTTGGTAACGCATTTATCCCAGGAAAGAATTGCACCATGTCATTGCATGAGGTATGTGTACCTTCTGTGTCACCACCTATTGTGTTTGTCTCTTTTTAATGAATCACTGAATGATGGAAAAGTCGATTTGTAATGAATTCACTGACCATTACCTTTTAACAACTGGAGCCACTATACTGACAGTGACACGCTGGTCTGGTTTTATTAGTAAGCGTGGCTGGATTACAATCGTTATTTACTTGCTTACCAAAAAGCCTTTATTTTTGTGACATACATGCTGTAGTTAACATTTTACATATTTTATGTTTCTACAGCTGAATATTTACTAGGAAGTTCCGGTATAGTGCCTTGCTCAAGGGTGCAGTGGTAGGGTGCCACCCCTGTGTGTCCTACACATAATACCAATGTGCCACCCCTCTAATACAGAAAAGCCAGTTTGTGAACCAATTTTGAGCCTGCGAAAACAACGCAGAGCAAAAAAATTTCTGGGACAAAATAAAAAGCCAAGTTTGATCGCAACGGATGAAATAAATGATGTCCCAGTTTGATCAAAAAGAGCAGCCCAGTGGATCAGGTTGTAAGCCAAAGGCCCCTGTTCACAGAGAGGCCACGAGGAATCAGCCAGCCAGTGGTGCTCTGACTGACACTCCGGGGGAAGTGCGATATTCAAAACCCCCGATGGGAACGTGGGCTGGAGTGATCTCGCTGACTCACTTTGTCAGCGATTGTCTCCCCCCCCTACGCTCCTCCTCATATGTAAGGGGTTGAGCACAAAGCAACTTCATTTTAAAAAGGTTCTGAGGTTATCATGGGGGGGGGGGGGTTGGAAACTGAAACTTGGGAAGACTGTTATTGATTATTCCTGATTGGTACTGACTTGAATATGCCCCCCGTGATAATGCAGCACAATGCTGTTAGCCACATAATCGGGTATGACAACAGCAAAAGAGCACAAGCTGAAAACAAGCTGACTGTGGTTGTTCATAACCTATATTAATGGAAAGAGGATTTGGGGTCAAACAAAATTTTTTGCTGTTCAAACAAAAAAACAGCTTACAGCTTTTTCTGTCCCACTGTCACTGTTGCAGAAACATGCATTGTACAATAATAAAACCAACTCCAAAATCTTCCTCCTACTCATTGGATGGTAAGCAGAGCTGTGCAATATTAAAACAAGACTACTACATCCTGTTTAGCCCAATGTGTGGATCGTGCACTTTTTTAACTAGTATAGTGCCACTTCTGAATAAATGTCTTGCAGTCAAACCATTGCAGAGGCACACATTTCAACACAGAAGGAAATTTAACCTTGATATGTCAGTATTAACATATTGCTTAACACTGGTAAATATTAACACGGTATGTATTAAATTACAGTTGCTGTGTTATCTTATTTAAGTAGCCTATTGTGTATGTTACATGCTGCAATAAGGCACAATTTGTTATTTAAAAAAAACCCGATACAACACATCCCTTTAAAATGACTACCGAATAGGCAAACATTTAAATAAGCAAAGAATGGAAAGAAATCAGATCACGTGGCGCTTGTCTACTAGAGTAGAGCTTTTTGAAGTTACTGGTAGAGAGGAAAGGCTACTGCAATGACCGGCTTCAAAGCCTTCAACACCAAAGCAATAACGAAGTGATTATTACTATATAACCGTAATTTGTCATGTCATGTCTTTTATATGAAAACATTTAACGACTATACAAGTACACATTTTGTTATGATTTTATATGTTCAGTTCTTTTCTATTTGCACTTAGCAAGCCGTTGCTTAATGCGCGATTTGTCTTTTACATCAGTATTTCCAATCAAATCTGAAATATCACGACAAATGAATCGGCATCGGGATATTACAACCAGAAAATGTGAACGGGCACGCGTGTATTTATGCGTGTCCTCTCTTACCACTATAGACTACATTAATTCGCGATTATCCCTCCCAATCTGCCACGGGGACACTTACATCTCTGATGTAGCTGGTTGATACTGCTGGCTACGGCACAGAAAAGAATGTCCACAAGCCTGGCCCATCTCTCATGATGCCTCTCAGGAGCCGGTTCCGAATGAGTTCAGGCTGAGCCGCGGGGCTGCAAGTTGGAGTCTGCACGACGCGTGTCAAGTGTTGAATGTGACAGGGCAGCGAACGACTATTTGTTTTTCTCGGCGAGTGGATGGGTGTGTGTGCTCCCCTCTCTCTCTCTCTCTCTCTCTCTCTCTCTCTCTCTCTCTCTCTCTCTCTCTCTCTCTCTCTCTCTCTCTCTCTCTCCTTCTTTTGGTTTTTCGAGCAGATAGGGTGGGATGCTGTAAGAGATACTAATGCAGCATCTTACAGCCATTCGTACAGATAGGGTATGCATGGGGAAGCTACCTCCCTACAAATCGCTGGGGGCCTGAGTTTTACTGGGCTGATCAATGCAGTAGCCAGAGACGTTTTTCCAAACAGCGAGCAAACAACTTGCTGTTGGAGTTTTATAGGCTATAATGTCTCACTGGGAGGCTGCCTCTGTAACTGTAGATGCAATGGGCGATTGTGTATTAATGGTTAACTAACAGATAAAGTAATCAATTCACTAAAGCCAATAAAAAAGTTTTACGTCTTTAACGTGTTTTCCACATTTCAGACACATTTTACAAATTAGCTAAGCAGTAATTTACCAAATGACAACTCTAACAAGCCAACAACATTTACGAACGTTCGGATTGATGACATCACTAGCAGTGCCTCAGTGAGGGAGTAATTTGTCATGTGGCAAAATTAAAGTTGTCATTTAACAAAATCGACGGTTGTTAATGAACGGTTGTTTTGAACGAACAAATTACCATCCATGAATTATCATAACAACTATGCAGAGCGATATAACAGCCTCATAAGGATACTCTTTTGTAAAGTTATATATTACTATGTAGATTACTACTATCTACTGTTTGTGAAGGGCATTGTAAATATTGTGACACGAAACTTTTACACAAATAGGAAAGGAGGACAAGATGTGTCTTGGCTTTATTTTTAACCACAGTTGCATTTAATCACAAAGGAATTTTTCAAGTTATAGTACAGCTGCGTATATCCAGTAAAACCAAATAACTAGAAGCCCAAATACAATGCTTCCTTGAGGCTTACTTGTGATTTGGTTCCAACTGGGAGAATAGACTTAATATGAAAACAACTCAACATGCAGCCATTTTACAAATGCCACTTTCTCACGTACTATGTTTGCAAAACAGCAGCATTTCAATGCATATATTACTCATTGAGACACCATTCACACTGACAACCAATGGGAGAACAATTCTACTAAATTGCTGGTTAATACATACACCAGGCAATTTCAGTGTTATTGCTCTTAGCAATTGTCAGCTTACCACAACATCCAGCTTTTCATTTTGTTTTTGTGCAAGTGGAATTACTGCACTATCTTTTGTGCACAGGAGTTTTTGAATTTACATTTACATGTATGATAGATTATTACTACAGCTGTTATTTGGTATTTGTAGAGTAACCATTAGGCCAACAAAACTATAATGCGTCATATGCTTTCCCTGAATCTCCTCCAGGCATGGGCTTGAGTTAACTGCTGTGACTGGATGGATGCAATTCTCTGAACAAAAATAACAATTCAGTTTGTAAATTGGGCTGCGTAGGGCTGTTATAATTGAAATATTGGCAAAGAATCAAGTGCTGTCTGATTTTGTAGTATCTTTTGTAGTAATGTTTTGAAGCATTATGGTTAATTACGAATGGCTATTTTAAGCCAGAGCTTTATTCCACATCTTCTCCTGTGTATCTGAGAGGTCTTGATGAAAACAATTCACTGCATCATTGCTTTTCGTTGGTAGTCAACACAGACATGATTTGCTGCCTTCATCAGGCCTAAAATAAACACCCTGCCCATGTGACTTTGTGAAAGTTACCCGTATGGATCACTGTGTGGGCTGCCTCACCCTTTTTATCAGTGCTCTTGTCCAATCACCACCCAGTACCGTTCCATATCATTATTATTAATTTGTGTCATTATAATGATGTTTGCTGGTAATCATGACCTAAGTTATTATTATGGCATACTTTCTGAAAATAATGATTTAATAAGTCAAAATATAAAGATGCTAATTCGAAATAATGAAAGTATCTCATTATTATGACTAAGTCATAATTTCGAGGTAGTATTTCAAAATAACCATATCATTTCTTGTAAAAAAAAATGATTTAATAACTTAAAATGGCATTCTGTTCTGGTCAGCTTTCCTCATGCAGCTCCACTCCTATGCAGGTGCCTAGTGACTGCTTGAAGGTAAGAAAAATATTTATTTAAATACATTATTATGTCTGTGCAAATTGTGTATTATTATGGCCAGGATGACCATGACATTGATGCAAAAAACATTTATGAAAGAAACTGCAGGATGTGAACTTGGTCTTCAAGCCACAATCACATCAAGTACCATTAACACCACTGTACTATAGGTCCAGTCCTGTCACACAGGTAACTTTGCAATAGTCTGTGAATACCATGACTAAAATCAATAAGATCACTAGAAAATGGTTATTTTCAAGTGGTCCTTGATATTAAGCAACAGTATTAGATGATTTCGATTTTCTCGCTTGGTCCATACAGCATAAACAATATATTAACATTATATTAAGACTGATGTTACTTTTGGTTATTTATTTTGATATGATTTACTCTCATTGTTTATTGTATTATGCCATGTATTCCACATATGTTTCATATGTTTTTCCAAACAGTTTATTCACAAGGTAGACCTATCCACAGTTAAGGGCTGGTATCCCAACTGTTTAATGTACAGATCTCAGTGTGAAGTTAATTCTTGGTGGGTTTTTAAGTCTAGAATGTGTGGGTTTACTTGGGTACTTTAGTATGATACTGCAAGCCAACATACCCATGGCAAGGTTAGAGTCTATTGTTTGCCTACAGGTGGAGTATCAAATAATTTATGAATATGTAGAAATGCCACATTCTTATGCTGCAATAGGTTCAGTTTTATTAATTGTTAATTAGAAAGTTAAAAAAACTTAGAAAGTTTTTTTTACAGATCTCCATTTTTAGAAACTGACTGTTATGACAATAATGTAAGCAGACTGGTTGCAAATGTCACCAGTGATCGTTCATCACAATAATACTGAAGCATATCCAAATGGAGTTCCACTTCTAACCAAGCCCTAATAAAGCAAGTTGTAATGTCTTGCAATATTTTTGACCTCATGACCCCAAGTTTCTTTGATCAAATGCTCCCCTTGTGACCACTTATGGCAAGAGTGCTGGTGGTGGGAGTGTCCCTTGTTTGCCACAAGTCAGCTCAAATAATAGCTCCTCTCTTCAGCTTCTATTTAGCTTCTTTCAATTTTTGGTGGAATCATGTGCCCCGAATGTGTGGTTTGGGCCTATATCATGACTCTCCAGAGCCTGCAAAATATCCCATTGCCCTTTTTGGCTACAACTCTTTACCTCAAAACCCTCAAGAAATTTTTAATCTTTCACCTTCCCTAGCTGAGACTCGGGGCTTGACTATCCCTTTGATACCATTCTTTTGATACAAGCATTTCACACAGCCAAATTTTTCTTCTAGAATGTGACCAATCCACAGTCATCATCTCTTTTTCATGTCAGTTCTCTTCTGAAAGGTTTTGTTCCTGTGTCCTCATCTGTAATGCATTTTAACTACAGTGCTTTGAGGATAATGGTCTCTATGTTGAAAGACTGTGAGGTACTTCTTTATTGTTCTTTTCTAGCCACCATACAGCCTTTCACACATACATGCGCATTGCATGCACCTACACACACGCATAATGTATGCACGCACACATAGACACAGACACACATACACAATGTAGCAATGTACCGACCTTTTTGCAACCTTATGGGCACAATGTCAGCTTTTCTTAACCACACCCAGCTCTCCTTAACCACAATCCTCTGTCACAACATCTCTCCTCAATAACAACCTGGTTTCCCTAATCTCAATCAGTTGTTCTTGACCATTCTGCTATTATTGATGACCTGAACTGCTTAGCAACCATTAGGCTTAACTCCCTCTGTAACCACTGTTCTAAAACGGACATTTCATCTTTGTTCAAAGACTAGCCTGTTGACCTCACAGGACATTTGGTGAGTGCTTGATTAGAGGGCAACAAGTGAGCTGGTTTCCTCCTTTCCTCCTCCTGCCCGGCGCATGTTGTATTTCACACACACCCAGTGTCTCTTCATACTAATAAATTGGCTCATCCAGTTCATCTGCAGACTTGATGAGAATTAATAATGTTCTGAGGGAGTTAGAGGGGGCAAAGAGAAATTATGTTCACGCACACTGTGCATACATTACCAACAAATGTTGAGGTCTGCTCTCCTTGCAGCTTCCTCAGTCATTAATCAAAGTTCTGTTTGTTGCCCACAGTATCATGTCAGCAGGCACAGATATTAAACTGGATCACTAATTAACTTTTTATTAATATTCTCTCTCTCTCTCTCTCTCTCTCTCTCTCTCTCTCAGACTTCAACGGGCAAATAGAATATACAACATATCCAGACAGACTCAGGGAGAGGCTAGAATCTCATGAAAGAGCACGCACATGTGCGAGGTCCTAAACCCCAGTTAGAACACATGATGTTCACCCGTGGTGACACAACAAAGAATTCTGTTTCTAATCTTAGATCCAGTGCAATATCCAAGTTATTTCATTGCATTCAGTTCAAAGGAGAAAAAATCAGATAAGTTTTTCTGTCAACGTAAGTTTACTTTAAATATGTGCTGTATGCAGTGGGCATGTGTGTGTGTGTGTGTGTGTTGTGTGTGGCAAACATCTACTGAATTGACCTTGGCTATAAATACAATGGAAAATATATACTGATGATTTCAAAAATGCTTGTGTTCAGTGTTGCACAAAACTCGAAGTGCCTTTATAACAATGGGAATAGATGAGGAGACAACTGTTGTCTGTTTGGAAATGTTCCAGTGCTCTCAGTAAGTCACTGTGTCACAGGAAGAACAAGGAGTGAACATGATTGCAGACAGGCTCTTTATTTCCTGGCCTCCCGTCAGATCTCACTACTTGTGCCAGTCCACACGCATTGAAGAGAGGGGGCCAGTGTTGCTCTCTCCCAGTGATGTCTGAGCACAATTCGGGTAGGAATAGTCCCATACAGCAAACACTGTCCAGTGGAAAGCTTCAGTTCTATCATACCAAATAAAAGCCAGGTCTCCCATATCATAGAGGCTAACAACTCACTGCAATATGTTAGTGGTAATGTAAGGCTAAGCAAACAGAAAACCAGCTAATTAAACACAAGCACTGTTTGGTATGCATTTGCTCTTAAATTCAAAATAAAAGTAAACCTGGCAATGTGTCCTAAAACATGAAGTGTCTCTTCAGCTTGAAATACTGCACCTGCAAACAAAACAATAGCATTTCCACAGTAATGGCTCCAACCGCTGCCATAATGTCCGAAGCACCTGCCCAGAAAACCAAGGATTAGGATCCAGCATGAGGTGGCTGGACACCTACACCATGACCCAGTTGTCACATGCCTTCAGCACCTTGACAGCCTCAGGGGCGTGCAGAGTAGGTGGTGCAGCACCGTGTCAATGACCCAAAGGCAGCCCATACAATCTGCTTTCAGACAATTGGGTGCACACAGTTTGGGGGATTTTTGTTTTGTTTTGATACAGAGTCAGACTGAAGGACAGTCATTACAGAAATCTCCTCAGATGGGATTTCATTTGTGTTCTGTTCAGCTACACAGAAACCAAGGTTCAAAGAAAGGCCAGTGTGGGTATGAGAAGAGAGGAAGAATAGTTTCCAACATATTCAGTCCCACCTCAGCCGAGAAAAGCAAAGCCCTTGCTGCCTGGCCTTAATGACCAAGTAAGGCAGGTTCTCAGCTAATACACTCCATTCTCAAAACAATGCTGTGATGCTGAGAATGTTGTAGATGTGTGTTGTGCTGAGAATGTTGTAGATGTGTGTTGTGCCACATGCTTGCTATTCGTCTAGGCCTTTTTATCATACTCCATGAGCTGAGGAGTCAGCAAAGACAACAACGGAGGAAGTCTTTTCAGATAGGCAGATCTGTGGGAATGCTCACAGAAAATTAATAAATAACATGATAGCATGCCGCATTGTGGGCACTCATAGATAAATCAAATGCACAATGTTGTTTTCAAGCATTGCAAATTGCAATTTTGGTTGCTCTGATAAGATAATGACACATGCTAAATGTTTGAACTGCAAAGGTTAAATAACCATCATCAGCCCTATTGATCTTTCTTTATGACTGCAGTATCTGTGCGACTGTACTGAGTTCAGAGGGAGGGGGTGGAGGATGAAGATCCTGTGTTTATTCAGCTTTGCTGTACTGACTCATTCTGTATACAGGCACACATAGACAACAGTGGAGCTGCAGATGGATAATCTTCATTTTAATTGACACATTACAAGCAGCAATCAAAATCAGATGCACAACAAATAGCAGTTTAAAGCAAAGTTTATTTGCTCCAGTTTAAGCTCACAAACCCGCACTGGTGTTGGTGTGGTATATTTGAGAAAGATAAGGCTCTAGTATGTACTAGCTTTTGCACAAAAGCTTGTGTTGAGCTGCAAAATATCTCAGCATTTTCAATAAATAATAGACAGTACAGTAAACATCATGGGAAGTGTACTTGCTGTAATTTCACAGAGCAGGTAATGGAAAAGGACAGGGGGAGTTGTTAAAGGCAAACGTAGTTTCATGAGTCCACATTTACCTTTTAAAAGATGCTTTGAGTCTGTTTCTTTTGTGCTAGTTCTGTTGTGGTTATGAGTGCTCCTGAATTCATTGTTATTTGCTAATGTGATTACTACAAAGGCGTGTGTGTGTGTGTGTGTGTGAGAGAGAGATTCAGGGGCACACACCGCAGGCCATCTGGCAACCACATAACTAGAATATTTTCAGGAGGAATGACCCTCACGCCCACATACTGTGAAGAGATATATAATATTTTCAGTAACGTTGTCATCGCGCCTAGATTAAAACACCGTCTAGTATTGCAGCATGAATCCCACAGACGAGCCAGAAGCAGATTGGCATCCATGTGCAGCTGGTGGATAAAAAGGCCCTTGAAGGCCCCCTGTAGCGCGGCAGGGAGAGCGAAGAGCTGTGATGGCATTTCCCTGCCTTTTTCTCAGCATCCCTTTAATCCTGTCAGCAGCGCTCACTTCTGTCCTGCGCTCATTTGCGCTGGGAACAAATAACGCCATTAACAAAAACAACACAGAGACAGTTCCACGGCTTCTCTCAGGAGCGAGAAGAGATGGAGCTGATTACGTAAAAACTGCCACTCTCAAAATTAAATCCTTCCTCCGGTGACTCATCTGAAAAAAAAAGATCTGTTGCAGGATTAATTGTGAAAAATCTGTGCAATATATTAAGCCTCTACAAGTATTAAGTGTTCCTTATTTATAAATTAAACACTGTGGTTCACTAATGCATTGTTCAGCTGTATTCATGATCATGCCTACATGGATGCTTTTAAACCTTTGGGATCAAATTCACAAATTCACATGTACTGTACATATGTGTGCATTATACATGTGCCATAGAGACTCACTATGTTGGTGGAGATCGAACCTCTGGATAGAAATTTTGTGGACCTCATAGCATCTTTAGCTGTCATTACAATGGATACCACAGAATGGATTATAAAGAAAAAGCAGTTACACAGCAATTACAATCTCAGTTCCGTTTGCTTGGAATGATTACAGAGATGGTTACTGATTTCTCTCTCTCTACAAAATTAATCAAGAATACCTCAAAATGTAGGGACAATCTGAAGGCGGACGGGCAGTTGGTAAGTCAGCTCCAACAAAGATAAGTAAGGGAGCTCTGACAGAAATTTGGAGCTTAGTGGCATCTGATGGAACAACGCCCAACCATTGAGCAAGATTGCACTTTCAGACAGGTGTACATAGCATCTTGAAAAATAAGTTATCATCACATGAAGCAGCAGCAGCTTTTCCCACCAGCAGGCTACAAAACATCTTACATAATCCTTTCCATACTTATTTTTGGAAACCAGAAGACAGGAACCTATAGCGATGTTTTCATTGCGTTCTCTCTCTCTCTCGCTCTCTCACGCTTTCTCTCTCTGCTTTACATTGCTGATTTAGCATTATGTTGTAGGGGAAGAAATAAACAGCAACCTTTTCAAGCTCTGTCAATAGCCATGCAACTTGTGACTGCTATTTCCTCAAGGTATACAATTTCCTTGTTAGGGTTTGGATCCAAGAATCAATTTGCTTTGTCAGCTTCTCACTCCAATTAAAACATACCGTCATATAGTCATACAAGCAAGAGAGGCCCTGAGGTAAACATATAATGAGTACAGTAATATGCTCAATGAATTATGAATTTCAAATCAAATCTTTGATCACATACTTAAGTGACTGCATTATGTAGCTCCCCTGTATCGTGTATCTCATCACAGTGAGAGAGTGAGGAGGGAAAAAAAGGCAAACAAGAGAAAGGAAGACTATTCCTCACAGCACAGTCTAATGAAAACATGAGGGTAATCAGACTGCTGAATATTGCAATTGCATTTACATTTTATTATTCAGCAGACGCTCTATTCCAGAGCAACTTCCAAAGTGCACTTTTTGGGAGGATAGGTGTGCATCTGTCTGTATGTGTCTGTGTGTGTGCCTGCACATGTGTGTGTGTGTGTGTGTGTGTGTGTGTGTGTGTAAGTGTGTGTGATGTGAAGTGAGGACAGCTGTCATTGCACTTCACAGCTGGTCAGGAGACATGCAGTGCACTTGTGAAGGTCTGGGAGGCTGTGATGCCTGGCGTCCAACCAGCTGCAGAGAGGGATGCTTGGTGTGAGGGCCTGAGAGGCCTGTCCCCGCTGGGGGCAGAAAAACGGATCAGTCAAAGCAGCAGCTCATCCGACACCAGGCCCTTCGGAGGTGACACCTGAAAAACCCAGACTTTTTTTTCCCCTTCGTTCTTTCTTTACCTTCATCTCCCCCTGTCTCTTAATAGTTAATGTAATATTTTGTGTGTGGGAGACGACTCCTCAGAAGTTGGGGTTCTGTAGGTTTTAGACCTATTTGTGGTTACTGTGATGCTTCTGACACCAGCATTTGCCTCCCTGGGGTCCAATGTTTACAGTAGCGGCGATGCCATGACTCTTGGTCTCTGTGGAGAGTGGCACCACAATGATGGCCAGCAAATAAGCAGACAACGCTGAGAAGGAGTCTTTTGGCACAATAGGTATGTAAATATACAGTGTCTGAACAACACAAATCAATGTATCCCTCGGTTCAGCAGAGGACAGAGGAAGGAGAAGTTTCCTTCAGGCCACATCCACAAAAGCGATATTCTCATTAACTGATACAGTGATCATCCATTCTCTGGAACCTGTCCTGCTTTCATCACCTTTATGAGAAGAGGAGGAGACACAGTACACTCTCTGATTGAGGAGGGTCAGGGAGGGCAGACCACGAGGTGAGAAAGGTGAGCTGCTGAGGCTGAGCACACTCCCCGTCAACCAATCTCCTCTACTGTTGCCGTAGTAACGCAAGGGTGGAGTTACCATGGAAATGAATGCGGCAGGATGCTGTGCAAGAGGTAACTGGACCAAAGACAGGCAAGCCTGTGTTTCCATTTTGTTTTATTGGATCTGTTACCATCTTAGATAAGATTTAAAAAAGAGGTTATCGTTTTTGGCACACCGCTACGGCAGATGTTTGCATAGGCTGAGGCATCGCCCACGGGTCCACGGTACAGTCAGGGCCGGAGAGCGTTCGGTGGCAGAGCTACCACGCCAACACTTGCTAATGGAGCAGCCGCCCACTGTTCAACTAGGGAAACTCAGTGAGTCAGCCTCCCAACACACACACACACACACACACACGTGGCACGGAACCATGATCCAGCCTCGAGGAGCCTGCACCCACCACCCACACACACATATACACACACAGCCACCCCCCACACATTGTCTTCAAGGACCTGTTCACTGTGCAGCAAGAGCTGCATGAAGCATACGGTCCAACTCAGAAGCCTTTATTTGCTTCTCCCTGAGGCTCGCGTGGGAGGACAGCCATCTGTGGAATTATAAGGGGAAGCATCTACCTGTAGCATCTGAAGGAGTGGGGGAGCCCACCTGTAGGCTGTGAAGTGGAGGAGATCCATATGAGTAGTAATAATAGGTATCTATTCCTGTACCATTACACGGGGCATAATGATATCACATCATGGCATAGCAGTTCAAAGCATTTTGTCGCGACTGTTTGAACACAATTAGTGGTGTTTCAACACAGATGTTGAACAGTGTGTCATTTTCCTCACCAAATGCTCTGCATCAGTAATCAAATGACTTCTAAAATCACCATATTGTGGATGCAGCAAAATGAATACAAACAGCTTGAGAGTCATCAAATGCTAGTTAATTCAGAGAAGGAATGACAAAGGGGCAGCAAGTGAAGTCTTACTGGCGCTACATTGAGCAACAGACTACATAAGAACTTTTCAAACTTGAAGTTTCGACAAAATCACAACTTTGAAAGGGTCGTCACTGACTTTTTCTCCACTAAAAACATGCACAATGCCATTTTCCCAACCTATAGTTAAAAAAAACTGAGGACTAAAGTTTTCTCAATTTTTTTTCCATAAAAACAGAAAAGTGTTACAATGAGAAGAGTGCTCTAGTTTTGAATACAATTTTTTTCTTCCACCACGTCATTCAAAATCCTCACCTCTGTTGCTTGTCAGGTCCTCATGATTAATATTTCATTCAACCCCTCAGTTACCTCAGTTCACCTTAAAGTCACAGTTAATAATTGTAGTCCTCATGGAGCAGACCTTTCCATATGTCTGTTTCGGAGAATTCATCACATTTAAAAATAACCAGTAATGAGGGCTGTTCTACCAGTCATGAGTGTCTGGTGCTTTGCGGGAAGATAAGAACTGTCTGTGGAGGATGTAGCTCACTCCTAAAACAGCTGAGACCTCTCCCTTTGTCTCTCCTTAACCTTTGAAAGTCATTTCAGTTTGTCATACATGCGTTATGCAACATGGAAATTGATTTTGAAAAAGTCCTCGAAATTTATGAGTGAAGACTTCACAGCAAGGCCCGGTTGCCATGGGAATGCTGCAAAGGTTCCAAGCCATTAGGACATTAATGGGAGACGGGCCTGGAAGGGTGTCAGTGGAGAAAGCCTACCTCATACTTCACTGCATTAAATGTTAATGCGTTTGAAAAATGTCAGGTTTAAACAGGATTCATGGAACAAACAAACCATTTTACTTTGGAGGACATTAGGTGGTGGTCATTCATTTCCTCAGAAGCTTTCCGAAAATCAGACTAGTTGACTACCTGAACAGCAAATGGTGAGGTTAATGGAAACAGCAGGCATTAAGGGAAAAAAAATCACAATTTTCTAACGTCAACCAACTTTAAAAAGCCTGTTTCCACAGTTGTCCACTGTACAGTAGCTGAACTCCTGGATAGGACATTGTTAAGACTGTTAGTTTGTACCCGACAGTCCAAGGTGAGTGTTGTCTTACATTTTCCATGAATGGACAGTTCAAAGTAACCTGGGTATATCTTCTTACAGGCACAAATTTAATGAGTACGAGGTTACATCTCTTTCATGGAAGATGTGGTCCAAAACTAGAGACTGGTTCAGTGAACTCAGCCTTCGGGTATGAGGCCTATCTGTGTAAGGCTTCATAGGTCCCAGAATCACAATGGGGGCTGGGCTTTGTATGTCTCTCAAATAACACAGACCATGAGGCCAAACGTCCAAAAGACTGGGCCTCAGCCTCTACCTGGAGCTGAGAGGCTTCATTGTCCGTCTTTCTCTCTCACTTTCCTTCAGGTTTCACAGTTACTCTCCTTCTAATGACACTTTCACACGTAAATGAGCAAAATGGCATAATATTCCTTAAAAAGAGGACATCTACTCTGATGTTTTTTTTATACTGTAAGCTGTTTCACACTCAGTATTCTGCAGACTGTAGCAGGCAAGGTACGGTGTACTGCTCCTCCAGTGTCATACAGTTCTTCCTCCACTCCCAGGAGGAATGGCTAGCTCTAGCTATATTGAGCAGGTCAGGGCATTTTGGGACAGCATTTTGTTGAAGTGGGAAATAAAAAATCTCTTGTGTTTCTGCGTTTTTCACATTAGGAAGTGCAGCTCTGTCCTGACCTTCTGGCGGTGACAGTGAGAGCACAGCTTGTCCTTTTTGTGCAGCTAGTTTTTCTGGTGGCAGCTAGCCTCAAGAGCTAAGCTGTGCTCACAGCCTCTACTTTGTCATAGTATTTATTTGTTGACTATCTTTCTCCGTAGTCAGCTATTCCGCTATTGGTTTAGAGCTGTTAGGGCCCAAGAGCAGTCAAGCTGCTTTGTGTCTTTGTGTCTGTGAGGTAGCAGAGGTAATGTAGTTTTGTTTGTGCTGTGGTTTTATTGTCAATCTTACTCTCCCCTTTCCTTCAGACTTTAAAGTCTCTCCCCTCAACCACTGTGCCTCCCCCAGGTCTCAAGCTCTCTCTCTCTCTCTTTCTTCATCTCACTATGTCTGACTCCTTCAGATCTCCTTTACCACAGGTGTAAGTTTCAAAACATGCAAACACCACACCCCTCTGCATCCCTGGGGTTGGGGCTATTTCCGATGTTGCGCCATCCTCCCCTTGAAGCCCTCCTTTTGTTGGTTCTTACTGAAGCTACTTACCATCACAAACAGCACACATCATCTCCCCAGAGGACACAGAACACTGTGTACAGTCTTCACTATCCAGGGGCAGAATTTCTCGAAGAATGCAGAAGGACTGTAGTCAGGAGGCAAGCCAAGGCCAGTGTGTTTCAGATCCAGAGATGTGAAGCAGATTGATGCAGCCCTGCTGCTCCTAGACCGGATGGCAAATCGGACAGGCGATTGGTGCTATTCGTCAAGAGAGCTGCAGTACGACTCGGCTTGTGGATTTAGACCACCTCACTCTGGCCTGACCTTTGAACCCTGGAGTCCATGCCCGTGTTCAGATCTTTTACCTGCGGTGTATTTGTGAACTCTTTCCGAGTTTGCCTCCGCAGACTTCACGCCCAAAGGGAATATCACACGATATTAGATTCCCAACTCGCGTCCTTGAGCCTGCAGTGACCCTGATGTGTCAGTTTTTGTTTTGTGCTGCGCTGTACTACACTGCGCAGAGGCAGAGAGCAGGGCAGCACAGCAGTGGTGACTCAGGGTCCTTCGAAAGTCCTGCGTCTCACAGAACCCCTGCATTCCTGGGGGTGGGGGGGGGGGGCACAAGGTGTGGCGTTGCCATGGCAACGATGCACAACAACAGTCTGGGAAACAGTTGAGAGATAAGTGTTGGAAAATCAAGCCTACTTACTGTATGAGGCTGGGCCTCTGCACATCCATTTAGAAGTTTCACAACCCATTTCTTCAGAGATATTAAAAGTCATAGCCAGGTAGCCAGGTCAAACTGAGTCATCAGACATTTGGTGAGAGTTCATGAATTCTCATGCGTCTGTGCAGGGAACATATTTAGGCACTTCAGAAACCCCTTATGTAAAAACCAACTAAGCACACTGCGCCCCATCTGCACCTGGCTAATGTGACACATCAGGAGTGTATTTGTTTAAACTCGTCACACAACAGTGGAAATTTCAGCATCTGAGACCCATCCACATGTGTGTGCTCCTGACACTTCACCTGGAGAAGTGTGCAAACAGATTAATGGACCAAAACAGTCCCCCCCCCCCACCTTCCGCATGCCTCCTGCTGCACCTGATGCGAGACTAAATGTGGCACCGCGTCTCCCCGCCGCCGGGGTCTTTTTCCCAGGTTTATTTTAATCAGTGTGAAGCGGCCCTCCAGCGCTGGCTGCACGTCGCAGCAAACAGCGGGCCTCTCCCCGTCTCTCAGCTCCGATCGGATTAGTCCGTGTCCACATCCCGAGGTGACTCGGGACCTTTCCCCCACCGTGGCGGAATGCAGCTGGCCACTGACATGGGGACAGGCCCTGTTTAGGTCTCTGCGGGAGCTGTCGGGGGGGGGGGTAGACCCAGCACAGGACACCCTGCTCTTTTGCGGGATGGTGGACTTGCCACTTGCTCATGAGATGGTTTTAACAGCCCTGATGGTGAAGACGGCAGCCAAGGCAACTTATCTCGATGCGTGTGCTGACCGCATGTTTGTCCTTAACACATGGAGCAAAGGGAACAAGTACATGTGTTCCTTCTGAGAAAAACAAGAAGCTACATCACATGCCAGACATTTCATTTCCCTCTGGCGAGAAAGTCACTCTCCTCTGATCAATACCAGCACAAACAGGCTAAAAAAAAGAGCTAATATTTATTGTATCATACACAGGTGACAGGACAAAACGCTGTTACTGTTCTCTCCTCTTGGACCGGCGCAAGTTGCTTTTCAAGTAATACAGTAAATGCCCTTTACACCTTACAGACAGGTAAACTATTCTTACAGGCAGATAAATAAAAAATCATGGATCATTGTTGTCATGTATCCCGTTTTAGTTCCTGGTCCATGCTCACTGTCACTGCAGCTCCGTCGAGTGGCAGATGGGACACGATGACGCTTTGTCACCGTCTGTCAGAGGCGATCAAGCCAGAGCCACAGTCACCGGCCTGCTGTGAGCTCCAGAGTGAGGGGCAAGCTAGATTGTGGAGGAATCACCTGGGCGAGGGGGGGGGGGGGGGGGGGGGGGGTACACTCACACGGATACCTGGCCCTTATGAAGTCATGCCTGGGGATACTGATGTACCGGGAGTTTTCCAGAGGGGTAATGAGTCACTCGGACCGGGACTAAGATTACCCCATAGCTTCACCTCTGGACAAACCTCAGCTACAAAAGGGCCACGTGTAAGATGTAAGCCTGGTCGATTTTCTGAAAAGCACTTGACAAATAGATCAGAAAATATACTACACACAGAAAAGCAGGGCTCGAGTGCAGTTCACTACAATGTTTGATTGGTCGTCAAGTTGTACAAATCCAAAAGTGGGTCTTGCTCTTGGGTGAGAGTGCACATCTGAACAAATGGGCAAATGCTTGTTTTCTCTTGTCTCAGTGAGCTCAGAACTACTGTGTCCAAGTAGGAGTAGGAAGCAGTTTATTGAGCGACCTGTGGGTACAGTGACCACCGGAACCTCTCTGCTACTTGTTCAGCTTTTAGCACTACATTAGCTATCTATTTGCCACTTCAGAGCTTGGGACTCTGGCACAGACCTTCAGCCTACTACACAATATAGTACAAAACCCACACTCAATGTCTGGGGGGCATCTTGACAAAACATACAACAGAATATGAAATGGATAGACCACAGGGGGATATTTACAGAGAAGAGGCATGGAGGCAGCTTTTTAACAGCGTAACACCACATCAGTGGGGAGGGAAAGAGTAAAAAGTTATGACAGCCAAGCCAAAGGCATCGGTGGGGCCGATTCTATGCTTCCAAGTGGTCACATCTTAACCTGGATGATTCAGGACACGCCCACTAATGCAAACGTGGATAAGACAAGACCAGTAAACCTAACAGATTCACCCTCCCTGTTCATCCTTCACTATGGCAAAATTGCCTGTCCAGGGGCATTGCCTTTTGATAAGGTAGCAAATGCAATTGACAGCCACACAAACCAACATAGCAAAGGTGAACCGTTGCAGGGAGGAGTGTGGTGAACAGATGAGAGGGGCCACGGGAGTACCTTCAGAGCAGGCAGAACTTCAGCTCACCACAGCAGGTGGAGCAGCAACCAAGGTGGGCAAATTCAGTAACTGGATCAACCCGCCGTCATCACCTTTGCAGTGAATGAAATGGCATGAATCTTATGAATTCGTACTGTACACATTAGTAATGGTCACTTCCTGAACAATTAAAAGGATTATGTGTGTGTTACATCCAAGAGAACAGCCATGGGATTGTACAGTAGAAGCATCATGTTAAACAAGCCTTACAGGGTTAACATTACATTGCAATTCCTTAATTAGTACTAAATTTGTTGACAAAAACAAAAAACAATAAGGAAATTTTTTCAAAATCATATCCATATTAAATGTGTTTTCCTCAGCTTTCCTCAGAGCAGTAACACTTGAATGTAAAGCTGTGAGCCAAATAAAAAAGCTCTGGAGAAGAGCAATACTAACATCCATTAACAGTGTAATGATATGCTATAGTACTGCTGTCTTGTCCCACATCATATTCATTTGGGTAACAGGTTTCTTGCAGTTCCAAAAAGCTTGTTTTTTTTCCCCCAACACATTAATGGAGACAGCAGCGATATAATCAAAATAATGCCACATACAGATACTTGACAGGAACCAGGCATCTGTGTCACTCAAGTTTTCCAAGACAAATGATCTTCAAAAGGCTTTATTTCTTAATTTCTCCTGCTCTAATATTTATTAGTCTGCAGAGGAACATTAAATGGTGAGACAATCTGCAATAGACTCAGATTTTTCCTCCCTTCCTAGTTGTAGAGCTTACAGTCCTGATAACATCGGAAGCTGAATCTACAATGGGTGAACTGCGATTGCTTTAAAACAAAGTTCTGCACATTTTGATATGATAATCTATCAATTGCCACTGCCTACTAGGAAGATGATTGATATCCCGCTGTTGCACAATAAATAATTCAAGAAGTCTTTAAAAACATTGCATTAAACTGAAAAGCAAATCAGGCTTTGGATAAACCTGGTTAAGATGAAGACAAGGGAAAAAAAGAGCACTGAGCTAGGAGACAGCTACCCTTTGTCAAAATAATATACAATTGTTTAGACCTTAAAAATTAGTAATTGGTGCAATCAAATACTAAAGCCGTTAACTCTTCTACCGAGCCAACCTTAAGTGTTTATTTTCATTAATTACAACGATACCTATAAACATTAATTGCCTTTAGAAAAACAAAAATTCAGCCAAGCACCTTAGAATACTGCAGTTCATAATCTTGATTTGAGCAGTATGAAATGTTATGTTTGGTCTGAAATGTTACAAGTTTGGTCTGACTGACACTCTAAATGTCTGGGTGAAGAGAAAGGCAACTGCACAGAAACGGCTCAGCAGAGACACGAGCCCTTACAGTCCTTTACAGAGCCGACGACGGTCACGGTCAGTCCCCGCTCAACCGTGTCTGAGCACGGTTTCACCTTAAACTGGTTCCAGTCCACATACAAACTCACATCTTCAGCAGGACGGTGAGGTTCAGGTATGTCGTGATCCACCAAAGACAGGAGAGAGCGGAAGGAGTGGGGCCTTTTTTTCTCCATTCTCAGAAGTCATTTTGTGTTCACCTGAGTCTGAACCGGTAGGAAAACGCACAGGCCGAGAGAGGAGTCCATGCAGGGTGTGTGATGATGAATACGGCTGGGTTGATTGTTTATGTCCAAACCGCAGCCCCGTAGCTGGTTCCAAGATGAAGGGGCTGTGGGACCCCAAGCTGTACCCCTGTCTGCTACAGTCCAAGTTCCTGGGTCTGTTGGGGGTAGGTTGGGGGGAATGTATGTAACTCGGTAAGTCATGGTCTGGTTCGTACAGTCCCTGTGATCAGGAGGTGCTGGAATGTTCTACGAAGAAACAGTTCTTGACTTTCACGTGGCCGTCCTACACAAGGCTGCCCTCTGCTGGTCACTGCCCTGTGGTGAAGTAGTACAGAGAGGGTGTGCTTTTCTGCTAACACATTTCTATACATGTATACTTTAAATATTTGTTCATGCACTCTTCATATATATTCAGATAAATCATGACTGTCAATCTCTTACCTTACCATCAGGCTGTATTATCATACATTTCTGAAAAGCTGGAAGACAGAATGAAATTGTCAGTTTTCAGTGATGCCAACAAGCTGATAAAAAAATAAACTTTAACATGTTTTCAATTATCAAAAAGACAACATAAGTAAACTGATAATTATTCTTATATGACCAAAGTTGAAATGTATACCTACCTTGTATTCCAAAATACTTACCATTAAGTGCCAAAAGTTGGCCATACAAGGAAATATGCATTACAGACAAACACGAGTTGGAATCATACTGAACATCATACAGATAATTGTATGTTTTCACACCCATATGAAGGCTGTTTTACATGTATATTCATATCTACACATATACATCAATGCAATCATATAGTTCCAGTGATGCTTCAATGATTCAGGATAAGCAGTTCCAAAGGTAAGCAGTACCCGCTGATTTCCCACAATCATAAGAGGCACACCAACACATAACAGCAGTAATCAATTCCTGTGATCTCGATGCCAAGGGTCAACTGGCGGCATGGGTGCACACCCTGTAACTGGACAGGGGCTGCCGACCAGCTGAAAGGCACTACGAACACTCAGAGAAATGGTCAACTCAGCACACCCCCCTGCCTTTGCTGAAGCAGTGCATTGTGGGACGGACAGACCTCCAATGAAGGCCTTTTCTCAGCACAGAACCTCTCACAGATTTGAGTGTTGTGCTTGAGGTGGGCAGTGTTGACCAAACCAGAGTGCATCTGCTCTTTGATTGGTTGATTGGACTCACAGCAAGCGGGTCAGCAGTAAAAGCGGCAACGCTGTTCCTCATCTCGTTCTCACTGCCTCGCAGCGGGATTAGGGAGATGTTACCCAACCTGGCATCCAGGGGCACCACCCGGCTCGCCCGCATTTTTATAGTCTCAGCCGGCCACACGCTGCCATCGTGCTTTGAGAGAGAGAAACAGAGCGTCAGGCTGGACAGTGCTGCATGTTCCTCCAGACGGAAACCTGACCATTCGTCAGGAGCCATAAACTGGAGGTGAGAGCAGCAAGTCACACCCGCAGGGTGTTCCCTCTCACCTGGATGCTTAAAAACGTGGCAAACCACTCCCTCATCTCAGTCTGTGTGTCACAGCACAGGTACCTGCAGGGAGACAGAGAGACAAGCAGGTGAGCTGAGGACGCCCACACACAAACATATAACCATATGCATGCACACGCGCGCACACACACACAGCAGCACTGCTCAGCAAGAAGCAGCTCTTATCACCCTTAACTGAAGCCATGATCCAGAATCCTCTGTATAATGACCATAGTGTATAGCATCTTAATGAGTTTGTTTCTTGTGGCAAAACATGCGCACCATTTCACTCTGTCAAATCTATGCATGCATGTGAATGCATGTACACTCAAACACACTACACTCACACACTGCGGCCTTGGCCTCCACTGCCCCTCTATCCTGACCAAGGGCAAATTCACCTGCAACAGCCACCCTGACAACATGGCTCCAGCCAGCTGCCAGAAAAGTCGGGAGTGCAGGAGATGAAGAGAACACCTCTGCTGTGTGCTAACCTGGGGGGTGCATTTCTCCTTCCCAGGATTCCCTTTCAAACACCTACAGCACCCTGCCTTGTCTCCCCTCATGCACATCGCAGCAGCACCCCAGAGGCACTAGACAAACACCTCCTGGGGAGCATGAGGGGCCTTTCATGCATTCCGGAGCGCAAACAAACACTCCATGCGAGCCTTTCAAACGGATCCCAAGCAAAACAAGAGCATTCTGCTAAAATAATGGGATGTTTTCACAGTGCAGCGGGTAAACACTTAGCAATCACCACGTATTACCCAGCCACTCAGTGAATTTCACAGGCAGGAGAATGTCGCTTCTGAAGAGTATCATTCCCAAAGCTGTTAAAGCTTCTTCACAAACTGAATGTATATGACATACATGTGCAACCCGATTACTCTGACAAACAGGGTTTTCACTTTGATAGCATTTGTTAATGACATGAGGAAAAAAGGAGGGAAAAAATGTCAGGAACAGCATTCCAATCAGCCGGAGTTCACTGCATGATGCTCCATCAGAGAAAGGGTTCTGGGCCTGTGGCAGGCCACTCGGGAGGCAGGCTCAATCTCCGCTCTGCAGGCTGTGTTAAAAGCTGCCTGCTGCTGCATTGATTTTCACACGGTACCTACAATGTAAGTGCACACACGCTTCTAGTCTGTTCATTACACAAACCAAAGGGTGGTGCCCTCTTCCACACCTTACATGTGTGAGTCTGTGTGGGCACGTGTGTGTGTGTGTGTGTGTGTGTGTGTGTGTTCACCGAGTCCTCGCTCTGCAGTACAAATTCTCTGTGACATGACTCAAGCCTTCTGCTGTGAGGTGAAGACCTGCCACAGGGATTATGTTAGGAGGGAACGCTAATCCACACAGAGCACCATGGAAGCGAACCGTTTGTAGCCTGAAGTCTATTTCTTCTGAGAAATGCAGACAGCTAGAGGGATTTTTTTCCCAGTCACATAATGTTGTTCCTACTAGAGGATTTAATGGATATAAGCAAAAGGCAATAGCCACACTTTGTACTTCAACTGCACATCTAGGAATCGATCAACCCAGCACCAATTTCAATCTGAGAAAATGCGCATATCATCAAGGCGCCAGAGGAGGAGGCACTACCAACAATGACTGAAAAATTTATCCAACACAGAAAGCGCTAGCAGTATAAAAATCAAATGAGACCCGGATGTGCACAATTAAAGTTAAAAATCATGAACTGCAGTGGCCTTGCCCCTTTTCAAAGAGCTGTGTATGTGTTACGATAACAGGTGTAAAACGTTATTATTCAAGAGCTTGAGTGCCACTTTTCTGTGCCTCTGTGGCTCTCTGCTCCTCCATGTGCCAAATGATCAGCACCACGAATCAGAGACCAAGAGGCCGGGACATGCTTGGCCTGTCAACAGGTCATCACTTTACGAGCACTCATGATGCACACAGAGATAGGAAACAGTTACATCCCTTTTCACAACTGTCCCACAGCCTACAATGTCTGTTCGGTTCCACTTTGCAGCCAGGATGAAAGACTGCTCCAGACGAGTGGTGTTATGACTAATCAAGCAGACAGCTGCGTGTGACAATAGCTGGTGTCATCATTGCTACAGCCCTCTTCCTGTAACGGGGCTCCATCTTTAACCAATACAACCTCATTGGCCGAAGCCCCTCGAATGCGATTACACAGTCAAGCAAAGCTGAAAAACGGCTGTCAGGGGCCACAACCTCTACTCACAGCCACTGACTCATCAATCCCACAATGCACCATGATATACGAGCAGACGTTTCCTCGCTGATGGGCCACACAGCAAATGGGCCTTTCAGCACTCATAAGAAACCGCAGACTTGATGCACGGATGCTATGACACCCACAACAATACATTCACATCCAGTTTGGCTGCCTATTAGCATGCTTTTGCTTAGCAAGCTTTTTTTGCTTCACACTCTCAAGGGAAGAAATCCACTTTTCCACAAAATGGAAATCAGCTTCAATGTCTGAACATCTAATCCATGTTCCACCATGGTTTTCATGACACAGACGATAAAGAATAAAAGAATTAGTAAAAAATATCAATTCATCACATTACATTACATTACTGGCATTTAGTAGACGCTCTTATCCAGAGCGACTTACATCAATGCCAGGTGTTTTACAATGTTATCCACTTATACAGCTGGATCTGTAGGTCCACAGAAAACAGCAACTGTGTGGATTTAGACTCTAATAAAGATGTGCCAAACTGCATACTCACTCACTGAAACTCAGACTCAATATGTACTGTGAGATAGAATTACTTTGAACTGAAATCACATTTCCTCTTTCTAGGGTAATTCCTGTTTAATGATTAATAGCTATTCAACTGCCAGACATCACACCACGTTTTGTTCATGGCTATCAGGCATTTATGCAAAATGGATGATGTAGGAACTGGAACCTAAAAAAAAGTTAAACCACAAACAGAAGATGAAGTAGGCTCTATTCTGTCACAACTTCCTGCTAGAGAGATGACATTAAACAGACATCTCTGGGCAGCTCAGTAAGGAGATAACACCCTAGTAAAGTCTTTGGTTGCACATACCATACATTTATAAAATGAGCTTTGTAAGGACTGTGTGCTTGGCACGCCTAAAAACCTCTTTCCTGGTGTTACTGGTGAATATTTTGACGCAGTTGTTCCAGAGGACTTCCATCCATCAGTGCCAGCTTGAACTCCCAGCATGGGTAACTTCCACACAGCATGGGCCACCAGTGTGATCTGTGTCGCGGTCACTCCCAGCTGTGCCACTCCCAGCTTGAACTCCCTTGCCCTTCCCCTTGGCACTGCTGACTCCTCCTGTATGTCCCTGGGGACCTACCTCCACTTTCATCCTCAGTGACAGCATGGACTCCCTGCTGGACCCCTACTCTTCTGGACGGCTCCCTGGCTCCAGGACCCCCCCTGCTTTGCCACGTCCCCCTTCCACACTCCTCGTCACTGACAGGCCCGAGTCCCAGCTGGAGCTCTGCCACCTCCCACCCTCACTGCACACACCGCTCAAATACCAGCTGACAAACGCTGCCCTGACCTATTCCGTCCGGCTTACCATCACCCGTAATGGCCGCACTCCCAAAACCAGGGGGATGGGAGGGTGAGAGCTGAGGAGAGTAGCAGAACTACTGGAGACACTGCTCTCTGTGGGGTGGGGGGCTGACGTTGGGTTTGGGGGGTTCTGGAGACACGTCTTTGTGTGGGTAGCGGGGAGTGACGTGCATGTGTCTCCTATGTGGGAGGGGGCCTTACAGGGGTAGTGTACACCTCAGGTGGCAATGAACTTTAAACTTCTCTGCATTGTGAGGCAGGAGCCTTCACAGCTGCTGAAACAGTGCACTCCAGCACTGATTCCCCAACAAGACTGCTGGCAGCTTTCACACTGCACAACAGTGGTGGCTCCTGCGGATAAATTTACTTAAACAAACTGCGGATGCTCCACGGTTCTCTCAAAAGGTTAAGAGGCTGCTACGCTATTAACGTCGTGCAAATCCACTGTAATAACTTAACAAGACCATCAACTACAAGGCCCTTCAGAAGGCCCCAGCAAGTCACACATAAATTACAGTCTCACAACTCTTGTGATGGTTTCCCAAACTAAAGCATATAAAACCCCACAAAACAAATCAATTATACCTTAAGAGGCAGCTCAAGGGCTTTTACACAGCTCAGGATGCTTCGACCCAAAAGAAAATATTGTAATTATTCCAATTGCGTGTTTTTATATGGCCCCTTGCTCAATCAACTACTCACACATGCAAATGCATGTAAAGAAAAGGGCCATATACGGCAGTACTGTGCAGCAGCCTGAAAACGGGATTTCTAAATTAAAGGCCGCAGGTTCATATCCCAGGTGAAGCACCACTCTTGCATCCTTTTCCTATGTCTCACATACGGGCATCTGCTGACCAAATGAATTACAAACACAATGAAAACTCAGTAAACGTGTCGTGTATTCATGGCATGAACTCACCACTGCTGCCTCTCGTGCTTCTCATGTTTCTCATTTTCATAAACCACAGTCAGCCCCCAGCTAAAAGAGGAGCAGTCATTAGCATAGCACCACATACAGTACCATGCACAGCATGCTGAAAACTAAAATTACCATCAGCTGGGGAAATTAGGGCCTATTTAAGTGCATACATTAAGACATCATTCACTTAGAGAGGTTAATGAAATGTAATTAGCCATAAACTAAATATAAACTGCACATAAATAACTCTCGTTTGTAATGGTGGGTCGAAGTGCATCATTATCATAGATTTCAGAGGCGTCAGAAAGAATGGAAAAAAAGAAAAAAGCACCCACATTTGATTGCATTATATTGCCCTCTAGTGTTAGTCTTCTCACTTTTTATAGTCAAAATACACAGGTGTAAATACAAGCCTACAAAATCTATTTTTTTCTCCAATATGATGCAAAAACCTTAAAGCCACAGGAGGGTTCCTCAAGCCTTGACCTTTGAGGGGTCACAGGATATCTACAAGCTTACAGCCCTTAGTTGACTGACAGACCCAACTAATCTCCACTGAGTGGATTTAACCAGCAACCATCAGCTGGGAGAATGCTGTTTGAGAACTGGAAAACCCCCAGGCACTGCAGCCCTCCAGGGCCAGGGTTGAGGAGCCCTGTTGTAGTCACACACACAGACACAAACTGGAGGTTCTCTCACCATGTGGGAGGACGCAGCTTCTTCTTGATACCCTGATAGACCGTCAGGGACTTAACTGGCCACTCCTTCTCCGGCCGGTTGCTCTGTGGGGAGAGGCAAGAGAGGAGCCCTGAACCAAATCCTCAACAGAAAGAAAGTTAGGCCCCACCACAGCTCTAGGAAACACACCATTAATACCTCTCCCACAGTACTGTGAGGCACACAACCGGGCTATGGATGCTAAGGTCTCATCCGGTACAAATCCCTGGGAAACAACAGCGTTCAGTCAGCAATCACATCAGGCGTGTCCAAGAAAAACTCAACAACCCACACCCAGCACTAAGCTGATGTTTTGGAAAATTAGGATTTGGGTTGTGGATCCCACTGCTGGGTCCCTGAGTGTGGGCTGCCCAATTTTCTGTTCCATCTGTTAGAGGTCAGTATCTGACTTAAAATATAACATCTCAAAATTACTGAAACACAACCAGTGTTGTCAAAATGGGATCAACTTGTCAAGTTTTTTGCCAGGACACTCCTCATTTCTTTTCAGTTTTTCACTACAAATGCAACAATTTCAAATGTTGTCACTCTGTTTCCTAGCCAAACACTGCACCATTATAGGCCAGAAATCAACTTGTGATTGAACTTGAGCACTGTCTGCTCAAACTGAGCATGATGTTTGGTAAGAGAACAGCTCCTAATCCCAGCAAGACTTCCCAGAAGAAGCAAGAGAGCCCCTGCCATAGAGACAGACCCTTCACCCCTCACCCTTCCCTGCAGCACCCACACCATGCATGTACTCACACACTGTATCTCAGGAATCTGAAGCTTTTGAAGATTCTGCACATGAGACATTTGGCGGTCATTATCATCTGGTTGAATGTCATCTACAAAATCTCCACTCTTCCGTATTGCTAGTCTCCCCTGGGGTCACTTCAATTCTGGGTCTCAACACAACTGCACAAACTACTTCGAACAGGGAAATAAATAAGCTTTGAGAAGCCTCTTACCCGCACTTCCTTGTAAAGCCTGAGGGAGGTGCTGGTGAGGATGAAGTAGCGGTCATGGAAGCTGCCAGTGCTGAGGCCCAGTCCAAGCAGGTTCCTCTCTTCACGGAACTTCATCATGCCGTGCTTGGAAACGTCCACTTTACTGGCTGCAGGGAGGAGGACAGGACTGAGCTCAGACAAGGACGATACTTCTGTGGCAGTGGGCTCATGTTTTTCTGTTCTGCTTTCAATCGTTTGCTAATTAACCCTTTCGCACGTGACTTATTTCATGCTATGGAGCGCGCATGTTACATTACATGGTTCGTTATGTCTTCATTAGCGTTACTAAGCTTCTCATAGTTTTCACCGCTGCATTTGCTATACTTTGTAATGTTAAATCACTGTTTCCCCAAAGTTACAGTAATGTTGGCTAGAATTTTTCCAATCTAGTGTTCTAATTGCACCTGTGTGACTGTATGCACGAAAGCGTTCACACTAGAGTGTTCCATGTGAATACATATGATCATAACATACATGAATCACATTAACTCATTCTTGGGAAACCTCAACATACTACTGTTATCGAGCAAGTGTTACATCTGCTCTCAGGTACTGCTGTTGCACTGGGAGAGGATTTGCGACAGACCACATCAGGACTGATCATCCCCAGTACTTGGACGAATAATGCTGCTTCCCAGAGAGATCGATCCTCACTTTGTTTGTTTGTTTCCCTGTGCTGAAGGTCACAAAATGTGTCAGACTTCCTTTTACAAACACTGCTGGCTTTGTGCTGCTTTAAAGCCAGATCAGAGCTGTTTTTGATATCTACTCTCGGAGAGAGAACAAATCAATGTGAGGACTGTGTGTGTGTGTGTGTGTGTGTGTGTGGAAGGGAGAGAGGGGGGAACATTACCGAACAGTCAAACAAAAATAATGAAACCGAAGGAAAGAGCCAAGAGCTCCAACTAAGGTTTATTAATTCCCAGCACAGACAATGCAATGGAAGCTGCACAGACTCATTCATAACAGTTCTCTCTCTGTGACTGTGACACAGATCACAGTGCTGGCCTGTGCTGTGTGGAACTTACCCAGGTATACCAGCATGGCCTCCATGGAGAAGTGCTTCTTAACCACCAGGTAGCTGTCCGTACCCAGCGAGTGAAGAATAGGCAGCACTTTTTCCTGGTAGTGCAGCGGACGTTCTGAGGTCAAATACAACCACACCGTTAGCAGAGCATATCTGTACCCCTGCCTTTATTCCATTAGAGAACTATTCCATGCTGCCTTTAATCAACGGCAGCTTCACTTGCTTCCATTTTCCTTTGGCCTGATATACCTGTTTCTTCCTTCTCGTTCACCTCAAAGCAGCACCAGTAGTCCTTGTCACGCAGGGAAATTTTCCGACGGTCCAGGATCTCGAAGGTGAGCTCGGCCGCAGTCATGGTGGCGGGGATCTGAGGGCAGGGAAAGAAGACGGTGGTCAGACTAAAAGCACTGCAGTCAGAGAAACTCACCGTGTCTGAGTCACCTAACATGACACCAGAAATTTTCAGCAATTTTTTATTCTCAAAGGGTCTAGATAAAAGCAAATAAACAGATGACTCTATAAATCAAGCTCATTTTAAGCACTTATTCATACTCTAGGCGTGCTTTCTGGGTATTTCCCTAGTACCATGAGCACAAGGGTTTCAATTTGTAAGGGTTACAACCCTTATTTGTTAGGCAAGTCAATTTTCAAGTAAATTCCAGCCATGAACCTGAGTGTTTGCAAGGAGCTACTACACTGTTGCATTGTAATGAACAATTCATGAATAAAAGATCATTGGGAGAGTACTTGCTTCACACAGGGAATCACAAGTTTGAGAGAGGATGTCTCACAGCAACTCAAGAATTTTATTACTGGAAAAAAATGTTATTATTAAAGGTGTAAGTAGAAGTGAGAGGAGAAAGGTCAGCGGTGAAATGAAACCGACCTTCACATGCTGCTCAGCAGTTTCCTTCTTCTCCTCTAGGTAAACAGTACAGATGAAGTCCCCTGAGCCAGTGGACTGGGGATGATACGACCATGTTAGCTTATCTAGCTGAACAACATCCTCCACACGCAAGGGCTTAAAGGACGCCACTCCAAATTAACTTCACAGTAATAATTGCATAACATGAAACTGATGTGATCTGACAAAAGAAAAGGGAAGCCACATCGATGGGGAAGTTGTCAGAACAAGAGAAAAAAAAAAAAAAAACGTGTCAACAAATACGAAACAGAGGTCGACAAGCCTCTGTTCCACTCACACTGCCTTTCACACTCACCGGGACCTTGGCGTTCAAGTTCTCCCGAACCTTAATGATGACTGTGATCTCATCGAGCTGTTTTTTCAGCTGCTGCTCATTCACCTGCCGGGACCACAAGGACATGGTTGTCTGATATGCATACACCAATACCACCAACAAACTACAGGGGGCGCCGGCACCTCTTCCAAAACAGAGCAATAGGTAGTGAGTTTGGCCAACTCACTTTCAGTCAGAAACTTGCCATTCTTCTCAAACTGCTTTTCAATGCCAGCAGTGTCCGTATTTTAGAAAATAACTATCTGTAGCAAGCCAGAAATCTAGCAGTGGTCGGCAAGTGTGGTTACTGTTCGTAGCTATGGCAGCAATCGGGTGAATAGTCTGAGGGCGTTCACTTCACAGATCCTCTCCCAGTGCAACAACAGTAGCTGAGAGCATGTGTAGCACTTGCTGAATAACAGTAGTATCTTGAGGTTTCCCAAGTGACTTAGCAATTAGCTTGCTAACTGCAGGAAAGTCAGGCTTTTATTGCATGTGCACTTCTTCTTCTAAGAATTCATGTCCATCTGTTTTATATGAGACTGTTAATCATGCAGGTGTTCAGCCAATGAGGCTTGTGGTTTCTATAAACCCCCTTGTTTCAACTAAGCTTGTGCTGAATGAAACCCTACACCCACGGTGCCTGTGAGTATCTAGTATCTTTCAATGAAGAAGCATGGTTAAGTATAGACTGCAATATCTCTCATTTCATCAGGAACTAAACTGGCCTAAATTTCCAAAGTTATCGAAGATATGTGACATGTAATATAAATCTAAGGTAAAATAAGAAACCACAGCTGCTTGCATCTTTGCACTGAAGGCTTGACTGAATCAAAAAGAGGGCAACAAGATGGCACCTGTTGTCCCACTGGCCAAACTCTATCCACAGCTCTGTCCCAAAACACTGCTGTATCCCACACCATTTCTTGCCTTTCACCCCCACCTCTGAATGCCAAACGTGGAATCTGTGCACAGTATAGTACACCATGGACTTTTTATGGATGCGCTTTTTACATTTGACACATGAAAACACTATCAGAACCACAATCATATATTGCAGTGTTTTGTCCATCGGTGACGCCATTAGTTTGGGAAGACTCACATTAAAGATCGCCACGTAGTGTTCGATTAGCTCCTCAATGACTCGGCCAGCGTTGTAGTCCTTGCCGTCCGTTTGAAAGAGGGTAGGGCCGAACACGATTGCCAGGTTGTGAAGGTTCATCTGGTTCATGTCCGCAAATCGCTGGACGCTGCCCGAAGCCAAACAGAAACAAACACAGATTTTAGGTGCTATGAACAAAGAGGAGTTTTGCCAAAGGGCTCACAACCCCTGGAGATCACAGAGCGCCGTGAGCAGGCTTCACCGCTCATGATCTCCTTCATCTCCCCAGCAGAGGGCTAAAACCGGCCTGAACTGATTCATTCAACAAGTGACTGCTCCAATCAGACAGAGCTCACTTGGAACTGGAACCAGATGCATTCCGGCTGGGCGACATCCAAAATGTGAATTTACTGTATCTCCTTCCGAACCAGATGGTGCCCCTCACAGGTCTGCTGCCATAAATGACTCAAACCTGACACGCACATGACCGAAGCAGACCTTGTTGTTGCGTGTTCTGATAGGAACAGAGAGTGTGCGGTCGCCTGCCGACCTGGACAGCGTATATTGATGTGTGTACACAGCTGGGCCTCATATAGCCTGCCGAAAGCTGGATCATCTGCCTCAGGCTACCTGGAATTTACCCTGCACTGTCACTCCATTGTTCCAGGAATGAGTTTCCACTGTGTGTGTGTGGAGTGAAACAGAGGTCAGTCCGGTCTCTACACACGAGGAGGGAGGGAGACGAGAGGAAAATATGACACGGAAGAACTGGGTGTACAACAGGGAATGACAGCTGCCCTAAAACAGCAAAACAGTGGGACAGAGAGCAGCATTAAGTGAGGGCAATACTGGGAAAGAGAGCAGTACTGAAAGAAAAAGCAGTACTACGAAAGACCAGTATTGAGAGGACAGTATTGCAAGACAGAGGGTAGTACTGGGAGACAGAAAGGTACTGGAAGAGTGTAGCAGTGGGAAAGAGAACAGTACTGGGAGAGGGCAGTATGGGAAAGAGAGAGGTTACTACTTGGAGAGAGACAGCAGTACTGGCAGTGGGAGGAGAGGAGATGACAAGGAGAGACAAAAAGAAGAGGGGTAAAATAGTGAGTGTCAGGTGCAGGGACAAGGAGGAAAGAAACAGGACTGAAGGAAATCTCACCAGTAGAGGTGATTGACGAGGGCTCGCAGAGTGGCCTTGTTGACTCTGGGCAGACTGTTGAAAAGGCACTGGTACTGGGCTATTTTTTTGCCCTCGTCCCCAATAGCTGCGGAGAATGAAAGCAGGAGAGTTATTCACCCGTTACCCCTCCTTGGGAAAGCAAGGATGTGGGAGGGGCAGCTGGTGACCTATTCAACCCATTCTTACATGTTGTGCTGAGCCACAGGGGCGTGGCCTCGCAGGTGAAGATTCCTTCCTCCACATCTCTGAAAAACCTCTTCAGCACATTTGACACGTCATCCACCTGGTGCTCCCCTTCCTTCAGCCTCACGCTGCGTGCGTCTCGCCGAAATGTTTCCAGCAGGGCGGCGATCTTGGAGTTCACACCACTCTTCCGGTAGATCCCCTCAGACGTCAGGCCTGAAGTGCATGCCCAACACACGTGCACACTCAGGAAAGAGAAAATGCCTGTGTTCCTGTGTGTTTACGCTATCATTCCCAACCAGTGATGATTATCAGGTACACTTCATGTGACTGGCTAATGCTTGCATTCAGACTAGATCAGCAGTGGAATATATGAGGGTCCAAGCAGATCAATCCATTTTCCATTTTATTTCACCATATGACCTCTAGATTGCTATAGTCACCAATACAGCTAACCAGAGCCAAAGGAAATGTATACAAGTTCCTGTACAGTATCACATCTAGACAAAAAAGTGTTTCAGCGGCAGTTCCCCTCAGATGTTTTTAATTCCTATATAGTTATTTTTATATATAGTTTCAGACTATCTGTAGTTCCTGTTTTATTTCCTACAGAGGATCAGTTAAAAGCAAAATCGCATTTTCTGGAAAAACAGTTGCTAATCCCTGTAGACTATCAGTCCCTGATAAAAACAAAACAAAACAAACTTATTACTTCCAACAGAGTATCAGTGTCCATTCTTTTCTCTTGCTGACCTATTTGCAAAGTGCAACTGTACCAGCAGGAGCACATGATGCTCCAAGGGAACAGAGCTGGCCTGTTACGGGAAAATTGTTTCATTAGACGCTGGATGCCAAGACATTTTGGAAGTCTTTCACCAGACGCTATTTCAGGTCATTCCCCCAATCACATGAGTCAAGTTTGGTTCCGCACGGAAGAGAACAAATACGGCATGATCGAATTTTCATTTTCAGCGTCTCTCCCTCAAACCCGATTAGCCATGAAATATTCCTAATTGGCAGCTGTGATGCATGTCAGTCATCCACTGCAACAAAAGCATGAGGCGCAATGTAAGGACCTATTTTGAGCGATCACGCCATAACCCCACACGTCAACCGCTACGATCTTATTAAAGAAACGGATGACATAGCTTTCACACATGACGCGTGCCAAGTATCAGCTGTGGATTTAACAGCTGTGTCATTCTCTGCTGTGCATTCGGGCTGTGCGGTGCCGTGGGCAGCTCCTTACCGCACTGCGTGATGTAGTCGATGCAGCGGTCCACTATGACGGGGATGTCCGCCTCCGTCAGCTGCTGCTGGCACAGGGTGTCGCCCGAGCTCCCGGCCGCCCGCTGGATGGCGGCTGACCAGCCCAGGAAGTCCAGCTTCCGCTCACCCTCGATGTACAAGGTCCTGCCAGGAGCAGCAGTAATACCTTACAGCTTGGCACACATCCCAACATCACATTCCTTCGATGTCTACATCGTAGCTGCCCTTTCAGTCCCTCATCATCCATCCCCATCCCAAATCACCAAACAATTCCCTCTACCCAAATCCTGAATAAGCAATCAGTTACCCTCAACACCATTGTAAATCACACAAAAATTCCATTTACCTCGTCCCTCATCACCCTCGCCAACAATTATTCCTACCTGTGAGACTCCTCACACTAACTTCTCAACACTAAACCACAACCTAGCTCTGTTATCATGCTACATTACCCATTTACCCATTTATTTCAATACCTCCTTTTCAAGCAAATACCCCAAACTGCCCATCCCTTCTCCCTTTGCATTTCACTCGCCCTCAGTGGTCGCTAAAAGGCCTGCTTGGTGGCCCATTCAGGGTTCTGTACCCCCAGACTGCACCCTGTCTCAAGACTAAACATCCGTCCAGCTCATGGGAATATGCCCCAGAAAATATCATCTCCTCACTGGCATGTTCATCATGAACACAGCTCAAGATCAGCCATGTTACTGCAGAAGAAAAGTCATGGTAGAAACTCACCTCCCTCTCTCCACCAAAACAAGTACTTCATTCTCCTGTTGGATTGCTGCGAAAAGAACAAATTAGCTCTTATCACGTTTACATTAATTAATTCACATAAGCTAAACACTTATTTAATATATCCTGCGAGCACAATTATCTACTCCACAGCAGTGCCAGATGGATCATAAATTAATTCGTCTGCATTCTGGCATAACTCCACTGACTCTCTCACACATTTGGATTACTTTAACTGAACTATCTTGTTATACACTGATGTTGATTTTTCTTTACCAGGGGTAATATTTCCTTATCTAACATTCTGGCAGTAAAAAATATGTTTAAGGCCAGGAACAAAACATATCAGTCTCAATACAGCATGACAGCCGTGACTTAGCAGTGGCCCCCAAACTTCTCCACCCCAATTCACCCTGACATCCTCCACTCCTATGCTCCTTCTGACAACCCACAACCCCCCACCCCAATGCCCTGCATATATCACCATCCTGCAATCCCTCACCTCCGTCCACCTTGGTACTCCTGTCTCACCTCCACAACACCACCCTGATACTCCTGTTCCCCCTCTACGCTGACACCGCATCTCCCCTTTAACCTGATACCCCTGTCATCCATCTACTGTCATGCCCCCCACCCCCCCACCCCCACCCTGGCACCCCTGTCCCCCAATAATGCTCATATCCCTCTGCCCCCTCTACGCTGACACTCCCGTCGCCCCTCTAACCTGATGCCCTTCCCACCCACCCTGACACCCCTGTCCCCCATCCACCCCCATACCTTTCCACCCCCTCTACCCTGAAACCCCCGCACTCACAGAGCTCCTGCAGCTTGCGCAGGTGAATGGCCTCCTCGCCCTCGCCATCCTCGAAGAAGGCGCACAGCGTGGAGCCCACCAGGGCGAACCAGCCCACCCGGGAGCTCTGCAGGTTCAGCCCATCCTTGTAGCGCAGTCTGCCGATCCGCTCAAAGTCCCGATTCAGCAGGTCCTCCGCGCTGGACGGGATGAAGGACTGTGGAGAGGAGGGGAGAGGGCTCAGTAATAATGCTTTTTCATGTCAGTAATTACTATTCAGCCTTAGTTCTACTGACTACAGTGAGGTAATTAGCATCATAACTGCCCGACAAGGCACAGAGGACCCTTAATGTAGTGAATTAGTAGTGAATTATGTAGTATGACTCATTTAAGCTAAAGGCTGCAAGAAAAGGACAAAAAACATAAATCAAAAAATCAGCTGCTTGATGAATATACTTTAATACAGAGAGGTATTCAGAGGCCCATAATAATTCAGGGAACATTGTCTGATTGAATACTCTTTCAACAGGAGCATCAACAGGAAGCACTCTGTTCAGATCTCACCATGATGACTAATGACTAGTTACAATTATCCACAAGAGCAGTAGTGACCACGAACATCCTTCTGATTACACCGGAACAAGGTGCACTCTGCCAAGGTTGTTACCTTGGCAATGGATTTCACCCACTCCCTCATGGTGTCTGGATTGTCTGTTCCAAACAGGTAGAGTCGCTCAGAGTCTGAGTAGATCTCAAATGTGTGGTCATATCTAAATTGGGAACACAAAGAACATCAGGCTTCAGAACAGGACAAGGGCCAACCACAAATGTGCGTCTTTTTTCGAAATGTATTTTTTTTTCCTCCAGCAATTGTGCCTGACTTGTAGGAGGAGGGGAGAGAGAGAAGGCCTACCCGTGTTTTTCGGGAGGATTGACCACGAGACAGACAATTTCCTTCATCTTCAGCCCTCCATTGGGGGTGGAATTCTTGTCGCTCTCATAGTAGTTAAAGTTCCCATCGTTCAAAGTGCACCAACGCCGACTAAACTCTGTAACAGCATGAAAAATCGCAGACTCAGTTTTGGGAATGAAAGGTGTACACTGTCGCACGCAGATCAAATCCGGACAGTTCAATGATTATCCCACCTTCTTTGGCTTTCCGCTCCGTGATTGGCCGTCCCATGGAAGCGGTTTTGAAGAGAAACCCATTGTGTGTGATGGAGGGAGGGGCCATGTAGTGCACTGTGTCCATGTGACCTCCAACTTCTGACCTTGGAATCTCTATAAGAAAAACAAGGAGATTAATTATAGCATCCGCCTTATTATCCCTGAGACACACACCCATACTTAACCTGAATAGTAACTATTTCCACAGATATTGTCCTACATGAATTTAAAGAAATTAGCTAAGTAATACAGTTTGTCCTGACATGATGAGCTGCTAGGACAAGCAGCAGTCTGTGGGTATAGCAGTAAGCAGCAGGGCTTGTTAGCCAAACATTACCAGCTCAATTCCCATTCGCAGTTGGGCCACTTCTGTTGTACCCTAAGGGAAGGTACTTCACCTGATATGCCTTAGCAAATATGCAGCTGTGGATGTAAAATTGTAAGGTATACAAGTTGCTCTGGAAAAGAGCATCTAGTAAGAAAATGCAACGTAACGTAATTAAAGTAAAGGTTGGAATACTGTAGTGCTGGAATGAAGTAATAACAGAATGGAGGGACTATGTAATGTAATGGTAAACGGATGTAATGCAGTGATGTACTCACCAGTGTTGCGGTTCTGGCTGAGAAACTCCACCTGCAGTTTCTGGTTGTAGCTCTGGGCCAGGAGAATGGGAGAGGGGAATTCTGGGTTTCCCGTGTCACAGTTCACATTGGCCCCGCAGAACACGAGGGATAGCGTCTCCAGCACATCATTGGACTGGATGTTAATGCACAGGGCCTGGGGGAGAAGACCAGACCAGCTCCATTAGACATCACATTGCTGATTCTGACTGTGGCTAGAGCAGCAGAACTCCATTCTGCTCAGGATTGCAGGAAGACCGGGGTGGCAGTGTAGCGTAGAGGTAAGGAGCAAGGCTTGTAACCGAAAGGTTGCCGGTTTGATTCCCCACAGGAGCACTGCTGCTGTACCCTTGGGCAAAGTACTTTACCCAGAATTGCCTCAGTAAACATCCTGTTGTGTAAATGGATGACATGTAAAAACTGTAATCTAAATCGCTTTGAATAAAAGTTTTTCCTAAATAACATAATGTAATGAAGAACTGGATTATACAGATGGCATCACCAAGTCTACATTTGGAGATTTCCAATTCCATGAATGTAGTTTTTAGTTTTAAGGTTTTCACTTTCAATAAACTTCTTTATATGACTGCTTTCCCACGAGGCATACTTTTTGCCTTGAAAGGTGCTCAATAAATGACAAAAAGCAACCAAATTTCTCCCTGTGACTTTCTCTGCACTGAATGGCAATGTGTGGTGAACACAAAAATAATTTTGATCTATTCCTTTAAACCAGCAATACAAGTATACAATGTCAAATGGCCTGCTTTTGTGCATTGTACACTGCATCACAGAAATATGTGCTGTTCAGTTTGCAGGCACAATGGTTTAGAATATACAGACAGTAAGTGAAGATGGGTTCATGATAGCTGGGAACAGAAGATAAAACAAGCCAGGATGAGTGATTCATGTCCAAAGGAGATCTTTGCCGCTCAGAAATTCACTATTCACCATTTCACAGACTGCCAAGCCATCATCCCCTGTGATGCTCCAAGCCTAAATGAGTTTCATTGAGTAATGCAGTCAATACAGATACAGCGCGCGTGTGTGTGTGTGCACGTGTGTGTTTGTGTGGGGGGGGGGGGGGAGTGGGGTTGGGGGTGCGCATCAGTGTGGCCTAAAATGAAAACTTAGACGCTTACTTGCAACTGCTTGTGAGCTAGTCACAGTCGCTTGATTTTTCAGATTGATTTGTTCTGCTTCATTCCCTTTTGAAATTCTCAAGCGTCTGCACATACCGAAGAGTCAACGGTTCCGGCCTAGCTGAGACTGAGCCAACACCTGCACAGCGGCTCAACTCTGTCAGACTCACAGACTTACTTTCTGTTTTTTTTTTCCTATTTTAATTTGAACTTCTTTAATGCTATGCTGGAGGAATACCACTTATAATACTAATAATACTAAAACTAATAATACTCTATATAACCTTGTGTCTGTTATTACATACACTACCATATAAAAGTTTGGGGTCACTTAGAAATTTCCTTGTTTTCCATGAAAACATACATGAAATGAGTTTGAATGGGAAATATAGCAAAATGAATAGGAAATATAGTCATTGACAAGGTTAAAAATAGTTATTTTTAATTGAAATAATAATTGTGTCCTTCAAACTTTGCTTTCGTCAAAGAATCCTCCATTTGCAGCAATTACAGCCTTGCAGACCTTTGGCATTCTAGTTGTCAATTTGTTGAAGTAATCTGAAGAGATTTCACCCCATGTAAATTTCACCCCATGCTTCCTGAAGCACCTTCCACAAGTTGGATAGGCTTGATGGACACTTCTTACGTACCATACGGTCAAGCTGCTCCCACAACAGCTCAATAGGGTTGAGATCTGGTGACTGTGCTGGCCACTCCATTATAGACAGAATACTAGCTGACTGCTTCTTCCCTAAATAGTTCTTGCATAATTTGGAGCTGTGCTTTGGGTCATCGTCCTGTTGTAGGAGGAAACTGGTTCCAACCAAACGCTGTCCACAGGGTATGGCATGCCATTGCAAAATGGAGTGATAGCCTTCCTTCCTCAAGATCCCTTTTACTATGTACAAATCTCCCACTTCACCACCACCAAAGCAGCCCCCAGACCATCACATTGCCTCCACCATGCTTAACAGATGGCGTCAAGCACTCCTCCAGCATCTTTTCATTTGGTCTGCGTCTCACAAATGTTTTTCGTGATCCGAACACCACAAACTTAGATTCGCTTGTCCATAACACTTTTTTCCAATCTTCCTCTGTCCAGTGTCTGTGTTCTTTTGCCCACCTTAATCTTTTCTTTTTATTGGCCAGTCAGATACAGCTTTTTCTTTGCAATTCTGCCTAGAAGGCCAGCACTCTTCACTGTTGACGTTGAGAATGGTGTTTTGCGGGCACTATTTAATGAAGCTGCCAGTTGAGGACCTGTGAGGTGTCTGTTTCTCAAACTAGACACTCTAATGTATTTGTCCTCCTGCTCAGTTGTACACCAGGGCCTCCCACTCCTCTTTCTATTCTGGTTAGAGCCAGTTTGCGCTGCCCTGTGAAGGGAGTAGTACACAGCGTTGTACGAGATCTTCAGTTTCTTGGCAATTTCTCGCATTGAATACCCTTCATTTCTCAGAACAAGAATATACTGACGAGTTTCAGAAGAAAGTTCTTTGTCTCTGGCCATTTTGAGCCTGTAATCGAACCCACAATTGCTGATGCTCCAGATACTCAACTAGTATAAAGAAGGCCAGTTTTATTGCTTGTTTAATTAGCACAACAGTTTTCAGCTGTGCTAACATAATTGCAAAGGGGTTTTCTAATGATCAATTAGCCTTTCAAAATGATAAACTTGCATTAGCAAACACAACGTGCTGTTGGAACACAGGACTAATGGTTGCTGATAATGGGCCTCTGTACGCCTGTGTAGATATTCCATTAAAAACCAGCTGTTTTCAGCTACGAGAGTAATTTACATTAACAATGTCTACACTGTATTTCTGATCAATTTGATATTATTTTAATGGACAAAAATTTTGCTTTTCTTTCAAAAACAAGGAAATTTCTAAGTGACCCCAAGCTTTTGAACGGTAGTGTATATGAAATTCATATATGAATCTGACGTTTAGAGCACTATTACATTATATTTTATAGTCAATCTGTTTTTATGCTAGGAACAAATTGCCCTCTGTGCACAGGTTTATTACTGGTGCAGTGCAATATTCCCAGATTACACTACTCACAAGCATCTCTAGAAAAAGTCCCCCCACAAATGGCAACTGTTACCTGTATGTGTCCACAGGTGTACACGCATGTGCTAGTATACATGTTCATATCTATGTAATTAAGTAAAGATATATTTATATTTTAGGCGTACGCACAGTATACATTGGAGGTTGCTTACTGCACCCAGCATAGCAGTCACAACTTCCAAGTGTCACTGTCAAATACAGCAAAATGTTTTCAAAATTATATGTAAATCTTTTGTACCCAATTCCTTTCTATCCTGAGCTGCCAAATCCTTTTATTTTATTAGCCATTTTCAGGTTCTCTCAGCGAGCTCACCACATTCCCAGCACCCCCCAGTCTAACATTTTAAGTACTTTACTTCACAGGACTGAAAATAGCATTATCAGTCAGCATCAATCCAATTTGTAATAGATGTTTTCTTTCCCTTCACATTCACTTCAGGGAACAGACAACAGGCTCCTGCAGGTAGGTTTGCTACCCATGGTGTACCTGTTTGTATTATGTGAAGTGTAACATCACCAATGTAACTAGTGTGGTCTGAGTAGGAATTGAATCAGTGACCTTCACAACTAGGGGACAGGGCAAAGCACTAGGCTACCGCTGCGAAGACGTGAGTCAAGTCAAACACAATAGCTATTTCAAGTAGATATCAAAAGCACATTTAACCGCATATCAACTGCAGAGCAGATGCTTATCTTTATTAACAGCAGCAAATGTACTCATATCAGAAACAAAGGCAAACACAATGAGGGAGGAATAAAACAGTGTAATACACATCAAAGCAGTCAAACTCCATTTTTAATACAGAGTAGGACTTATCTGATAGTCATACTTAGACAATGCCAACAGTGGCATTTGTAAAATACGAACAGCAATATGACCGAAATCTTTCAAAGATACAGAAACAGTACTCTCGGTTATTCAACCCCTGCAGCCAAATACAGCATCCTATTGGTCCACAGAGACTAAGCCCGGCTTTTACTTATTTTATACTAATATCTGACTCAAACCTAGTGATTATATCATGAAGTTTTCTTTTTTATATAACTTTTGCATGAGAAGAACTAACTGAGCATTAAAATGACAATTAACATTAGTACATTAATAAAATGACCATATTTACAACAAGGACTTTTTGTTATTGTTCACCAGTGGAGACATCAGTTGGAGCAAAGTAAACTGCAATACGGTTGTTGTGAAACTTGTCATCATTGAGTAACTACCAACACTGCAATAGGAGGCCCAGACTTGACTCTAGGGCTTAATGCAGTGCTTCAGAAACAGTCTCCAAACCACAGCTGTAAGCATTTCATGCACCTGAGCTAAATTATGCATTTTGACTGGTCCATTTAACCCTGAGGAGGAGGAAAAAGCTGCAACTTTTGTATCATTTGGACACCCATATGGCATTAGGCAGAAACACAGTAATCCTTACACCAGTTTAACGCCTTTTGGCAGAAATGGTCACAGCCCTCATCTCTGTGGCAACAGCACTGTTACTGTAACACTCCATTTGTATGGTGACTCTGTTCCCTATTTAGACATGTCCATGTCTAATTAGAGGTCATTAAACCTACACAAGAGCCTTTACATCTGTTAAAGCGCACGCCAGGTAATAACTTACCACAGGGCAAGGCCCCTCAAACATTAATCACAGTATAATAGCTGCCATATAACTTTATAGACTTTATCTCCAAAGCAATTAAGCTACAACCATAAAAAAAATGAATCAAATTGCACCCACACGGACCTAAAAATTTGCAGCTGAAACAGCCCTAAGCTGAAACAGTCCAGCCTCGTCTGCTAAGACCCCACCCCAAGCAGCTACTATCTCCCTTTCTGATAAAAATGATTCCTTAGAACTGCTGAACAGACTAGATTCTCAAATTATCTGCTCCATCAACAGAGTAAACTGAACTAATGCAATGAGCGCTGAGTGGAGACCTACCAGCTGGTGTGTGTGTATGTGAATGTGCGTGAGTGTGGGACTGTGACTGTGTGTGCGTATGTGTATGTATGAGTGTGAGTTAGCGTGTGAATTAGTGCAAGTGTGTGTGTCTCTCACACTTCCACCCAGGTGTCTCTGAGCTCCCAGGGCATGCTGTCTGCGCAGCGCCATGGAAACCTGCCCTCAGAGCCCAGGCGTTAGCCTGCGCTAATCCCCGGAGTCTCCCCCGTGGGCGCACCTCCTCGGCCCGCAAGCGGCACACCCCATCATGACGGATGACTCCATCGCCCGGCGGGCTCTGCGGCCGCCCTCGGGGAGGAACAAGCGAGAGCAGACAGGGGCCAACCTGGCAGAGCAGCCAGACAGACAGAGGCCCTCTCTCGAGAGGCGCAGACGGGACATTTGTGTAGGGGGTGGGGGCTGGGGGAAGAAAAAAAAAAAAAAAAAAACAGGGGCAAGACCAATCGCTGTAGCAGATGATCGCATGCCGTTCATTCCCACTGCCCCCACAGAGCCTCCCTGCGGACAGCTATAAATCACGCACGAGCCGTGGGTAATGGACCCGAGATGATTCAGCCCTGGCAAAGCCTATCATTAAACAAAAGGTCAGGGTCCCCCCCCCCATTAGTTATCATTTGACTCACAGTCAGCTGATTCAATACAAACAGAGCTCCAGAAGGACAGACAAAGGAAGCAATTAACTGCTGTGATCAGACTCCCGACCAGATCAGCGCCTTTATTAAATATGAAACCTCACTTCCAGCAGCACCCACCTCTTGTCAGACCCCCCCCTCCATTCCAAGCAACCACAACCTTGCTTGCTTTTGAAGACCAGTAATGTCTGAATGAATTAAATACTCAAACAAGGACCCAAACACAGGTAGCAGGTAAAACCTGAGCACATGGCACAACACTGAGAGAAGTGGCCATGTTCAATCACATGACCGGGAGATCAGACATGTACACAACCCCTACTGTCCCACCCACGTCCAAAGGGAGCTCCAGCTTTCCTCTGTGGAAAGTGTAAAAGCGTGAAGAGCAAATCCATTGCGTTCAGCCGTGACAGACAGCCGTTCAGATGCAGGACTGCAGAGCGATGCCCCAACTGCAGCGTGTCTGAACACTCTGCTTGTGTATAGCAGGGAAGCTGGCAGAGAGTCCAATCAGAAAAAACGAGATCAAGTTTGTTACAGACAGGAAGACCATGTCTATGGACTAAGTATTTCAAGATCCCTCCTCTCAGACGAGAAATCCCTGTTCACAACATCTGCTGCCGATATGATGACTAACACTAAAATAATACGGCACACATTGGGAGGCAGCCTGAACTCTTGCACAATATCTCCGGAGCAGTGCTTTTCCAGAGCCAAATCCACCTCTTACTAAGGGTGTGCCCCTAAAAAAAAATCCAGACATTTTTAAACAGCTTGCGAGATGAAAGGGCCCACATCACGCATTGCGATTTTTCATAATTACGGCACTTGGAGCTGATTTCACCGAGACCCAGACCCCGGGGAGGGCCAGTCCTCATTTTCACATGGAGATTAGAGCGTCTGTAACGCCACCGTCTGTAACACATTCCCTAGGTTAGCTCACGCCATTAGAATGCGCAGCGTCGATTCGCAGGAGAGACAGGTGGCCTGCCGAAAACGTGAGCGGATGGATCTCGGATATTTCCGACTGAGAGGCTGGCACCACCTCAGGGCAACACAGGGAGGCCTATTCCACTATTCCCAGCTGCGTCTCAGTGGGTTTACTGTACAGAGGCGGGAAACTTGTCACTTTCAGCCAGAAAAGGAGAAAAGAAGAGGATAGAGCTAACGTCGTAGCCCTGCCAAGAAGCAGTCAGACCAAAGACAATACCGCAGTATTTATTCACAGACAATGTCAGATTCTCTTTAGTAGATTACTCCTACCCCCACTACGGATAGAATGAGTGACATCAATTCAAACAGGCAAAAACAGTGCACTCTCCCTTTCCAGAAAAAAGAAAAACTCAAATAAACCATTTCCAAACATGCCCTCGTTCGCAAACAAACTCATAAACTGCTTTACTGCCAGCCATGCCCAAAACATATCAATTATCTTACATGCCAAACATCAATGGAAAACTGCAGAAAGCGACTTGGACAGAATGTTTTCCCGTTCCAAACTCAAGCTGTGTACTTGGAGTCTTGTAAAAACACATACGCAAGGAAAATCACTCTTAAGTTTCTGGCAAGGTAAAATGTAAATCAATAAATAAATACCCTACAGTCTCTGGCAAACAGATTATTTTTTTGATGTGACCCATTGTGAATAGGCACTCAGCCACTATGCAAAAGCCTAACGACAATTACAGAAATGTGCAAAAAGGTCCTTGAAATTCTACATTTTGAGAAAAGTTACTTTTCTGTGGGGAAAATGGGGGCTATCACAAACAAGGCAGTCCATTGAAAAGGTGACACTCTAGCCTTGTCTAAACAAAGGATGCTTCGAGCTGGTCAGACGTACACCCATTCACCCACAATGCGTTTCTGAGATACTGTACACAGATGGGCGTGTGACCCGACTACCTCCTGGACCAGCCCCAAAACTAGCCCAGCGCCACGCACACACTTGTCCTCAAAATCAACTGTGCAAGAGCTGTGACTGCAGACGACGAGAGAGACATTTACAGGGCAGTCAGCAATCCGGGCGCCCTGCGAGTCACTCCAAGCTCCCTCTAGCACACACACAAACTCACACATATATACAAAACACATACAAACACATACACACACACACACACACACACACACACACACACACTCCGCTCCTCAAAACCACTCACCCATGAGGAGTGTCTGCAGGACAGTGAAGTGTTCCTCGGACACAGAGAGAGGACCCGGGCACACCGGGAGGACCATGCACGCCCCAGTACAGTCCCAGGCACGGAGCAGAGAGAGACACGGCGGCAGCCCTGAAACCCTCAGCCAGAGAATGAGAGGCTTTTTTCCAGCCCCACTTGGCCAAACCCAAACAATGGGGTGGGGGCAGGGGAGGGAGGCTCAGAGGCACATTCCTGCAGAGGGCTGGTGATGTCACAGAGAGAGGGGGCGGAGCCCTCCGTAGTTGGATAAACAAACCAGCGTGCGATCAGGTCGGGAGTGTGAAGCTCCCCGCCAGGGTGTCACATTTCTGCCTCCCCGAGGCCTGGCCGTGCGGGAAAGCACTTCCCAGCGCTGCTGAAAGGCAAGCCCTTCCTGGTGACTGGGGAGAGAGATCTCCAAGGAGCAGGCAGGACTGGTGCAGTGATTCGGAAGGGAGGGGGGGCGGGAGGGTGGCGATGGAGAGAGAGTGGGGGAGTGGGGGGCCTTAGCCGGAGAACAAAGGCTGCATTTAGTCCACGACAAGCGGATGATGTATCCTCTGGACTGCTTTTTTTATTTAAAGTAGCAGTTCACTGTTTCAATCTGTATGCTGCCTTTTTTTTTTTGTTTTGTTTTTTCAAACTTCCGTCTTGCACGCATTTTCCATACATTCCACTGCCTGTACTCTGGCCTTCAAGTCGAGGCACATTCCATGCAGTGGCTTTCTGATCACGAGGAGCACTTCGTTTGAAATGGAATCATTTGGATAGAGCAGATCTATGTCTTCAAAATGGATAAAAATTGGGACTTTTCACTAAAAATAAATGAAGTTATAAAAAAGTATAGGTTAAAAAAAAAAAAAAACACAGCACCCAAAAGGTCTACTGAAAGAGACTGCTTCAATGAATGACTCCATTGATTTCCCTGGTGTTTTGGCTGGGGAGCAGTCCGAGTGCCCCAGTTATGATGAACAGATCGCAGTAAATTTTGTTTTTATTAGCTGAGCCTCTCTGCAGGTGGCCTTTGACTCTCAGAGGCCTGCTTAATGCCAGCTCGCACCCAGATCTCTGCAATGTATTTGCACACAAGAAGATCACTTGATCATGAAATGCACAATCAGAAAAAAAAAACACAAAAAAGTGCCACATTAAGAGCAGCTTTCCAACACTCCAGCACATATTAGCAAAGACCGACCATGGAAATTCTTGTGAACTGGCTCACCCTTCACACAGCTACCTATTGCTTTGCCAACTGACCAGTCCCCACTTGTCACCACCATCAGCGCTACCTTCAAAGTGCCTGTTGTCACGAAACCTGCCACGGTGTGGAGTAAGGATTAGAGCACCGAGTCTGTCAACAGAGGGTTATGGGGTGAGATCCAGGTGGGCCATAGGCCTGTAGCCACTATGAGGAGGGAACATCGGTTCCTGCACTGACCTCACAGAGGCTCACCCATATGAATGCTAGTCATACCGGACAAGCAAGCAAACAGCCAAGAGACCAAGTGAAACGAGATGCCATTCCTGGAAACAATGCAGCACACACATTTAGACACAGTTACCTCTGTGTGCTTCTCACACTGCTCTAGCACTGGCAGAAACTGGGTTAGGGGGTAATAAGTCCTGGATCTGGCCCAGCTCTCAGGTCTCCAGCACTGAGCCATTCACCACTGTTCACTGTTTGTCCACAAAACCACAAAGCTGGACCAGGAAACACTTTACTTCATGGTTTCTGCACTCACTGGGACAAAGGCTGTCGCTCTTACAAGCAAAGGAGGAAGTTGCCATCATCTGTGCTGCCTCTATGTGGAAAAACAAACCCCGACCACTAGCTTGATAGCACCAGCTCAGATTTTCCCCTCTTCCCGTCATTGTGTCCGTGTGCTGCATGGGAGGGGAAGAGGCGGAGCAGCGCAGACGCTAGTCGGAAGCGCCTTCATGGTTCAGGGGTTCCTTTACCAGCCACGCCACCACACAAACCGCTAACCTGGTGACCTCAAAGTCATGCACGGTGAGAGGAAGTGCAGCAGACTCAGTAGGCAAAGTCCCAGAAAGAGCAAAGAGAGACAGAGAGAGAGAGAAGAAAGCATGCAGACAGGAGGAAAGAGAGAGCGCCTCATGTAGGAAGAAGAAAGAGATACAAAGAAAGGGAGAGATAAAGAAAGGTAGACACAGAAACAGTGAAAGTCAGCCCCTCCCCCTTCGCTCACCAGCAAAGACAATTCAGTGTTATGGGTCCCCCCCCCACAGGAAACAAGTTTACTCATCCAGATCACATGTCTGTGTCACATGTTCAGGCTAAACTGAAAGAGAAAGCTCTCCCCAAAACCGCACAACCCCAACCAAGCATCAACGTGCTAGTGTTCAGGTGCAGGAAATCCCATCAAGCCTCATGCCAACCATTATATCAAGTATTGAGATATATGTGAAAGTGCTTTACCTGACACCATTCAATTTACTTCCTATTTCCTCCTAATGTGTCACTTAGGTATGACACAAGGTATGAGAAACTCATTCCGTTTCTTAAATGCCATTCATAGCCAGTACAATCCCTTCTGCATACTCTGCTTTATTTATCTCGGTCAGTGGAATGGTTGCTCACATTAAAACCCGTACGTGCCAACAGTTGTCTGCAATTACAAATGTCTTCAAAACAATTCCAGCAATCACTTATTATTTATTTTGTCATTTTTATTACTATTATTTTACACAGGACATCATATCTGTTTTACAGCTGTAACAGTAACACATCGTCATTGGAGAAATTAATGGGGAAAACTAGGAGAACTAGACTACTTCCTGCCAAGAATGCATTTTCAACAGAATTCGTTGCAAGTCCACCTCCCTGGGAGAGTGCTAGCAATGAAATGCCTAAGATTCACTTGCACCTCACACGAGCCAGAGCATCTGCTTTCTGGGCGCAAACAGAGGCGCATTCAGACACCGTGGTGCTATGTGCCTGTAGTCCTTGAGGAAGTAAGGAAAAGCGTTCTCACACTGACCTGAGCGCCGGCCTGCCTACAGCCCCGATGAAGCAGCCCTGGCAGCTCAGTGCTGGTGAACCGCACAGTCACCTGATACAGCAACAGCAGGGACAAAGACCCGAGCGCGACATGAGGCCTACGGTGATGTGTTACCCCTCCACTCTTAGTCTGGTTGTTTTTTTTTTCTTTCACAGCAATCTGCTCTTCCCAGCAGCCCTCATCAACCATGTCAGCACACAATGAAATCCTCCCACAGAGAGCCGCAGAGCACTGCCACCCTCATTAAACCCCCATGATTCACATTCTCTGAGCCCCCTCACGCCAGCGTAATCTCCCTGCGCTTTTCCCGTACTCTCGTTCCTCATGTGAAGCAGGCGCAATGCTACTCTTTTGTGCCGTGCTAAGAGGGTTTAACCTACATTAACAGTGACTAAAGGTCTTACACTCTTGTATGGGCTCTGAACATGACTGACCTTTCATTCCTCCACAATAGGGATAGACACTGTGGTCTCTGTGTACATAGAGCTGAACTGGGACACAAACCAGTCACACAGGTCACTGTGACATTTGTGATAAGGCAGTAATGATTCAATGCACTATCAATTATTCAGAACAGGGTGTGTAACAACAAGTACACATTATAGCTATGTGGTTGATATCCCCACACATACTCAAATCCCTGTTAACATTCTCCTTGGGCTCTGAGAACCGTTAAGGCTGGCAGAGATATGCTCTCTTCTCAGTGTCACGGCTTTCCTTCTGCAGCAGTGTTTTAATACAGAGACAATCACAGTTAATTATTTTTCCTTGTTTAAATAATGCCTATACAGTACAGCCCAGTGCTGCGCGCAACAGAGAAAGAAGTTCCCCCCTAGACTCAGGACAAGTGTAGGATTGGTTCTCTTATCCAGGGGCATGTATTTTGCTCAGCAAAGCAATCATATCTCTCAAATGACCACGTGGACAGCAATGGCTACATGTCAAACCCACAGCAAACCTACTTCCATTACATCTGGAACAGCTAGCTTTAATTTTCCTGGAAGCATCTTTTTGCATAACAGGACTTCATGCAAACTTATTTTCCTAGCAATTCGGTGTACAATCAATTTACAATCAATCTAATCAATTTCTAAACAGTAAGAAATCTTTACTATACAACCCTTCCTTTCATGCAACCAATACAAATTCAAACAGGCATTGCTTATAATTTGGTCTCCTATACCTCAGTGGAGTCAGGAGTGTCCGGTAAGCATCCCTGTGTGCTGTTTCAAATAAGGTACTCTACTGTTGAGGCACATAGAATAATACTGAGAATTTACTGCACAAAGTCAAATCAAAGAGAGAATACTATTTCATGTGCTGTTTCTTAACAAAACTTGTATTGAGGAGCATATCATTTCAATGAATAAAACAAGTAATATGTGTATGTCTCCTCTTTGAGGAGTTCCTTCCATGAGAACACAACCTTTCAAAGTTTGTGGCTTTAAAGAAGTGATTTCACAGATTTTTGACCCAGCACCAGATTCCCTCAGTATTCCCCACTGAGTTACATTATTTTAACTGTGCACTACTGTTAAAGTCTTTTTAACCTGAATTTGAAGCTAAATGTCATATATATATATGCCTCACTATAAAGCTAAAGTGGCAGCCCTGCATTGGCATTTTGCAATCAGTATATAAACAACACAGGACATGCTCCATGGAATCCTGGTGAACGATGCAGATGTAGGAGGAAAACACCCAATTCATTGTAGCAACTTCACTTCACACTATCTCCAAACTGAAAAGTTGCTAGATTTGTCAATTGTCAATTCCAGAAAAAATGACAATGCCAGTCCACAAAGCCATGACATACAGCAACATATCACTGTTGATAACAGTTACATTAAGTTTGCTGTTGGTGAATGCACACTAAAAACTACATTCATGGAATGCAGGATGGCTTAGTCAATGTTTCAATGAAGCACCACGCTGGAACAGAGGCTATGTTGTGGACTCCATACATAAAAGCTTTTCATCTATATACAAAAAGAGGAAAATATACACATATACGAAAAGAACAAAAGATGTTTAGCCAAGACAAGCAAATATAATGCAGGATGTAGTTAGCTGGATTCCCTTTCTGACAGAGGGTCTGGATCGGACAGACAGGAAGCCTTACGTTATCAAGCTCCTGCTGATTGCCAAAGAGCTGATGGTAGCGCCGGTACTTTCCCTCGCGGTACTTCGCAGTGATGAATCGCCTTCGCTCTTCGCTGCAGCTGGCCGGAGACAGGGCCTCGCTTGGGGGGACATTTGCTGCCCAGAAGAGGTTCGCTCGCTCGTTACCTAGCAACAGGAACAGCTGAGGAACAGGAAGATCACAGTGAGATGATATAGGGCAGTCAGAGCAGAAGCTAGTTTGATTAAAGTACAGCAAACATTCAAATACAACAGCTAGCTGGCCTATTTCAGTCAATCTTCCAAAAAGGAGACTCATAAGGATCATTTTTAGGCTGTAACTATTGGTACTGAACTGAAAATACCATTTGAAATACACACTGTGCGGAAATATGGTTACTACTAAAAGAAGGAAACAAATTAACAGCAAAAGTTAATCTCATTCTTGATCTCAGAATGTGTTCGCTGATCGGCACATGACACCATATTGGTGCTTGATGCATATGCCATACATGCTCTCACAGCTTAGTTCTCTTGTGCAGAACCGCAACCATAAACAAGTAATGCTGGCTTTTCCCTGTCTCTGTCCCACCTACCTGAATAAGCTCATCTGTCCACACTTTTTTGTCCATTTTTAGACTCCGTACTTTAGAGATGCTAGGTCCAAGTCCACGATGCTCCCCTGGAAGAGGAAGGGTAGACATAAAAGAAAACTGGAACACTAATTATGCTGAAGCATTTTACTTCCCGTCAAAACTAAATTAATAAGTTATTTTAACCAGACTGAACTGCTCCTACAAATATCCACTGATGAGCGCAAGAAGTGACCTCAGTGCAAGTTAAATTTAGAGTGTTCTCTTTACAGTCTCAGGTGGAAGCAGTCACAGTCTACAGTTACAGGGCTCTCCGGTAGTTAGGCTTACAGGGTTAATAGTGGAAGCCATGTGTTCAGGGCTCTCTGTAGATGCCTAGGTTACAATGTTCTCTGTAGAAACTCAAATGTTGCCTTTGGTTATAGTGTGGGTCGAGCTGCCTCACCTGCACAGCGTTTACAGAACACCACACATAGGTTGATGGCAGCCCACTCGGGTTTGGCAGCGCCGCAGTCGGCGCAGAATCCGTTGGACTCTTCAGACCAGATCTTCTCGGCCACCTCATAGTTGGACAGGGCCTCCCCGATGGAGTTCGTCATGGCCTCAACCCACTCCTCCTTCTGCTGGTCAGACTCTGCAACAAAGCTGTATTGCAGAAACACAGTCACACACAGGGAGACCACCACAGCCACAATTACAGCAGAAGGAGAGAGAAGGAGATACAAGAGAGACACACACAGGCACAGCTACTACATGGAAAATATGGCTGCATCTCAGTGAGCGAGAGAAGTGTAAGTACAGGTCCATACATACTTCATGTGATGTCAGATACATACTTGAGGACTTGATTAATGCTAACTGAAGCAAGTGGACTACCTATATATTGTACCAAAGAGTGGCCCTTGTAAATATAGCTTTACTGCAGGGCAGGCTATTGGTAAGAAAAAAAATTGTTTTCCAGCTCTTGACAAATACCACTTGACAACCACATAAATATTACAGTCATTTGGTTTGGTGTAGGCCTCAAAATCTAGCCACAAAGTCCTCTGTCATAATTTCAGTTTACTTCTAATTAAGTTTGAATTAGTCAGCCTGATGCAATCATTGTTTTGAGAATGTGTGCACGACACATTCATTCATGCAGTAAATATTGAATACTGGTTAAAAAAAGTTTTTCCACTGTGCTTAAATTGAACATCAAGAGGAAGCTCCTGTTTCTCGTTTGGGACACCCTCAACAACATGACTGGGCACCATTTTGAAGGGAAGTGCTTAGGACAAGTGAGCAAAAATGCAGTTTTGAGCTACAGCCCACTTAGCCATAATTACAAAAGTACAGTCACACACATGCATAACTAATACAGGGAGACCACGACCATTTTTACAATTACACTGTAAAAATTGTACATTTTTTCAAAACCCTCTCAGACACAGACATATTACTGACCACGCTAGGCGAGAACACATGAAGTACTTGTAGTTCACAAGCTCACAATGACACAACCTGAAGGACATGGCAAGGCCAAGGCCTTAAAACTATCTGTGGGAAAAACGGTTTGTGTCTTCATTAAGAATGCATTTTGTCAGTTTTCTCCGTTTTATGGCTGTAATTCTGTAGTGGCTGTATTCAGTAATGCAATCAGCGTTGTGGTAACACAGCCCATTTGATCTAACCTGCAGTGAGAGACACAGTTACAGAGACACTGTCACTATGGAAGGGCAAAAGCACATGAGACAGGCAAAAAGACATACACAAGCAGTGTATCCAGTCATATAAAAGGAGAGATTGAGAGAGATGGTGTCAGTTCAGAAAACATGGTAAGCTTAAGGGCACATGCAAAACTCTTCAAAACTTTGCAAGGCACCCTTTCCCCCAGTATGCAAGCAGTGCAGATGGAAAGAGAGCCACTTCACGGGGCAGAGCAGAGGGAACGCGTTCAGATGTCACTGCGTCAGACGCTGGCCTGGAATGGCCTGATGCAGAGCCGCGTGTCCACAGCCTTCCTGTCCCCCTGGGTCAAACAGCACAGGGCCAAACGCACATCCTGTCCAGCTAAACCCACACTGACTGAGGTCACACTCCAGAGGACAAAAGCGCCACTTCTCTCTTTGAGAGGGGATGTGCGCTCAAACAGAATAATGCGATTGTCTGCGTTTTTCACCCTGACAGAGGCCATTCAGAACTCTGCATGGACCACTGGGAAAGAACACTACCTGTTGTTTGCGGAATGACAGAGCGAAGTGAAATCTCCTGCAATATACTGCCCTCACATTTAGAACCGAGGAGAGGTTCAGTGTTTTTAAAACTTTATCCTTGACATTATGTATATACATTTGAGTGACTTGAGTGATCGCTAAATGAATGATTCCAATAACATCAGCAATTACGAAATGGCACAGTTATTGACTCCTCAGCTGACAGATACTGCAGCTGAAGTTGATGACAGGAATTTTAAATGGGAGACAATTATCTGCAACCCTGTAAACCATCATCTCTATTATCTCAACAGCTTAAATGAGAGACCTTCCCTTCCTGTGCCACTGTTAATGTGCAGAGCTCCACATGTGCTTTGTGGACTGTTGCCGTGATTCTCAGACCTCTGCCACATCTCTCCCAGAGCGCATGGACAGGAATAAGCTCAAGTTCAACGGCGCGCCCTGACAAGGATGGGCAGGTCAAACTCACGTAAATCCTCTACAGGGTATGGGAGTAGTCACTCACCTGAATATTCTGTAGGGCGTGGTAAGGTCAAACGCCCTCCTGTCCGTGTCCTTTACATTGCCCACGTTCATGTCAATGGATGTGATGCCAATGCCCAGCCTGTAGTCCTGCAACCAAAAAAATTTGAGAACCTCAGACACTGTAGCAACCATTCAGAAGCTAAAAACATGACAACTTCCCAACCAAGCCAACACCGCAGGAAAAGCCTGCCTTTTCACTTTGAGGTGACAGAGGTCCACCAACAACCAAGCAAGCTTTTAGGAGCTGCATTTCATGCTACCGCTGAGGTGGTATATTGCCACCTCTGAGTAAGCAAACTGTGCAGGGTGACATTACTGGTGAATTACTGGCACAAAGTACAGCCAGCGAATTACTGGCACAACGTTCTAAACCATTTCACATTTCCTCAACAAAAAATGCTTCCTGTTTTTTGTATGAGTGGTAAATCACACTATAGCGATCACTAAATAGATGTTATATTCAGCTGTACTTATTATATTTAATGTTGCTAATTTAAGAAGCTAATTTAAAATAAAATTACCCTCAAAAAGCAAATGTCCATCTCTAAAGATTATTGGACATGCAGTGAGCTGGCTGAATTTATAAAGGGTGCTGTATATTAGATTGATATACAGGAGAGATAATCAATAAGCAATCTAAAACTAAGGGTCTAAAAAAAAGCAATGATGTGGAAAATTGTAAAATTTTAAGGTTCTGAAAACAGAATTACCATGAGAATGGTATGAGGTCGGCAGTTTGCCAGCGTTTAGTCGTCTACTGTAGCCTAGTTTTCCATTTGGCAGTTCGCCCGCCTGTTTGGTTTTGCTTTATGTAATGCAAGACATAAACTTCTTTCATAAGCCACGGGCTGGTGAGCACACTCTAATGTGCCTTTTCATTTCTTACAGAGTCTGGATTTCACAACCAGAGCAGAGTCTTAACGCAATGACTGAAGTGACAGCAGCAGCACCTCAAGAGAGGCTCAGGCCCAACACGCTGTAGTGGCATCACCAGCTGCCCTGTGTGGGAACTCAGCGACCTACTGTTCTTACTCTCATGTGGGTGAGACCTTGTGTTATCTCTCTTTTTGGCTCTGTTTTAGAACCCCTGAATCAGATATTAACTCAAAACAACACATCTGAACACAGGAGGTGCATTTTTTTAAAAAAAAAGGTTAAAAATAACCATTCCAGTCTCCAAATATGTGGTTTATTATGAAGTGGTTACCTGATTTCTATCTATAGGATGTAGACAAAATAATGGAAACACCAAATGATAATAGGGCTTGTATTCTGGAGTAACTAGATCATAATTAAAAAGCCGTCTACACACCATTCATATTAATGTTAATACCAATTACCAATATATTTCTGCTATAAAAATACTTTTCAACACAAACTGTAAATTTCTAAAGCAACAAGAGAGCTAACAAATTTTGAAAGATGTGAAATAATTGGTATTGAATTGCAGGTGTATCATTCACAGAAATAATAAAATTATTTAATGTATCAGTGTCAAAAACGATGAAGGCACAAGGAAAAACTGCATCAGGAACGAGAAACACTGGTCACAAGTCGAAGGGCAGACAGAAACTTAGCAGGACAGGTGCTAAAACCCACAAAACAACGGCCTCAAAAATGACCACCATGAACTGAATTTACACCTCTGTGACCCAGTCTCAAAAAACATCGTGAGTTTCACAAAGCTGATTTGTATGGTAGGGCTGCCATTCAGAAACTGCTTGTAACCATGGGCAATGCACAACACCACATAACCTGGTATAATGACCACGAAAACTGGAAGAAAGGAAGAAACAGAAGAAAGCAATGATGAGTAATGATGATAGTAAAGAAATTCATATAGGCCGGTGAGTTGTGTTTTGACTCATCTTACTATATCTGGAAGGCTTTATGTCTGGAGAAAGCCAAAGCATGCCCTCAGCACACATTGCTTATTCCCAGTTACACACAGTGGTGGATCTGTCATGACCGGGTCCAATTCTTACTCTATATGGTAGAAATACGGCCAGGAAATACAAAGCCATTTTAGGCAACCAGGTGCACCCTATGATGAAAACATTGTTTTGTCAAGATGTTCAGCCCAATGCAAAGTGCTAAACAGATTCAGGAGTGGGTTCATGAACACCAGGATTAAGTCAAACACCCTCCATCTCCACCCTCCATGAACTCCAAAGAACCGGAAGCTCTCCTTCTTGAAGAACGGCCAAATATCCCACTTAAACGGTTCAAAACCTGTGTAACAGCATTCCGAGAGGGACTGAACCCATTCTAAAGGAAGAGGGCGACCCAACCCCTCGCTAGTTCATAAATATTCATATACTGTGTAGCGCTTCTATTATGAAAAAGGGAAACAATTCATTGGTAGCAATGAAGTTACGAATTGTTTTCTAACAGTTTATACAGACATTGGTAGCAATGAAGTTACGAATTGTTTTCTAACAGTTTATACAGACATTGGTAGCAATGAAGTTATGAATTGTTTTCTAACAGTTTATACAGACCTTTAAATTAAGGTGTGACCAAATAGTTCTGCAGATGTTCATTTGCTGCTGCATAAAAGGCCATTCAAGAAGGTTATAAGATTTCACCCCTAAAGACTGAAGATTGGAATCATCCATTACTGCTCAGTCCACAGAGACAGGGTCAATCAATAATATTCTTACTCCACTTCCATGTCCCCTCTCACAGCTACGCTTCTGCGGTAGGGGCAGTAAGTAAAAACACACATTCTTTAAATACCTCCAGAGCTAAAGCTGTCAAAGCAGAGGAAGAATAACTATTAAAAACAGCAGCTCTAACCCGGGACCATGGAGAGGCTGGGAGGGAGGTTTCAGGTTCATCTGCAGGGCTGAAAATCAGAAACATCCCGGACACACACCACAGGAGAACCAGCACCGAGCTGCGTTTCTGCGCTGTGACCGTCTATGGCCACGTGTACATAAGCACATGCACACACACACACACATATATACGCACAGACAAAGAGATACATGGATTTATGTACAAATATATTAACTCCCTCTCACACACACACACACACACACAGGCCACAGCTGCAAAATTCCTTCAGTCCTCATAGTTCTCCACACAGGGAGTGACTATAACAACATCCCCTGATGTGTTTCTTCAAACGAGAGACAGAGATATTACCCTCACTGGGACTGTGCAAGAGTCCTAAATCCTCCCATAGGTCTGAACTTGTCAACCATCAGTTCATTTCAGCTAGACTCTCATGAAGTAATCTGTTGTGCAATTCACACCTGAATGCCTATCACAAAACAAGGCCTGGTTAACACACAGTTGGTCACTCATGTTAGCATTACTCTTTGCAACATGTCCAGGAATGTATAACGCCACTATCATTGCGTTAATGGAGTTTAATTGTGTACATTAATTACTTATCCATGTCTCATGCACAAATATACTGATGTATATGGAAACAAAACACATAACACAGTTAACGTGCTAAATATATAAAAATTCCATAGACATGAAAATTTCTCATTTAAAATTCAGAATTTATGTACTGAATGAGCCACTTAAATGCATGCCAAATTTAATATCCCGCTCATAATTGCAGTTTACAAACCGGCGGCTGTTTGGAGCGGTCTACAACGCAGGAATGCACAGTCTCATGCCGTGGGAGGCAGCAGCCAACTGAACAAACAGAAGTGCAGCATTCCATCGTTTATTCAAATGCATGCAACATTTTTTGATTAGACAAAAATGCAACAACGCGAAGTACTCTGAATCTCAGATTGGGGAATAGAAGACAAGAGCTCAGGTTTAACCTCTGTAAGTGTAATTTTTGCATATGGAGCGCCAAACTCACAATTCCAGCATCGCTGCCCTTAGTTCATAAGCCTTTGCTGTCAGCTGCTGTCACCTTGACAAAGGTTCATCGTACCCTTTGCTAATGGTTGCTGTACACATATATATCTTGCTGTATGAGTCTATGCATCCATAGTAAGAATGGATGCTTCAGTTTAAGATGCTATATGTAGTCATTTCATGTTTAGAAACCCTTCTAACTGGAAAATATTAGCCACCACACAAACACAATCATTGATATGCGCTTTACATTCCAGCATGTCCTATGTATAATGTTCTTATTCATGGCAGTAGTGGGTAAATGTAGTAAACAGTTAAAGTAATACGTCAACATTACTGTGTGCATCTTGACGTGAACAGCAGACAACGCAAACACACATCCAGTTGTAGAGCACGTGGATCATTTAACGGGGGCTGCTGACCTCCATGTTCTTGTAGAGGTAGACCTTGTCCCCGCAGACGACCACGTAGAGCTTGTGGCGCAGGCCTCGGAGCTCCAGGTAGCCCTGCATCTCCGCTGTGGAGGTGCTGGGGTGAACTGACAGCTCCCTGCTGCTGCGCTGCTCTCTGGTCACCTCCTGCAGGACCGACACCCACTCGTTCCTCTCCGCTGAAAAGCACACGAGCATGCGCTACGTCACACACGGCGAGGCAGGTACCGGTGCCGGAAGGTACCGAGGGTTCAGAGGATTTACTCTGTCTATGGCTGTGTTTGAGTGTAAGGGTCATAACAGTAACATTTTTGTGGCCTTACGTGACGCGCAGCCAGTACCACATGCCCCCTTCCCCCAGCCCTAATATCCCACTCCCTCTGCTGGCACCACACCTAAAACTCCGCATTGTTCTCCTGTACTACAGTGCTTATTAAACATTGTAATGCACAAGAGTGACCGCTGACTGCAGTTCTATAAAAAAGTACTCCCGTTGCACAACTTCCTCTAATACCATAATTCCTGCTCCCCTCCGCAGTTTTGTTTGTGAAAGCTTAAGTTACACAACATCCCCTGCTATTTGTACATTGCAGATCTACATGCATGAATGATCCCTCTCCATGAGAGAGATGTCACTCACAGCCAGACTCGTGCCCTGAAGAGCAATGTGTCACTATCTTATCACATTCACACACTAGCACATGACCTCAAAACTCACAGTCACTCTCAGCCCGGAAGACAAATGTCCTGTTGTGTGTCACCACCTCGAATTTCTGGTCCCCAATGTTGGAAATGCTGGTGATTGAGGACGTTGGTATGATCCTCTTTGAGTAGATCTCCTGCAGAATGCACATGCTGAAATTCAACCACCATCAAAACAAGACTCTGAAACAAGACTTTCAACCCTGAAATGGTTATGGAGGTTCATCCTGACAGCAGATTCTAAGCCCTAGTTATTCAGTGCTGTTCACTGAGGGAGATTCTTAACCATAGCTACACAACCCTGGTCCTGGAAAAACATTTGGTCTACAGGTATGTTTTAAAATATTTGAACTGAACCCTGGTTCTGGAGGACCACGCTGTGAGCAGATTCTAAACCCCAGCTATGCAACCGTGGTGATGGATAGCTCTAGAGGCTGTAGATCTGTAAACCACTTGAGGGTTCTCCATAACGGTTCTTGTAGCTGACAGCTGGTCTGTCTTGAAAAAAAAAAAAACCTGCCCACAATCTAAAACACAGTCAGTGGCGTGAAAACCTTATCATTGTCAAAGTATCTCAGATAGTCTGCGTCCAGCTTCACCCAGCGCTTCTGGTATATCAGGGACCTGCAGAGAGACACAAACCAGACAACAGACAGCTTTTCAGCCAGTGCTCTGTCTGGGCACCACAAAGAAACCAGAGGTGGAGAGGTATTCTGACAAGATGGCTTCAGTGTGTCTCTTGGGGCAGACTACACCAAGACGACACATTTTTTTAACATCTACTACTCAACTGAATAAAGGGCTGCCAATCACAGATGATTCATCTTAATTCTTTACTTCCACCTCCAGGCCCTAGAACAATCTATTAAGTGGTTAGTTACTCATGATCAATCACCCTGAATGTAATCTACTAATTTAAGAGATGCAAACAAACAAAAAATGATTTACTTAGAATTACTTACTTACTTTTTAGACACACACACCCCTCCAATTACAGAACATATCCAAATCACCTTGTCAAGTTACAGACCAATAAACCCTGATTAACTGAACCCAGCTGGAACTAAACCCAGTATCTACAGTGGTCCAAGAGGATGGACTAAAGCCTGATTTATGCTTCTGCGTCGAATCGACAGCGCACCCCCGCAGAGCCCTCTGCGTTGCCGCGTACCCCTCCGCCGTCGCATGACGTGCACCTCCAAAAAACTGTAACTTCGTAATTCGTCCAGCAAATTAGATGGTCGCGATTGACCCTTCAGAAACCACACATCCCCTAGCGTTATGGCGGTGAATTGCACAGTGACACAGAGCAACGCATTCAACCCCAACGCAGAACTCCGAAAGGTTCACGACGGCGTCGAAGCGACGGCGGGGGTACGACGCAGAAGCATAAACCAAGCTTAACACAGGCTGGAAGCCCAATGCATTGTTTTTTTGTTTTTTTGGTGGTGGTTGGGGTGGCCATTTATATTCAAGCCCTTCTGTCCGCCATTTAGTAATATCTTAAAAGCACAAGACAGCTCTGATGCACGAAAGCATTAACCAAACTGGCTTCCCCCTCCAACCTACAAGGCGTAACTCACAGTTCTTTTCGCGTTGTTTTTTTTTTTTTTTTTTTTTCCTCCTGAGAGCTTACATCCTCTGCCTGTCTGACCACGGAGTCTGCGCTCTTGCCGTCACAAGGCACACTCCCAGCGTCAGAAAGCCACAGAGCGTACAGCCAGCCAGCAGCACAGCTCAGGGCTATTTAAAGCAGGCGTGCGCTGATGCGGCTCCCTCACAGGCCGTGAGAGAGGGCCCCACCGGCTCTGCTTTAGCCTGCCAGCTGCATTTTAAAGGCGGTGGCCGCCTTAAATTCAGGGAGAGACAGCCAAACTCCCACTTCCTTGTGCTCTCAGGCCAACTGGGAAGTCCCTGATTAACCACCTATTAACCAGTCGCAAGTGATCCACATGTCCATCAAAGCAACTCTGGTCAGCTTCAGCAGAAACTAATTTATAAAATTTATATGATTATATTTCTCATATGTTTGCACTTCTGTCTCCCTTCATAGTAAAGGTGTAAAACATGTCATTCACACTGAGAGAAAAACAGAGGGAGGGGGACATACCCCTGAGGCGGGTTCTTGTCCAACCAGCCCATTTTGATGACAGGGGAGAGATGAGGGGTGGGATCGTGTCGGGTCGCATGGGAGGGGACCCTGCCCACTGAGGGAAGGTAGATGCTCTCCTGGAGTGTGCTCAGCCCATAATCCTGCACAGGCCTCCGGCTGCCACAGAAAAGAGCCAAGAGAGCTGAGGTGACAAGAGGGGTTAACAGCACACACAAAAACTCACACACACACATTTGCATGCACACACTTGCAAACACGTACACACACACACACACACACACACACACACACACACACACAAACTCTCACAAGCAGTCAGAAAGGCTGAAATTGCGCAACACATCACACATCCCAAATTCTTAACATCAACTGATTAAATTTACAGGAATAGGTTCAGTGTGTTTCAGGTTTTTACAGGAATAGGTTCAGTGTGTTTCATCAAAGCAAAGCTCTGACCTTTGAACAGGGGCGTGTGAAAGTGAAATGGTGACTGTAACTCATTTAAAATCAGTGGTCGATAAACAGCACATACCCTGTTTGTGATTAAAATATCTTAGCGCATAAGAAATGCTTCCGGATGTGCAGATGATACAGGGTGGAACCCACATGAAACTTTAGCAGGGCACAACGCCACCCTACAGACAGAACTCACTCACTTGCTGGTTATTGATTCATACTGCGTATCACCCTCGTCGTCCAGGAGCTCATCATCACTACAGAGACTGTTGAAGCGCCGCTGCTCCAACCTCGGCACGGGCAGGAATTCGTCCTATTGGACAACAGACCTGTAAATTAAGCAGTGCTACACAAGACCAATACAAGATCTAATATGATCTGCAATCACACATTTGTCCCACTCAACCCACTTCATCAAAAAAACGACAGGCAAAACAAACTCCGAAAAGCTCCAGTTTAGTCCTCTCAAAGTAGTAAGTCAAACTTGTAAACACATTCCAGCCTGTGTTTAAACTGGACTTGAAATAAGGGTTAGAGACCACAAAAGTTCTTACTGTCAAGCATTTTTTTTTCTCTAGCGGAGACCCACCCACCCACACAAACACACAGACCTTCTCTGCCATGTCTATAGGCTCAAACACGGGGCTGAACAATGGCTCCGGCTCCTCATAGTCCTCACAGCTGTCAATGGAGGCAGATCCTGACAGAGAAATGACAGGGAAGGAATGAACATCAGCCCAACATTCTCAGAAAATACAATACACAAACAAGCCAGCTCATTACGACTTCCTCTACCCGCCCAAACACACATACAGTGCAGAATACTTAAGATTATTATAACCTGGCTCCTCCACCCCAGCACGCACACACACAGAGCTCAGAGTACTCAAACCCACTGTAACGTAACCATCCCATTAACACACACACACCCAGACACACACCCAGACATACACAAAAACACACACAGACTTGAGGTCCGGACAGGAACAGGAAGTCTAAAAATGCACTCAATTCATTATCCACTCCATGTACTTCACTTGACCCAGTTTAACCTTGTCATGGACACTCAGCACACTAGCCAAATCTGGAAAAGGAGAATTCAGGGTAATCAACATTATGGAGGCATGACAAAATCTATGAGGCAAAGTCAGGCAGTGTGTTGACGCTGACGTGTGCTTTGCATAACGCTAGGGATATACAAGCCGAATGGTCAGAGGAGGTGTTAGCACAGTCAGTTGGGATCTGCTGAAAAAAATATGATAAATACTCTCACCAATGGTATCAACAGCAAGTGCTTAAAGACTACATTTGGAGCATATCACAGTGACTACAGGTGATACTCAACCACCAATGGTTTTTGTACCCCCAGCTCTAGAAGAAACTTTCTGGTCTACAGCACCAACACACACATGCACGCGCACACACACACACAGGGCTTGACACAACCAGACTGCGGTGTTGACCAAACAGACAGAAACAGCCAAAGGCAAGGGGCCAGGACTCCCTGATCAGGCCCCATCTCCCCAAAGCCCACCCCCCTCCAGCACAGAGCTGAGCTCACTCCAGTAAGCAGACCGGGGCACAGCAATACAGCAGAGCAGTCTGGCTTTGTTTCACAGTTTGAGTCAACTTCTGCCAACCGCTCTGAGATCACTCCACCACAGATCTGATGAGAGCACTCCGATGTATGCACTTTCAATGACATCACCCTCCAAGGCTACTTATTGGATAATCACAGCAATAACCAACCCCTGGCTTTGTATTCAGTCTTGGAATGGAGTGCACTGGCTTCAATTATATTCTGGCCAGTTATGCAACGTATTCATGGTACGGATGTATTACCGCATAGGTCATTGCCATTATTGTCTTTTTCATCTCATCAGCGCCCTTTAGCAATTAAGTTACGAAATTAATGCCATTGTTATGTCAGCAGCAGCTCTGGGGAGCATGTAAAAAGGAACAATGAGGCCTTTTGTCCTCAACCTAACCACAACGCACTTAACACATTTAGGAACATTTTTAACCAAAGTTACATTTTTTTTGGTTTCTCACATATTATTGACTCTGTGGTTACTGAAATTACTAAATAAAAACTTTTGTCAACCGGAGTCGCCACAAAGCTAATGACAAAGGCCTTTCCCTAGGACTGGTAATTGACAATGACACAGGGTTTCAGCAAGACATTTACAAATTGCACACAGTTCACAGTGACAAATACATTTTAAAAGGATAAAGCTGCTTCATGACATGTTTTGTCACGTCTGAGCACCAGAGAGAAACTCTGTGCTGTGTGGGAAATTCAGTTGACGGAGCTGCAATTTCCCATCCAAACATTTCACAAACCGCTACCAATTACAGTCAAGTATATATGCTGGTTAAAAAAACATCATACAGACATGACCCTCTAAATTACCTACATATACACAACCACACAAAACCAAACAATTTTTACTGAATTCTTCTAAACAAAATGAGGTCAAAACACATTCAGTGCTATTTTGCCCCCAGACCCACACACTCATAGTCTGTCGCAGAAAGGACAAACAAGGGAAGCAGGCAGTGGGGGAGGGGGAGAGGTGCGGTGGGGGGGTGTCAGGTCACTTACTGATTTCAGGTGTGGGCTGTGGGACAATCCTCTTGGGCAAGACAGGCAGGACGCAGGGCTGGCAGGTGATCTTGGTCCGGGGTGGGACGTCCGGGACTTTCTCTCCTGGCTCCTGAGGTTCATGGACTGGAGAAACGCTGGTGAGAAGCACAGGAGAGGAGTCGTCGGTTACCACAGCTTCCTCGTGCCGGGAGAACACCTCAAACAACCTGCACAGCCTCTGCATTATTCCACAATGGCAGCCATGATGAAACCTCGGAGGAATCGAAAGCTGGACAACCAGCCTGTGAAACCTTGCTTCTTTAGAGCAGGAATGGCCTCTGAAGAGATTTGCTCAACAACCATGAGCTCTCCATTCGTGTTCCTGCTTGCCCTCTTTGAAGAGGAGATAGGATCAAGCTCGACAGCGCATACCTGACTGAACACAGGGTCTCACAGGGAGATATTTTTGAGGCAGAGGCCCAGCTGTAACTCAGGGGACAACCGTAAACCTGGAGGAGGCCCACATCAGAGAGCGGTCACGCCGAGAGGTCCAGCAGCAGCCATCACACTGGCACCAGGTGGAAGGGGGTCACTGCCCCAGGAATTTGGCATGCTGGGCTCAGAGAGCAAGGGGAGGAATCTCACACTGGGCTTGTGGTTGCCATGGCAGCAGAAACAACTAGCGACCCCCCTCCCACAACCCATAACCCCCACTGTCACCACTAGCTGTGAGAGAGACACAGCACACAGCAATTGCATTCCTTAGGAACAAACCACAATTATGACACAGAGCAAGCAAAACCACTTTGGGAGACTCAAATGCAGAAAATCTGGCAGAGACGTTAAAGCAAAAAGGAAGAATGGAAATGCACAAAGTCAGAGGGAATTTACAGTTACACAGAACATGGAGCAGAGCCCACTTGAAGTGTTTGCTCAGTGTCTAAATGGCTGACAAGGTTCCCCATTTTTCCACCTGCTGGCTGAACTTCCTGCTCCTGGCAGTCCGCTGCCCCTCACTAAAGCTCTGCAACAATGCCTCAGCATTTTCCTACTGTGAAAACAGGAAAGAACTAGGGGATTGGGAAGATGCAAGCTAAATTTAACTTCCCTGCATCCGTCCAAAGGCTGCGATTTTATTCACGAAATTGACTTCACTTCCTCAGCGGCCCTGCTGTCCGGTATGAACTCCGCTAACTCAAATTCTGCAGCTTGCCTGTTCTCCCCTCCAAAAGCTCCACAGTCCTACATTTCATTTGCCTCTGGAGAATGCTGTCAGCTCTCTCTCACCCTTCACATTCCTTCCAGCGTGGACTTTACAGCCCATGTTCTTCTCTTAATTCTGTCTCATGAATGGAGGTTTTCAAATGGGATAATTGGTTAAAAAGTCCTCCCAGAGACCATTAATTAGACAGCTTATACCCTGTTCCCTCCTTACTGCTTCATTCTGGTTACTATTTAACTCAATGAGGAGGCAATGACTTCCCATGCTGGACAGTGATGGATGGCAGTGTTGTCAGTGGAAGCTAACATGTTGATTCTACAGAGAATGTCTGTCCTTTAAAGTGTCATTTCAAACCATAATATCATCTCATCTCATCATAATCATCTCAATGAAATGGCCAGAGTACTCTGCTATGCTTTTATTCTTGGTGCGGGACACATACACAAAACATGTACAAATACACCTCACACACCAAACTGATGTTACCATGGAAATTTCTACTTGTATGTCCCTCAAGATGAGGTATATAATGGCTCTGAAGGGAAATAACATTTTTCAAACACCTAATTGAATGCATTTTTGTTTCTGAGTGTCCTATTCATATTGTCTTTGTGTCATCAGACTCTCCCTAAACCTGTGCTTTTTGGGGTTGGGAAAATTTTACAGATGATTCCAATTTAAAACGGGTTCGCTTTTTTAGCTCTCTTTACTTTTCCTTATATTTGTCAAGGCATTAGAGACAGACATGGTTATTTCTATGCCAGTCTCACAATGTTATTAACTACTGGAAGACACTATATGGCACTCCTGTTACAACCGTGCTCTCTCATTTTTAATGGTGCAGACAGAAACACAGAAAACACCATGAGAACATTTAACTGTTTCAGAAGAAGTTTTATATCGGTAGGAGAATGCTTTTGCAAAGCAAGAGAGGAGCAAGTATCCCTTTAAGGGGTGATAATATAAAAGGTGTGCCATTCAGTGTGAAGACTGTGCATCTTTTGCTCACACTCACCCAGCACACTGTCCCCTCCCAAACACTCCAGAATGTACAGTGCATGCCCTGCTAACACACAGCAGCCTGCAACGTAGTTCCTGTTCTGGGACAGCTGTCACAGAAGCAACAACACTGTACAGTCGTATGCAGCACCTTACAGTACTTCCCCCTCTAGCTCAATGGAAAACAGAATGTGGTCAACAAGAAGGCTTATCAAACATTCAACCAATGATAAAAAAACCAAGGGATTAAAAAACACATGGAGTGAAAGACACTGTATAAATTCAGAGTTTTTTCAATGTGAAAGAGGCGTGCTGGAGTGCATCATGGGATACTTGATGTATTCTCCACTGAGTTACAATTACCTATGTGTCCAGCCCCAATTCATAGGACAAAAGGTTACCAAGTAAAACTGGACTCCATTCGGTCAGGGAGAACTGGTCAGAACTGGTCCAGAGAGTCCAATGTGGTTCTCCCCTGAGAAAATCCGAATAGTAGGACTATACAAAGCATTTGTGAATCGGTGCAGAATGGCCATTTTCTGGGCGCATGCCTGACACATCAAACTAAGTTTTTTCACTGAGGTTCATTTTCAAACATTTATTTATCCGAGAATTGTTTTTTTATGTTTGTTTGCTTTCCAACACTAACAATGTAATGCTCCATGTATTCAGATTAAAAGACAACTGTAGAGCAAACTAGTGATAAACAGTCAGAATGGCCCTTGGTGGCCTTCCTATATGCTGTAACAATAAGCAGATGGCAAAATGCCATTCTCCCATTTTTCCGTTCCTCCTTACTTCTCCTCTGTGTGTCTCGTCCTGGCGATTATACTGGCTATATGCCTCCTCTCAGCCAGCTCACACAAGCTGCTCCAACACCAGAGGTTAAGGGGATATAGTCATCATCATGGCCACTGCCTAGCTGTCTCAGTCCTTATTGCTATCGCCTTATTAACCACTTATTCCTCCAAACAGCACTGAACCTCAGTTATGAAAGGGAGGCCGAGCCGATGGCACAGACGCTGATCTTGGTAACCCATCAAATGAAATGGAGTACGTAACGGACATTGAAACTGGTCACAATGTTGATGTGCTTTGTGACGAACCTACTCTCTATGCTATACTCTCTGCTGTGGCGATCCGAGCCATTATCATAGAATTGCAGAGCAGGGTGGTTATCATTTTCTTTATTTAGAATGCTTTTCTTCATTTACTTTATTTAGAATGCTGCTCATGTAGCGTTATTTCAGTTTCAATTTTCTTGAAAATCAAATCAAAACACAAGCAATATTCAAGCTAAAAAGCTAATCAGCTTTTTTTTTTCTCCCCACGCCGTTTACTTAATACTGTTCCTGGCCTAGAGCTTAAAAATGGAGATCTTTATTCTGAAGTAATGTCTTTCAATGCATTACTTTAATAACTTGCATATCAGGGTTGTGGTCTGAGTCAGCATCTTTGGGGACCAATGCCAAAACCTGCCAGAATTCCTTCATTCATACTACTTAATGAACTACTACAGTACTGCATACATCGCAATGCATTTCTCAATCCAAATGAATCACTACACATTTGACCACTGTGAGCCACACGTGACACAATTCCTGGAATAGAAATGCTCTGGAGCGCAAAGCTTCAGCACAACACAGTAGTATATTACATTACATTAGCAGCATTTAACAGACACTCTTATCCAGAGCAACGTAACGTAAAAAAAACTGTAAGCTGGATATTTACTGAGGCTGGGCCTCTGGGTTTAGTACCTTGTCCAAGGGTACAACAGCAGTGCCCCTGTGTGGAACCGAACCTGCAACCTTTCAGTTACAAGTCCTGCTCCCTATCATTATGCTACACTGCCACTCCGTAGTAGCAACCACCATTAGAGCAGCAGCTTATGAGCAGTAGTCCTGGGCGCTCGCTGTTATGCTGCCGAGGCTGTCACTGTACATGGGTCAGCCACAGAACACTCAGCTGAGGATGTCCGGACATGGATGTTGTAATCTGCAGGAACACCGTGATGACAGCAGCGCAACCCATTCAGGAAACCAACCCCCCCACCCCCCCACCCCCAAAAGGCACCGACAGGGCTCCGGGGAAAAGCAACACACATTTGTGTAGCATTTGTGGGCCAATGGCTGCTACAAGCCATTCCAAAAAGCATGCTTTTCAAATGTGGCTCAGTTAATAAACCAATTAATTAATAACCCATGCATTTGATGGATTCTGTCAGGGGCAACAGCATCCCAGTCCTAACCAAACTCAAGGTAACACTTCAAAAAAAGCAGTACAACGAGTCTGTCTGCTTTAACTTGCTATGCGTAGATTTGACACGGAGTTTAACTCTCCCCTGACTACAGAATCTCACACACGTAGCTATAAAGAACTATTCTTGGCACAGCGGCACACTGCATGTGTTCCATTTCATGATAACGGTAAACGGAGGGTGAGGCCATCTGCCTTGGCTGCTGCATAAGAAAGGAGGGCAAACCCTCCATTCCACCACTCACCTGTTACGACTTGATGGACGGGCCCATTCTCATTAGAGAGGAAAGACAAACAAGCCCTCCCTTCAAAGTAAACAGAAGATGCACTGCTGCTTGAGGGTCCTTTCCAATGCGAGAAAGAAAAGGATGGATCCTGGCAACTGCAGCCACTGCACTGTGTGAGCAGAGAGGAAGCTAAAAGCACTTTTAGAGATGTTTGTGTTGGGCTTTGTGAGTCAGGCACTTCCTGCATTACAACCCCCTCTCTCTCTCTCGCTCTCTTTTTCTCTCTGACTTTTACCAAATGTGTCAATAGCGCCCCCCAAACTATAGAAGAACAGAGGTAGTTACAGAGTGTGTGCCAACTACCCACAATGCACTGATGAGGCTGATCTGTTGCCAAAGAGACTGTGTCTTCCACTCCTCTGAGCTTGTTACACTATCAACCAAATCTCGTCAAGATATACTCTTCAATGCTCATGCTAAGGTATGCTGTTGATTGCATGGCAGCATGCGATGTAACGGTTAGTGTTGGACAATTGACCTGTGGCTCAGACACTGAATTACTGGCAGGATTCAGATGTGCATTGCACAAGGTTCGTTTCATCAGTCATTAAGAAGTATGTCTTTACGCATTATGGTTTGTCCTGGATAAGGAAATCACTTGGTGCTTTTCCTTCCATTTTCCTGACCAACCGAGGTGCCAATATCATCTGTCAAGATTCTATGAACATGCAGCATATGGCTATGAATCAGTCTACATATTGTTTTCTTCCCCCATTGGGTCGCACAAACTATCATGTTCACTTCACAGTTCTGAGAGGGTGTAATGTATATATAACCATCACTTCCTAGATCCTCACATTTTAAATTACTACCACTGGCTTTCACGTGGCTATAACGCTACAGTAGCAGTTTAGCCTTGTATGCACCAAAAAATGGTCCTGTTGACGATACGTTTGGTAATGCCAGTGCTGTTCAAAAGCATTATACAGTGGGTGGCTGCTTCCCCCTTGCCGACCCGGCAACATAAGCAAACGTTAGACTAGCTACATGTTACTATATCAGACCTCCTTACCAATCTAACCGTAACCAGCTAAGAAAAAGTAGAGACCTTGGCGAATTGAGTTTCCAACTGGTTTTCTTTCAACAATCATAAGGAATATTAGCTAACGTTAGCCAAATTAGCCAACATTGAAGTTAGGAAACAGATTGATAAGCAGTCATCACTTACTTGAAACCTAAAAAATATCCTCAGAATTACAACACAATCAGAAAATATTTTTTACAGTTTAAAGCGCCTTCCTGGTAAACATCGTAAGCTACTTCTGGTATCGGCATGTAATCGCTGAAGTAACGTCACCAAAGCCTGAAAAAAAAACTTTCCGGTTGATGAACGCTTAAAAAAACCCTGACCTCCTGTACCGTCACACAAAATTACAACCAGAAAAGACTGACCTCTAGTGGTATTATTTAGACTACACTTGTTTGGGAAACGAAAAATTCGCTTTTATAGCGGAGTGAAAACCAATTCGCACACACTTCTTCCTTGTTGGCCAAAAACGTAACAACGTCGGTACAAGAGTATTGTCAACATCCATATTTTTGACAGACAATAGTGACGTGACCCTGGTTTACTTAGAATGCTGTTCACTGGGAACAACGTAATCGTTTTAAAATTAGTTTTTGTTCTTTATACCCTTTCTCAAAATTGAAATGTTGGCATTACTTCAGAGATCATTCTACATTTATTGTACGGTATTTGTAACCTCACGTATGATTAAATAAGTAAACGTCATGTGTGCCACATGAGAGTTGATGCTCAATGAAATAACTTCGTCTTAAAAGAGCAACACCCGGAAAAACTCGCAACTCTTCCCCACACACACTCACATGTGCATCCCCACCCACAAACACTCCCACACACTTCAGGCTGGTAGCCGGGAAAGAAACAGGAAGTCTAAAAATGTACACTTTATTATTATTCACTCCATACACTTCACTTGACCCAATTTAACCCTGTGATGGACATTTCGCAAACCAGCAGAAGACTGGTGATGGGAAACATACGATTATAAACAGAACAGAGGCATGGGGGGAAAAAAATCAGACAAAGCCAGACTTGATAATGCACTTTCTGAACTTTGCCCCTCAGGTCAACCACACACACAAACACACACACACACAAACACACACACACACACACACACACACACACAGCCAGACTGCATGCTAATCAAACTAAATATAATAACCAAAGGTTGGACCTACACAACCCATGTGTAGTCTGTTTTCTGCTGTTTTTAGTAAACTGGTGTGATTTTGAGCAGATTGCAATACACTATCTACATAGCAAAAAATATTTTCCAACTAAGACCGATTTTTTTGCGTTATGCACTTCCCTTTACTTCCAAAAATAGTTTTAACTATTGTGGGTGGATATCAGTACATTCAGCCAGCATGCTTTTGCATAAAATAACCTTTTGACCTCTAGAGGTCACCCTTGCCACAGACACAGCAGCAGCAGATTACAAAACCCGTTTACTTCTTCCTGATAAAAATGCAATCATTTCACACAGACTGCATAGTCACCTGTCTGAAGAATCTTGGTGCCTAGATTGAAATTGTGTTGCGTTTCAATGTGATTCCTAGTCAATGTAATAATCAGGAAACTTGATTATTTGGATAAAATTAATGTTAATAAAACTAAACTTCTATGTTGCTGCACACAGTATTTCTTCCCAAGCAGCTACTGATACAGTATATTCATATTCAAATGCAGCACTACTTAATTCTTTCACAAGTAAAGATCAATACAACAAAAAAGTAGGAAGATGCCCAACAAAATTGAAAATCTTCCTCACATAAAGCTACACAGATTCTATCAATGACATAGAATTTACACTGTGGCACTGCCAGAGGAGGGGTGCTGAATTATGAGCTACGCTTACCTTGGTGGGGGCGGAGTCTTGGCCATGTTGACTCTGGGAGCTGGGACGGGGGGCCGTCGGGGCACCGGAGGGGGTCCACGGGGCTCTTTTGGAGCTCCCACAGCATAACACTTGGGCGGCAGGGGGGGCACACCCTTGTCCGTCTGACCCTGGGCTGAGCACTGCTCATAAAGGTGGAATTGCTCCGAGATGGATGACGAGGAAGAGGAAGACGAAGAGGAAGAGGACGGGGATGGGTACGGGGACATGGGGGATGGCTTCCTGCCACCCTGCTGGTGCTGCTCCTGTTCTTGGGGCTTCAGTGGCAAGGTCTCTGGACGTGTCCGGGGTGCAGGGGACGGGGTAAACTTGACCGGGGGACGGTTTGGAGTCACCCTGGGAGGGATAGGCGGAGGGGGCTTGTCCTGAACGTTAGAAGGGCAAAGACTGGAGCTACAGATCTGCGCTGGCACCGGGGTCTCAGGGCCGTCACGGCTGCTGGGGGGGCAGCGAAACTTGGTCCTTCCCTTGGGGACGGGTTTGTCCCCCTCCTGTCCCTCTGAGAACATTTTCTGCAGGCTGGCCAGGATGCGCTTCTGGTGGCCTGGCAGGACAACCCCCACCTGCTCGAGGTCACAAGGGGTCAGGCCACGGCACTCGGACAGCGTGTCGTAGCCGATGCCCTGGAAGGCATGGATGTACTGCTCCAGACGCAGCACTGTCAGCCACTCAGACACAGACTGCGAGTCCACCCCCGAGGCCATGACGCGGTTCTGGAACACTTCGGTGCAGAAAAAACGAGGCGATCAGTTCGTCGCCAGCTTCAGCATCACCGCCCTCAGAAAGGACTGGATCTATAAAGGAGAGAAGAGCCATTCAGCACAGTCAAAATGTCAACATAAACATCAGAGAGCAAATTATTCTGTGAGAAAACAATGTACTCCCAGAACACCAAAACAGACTGCAGCTTTACGGTCTTTAAGATGGCTGTGAAATTCCAATCTTTGGGGGCAGCAATTCCTCTTAGTAATTTTAATATGCCATGGATTATCAGAGGGCATTTTAACAAAGTCCACAAGTACTCTGAAAGGCAATGAGTTAATGCCTGATGCATGTCAGCTACTGTATACATATACAGTATATGTATTCTGAACATATGAAGACAAGAATTATCTGTGTGATACTACTGAATGCGCACTGCAGGTAGGCCGTTGGTATTTCATTACTTGTCTGAGTCAAAGGTAAACAGCTCTGCGTTTCTTTTCCCTTTTCTTGTTCTGAGGCCACTTACGAGCATGTATGTAATGGGGAAGTTCAGAGTTACATGTGACCTGAAAGAAGGATATTTCTCTAGCTGCATTGCTACTACCTTATCATTCATTGCACCCAGACTGTTCTGTTTCTGTATCTGTCTGTATCAATAAATTGCAACATGGCTTCTTCATATCACTTCTCAAAGTACATTCACAGCATTAGAAACCGCAGCACAAATTACATAGACACTACTGAGCTCTGCAGCTCTGGCTACAGAGACCAAAGAACAGAGGCAGCATTGGGAGACGAAAGAAAGATGGTGAAACCATCTGAATGGTACGATCTATCTATTATGTGAACAGACCTGCATCTAACGTAAATGGCTAGCACATGTCCATCTACCCCACATTTTATCCATGCACAAAAGTCACATCTCTTACTTGTCCATTCAGATAAACTGTCCTTCCTGTGCGAGACAGAAATGTGTGCAAGTAAGAGTAAGAGCTGTTAGAGGATATTACATATTAAAATGTAATCAGATTACAAGATTCAAAGAACAGGATTTCACATGTGGTCAATCGTGTTGTGTAACAGTTGCAACACATACAAGCACACTCATACACACTTGTACCCATAACAGACACAAACAAGGAACATCCACAACAGGAAATGGTTTTGCTTCATACTTTGAATACTTTGGCACATTTTTCTGTTTAAATGCACCTTAAAATATGCGCTAACCTGTGTCCGCCAGTTGAAGCTAACTGTACTTGAACTGTAATGGACTAATCTGTTTTGTGTTCTTTTTGGCTGTTGAAAATGGAGAGGCAACTGACTCAGGTAAGGCTAGCAGCAGCTGGAGGAAGCTGCTAGGTTTCGCTTCACCTGCCGGGTGACAGTTGCAGTCACCAGAAATACCCATCTTAAAGAATCAATGAAGTCGAAGTCTAGGCAAGTCACAGTCACAAAGAAATACATAAAGACAACCTGTACAACAACACAGCCTGTCACCCTTTCATCAGGATCAACTGAAAAGATTACATTTCAGAATTTCAAATTTCATATACTTAAGCTAATACACAAACGACACGTCTTTTGGCCGTCCAGTCAGAGCATCTGGTCAAGCATTGCACTTCCTAAATTTGCGTATATACACACACACACACACATACACACGCACACTGTTGCAGAAAAGCCAGAATTGAGAAAAGATTATTCTGGCCTACGCCAATTTCTTAATACACACTTCCTTCTCCTGGAGTAAAAATAGACCAGACATACAGTACATGTCCATGAGCAACAGTCTTATAATATCTTTCACATACTATTAATTGTTGACCCTAATATAGTCTACAGAGAGGAAAAGACGCTTGACAAAGAGAGGTGCTGTGTATTAATTTATGTGGTAGAAGTAATTGGCCTAACAGTAAGACTAACGCTAAGGTACCACAACAGGTTGTCTCCTCAAATGAAGCCAGTGCTCACATTGCTTTGGAAAATGTTCAGAGAACACTGAGTAAATGTTACAACAACGTTAATGCTCAAGTGGAAGCCATGTCAGAGGCAGCAAAGACTCAGATCATCCAAATACAACAGTATTGATTTATCATGAGACTAAGAACAGAAGGATATAAATAGCAAGCATTATTCACAACAGTATGAATCATACACTGCTGGTCACTTGATGTCTTTCCAATCACAAGATGGACCCACTAGGACAGCTGGGGGCAAAAACCGCACCGTGCACTCGGGAATACAGACGCAATGCAAGACATCACCGAGGTCACGTGACCGTCGTGAATCACCACACAGATGCTCTTCTTACGATCCTTGTGTACAGCTTCGCTGTGAGGAACACTCTTTGCCATGACTGGCTCTCCCTTCATCATCTAAAACAACCATGTCTAATTCTGTCACCCCTGTCGGAAAACAATCACAGTCCTCTGCAGGCATCCTTCTCTCCTCAAAACAGAAGTTATCATTTGCTCTTCAGACCTACACAGCATTTGTTCTGGCTGATGGCTGAAATGGAATAAATGTTGTAGCACAGGTAAGGTCCATTTCTCAAGGGAAGAGATGCACATGAGATACTGCTAGCTGTTCCTGACCTTAAAGCAAAAACTTCCTCTTTTCTCATGGCATTTATTTTTCCTGTTGTGGCATTTTAGATTTGAGAACAAATTCCCCTGTTAGAATTTTGAGATAGCATCACTGCAATTACAGTTCTTAACATATAAGGCCACGAACAAGTTCTGACTTTCCTTATCATATCACAGATCATTGCCAGTCAGAGCTTCAAAGTAGAACTTTGTGGCTGGACTACAGTAGGGTGTTTGCTGTTTCTATCAAGCTACATAGCCATTTCTTTTCATTTACTGCCCTTTCCTTACTTGTAGCAGCCGTTTGTGGATGGGGTAAGTAAACCCTAATATCCAGAGTTTAAAGAATAATCAAAGATATTCTATATTTTGTCACTTAATGAGCTTGTGTGTCCTGCCGCCATGCTAAGTGTTTTGTACCCCGTTAGGGCTGCATCAGTGCCCAGTGAGTGGCACAGTATGGATCCAAAATCACTGCATAACACAGAATTCAGTACCTGCCTTCCTTCCATTCTCCATACATCCTTGCCTAAGAGGCTATGGTTGGTAACAAGATGTTCCAGTACTGCCTGCTAGGCCAGCCATGGATGTTCTGTTTAGACCACAGCATTTTAAGAATGTTCATTAATGAGCCAGCAAATCAGAACATATATAGCCTCAACAATGGCGCAGACAGAACTTTCAGTGTGAAGCACATGGACCTAGATATCTGGTCCATATATAGAACATTTGTGGCATAATTCAGCACAATTACTATGGTCAGCATCCACACAGAAGAGCCATTATCTTTTTTAACAAAAGAATAAAAATAAGCTAATTTAAAATTCCTGGTTTCTATAAACAACTCCACAACAAGCAGTCTCATACAAGCCCCAGAATGTGCTCTGCCATCTCCCTGCCTCTCTAGATTAAACAATTTAGCAATGCATGCTGAGAAGCAAAGACTAGAGGCAAAAAACAACCGATGTTCTTTAAACTCCTCTTATGTCTTTAAACTGTCTTATTCAAAAGTTCTCTGGCTGCCATTTGCTATGCTTTTACAGGAGACACTAACAGATAAGCACTTTTTGTTTGTTTATTTTGTGCACATTATGTTTCGGTTTAGTACTAGATATTCCCTCATTGCCCTTGAAACTGTGCTGAACAGGAATAAGACAATATATAAAAACTGCTTAGTAAACAACTAGCCTGTCAGCTGCATGGAAGAGCAATTCTAGTTATTCGTAGGGCCTAATACTCCACTGAATCATAGGTGTTAAGCTGTGGTATTTTGGCATGCACATGCTGAATTTCACAAAGAAACTGCAGACAATTTTGAAAGGGCGATTACAAAGAACAAATTCTGGGCTAAACGTGTACCAGCACTAAATAAGCTCATTTCTGTGCCCTTGCGGTTTACACCTCTCCACAGGGCAAATGAGACTTCTACAAGTTTTTGGCCACAATGTTAGAAGAAGCAGAAGCCGGACAGAGGAGGAAACAGCTTAATAACACCTTATTTTTTTTTCGTGAGACAGACAGCCGAGAAACCATTTAACACACAACTCACAAGAGCATTTCTTTCAGTTACCAAGTATTTTACACGCTGAACACAAGCAGTTATTTCTGCTGCAGGAGGTGCCGGCAGAAGCTGAAATTTGTGTGAACTGTAAAACCTGCCTTGCACTAGATTGGCCCTGACACACTTCTCACTTCTGCTGTAACCAAAAAGAGGAAGGGAACAGAGCCACTGTATTAGCTGCCTTTATCCCACTTAATGATAAATCTACTGCGGGCCACTCATTCAACCCTGTCAGCATAGCACTGACCACAATTACCCATGCAGTTATAAAAAAAAAATGTGGCAAAATATTTAGCTTGTTTGCTTCTTTAGCTTTTTATATGACTAACAGCACTGCATTCAGGGACAGAAGATTAACATGTAAATACCTACACAAACACATTCAACATCTTGTCACAGGCTTTACTTATCAGTCCCTCAGATTAATGGCATCCATCCCAACGTACACATACAGCTCTGTCCCGGACCAGGCTAAGAGGTAAGAGTTCACTTCCCAAGAGTGAGCACTCACCACACCATCCCAGGGTCCCTCTTCACCAGTAAACAGTGTCTGCCCGCGTTCTACAAGCGCCACAGCCTCCCAGTCCTTCAAGGCTCTAACACAAAGGCCCCATTTCCCCAAGGCAGCTGGGCGTCCTTGGCAGAGTCTACTGTTCCCAGTCAGGATGAAGCCTGCGTGTGTAAGGAAGCAGGGCCAGAACAAGCTCACCTCTCTCTCTTCCTCCCTCCCTCTCTCTCTCTCTCGCTCGCTCCCCCCCCAGCAGAGTCAGTACCCTCTCACGTCATATCCAGCCATCACTCAGCAAGAGAAAACTTCCTGATTTTGAGGATTGAGGAACTTCACTTGCTTTTTTTTTTAAAACCAAAAAGTACAGCACAGAACACATTGTGTGAGAGGTTTTTTTTTGTGTGAAAGTGATGGTACAGGTAACAGAGAAATCGGATGAAAGCAGAAAAAGAGAAATTGTGAATCGTGCAGATTAAAACTTGTTGACGAGGAAGAAAACAATGACTTCTCTTGAGACTCAGTGGAGTCTGCCTGCTTCTGGACTCTCGCAACAACCACTCTCCTGTCTCTTTCTCAGAAGCGTTCCTCTGCAAACACATATACAAACACACGTGCATATGCCCTGTTCAACCTGGTACACTTCACACATGGTGCATCACGCTCCCAATGCCCCCATCTGCACAACAGCCTCTCTGACTTTCTGATTCAGTCAATATCTCTGTGAGGTTCATGCACAGTTACTTTCAAAATGAGAACACAAACATTTTGAAACCTTAACTTTATTAGCAACTTGATGATTGGTCCCCCAGGCCAGGATGCTGTTTCAGGCAGTATGCAACAAGAAAGCTAGGCTATGTGTAGGCCTCAGCAAAGCGTATCACTGAGAATAAGCTCACCCTGAGCAGAGAGGAAGCTTTTAAGAGCTGACTGCACAATATGCTCCTCTGGGGGCCTGTGGGTCTGCAGAATGTTCACCAGGGACACAGCTCAGTAGAGATTAGGCAAATACCTCGAATGCAAAGTACAACCCTGGCTTCACCTCACAAATCAACATTAAACCAAAGGCCCAGAACATTCTGTTTCAGCACAAATCTCTACCAAAAGCAAAACAGTTCATTTAAATACATCTTTTAATTTTCCTTCTAATACATTAGAAAGGAAAATTTATTAATTATACACACTTTTCACACATGGGGCTTGCACTTTTTTGGGCCAGGGGTAAACAACAGAAATATCAGAGAAAGAACAGGGAGAGAAGACAAGTGACAAGAGACAGCCCTTGTGGGACATCCACTCAGACTGGCCACTGGTCATGCACACCAGAGAGGAAGGTCTTCCACAGGGTAACCACCTGCCCCCCTTCACTCTCCCTCTCGCTCCTCCCTATAACCCTCTTTCCTTCAATCTCCTCCCTCAGTCTTGCTCTCTTCTTCTCACTCCCACCCTCTCACTTTCCCTCACTTCCACACGGTATTTTCTTCCCTCCCTCTTCCTCTCTCCCTCAGCCAGTGTGGGTGAGAGTGCAGTGCTGTCAGCTGCACTGTAGCTCAGCCTTGTCCCCAGCCCCATAATCATCCCTCTGTGCTCTAGTGAACAATAGAGCATTCTGCAGCATACAAAAAGTGGCCCAACAATTAACAAGGGAGCCTCCCAGCCTAGCAACACATTTCTGCAGCCCCCTCCACAAATGTGCTCCCCTCTTCGTCTTTCTTCCCCCCCCACCCTTCACCCAGAAAGCCAGCCCTCCGGATTAGAAGACCAAAAAAAGACACAAGGGGCAAAAAGGAGGAGAGAGAGCAGGAAACAGGGGAGTCTTCCCGAAAGGGAGACCACTGCCACAACTCTGCTACATATTGTCATTTTCCCTTGCTAAAACACAACATCCTACCTTACACTGAGCAGCTGATCGTTGAGCCCCGTGTCCTATGCAGTATAGCTGAGAATGGGGGTAGTGTATTACATGCCTTTTACGCACTATGTGTCTGCAAACGTTTGTGTTTGGCAGCTCATATGTGGGATGGGAGAAGAGGGGCCTGCCATGAAGGGAGAGGTGGGGACTGCTCATGTATCTGCGGTGCTGAAGTATTTTACCCTTGAATGTGTGGGGAAACATTCTACTGTAGAGTGAATTGCTCAAAAGATATTTTATGTAATTTCATAAGGTACATTTAACGCCCTGTAAATTATAAATGAAAAGAAAAAAAACACTTCAACAAGGAGAGATCAAAGGGCCTCCAGGCCAAACACACATACATCTCAAAGAACAGGACTACTCAAAGTGACAGACACCGCCGACAGTGTTTCCTTAGCAAAATCTTTTGTGTGCCACTAGGCCCCAGAACACCCCCCTGACCAACACTTTTGTCTACAATTTGTGTTTGGGCTAAAACACATTCACTGTTTTGCTGGTAGGCAACTGTAATTAACCTTGACTTCCACTGAAATTAAAAAAGCTAAATGGCACACCATGCAGGCCTTGTTGCTTGCCTCTCCTACTGCTTTTGCATTGTTAGATCAAGTTTAACATCTTTGGTATTTGTGATGCGCGTGTGTCATGAGCTTCAGATCCTGTTTTCCGAAGAGCTGGCCCTACAAAAATTTGTGCAGTAATCCACGACAGGAAACAGTCGCTGCAGGTTCACTGGAGCATTCATGCTGCTCATACACCAACCGTAAGTCTGGCCTTGCTTACGGCAAGTGTATGGGTTTACATAATTTCCTTTCTCCGAATATTCTTCCACTTCACACTTTGGACACGAAGCATGGTCCTGGCTGATAGATAAACTCTGTACTCAGACAAACTCTGATGGATGGGCTCAAATAGACAAACCAGAAAAAAAATTAAAGTTTTCACAAACAACATTATATATATATATATATATATATATATATATATATATATATATATATATATATATATATATATATAAAAGATATGTATCTTTTCAGGGTAGAGACAGAAGTATAACTGCAGTGCATGCAAGTGTCACAGAGTTCATTCAACCAATGGTATCTTTCGGGATGCCTTACTCCACAGACTCTGCACAGACTCACTACTCCTGAAATCATCCATCTTCCTCATTCCATTCACTGTTTCTACTACAACATCCAACCACCAGTCCAATCAGATAAGTGAATCTTCACAGTATTTCCACACCTTAAAGACACACTAAAACACTATCATGGTGCCCCATTGAACAGATGGCCAGATTCTGCGCAGCCTGCAGCTCATGGCTGGCCTGACTGCATCTGATTTACAAAGAACTGTAGGGTGATAGGTGAAAAACACCTCCATTGTGACATTTATGCGGCGCTGACTCAGTGATCTCAAGTGGATGGCGTTACAGTAGGCTCAGTAAATAGGATGAGCCATCCAGATGACTTACAGATCAGTGAATCTGTGCAGCATCTGTGCAATGTTGATCCATGAAAACAAGCCCTCTGTTTGCAAAGCTCGTGATGCCTACATTCTGTGCAGCTCATTGCTTCTCCTTCACTGGCCAGATGACCACACTAAACAGGGGAACAATGACAGTGCACAGCTGCTGGGGAGGGCGGTCACACAGTGTATGGAGTTGCCTCAGAGTTTCTGAAGCTCACGCATTGTCTCTAAAAAGCAAGCAGTCATCTTCCAAGTTCTGAGAGGCCTGCGTCTTTGCTTTCTTTGAAAAGGGATTTGCTATACTTTCACAGTTTTGCATTTCCGTTTCATGTGTCTGTCATGGTAGACTGTCGAACTTTTAAAATACATATTTTTGAAGATATGTTGAGATCAGATCCTGGGCCTAATTCAGGAAAAAGGAAATGCTGTTTTGTGCAGATAAGCAAAATGAAATATAGGCGGTCCCCGCTTTTACAACACAATGCATTTCTGCCAACCACATCATAAACTACATGACCAGAAATTGTATCAGAGAGCACTGACACCTTTGATACCTTTCCACTATTTGGTTCATGTCACCAGCACAGCTGGATTTAACAATGCATCCGATTGTCAAGACAAGGTAATCTGGGTAATGACATCTTTCTGTGCTGCCATGAATCTGGGTCAAGACTAAATAATGGGCAAATAGCCTGTAATATTTTGTCTTGGTTTTAGGATTTAAGATCTATATGTGCAGCTATTGTAGCTATACATGTTAACCACATTAAATACATGTTAACCACATTAAAGCACAGTATCATGGGAAAAATGAAAATAAAGCTCCTGCCACCGCTAAGGTCCCTGACTGACTGCATCTTACTAATGTTGATAAACTAATTAATGATTCACTGCTTCAGGTCTGGTACCTACTTTGTGGTTGAATACAAGCTGGCACTTGTACTAGGCACGCTTTTTGGAAGGAGAATGAGGGAGACATCCCATGATGCACTGGTGGGCTACCTTGGGGCAGCAGTAACATTGTCAGGCTGAGCTTAGCCTTACACACTTACTTCTCCTTTGATTGGACAAAATACCTCTCGTCCTCTAGCTAAGTCAGCCAGTCTGATTCCGGCTCTATGTGGAAAATCCCCTTTATTATTAAAACTAACAACCAATGGAAACACATGTACGGGTTTAAAAAAAACCCTGGCTAATACATCTCAACATATTTAAACACTGCCAAAATATGACAACAGTAACAAATAGATTAATTAAAAGCACAAGAACAGACACTCTTCAATGGCTGCAATTTACCCTGACAGTAAAGTGAAGGCACAGTAAAGTGAGGAGCAGCTCACAGGAAGTCAGTAAGTGAGAGGGTGAGGGACACAACTGCCTCTGTGGGTTAGTTGCAAAAAAACAAACAATATCTTTCTCAGTCTGTTTTGCACCAATCATGAGACTGTACAATGCCGTACAGTGAGGTTCAAACATTCCCTAAAGCCCTGTTCAAATGGGTCTGCAAAAAGCGCAGGTTCTGTGAGTTTTACTAAACATGAAGGACTTTATGTTCTCAGACTAAAGGATTTCCCAGAACACCACAGCAGCCCTCTGAGGTTATTCACAAACCATTGTAAATGGGTGACATCATTTTAAAAGACCCAGGAGAGTTTAATGAACCTCCTCTTAACCTGAATCACAGAAAAATCAGATGCAATCAGTGCTGCTAGCCAGCTAGCAAGGACCTCTTTATTAATATGCTGCAGAATTTCAGCACAGATGCCCTCAGCTCCTTACTGAATCATGTCACCATATTGAGAGCAAGTATGGTGTTCAATAAAAGGCAAACAGAACTGACAGCATGTTCACACAGCCGGATTTGTGAGCTTAGTAAAGTAGCCAGTTGTCTAGCTGTTATGCACAATTAAGATGCTGCTCCTCTATATCCTGCAAAAACTTGAAAAAAAAATATACATATATATATATATATATATATATATATATATATATATATATATATATATATATATATATATATAACATAAATATATGTTTATGTACACAATGAAAAAACACATATAAATTATATAACTGTAGCAGACACCAAAAATGAACTAACTCTCAGTGCTGTAGATATGTGACATGCCCCACCAATACATATGCTGTATGCATTGGCCAAAAATGTTACACAGTGTCCATTTAAATTATTGTCTATCATCAGGTACTGCATGTGCCCTGAAACCATTAGTTATGCAAAAACTTGACTGTTCATATGACTTCCATAAACTGTTAACTAACAGCTGAGTCTAGGCTTTGGTTCAGTTCCAGCAAAAGATCGATTGAGTTAATAATAAATTAAAAAGCAAAGAAAACAAGCAAAAAATACAGGGTCGCCACCCAAGACTTTAAGACCTTCTCTTGCATTTGAGTGCTGCACAAATAGACAAAAATATATATTAAAGCACATGAAACAAACATGCTTTTCTTCTCTCTGAAGGAGGGATGTGGGTGCTGCGCACAGCTCGGCTTGGCCTGCTATATCAGATTAAGAGATGATCGCGAGAAGAATGCCTCTGCCTGCTCTGAGCTCCAAGCTCACTGTACAGAAAAGTGTGTCATGGAGGGAGGGCATAAGTGGGAGGGTGAGAGAAAGAAAGAGAAAGAGAGAGGCAACAGGAGAGGGGGGGGAGAGAGAGAGAGAGAGAGAGAGAGAGACAGGGAGAAAGAGAGAAACGCTGTGCACGAAGTGAAATTCTCCAAGCCTTGTGGGGGCCGCGGGGTCAGCAGCAGGGGCAGCCTGAGGGAAACACATTCTCTCAAGAAGTCTTGGTTTCAAATCCGCACGAAAGCTGACAGCAAGAACTAGTGTTTGTGCGTTATGATTAGACGCAGTGCACATTTCCATCAGCTAGACCCTTGTTACAAGAAATGCTAGAAGTGCTGCAAGCACCTATTTGGAATAATACACGCCAATCCAATGCCATGTAGCAACCTAAGCAGTGTTTGTAAGTAGCTAACTAGTTTGCTAGACTCAAAGCTAAAACTAAGAACATAGGTAGTTTGTAATATTCTATCTAAAGCGGTTCATTCATGACCCACTCTATTCTTTCTTGTGCAAATATACTGTCACATGGGGAAAATGTATTATTTACAGACTGGCATCACAGAGAACAGCTGCTCCAAGACTGCATAGTATTTTCACCATTGGAATTCTGCTACAGATATCCCTTCTTCAAGAGCCCCTAACCAGGTCTTGTGTCTTTCCAGTGGCTTTCCATAGTGGCAATTGCATAGCCTTTCATGATGATTTCTTTGAGTCCTAAATGGAAGTTTGTACATGCAAAGTAGTTTAACTTTGCGTGCCAACATTTCAGAAAATTGTGAATCTCTTGTTGAAGTTGCTCAAACAACAATGACACAAGGCAGAAAACAGTGATTAAGCCAGATGTACAAAATGGACACATTACAGTAACTCCCACTCCTGCTTTGAGCTCTCAGATTAAAGGAGTTAACACGCAATTGCAAAAAATATTTAAAACATTATTGAAAACACCAAGACAGGATCTTGGTGACTTCTTACATCAACACTAAGCCAAATGTCAGACATGCACCGGAAACCGGCTCGCATCTTAATCTCTCCCACTGCCAAGCAAATGTTACCTACAGTGGCTCCATTCAACAGAGGGATTCAATGCAAATCTAATGCAAAAATGAAACACCTACCACCTACTGAACACAGTGTGAACACAGCACATGAACTGTTTATATGGGAAAGCATAACACCCCGAAATGATTTTAATTAGTCTACTGGGTGTTGTCATGTGATTACTCAAGGTTCCTCATTATCACAGGCTGCATTAAAAAATACAGAGAGCTACTTCTGTAATGGCCCATGCAAAAAATGTAAGCAAAATAAAGCAATGATAGCAATGAAAGCAATTGGTTGGGAGAGTTTGTACTGGGCGGTCAGGAAGATACCTAGACAGCAGGGCAGTTCTGGATAAGAGTGAGTGGGTGATGGTAGAGATGGGACCGACTGTGGCTGATATGACACTGAGCAGACCCAAACCTCCCAGAGGTGTAAATAATCTCTCTCAGGCACACGAGCACTCTTATCTATACCTCAACATCTCTAGAGACTCACTCTTTCCACACAGGCAAACCACAAATGATCTGCTTCAGAAGCTAAATATAGACCTACTCATAATGACAAAATGTACATCATACTGAATTTTAAGGACAGTATTACTTACAGTTGCCCATATAGTATAACTTATGTAAAACCAGCACACATGCTGCCCAGTCTATGGTTTCTGAATACTGAGGGTGTGGGAAGTACAGTAGGCCTATTCATACATCATGTCTGTCTTACCAGTGCAGTGAATTCATTCTGGAGGAAATGCAAAACTGAAACCCGAGTTTAAAAAAAGGTGTAAAAACATCTAAAAAGGTGTTCAGATATTCTTTGATGCCATTTTAAAACAAGTGTGGTGATCACCTCCCCCCTCCCCAATCTCAACCAGAGTATCCGCCCTCTGCATGTAGCCTACACTCACTCAGAATGCCTCCGATTTCCTGTGAAAACCCTGACCACAGGTCTGTGGTCGACATGTTCCACCTGGGGCTCTCATGATCCACGGCCACATGACTAACCAGGCTCCAGGGCCTGACTCAAACTGAGTTGTTGGCACAGCAGGTTTTTCACAACGCCATCAACTCTGACCCTGTGCAGACTGAGCACGCTCAGTGACTCACTGCTGACACAGTCCCGCAGGATCCAGGACGGGGGGAGGGGGGAGGGGGTTTTCTCTAGAGCATGAGGAATGCCTGAGAAACATGCTCACACTTCTGACAAAGAGCCCTCTCCTCCAAAGCCACTGAGAGGGGAGGGAGCTGGTCACAGCCAAGCAAGGGGATTGGAGTAAGCAGCCATGGGCAGAGAAGTGGACCCTGGAGCATAAGGCTGTGAGTCCAAAGGTCCAGGTGGAGCACTTTTGCTATAGCCTTACAAATGTACTCAGTCTGGATTACCTCTAGGACTGCTTTTTGAGGAAGCTGACAGCACAGTGCCCCATGAAAGCCCACTTTCTACTCCATGGCCACTCCAGTAAATTATATAATTCTTACATCTTCTACTACACGCAAGCATAGTCTTTGACTAAACCAAGCATAGTCAAAACACTGAGCTGTTACCTCATGTTTACATGAATAATGATCTCTAGCATAACTTGAACAACCATTTTTATCATGAATGTATGACCCTACTGGCAACAATGTGAACTCAATCATCGATCTACAATGAATGGTTAGACCAGAGAAGCAGAGCAACATATAGCCACAAATTATCATTCGGGAAAGGCAAACCTTTCATATCTCTTTTTAGAGACTGTTGACACAGGTTTCAAGCTACCTTTACTGTGTTTCAGATTACATCAGTTCTAACATATGAACAAAATTGAAAACTAAAACAGGAAGTGTACACTTCAAAACATCATGTTTGCATCTGTACACCTGCATGATGTTTCCCAGTGTGTTTATTATCAGAGGCACATATATTCAAGCTTAAAGAGGAGCCTGTATATGATGTTAAATTCCTTAGGAGAATTAGAATTTCCAGTTAAACAGGAGGGACATATACTGTACGTGTCATTCCATTCTGTTACCACATACAAACCTAGTTGCTGCAATTCATACATTCATGCAATCCAATGAGCCAGTGAGCATAATACCAAACATACTGGAAATAATAAGATGCTAAATATGTTTACAAGAACAGCTGCAAGCATAAGGCAATCCGTGGACAGACCTAGACTCGTAGAGACAGTCTGAAAATATTCTGAAGTTGTTGGAATAGCTACATGTGCTTCTTTTCCTGCTTTATATGCACCAGTGGATAATGTAACCACTGCACAATAGTATATTATGTATGTACTGTGGATCAGACGATGCAAAAGGATGATTTTTACTAATACGAAACAGATAGAAAGGACACTTCATTCAAAAAATATCAAGGATTACTGTAACATAATCAAGAAGAGAATGTACATATAGGAATTAAAAGTCCAGAAATACATTAGAAAAATAAATAGGGAAGTACTGTCATTTCTTAGTTATGATATTGTAATATTAACTGTATTACTGTATGCTACAACCTAAAACTCTCAGATAATATTAATCTGTGTGAATGTGCAACACGAGCAGTTTTGTAAACCTGAAGGCTTTGGAGCGCTATTGGAAGTTCGAAGCTGGTCTTGCCGGGTCTCCTTTCTAGACCTCATCGGCACAGCACTTAGTAGGACATCCTTCACATGACACAGACCGCATGTTACATGCAGACTCACCCTGCAAGATGACTGTCTATACATCTATCACATATTCTAATTGTTCGACAAAGTAGAGTATCGACAAAACAGGTGCTACACAGCAGATCTGAAAAGACTGCTCATACAGTAAAACACATGCTGTGGTTGCCAAACGTCACTCTAGGATATTCTGCTAAAGGAACCACGTGAACGGGGAAAAGATCCAGTTGACACGAGGACTGCAAGTTGTTATGAATTCCTTAAGTACCTTTTCCCACACACACACACACACACACAGACAAAACTCCGTCGGTACCTTTAAGATTCCCACAAAGTGGACGCCGACTGAATACAGCGATATACTTGCATAAACAAATGCGTCAACATTCGCCCTGTATTCCAGTAAGATCACGGGAAATAAAGCAGTCTCTCTAACTCTAGAAACATCAGGAAGAAACAAAAAATGTTTCAAATAAACCAACTCTACTTAAGTTATCCCTCTGCCTAGAATAGCGAACAAACTGTGCTAGCCATGTATCAAGTGCGTAAACCATCAAAACATTACATTTCTCCTTATTAAGGCAAAATGTATCAACGAATGACAAATGATGTATATCCTGACATAATGATAACGATCCATGTCCATGTCATAGGGTTTATTCCTGCGTTTAGCTCCTAACTAACGTGTGGCTAACGTTAAATCAAAACGATACGGCGCAGCTCTAGGACGAGATTTGAGTTTAGCTCCAATTTATTCCAGATTCTGATTTCTTGTTTAAAAACTTTTGTAAAACGAATACGATCGACATAAAAAGTAACTTACCTTCTTTACTCTATCTTTAAAATACCCAGCGTAGATTCTAAAAAATTTAGAGTGTTTTCTTGTGAGGCTCTGGCGGGTGACATTTTCTCACGCTTGTTTTGTAGCACTGGTTAAATACAAATCCAACAAAAAAACTTCCGCAGGGGTCACGTGACTGAATTAATAAACGGGGAAACATTTTAGAGCCTTCCGTCCTTATTGTTGGAAAACTAACTGTGATAATAAAATTAAAAACGTGAAACCCAAAACAAGTAGTCAGCTATGCAGCTACAAACGGTTTCGCATTTGTATTTACTGTTGCGTAATAGCTAGTCTGTACTAGTCTGTTAGTGTGATCAACAGAAATAGCTAGCCAGTGGAATTTATAAATTCTAAGTTGTAAAGAAAAAGTCACGTGACGCGCGAATCATTACAAATAGCTAACTTTATAGCAGCATTTCCCAAACCTCTCCTGGAGGACCTCCAGTCCTGCATGTTTTAGATCTCTCCCTGCTCCAACACAGCTGATTTAAATGATCAACTCCTTCTGAACTCCTGAAGCTGCTTAATAACAAACCGATCGTTTAAATTAGCTGTGTTGGAGCAGGGAGAGATCTAAAACATGCAGGACAAGGGGTCCACCAGGACAGGTTTGGGAAATGCTGCTTTATAGTATAACGGTGATGCAACTTGTTTATTCAAGCATGCAGCTCCGAGCCACCTACCCCCCTCTTTGAATCAGTTCAGGTTATTCTCCACTTGAGGGAGACAAAGTACTTTGGACAAGAGAGTGCACCTCTGTTTAATGTTGGCTGTAATCTTTCATGATTTTGTACACACGAGTTTAGTGGTCATTACCAGCAATCTAGAATGATGACGTTACCTTTGCTTATTGTTGCTATCCCCGTGGTTAATTAGAGCATACAATTTAGGTAGCTACGGGTAAAGTGCGTTCAGAGTGTTCTTTCTAATGCCTTCATTTTTACAAGATTTTGTAAGCATCTGTGCTGGCAATCGCGTTATGCAGTAAACACACTGCGGTTGCTCTGTTTTTTATTGGAATTCTGTTTAGTTCTATTTGCAAAGCAAAGGGAACCCCGCAGACTTGCCATGCTGCATTCAAGGCTTTAGATCACCTGTTAATCGGATTCAAGAACTGCGTTCGTTTGAAATGTTTTTGCTGAAGCAGTTTCCAAGGGTTTTCCTATGTCCCCCTCCGACCGTTGGGAGTCACGGTGTTCCCTGCAGGGGGTGGGGGAGCTGCGGATGAGACGCCGTGACTCACTCCGTCTCGTTTCCCCGGGAAGAACAGTCCAGTGAGGGGGTGGTGGGACAGTCCATCACGATGCAGCCGTTTTCTTTCCTGCGTAGTTGTATGGGAGGAGCAGAGGCGTGCTAATGAGCTGTTTCTGATAGCTGGTGGTAGCTTTAAACTCATATTACAAAAGCCTTGTCAGAGGAGGTATCAGGTGGCTGCCAGGACAATAACAATAATAATAAAATAACGCCAAGGATATCTTTACTTATTCAGAGTTGGCAGATTGTAATCCCACAGTCAGTTATTGGCTTTAGACCAACAATATTCACGTTTTATCAAGAGATAATTACAATACAAACCTCAACCAAAAACCAAAAACTTAGAGGGGTGCTACAAGGTCTGTCTCAGGAAAATTTGTATCATTTTGTACAGCAGGCGTTGACTGACGTCACAAAGAGCAAATGAGTGATTTGAAGTGAGTTGTGAGCTTGGAATTTGCTTTTGTGTCTCTCACATCCAGGGGTTAAATTGGCATTTGTTAATGGGGGGAGGGGATCTGTAGTTTCAGGGTTTCAGGGTTGCCACATGGGTGCACGTGTGTGCGCATAGACTACAAAATCTCGTAACTTTAACAACTTTAACCCCTGAAACTTTAAAGGAAATAAATTTATGCAACAACTTAACCCCCCCCCCAATTTAACCCCTGCTCACATCCCTAATACGTTGTAAGATAAGAACCACAACACATATTGCAAAATAGAATCAGCCAAAAAGGGCAGTTAGCACATGGCATGATAGATAACGTTTAATCAACAGCTGGTCCTGTCAGCATTTGGTCACACAAGCTTTACCAGTTTGTGACATTAGAGGAGACATTAGCATGCCTTTTGATGAAGCAGTCTCTCTGCAGAAATCCTCTGTGAAAGGGTGTCAGACGAGGCAGCGGGGAATATGACAATCATTACAGCCATACGGTGTAGAACTGCCAACTCCTAAACGCCTTAAGCGAGTGGGGAGAGTCTGTGAAAATCCATCCCACAAACTGCTATTTGTGTGACTCTGTGAGTCACTGATCATTGTGACCTGTTAGTGTGACCATGTGGGAGTCTTCATTTGCATTTCCCAAAAAATGTGCCCCAGAGCTCATGCACTAGGAGGGCCTTTCCTTGCCTTTGGGAATGGTGCTCTTGAGGGAAACGTCTGATGCACAGGAAGGAAATTCAATAAATTACTAATGACAACACAGGAAAAAAAAAATCTGTTCTGAAGGCAAGCGTACTGCCAGTGTAGTGCCATCCTTCAGTTGCCACGCCCTGACAACGCCATTACAACAGCTCTGTCAGGTGGTACAGAACCCATGTGAGGCTCCACAGTGCGCCAGTCTCTTGAGCCTCACTACAACACCTCACAGAGCAGCAGGAACAATGTGACCTGGCAAGGAGAGAGGAAGTATTCCCTGCACAGGCACAGCAAAGGCAAAAACGCAGCAGGACACAGGCCACAGGTCCTGGAGGCCTGAGTTCCTCTCCGTCTCTCTTGTTGCCCTTTCTTAATGATGATGCCACTGACAGAGCCTGCACTCTCTTCACCTAAAATAATCAGCAATAAACTGTTTGCTGCAGAGCTAGGTTGCCATGGCAACTGGGAGTGGGGGGGCAGATACTGAACTAGGCCAGAAGCAGCCATATTTGTAGAGGTGCCATCAGATTGGAGGGGGCTTTGCATGTGTGGTGATGAAGAATGGATAAACAAAGTAAATTTTATTACTTCATGTTTGGCACAAGGCACATGCTTGCTGTTCATTAGTTTCATGAAATCAGGAAGAAAAACACATTCCGACATTACTGAAATTGCCCTCAAATTGCTGAGTTTACATGTCAGCTCAGCACTTAGCTGGGGAAAAAAGGCACACTGTCAGTGAAAGTAAGCTATATTTGTGAACTTTGTTTTAGAAGAAGGCAGCCATTCACTGCAGATCATGGCTTTATATATAGAGGGAAAATAAGTTTAAACTTTAAGTTTTTTAAAAGTTAAAATGTACAGTAATGTCAGATGCCGTATCAATGCTTCAAGTCAGCACCAACCTAGGTTAGTTTAAGCTGACTTTGGCTTCTCTACCTGAGGAGGACATATTGGCAACCCAGCTGGTGACACTTAGATCAGGTAATACAATTTAGTTGCCAGGAGGTGTAAACATATTTAAGAAAACAAATTGTCTAGAACCAGTATTGATTAGATGAACTACTGGTTAGATGAATAGAACAAATCAGTAAATCAGCACATCTTTTAGAGGCTTGAATTCAACCTGAGGGCTTAGATCTCAAATAGGAGCTGATAGAAACTCACCATTCATTTACAGTGTGGGAGATACACAGTACAGAAGGTCTCTTTGTTGCTCATCTGTTTATGTTTCTTATCGACTTCAGCACTTGGATGACTCACTCCGTTGCCTTGACACTGTAGATCCACAGGATCTGACCCAATGTGGCAGATAATCAATACCACGCAGCAAGGCTTGCTTCCAGTCAACTTGACCTTTGAACTTCAAATCTGGACTAGAGGAATCATTGTAATTGAAGTTCATATGCATTGCTGTCAATTCATTTTTTTTTTTTTTTATGAAAGCAAGATGGTAAACAGACTTTTTAGCTTCCTCTTCAGGCTCTGTGTATTACAAGGAAAGATCATAAGACTGGCCAAAATGATGGCAAAAATGTATGTCATTTACTACAGATTAAAAACACAGCCAGTTGTAAATTTTGATTTGTTACATATACAAGATGGACTCACATGCAGTAGCAGAAATCACAGCAAATGTAAGATTAAAAAGTGATCTGAATGGTTAAGCCTGACGCAAAATATAAGCAACACTTTTCATGTGGAATAAGCAGAAAACAGTGGAGCCACAATTGGCAGGGGTCAGCAATTATTGTTCTTGTTGCTGACTCCTGTCCCACAATGACTTTTAAAATGTGTTACTGTGTGTCACTGATCCCCTGGCACCCAACCTCTTTTCTGGTAGCATGAAGTGACTTTTATTTGTATCTCACTTAGTGTCATCAATAACTTCAAGATGCATAACTTCTGCTAACACTGAAAAGTTTGTTCTTGGACTGTCAGTTCACTCAAACTAGTCTCTCTGTGCAACAGAGTTTTGAGAGGCATGTAATATTCAAGTAAGCTTTAAGAGAGATTGAGATTGCTAACTGGGTACTGGCTTTCCCAGTTCCTATCATATTAGTGTGCTTGTATTGTTCTGTTGTTCACCATTTTGCAGCCAAAAGATAGTTGGCTAGTGGCTGGCAATAATAGCAACAGTCTGCATCTTAAAGATGAGTACCTGTTCTGACAAAATGGAAATAGAAAACAAAAGCCTGTTGGTTATCCAACTCATGCTAACACCAAACACACCAGCGGCCCACCTAATTAGAAGATTTGTGTGTCTGTGTTTGTATTCTCTAAGGAGTATAAGCCCAGTATAAGCCTCAAAGGTCCCACCTGGGTTTCCAAGTCAGTTTTGTTTCTTTGCTGTGCTAAGCCAAATGGAGCTCCTTCATCTGTTAGGTCTAATGCTGTCTTTAACTCCTCCATTCACATTGTGTACACATTCTCTCACCTCACCTTTCCAGAAGGACCTTGATGAGGTTAAAAAATAGGTTATGTCATGACTCATGCATCATGATGTTCTTACGCCTACATTACAACATTAAACAATGTAACGAAGGGAAAAATAGTTGTGGCTTTTCAATTTTGTGCTTTCAGTTTTGTCCCTTTTTAATTAATCTACAAGGTCCAAAACACACCACTTTGTATAGCTCATTTCTTCAGATCAGTGCTATAGCACCCCTCTTACCTTAACATTGAACTGACTACAGAACTACTATTCTGCTATCACTGAACTTTTACCAAAATGAAAAATAAAATTGTCTCTTCCAAAGAAAATTTCTGACAAGTTCTCACTGGATGAAATTCTGTAAATACGGAAGAATACTGTAAATATGGTCAAAAAGGAAACGCACCAAGAAGCATGGAGTTGAGTCTCCTGTCTGGTACAACATCAGGGGTCCCCTGACCCATCTTGCAACTTCAGCTGCAGAAGTCCGTTACATACACGACTATGCAGGGTATTCTTGCTGTACAGACATTGTCCTTCAGATTATGTGGCATACTGATACTATCCCTTAAATCCAGATGACCTGTCTTGCACTGCATCTCACTGTCTGGATTGGTCAACATCTCTGCTCATGGACTCCAGATGTTCAGATTACCCTCGGGCAAAGTTAGTGTCAGTATTACGAAACAAGATCATGGGATTATTGTGACAGTGGCTGCACAAGCAAATTTTCCATCCCCACCATCACTTTCACCATCCTCAGTTTTCAGCTGCACCCCTCAGTGTCCCAAACCAAAGGATCCTCTGTTTTTTTTTTTTGGTTCAGAAAAAGTCCCGTAGTAGACCCCAGTAATTCCTGTGCAGTTTTAATGTTTTTTGTGCTCAGTTGACATTTGTAAGATCAGTTCTACTTTTGCTTTGATGGCAGGGTCAATATCTGAAACATTAAAAAGGTTTCATGCAAGACCATAGCAAAGAGGTATCAGAAAAGGTCTTTTCAATACACATTATAATTTCTGGTGGCAGGGTCCAAGTCCAGGTGCTCAGTCAGTCCATATTATCATTAGTACTGACTAATCATCAGATTTGGCTCTCACTACACTAACTGACTATGACCACATGGCAGTCCTCACAGACTGGCTGATCTCAGCACAGGTATTTGGTGTCTATTGGAAGCTGCTTTAGAGCAGACTTGCATGTGTGGACGACATGTACATGGGTCAACCTCCAGCGCTCGTGGAGTTCTTTTCGTCATCAGCCTAACTGCACAATGAATGGATGAGCCTCCTCCAACACCTGCTCCTCAGCGGGGCTCCTACCCACTTCTGTCTTGCCCTCATCACCAGTCTTTCAGCTCAGAGCCTGAAAGCCCATCCCTGATGATATTTGCTCAGCCGTGTCATGTCTGATCTCCACATCTCTCATTGACACCACTCTGCTTGCTGCAATAACTCTCACCGCAGAGATTTTTTGCTCTGATGGGAAAAAGGAAATAACAATGCTTCCCCTGCTCTTAATGGGACAGGAGATTTATTCTACTTATTCCCTCTAAATGTGATGGAGGATTCTGTCTCTGTAAGGATGGAACTCTATAATCCCTTGACTAACACCCTTTTCAGACTGTCACACTTGTATCTATACAGGAAGAGGACACATTGTTTGATTCCATATCTCAGTCTATTGGGATCACCTTAAGTGTCTCTTTTAAAGGGCTGGCGTCTCATACCATCATGAAATGGAGCCGGTCTGCCACAGAAGGCATTAGCATAGTGAATCATCTTGGCAACTGATTGATCTGTGTTCTGAGGGGATGAACCTACAGTTATGAATGAACTGAAATGAATGAGCCATATTGTTCCTGCATGGTCCTGAACACAGACTCTGTGTATGCTACTCCTGTCACCTGAGAGGAAAGTGTTGATAGAGACCTTTTCTTCCCTCACTGAAAATGCTGGTGATGATGAGGTGATGCTAGGGGCTCCTGGGCCTCATGACAATGGCTGCCAAGGTGGATCCTGTTGTGCTGCTTTACATGCACACAATGCAGCAGTGATTCACAGTACAGAGGGTCAGATCCTGTGAAAGCTATCTTTCTTCTATCTATATACAAACAGAACAGTGTGCCACTGACATAACTTGTTAGCTGTGCATTCATGATCTTCAAGAAGTCCCGCTGAGGCTGTTTTTCTTGAGGGAAACCATAAATATGGATGCCTGCCTGACAGGGTGGGGAACCATATCAGAGGGGGAGGTCCCTCTAGAGTCAGTGGAGGACTATTTAGACAGTTCATACATACAATGGCATTTTCTAAATTTGTGGGGGCTAGACACAGTCTATAAAGCCCTGGAATATTTCCTTGAAGTGATTTGGAAGCAAATGTGATGGTCTAGATGGAGGACATGTGGATGGTATCACACATCACTGAGGTGTGACATCACCCTCTATTCATGCTCTATCATCTCTCTTGCTTTTTACACATGCCCACTCAGAATGCATCTTCCACCTGTGGGGACACTCCTCTCATAGTACAGATTATTACATCTCTTTTTGCCAAGGTGCAGGTAGCCCTTATTTGCTTCCAGCAAAAATGACTTCTAGTGTGTCTTTATACTTTTCCTTCTTCTCATGTAATTTCAGACTGTGAAAGTATTATTAGTCTCAGATTGGCTGCACCTGACTTGGCTGGCAAGTTTATAGAACCGTTAGCATGCCCCTTATATTCACATGTCTGCTCAGAGTGGAAATGCTGTCTCAGGGGATACAAAGGCACCTGAGCCAACAATTGCTAAGCCCGGCTGTCTGTCTCCTACACAGGTGTGACTGTAGGGTTTTAGTCGTGAGCTGATGATGCTGAACATGCTTCAGGCTTCCAAGCCAATCACTTGTGTCACACGAGAGGGTCAGAGCGGGTGTCAAAGGTTGACTCTCCTTCTTCCTTCTCCAGTCCCGGTTTGAAAGGGGTTTCACATGCCTGACTTTGAGCAGGTATTTGACAGAAATCTTGCACAACCCGTTGACAGCATCAGACCTTTTTGCTGACCTGTTCCTGAAAGGGGTGAGGCATTTGCACTCAGCTAGAATTCAGTCTCCCCACAGAGGACCTTCAGATGGTTCTCAGTATGTCCACCACACTGCTCTTTGAGCCCTTTCCTAGGATGATCTCATGATTGTTCTCCATAAATATGGTCTTTTTGTCAGCAAAGATATGAACCAGGCATACAGGTGAGCTTCACACACTCTATCCACTACTCTTGTCTAAAGTTGTAATTCTTTTATTCTGTTCATTCACATGTGCTGTAGATATTTGGAATTTGACGCCTTTCAACCATTTCCACATGCCTCTGACTGAAAGATTGAACAAGCTGTGTCCAGTCTGATTTCTGAAGAGTTTTGTGACCCACACAAAGAACATCAGAAATACAATCTCTTTGTATGATAAGGCAGCACTTGGACTACTGGAATGCGGATACAATTTCACTGGCTTGCAGTCGATCTGGCTGCACACTGGGTATCACAGCTTTCCCTTCCTGGTTGAATACACGTACTTCAGCTCTCCAAGGTGTAAAAGTTTAAGTCTGTGGTGAGTTGTCTTTTTAACAGTTAAGAAGAATAGAACATGGTATAATATGGTATAGGACTACTGCAGATGTTTTTTATTACCCTCCACAATGAATGTAGGACTGTGTTCCTCTGTGGTGGAGAAAGAGAGGGTGGAGTGTATGTACTCTCTTTACCTCATCCTACAGATAGGATGCAGGTGCTTCACACTGCTGACTGGTGAGCAAACTTACACTATCTACCATCCATGACTTATTTGCTATACTTTTGACCACATTGGTGTGGCATGTTGACCGAAGTGAATTAAAATAAATAAAACTACGTTATGTAGGTAATCTTACTTATGTGAACAATGTCAACATGCTACATAGCGTTGTCACTTTGGGACATTAAGCAATGTGCAGTTAGCAAAAATAAACTGCTGGTACATGGTAGGGGGTGGTTAATGGGATATATTGTTCCTAGGAAACCACCTTCAGATGGGGAATCGATATCATGGTTATAGCATGTTCACCTCGTTCACAGGGCTTAGGTTTTCCAACGCAAAAGTTAATTTTTGTACCTTTCATTACACAATTACTGAGTAAACCATGGTCTGATCAGGAACATTGTGATGTACAGATGAGTATTGTTCTAGGGCATTTTTATGAATGCTGCACCAAGTCAGTAATCTTTCAATCATCTGGATCACTGTTCACACAGCCCATTACTTTGCCATTCCACACACTGGGAAGATCAGTGAATCTGCACCTACACAAAAACGTTCCAAAAAAAAAAAAAAAACAAGCCCATGAGCCCTCATATAGGAGACCTGTCTGTGTGAAAGGATGGGTGCCACATGCCACAGGCTGCTATGCTGACCAACACTGGGGCAACACAGTGTAGCCTAGACCATGCTGTTGCAGTGTGACCACAACCTGAGGAAAACTACCACAATAATAAGATAATATCAGGTGTCAAGAGCATCTCGAAAACCCTACAATTCACACCTTTTTAATGATGGTTGATAGCTCCAAAGCACTCCCACAGAGTGGTCTGGCCACAGCTATGCTGTAAAAGAATACCCACCTTGTCAAAAACATGTGTTCAAAAGGACCTTTTTTAATGGAAGACACAGAACGCATCATGTCTCAAAACTTTCAGAGAAATCTGTATTGTTTTTTTCCTCTACATACATTCATACGACTCTAGATAACAGAAAGCAAACTTGATGAAAGCAGCGCCTTCTACATCCCAGGGTGTACAACACATTTCAGAAGGGCCTCTTTGGGAGACATGAACCCCTGGCTCTTTCAATATTATGAGCACAAAAAGGACATGTGGAACACACACCTAGCTGGGCCTTTGGGGGGTCTCAGAGTCTCTTCGTCTAGATATTGGAAAAAATAATTTTACCGGAATAAATTCGTAATCCCTTAAATGATGTGGGTGAACACAGAAAAGACTGCTGCTTCAGTTGTTGTGTGGTCGTTTGATACAGCTGTCTGGCTGGAACAGCAGAGTCTGTTCCAAAGGCAGCTTACTGTATTTTTCTTTTTTTTTTGGTGAATGGTGCATATGCACACAAAGGGACACCACCTCATCCTGAAAAGGGGAGCAGCACAGCTCATACTATACAGTGTGTCTCAGCTGTGACCACAGACATAGCTTTGGATTTCTCTGCATGTCTACATGATCTCAGGCCTTATAGAAAGGTGTCTGTGTGTCTGTCTTTGCTCTAGTACCCAATAGAAATAGAAATGTTCTTTTAAACCAACACGAGCAGCCCAGTGAACATGAGTTGCCTCACCTGGATTTCTGAATTTTTGTTTTCAGTAGATTTGTATGAATGCACTGCTGAATTTAGAGAGCAACGGCTTTGTTGTTCTGTATACATGTCTATCAGAGTGTGTGTGTGTATGTAAATATACAGAACATCCTCTGTAGCTCAGGAATGTGTAAAGTGTGCAAGATGTGTGTGCAAGTATGTGCATGTGTGGGGAAAAAATTGAGCTGTCTGTGTGTGTGTGTGTGTGTGTGTGTGTGTGTGTGTGTGTGTGTGTGTGTGTGTGTGTGAAACAGAGAGAAATGGTGTGATAGTGTTTGTATGTGACAGGGCATGTGTAAATGGTGTGAGTGGGGGGGGGGTTCATCACGCTCAGTTAGGCCCCTCCTCGTCACTACCCTCCCCCCTCTCCTCCTTGGCTTCGCTCAGGCCGCTCTCGTCGATGTTCTCCAGGGAGTCGGCGTGCTGGATGCTGAGCTCTGACAGGGGTATGCTGGAGAGGCTGTTCTGCTCAGGGTACAGCCAGGGCTTGAATCCAGGGTTATGCCTCTGCTTCCACTCCCGATACTTCAGGCACGCCTTGTTGATCTTCTTCATAGCCTGTGCAGGACATGGGGAACATCCCGTCAAAGAACCCCCTGGTTTATACGCCCATTTGACAGCCTTTAACCTTTAGCTCTTACGTTTTTTTTCCCAGCTTACACACATTCTGAAATACACTTCTACAGCTTTAGTGCTTTCAGTTGGGGCACTTCCTTTAAAAAAAAAAAAAAAACAAACATTTAAACTAACACCCATCTGATCATGGGTTTCCTGTCTTTGCAACTGTTCCGCTTCACCATCCCCACTGCTGGAGCATCTATGCCATAGTCTCCAGGACTGAAAAAAAAACATTAACTGCTGTACTTTTTGTATTGAAATGCATGCCATTTCCCTTCTCCCTTCTATGACTGTGTACAGGGAATGGATGGCACGGTCTCAAATCCATTGGAGTGATCTGATAAATGAGATCAGTATTCACAGGGCGACACGTCGTCCATTGAGGCTCGCCGCCGCAGAAATGACTCATGCTCCCCCCCGTTCCACTCTCACTGAGGAGCAAATGAGGGTCACCCTCACCTGCAGCAAAGCCCGGCAGCCCAGTCGCAGAGGCTTTTCATTTAATGAGGGCCCGATAAGAATTCAATTTCAGCAAGTCAAGGAGCGGAGGCAGGCTTCCTGTCACAACCCCCCCCCCCCCCACCCCCCTTCAACACACCCCCTGCCGCCCATCCCCCCCCCCCCGCTGTCCCACCGGAGGAAAGTCTCTCATCGACCAGACAAATAGCAGACTTTTCTAAGCACTGCCAGTGCTTTCTGCTTGCCTGTCTGTGGTGTATTAAATATTTACAGAGGACGTCACTCTGCAAGCGCAGGGACATTTCTCAGGCACACTGGCCATTTGTCAGCCAGCGGATGCCATGTTTCCGCCATGTTTGTGGACTTAAGGAGGAGGAGGGCACAGAGTTATGTTACATGAGAGAACATTACATGAGAGAGCAGACTATGATGGGAGCCACCCTAGAAAGCACTAAGTGGAGAGCTGAAACCCTGCCAGGTATTTGCTCACACAAAACCATGGCATGCCAGTGCCTCAGCAGCCTCTGCAGGTTGTTAGAAATGATTCTTCTATGTCTGTGCACTGCAAGGTGCCATCAGTTGAGTTTGCACTTGACATCATAACTATGACAAAGAAAAGCCACAGAAGCAATGTTTTCTAGTATGTTTGAAATTCAGAGCTGTTAGTGTTTGTGAAAAATAGTCCAAATCTAAAGAAATCAGGGCGACTATATACGACTTAATCAAATTAAAATCAAAGAACTCTCCCTGGAGTAGTTTGGGGGGGGGGGGGGGGGACTGCTAGGTAAAAAATGCCTGCAGAGAAAGCTTGACTGATCCAAACAAAGCCGTTTTTTTTTTTTTTTTTTTTTTAAAAAAGAACTCAAAAGGAGCATTGATGACAGGCACAAGGTGGGATGCCAACAACATTCCCAGCAGACTGCTGTAATTCAATGAAGACATTTTTAGAAACAGGGTTTCACAGAGTGTTGAGCTCTTTTCCATGCACTTTGAAATGCGTTCCCAGGAGAACTGCCTGGCCTACTTCAGATGGCACACGTGCAGCACAGCAATAATGCATGTACATACAGCCAAAAGCCTGGGAGGGGAGCGTGCACCATACATACATCAGCGCGTTCAACTGGTCGCATGATGTGAGGCGACAGCCGATTACTAATGTTCATATTTAAAGGGGCAGCTTCAAATATCGAACATGAAGCATTACTACATGACAAATATTCATTTTTTATGCGCTCTGCATTAAAATAAAAGCCTGTATGTCAATCTACAGCGCTATGTAGTCTCTTACAGCTTGAATCAAAAGAGCACAGGGCATATGGCCTTACTTAAAATGGCCACAATGTCTCAACTGTAGGCTAAATCAAGGCCTGATTACATTATTGAGGGTAATGAGGATGACACTTGAACTGTAGAAATCACAAACTGCAAGGAATTTACTTACTTTGGGAGCCAGAAACTGGGAAGACTTGTTGACAACCCACTTGGGTAATGACCCTGTAGGAGAAAAATGAAATGTTTTGGTTAGCATCTCAGTGTGAAGAAAGCTTGTGTCTGTACACGCCTGTCTGTCACAGTACTGTACCAGTAGGGGGAGGGGAGAGGGGCTTGTTTATGAAGCAATTACACTCTAACCAGATGGTGCTGGGTTCCCTGGAGGTCACATTCCAAACAGGGGGCGCTTTTGACTAAGCCAGAGGCCGAGACTATAGATTTGTGCTGCTGTTGGATCTCATAAAGGGTGAGCTCATGGCTGCAGCCAAGCAGTCATCACTCCCAGAATAAGGGAGCCTGACGGCAATAGTGTTCCGTCTTACACTTGATTTGCATGTGTAGCTACAATACATGTTCAGCAATTTCATCAACAACATTGTACAATGAAAGCTCTTTCTGTACGATGAGAGTTACTGCGCTCATCTGTGTTACTGCATTCTTGCTCTTAAATAGAAATACATTCAGTTGCAGTAACATGTCACTACATGTTTTCCATATTATGCATATGCATTTCCTTATTATATAATTACATATGATAATATATTAATTATACAAATTAATCATATGTTTATTGTTGCATTTTTATACTGAGAATGTGGTTATTTGCTCATATGATTTTATTCATCTATATGGTAGAATATAATCTGATTTTGCCCTTTGTGAGGATCTTAAGGGTGTATTAACCCCAAAAGTTGAGGTTTTCTTGTATATGGTGAGCAAAGAATTCCAACTAGTGGCCCCTTTTGTAATGACAGCATTCTGCCACTAGAGGAAATTTATAAGTGAGAGCAGGTGTGTGCTGTTCATGTGCATCACCTCGGGGATCCACCTGTGCCAGGTAAGTGAGGGTACAGCTGGTGGGTCCATTACTCTGGATCAGGTAGCCTGTCTGGATGGACACAGCCCGCACCATGTCCTTTTTTGGAGGGTATTTCTGTAGGAACAATTCACAGAACCTTACATCATTTCCTGTTCCTCAACCTGACTGCCACATCACTTCCTGTGGTTTTTATCCATAACAAAACCCTGCATGCAGTTTCTCCTTGACAGCAGAAACTCACCGTGCTTCCACATTGTCCTATTACACATGTAAACAGCCCTTTGTAAGGAAATAGCCCGTGTCAAAACCTTTCTTTCTGCAGCCCTGTCAAGAATGCACCCTTCAAACTCATTAATGCTTGAGCTGCATTATTAATGATGACCCTGGTAGTGCTAATCACAGAGTAGCATTCTTCATGCGGCAACAGGAGTCATTAGATTTAAGCCATTTAAGCTTCGGGGAAACACTGGGGTCGTAGCGGGAACATGCTGCATTTCTCCTGACAAACAATGAACCCGCACAGACCCAAAACAAAGGCTAGATCGTATCACGTGTCAGCCCTGTTCAGAGCATCAGCGCATATTCATCACTCCCCTGAGGAACAGCGATAGGTGAGCCATTAAACTTCCCCAAAATAACGAAGCTCTCTAACCACATAACGGTAGCGGCTCATTTTCAGAAATGGGAGCGAATCGATAAACATGAGGGTGGAGCGAGGAAAAAAAAACGATTTCCTATTACAAAATGAACTATTATGGTGGACAATGGTATTGATTTTAGCACAGCATTCGCCACTCAAGGTGTCTGCTCCTGTGCCAGCTCCCTCCCCTTCTCTCTCTCTCTCAATGTGAGGATAAAGTGTGTCAGGAGGCTACGGGCATAGCTGTGTCATCCATCCATCGCCCAACAGAGCGCTTAAATGAGAGCCTGCTGATGAGCAAAAGGAAGGATCCGGAAACAAACGGCAGTTAAGCTGAGGACGGGCCTCATCCAGCACAGCTCCAGGCACCATCTATCAACCGCTCGCCGGCAAGGGGAGAATGAGGGGGAGGCGATGAGTGGCACCGCATTCACGGGACATCACGCACGCACTGCCACTAAACCTTCCCAGGAGAGAGCCACTTCAGCACGGTGCAGTCCGCCAGCCTCCCAGAGAACCCGGGGCGCTCTCCCAAATTCATCCATTATTCACTCTGCAGATTCCTTTATATCCAGGGTTACATGCATTACAGCTGAGGCCTGCAGGCCTGCAGCAAGCCCTTTCTGAACATCTGTGTGCAGTGCCCTGCTCAACATCAGTGTGATGTGCCAACCGGGATTCAAAACTATGAATCCAGCACTACAAAAACCGTAGGCAAAGAATGCCTTGTAGCTTTGGTTTGCATTTACATAATCCCCCAAGCACCGCAGGAGACAACTGATGAGAGGCAATGTGCAGATATTCATACACAGATGCATTACAACATTCATTCAACTGTTCATCACTTTTCGCATTCAGGCTATACACAAGAGCAAAATAATAAGTGCATCTACATGCAGTTCAATCAAAGTGGAGCGAAACTTCAGAACCACTCCAGTCTCATGCTGTTGCTCCCCATGGGTTTCTCAGTTTCTACTCATGAAGTATCGACACGTGGCCTTACCTCCGTAGACTTCTGACTCCCTGCAACAACTCAACACGATCTCAGAATGAACCCTCAATGCATATTTAAGTGACTGCCTTGGCAATTAAACCATTTCCGTTTCTGCAGCCCTAGTTTCGGCTGAACTCTTTGGTAAGAGTTCAGCTGAAACGGAGATTGCTTCGGCATCACTTCCATCTGTCTCCAGTCCCCACCAGGCATAGCATGTTAGAGCCTCTTCTGTCTGAATGCGAAATGCATTCTGGAGGCTATATATGACTTTGATCAGGATGATGTTGGTAATCAACACACAAAAAAGTAATTTGCTTATTTTAATACTTATTAGGTTCTAAAAAGTTCTTCAGTGTGAATTCCTACTATGAAAAAAAGTGATAATGTAAATTTATGAAAATGCAGTTTAATACTGCCAAGAATTATAGCTCCATTACACAAAAACACTTGTAATCATAAAGAATGGACAGCAAACAGAAAAGGAGACAGGAGGACAGGTTACAAGAGGTTCAAAACCAGGCTCACTCACTGGGTGTTTGACAGAGTAGTTCATGATGATGTAATCACTTCCCATAGGGAGCCACGAGCGCAAGGTGATGACATCACGGTTCTTCAATGGCTTTGGACACTTCCCTGAGCAAACACAGTAACAAGCCAAACATAAGACACAGGTTCCTCTACCTGGGGGGAGGTTCAGGGGTTCATGTGGGGATGCTGAGTTTCTTACATGAGTAGTAGCCAACATCTGCGTTGACAGTCAGCTTGCCAATGTCAAAGGTCTCAATGACGTTGGCGTCCCATTTCCTCCTGTACTCGATGTCGTGGAGTACGTCGTACATGGTGTCCGCAGAGACATCTTTGCACACCATCCGACACTGCAGGGAGAGACAGACACACTCAGACTTTAACAAAATCGCACCCAAGCACACACTTGTCGTAGTTCTTGGTCTCCTAAGAGTAGCATTGCCTCCTCCAACTGAATGAACTCCCACCAGCGAGCTGTTCCTTCTACAGCAGCACTCATGTGATGTCATCCAGCTCCCATTTCCCAGAATCACTGAAGATGCGCTCAGAAACCTCTCACGCTAACAAAAGTAATCACATTACACCACGGCAGCAGCACTCTCCTCGCTGTGCCCGTCCAGAACTCAGGCCAGCAGTACGAAGCACAGAAAGCTGCAACTCAGCTACACAAGTGAACACAATTCCACAAGCCTTGCAAAGAGGGCCCTCTAACCCCCACAGCTACAGAATCCCATAATCCCCCAACCTGGGCACAGTGTTACTCCTCCCTGCCACCCCCAATCACACCCATTCCCCCTGCCCTCAACCCAAAATCTGTAGGACCCCATTCCTTGAGAGCAACAGTGCAGCAGAAGTCACAGCTGTCTTCATACGTGAGCTTGGAACTCGTCCAGTCAAGCAATGAATTCCATCAGGTATGGAAACTAACTCCAAAGGCAATCGCAGTATGAAAACCAGAAGCTTGCCAGTGCTCTTGGGCTGTGAGCTCTACTGCTTTGCCTCGTCAACTCATGGGCCTCTGGTGGGAGTGGGTGTAAGTATGGCTGTTTACAAACAGAGCAGGATTCTCACGTATGGCGAACGCATGGGGCTCCCAGACGGCTGCATGCTTTGTGCTGAGAAACCGACTCTTCTGGCTCTGAAGCTATTCCCAGTTGAGTGTCTCATGCTGACATCTACTCATGCAAGCAGCCAGACTCCAGGGCACAGAATGAGCGAGAGAGAGAGCCTGTTGCCAACGCCACACTCCTCAGAACAGAGTCAGCCTCTGGGGACATACAGAGTAAAGGCCTGCCTCTTTCCACGCTCCCTTGACCAGGGTTAACTTCCTGGCACAGAGAGAGGATTAAGGTCTCTTTTTCCACTCTCCCTAGACAAAAGCCAGATTCTACAGGTCAGTCTGGCACAGCCTGGCTCTGCAGCTGTCCTGCCAGCCATTATGAGAGAGTCAGGGGAGCTGCTGAGATGATTGTCCAATGAATACAGTGCTGAGAATTACGATCATGCACGGGCTAAATAATGAGACCATCACATATAATACTAGACTATAAATACAATAAGACTATCATTAATGTGAGTCCAGTACAAAGCTGATCTAATATAGCCAGTTGATCTTATTTGTTGGCTAAACGTCAGAGCGGTGTTTGTGCTGATAGCAGACTGGATCGTGGCCTTCAGTCAGAGGGTGACATGGTGCTGTGGAAGGGCCAGAGACAGGGTGACGGTGACACAAGATAGGCACATGGCAGGTGTACACTAAACTAGTGGAAAGAAAAAATGAAGCTCCAACACGCATTCTAACACATGATTTAATACATAATCTAACACATTGCTCCTAGAACATTTATTTTTATCCATCCGTTTATTATTTTTTATATTACTTTGCACTATTAGGGGATATGGTGGCTACCGGAGCTATCTCAGTGATGTACCCAGCTTGTGAGAGGTGTCTGCTCATGATTCAAAACCACATCCTAACCGCTACTCCATGCTGCAAACTGCACAACGCAGCCACATACCGAGTGCAAATGAGACTCACAGAGTAAAGATTACGTGTTTTTTTTGTGAATCAGTTTCTATCTGGCAGAGGACCGCATCTTACATATTTACCGAGATCACCAGGATGTACACAATTAGCTCATCAGTGGCAAGCTGGGAATCCGCAGGAGATTTGGGTGCTGATCATGACATGATCTCTAGACAATGACGTGTGAACCTTTCTGCTGTATTCAGAACCTTCTGGACTCTCTTCGTATGCTCTCATGGTTAATGATTACTTGTAAATCCCCCTTGAAGAGAATCGTTGGCAAATCCTGAGAGATTTCAGCGTGAACTCAAAGCAACCACTTGATGGCTCTCAGGTGTAACTTATCCAACAGGCTCAATGACCTGCCGCTTGTGAGAGGAATCATGGGAGCCTGACTTCAGCAGCGGGATGGATTAATTCCCACACAGCAAGCAGAGCAGGAACAGGTCATTACTGGTTAAATATTAAGCAAACGACTCGATAAGAAACACCCCCCCGCAGTGCTACAGGAGGTGGTCCAGCAGCACGTGCGCAGACAATTTACCTCAGTCAATACCTTGTTTCGCAAGGTTTTTTTTTCCTCCACCTCAGTTCATCGATACATGCAGTTAGCAAACAATGGGTTTAGCTGAGGAAGGCGTTCAGATGCACAATTCCACACTGACCCATGTTCTAGAATAGTGTGTGGCACTAGTTTTACACAGACACTGTTCAGCGCTGGAGGAAGAGGTGAGGCATTCAGGTGCAACGATGGAATCATAACACCCAAGCCAAGTTTACATCACAGCACCTACAGTTTGGGAAAGATGGATTAATGCACTCTTCTCTGTAACATCATGTGCTATAAAAAGATATGTCTGCTATGTTTTGCTTAGTCGTGCAGTATGGCTCAACAGTATGGTTGAGCGGCACATTCACACTACATTAAAAAAAACAACATTTTCAGGGCTTTGACCTGGTTCACGCAATTGCACATATCTCTGTCAATCTCCAGTAGAGTGGAATGAGCTGATGACAGCATCCTGAAGACACTAGTGTAAATTTTAACGGCAGTCACATGAAAACTGTTCACATACGCCTGGTTCCTCTGGGCGAACCAATGTGGGGTAGGTGTGTGAAGATTTATATGATGGTGCGAACACGAGGCGTTACTCTCCCACTCTCTCTGCTGTTCAACAGCAGGACAGTGTGGCAGGCACGCGATGAGCTGGAGGCGTTCCTCACCGCACACACCCGTGAGGCCAGCTTCAGGGGAGCCACCCACAGGACATTGCACCCACAGGCCCTGACCTAAGAGAGCTCCACAATCTACACTAAAATCTGAAGACCCACTCAACTCTGTGAGTTCCTGCCCCTACTGTCCCAGGATGAGGTCCAATGACTTTTCAAGTCCTTGGGCGGGGGATGGAATCTTGGTGCCCGACCCACAAGGCCTGCCTTCTCTGGTCTCCAACTGCAGCCTACTCTTCCCACAGAGGCCTGGCAGCTTGAGCGTGTGAAGCTGTTGCCAGGGAAACCACAGCCAGCACCTCAGACATCCGCACAACAACACAGCAGCGAGGAGGAGGAGCCTGGCGGCACTTCAGGCTTCTCACTTATTTCCCATAATTCCCCTGAGATTGTCTCTCACAAGCCTCTTTGCCCAGAAACACAGCCGTAAACCTACCTCCAGGAGAACGCCATGGGGGGGTGGACATTTCTCTCTTAAAATAATTATGTTCTGTGTACCATGCTTAATGCACACTACACCAATTTACTCTATTCCCAGTAAAGTAATCAAACAAAACAGATGTACAAACCTAACCTAAAAGCAAAGAATAAGTAGGACTCCAATATCTTCATGTTCTGTTGCACTGACATAGACTTTCTCTGCCCCCTAATCTTTTTGAATTTACACAGCACTCATAATATTTCCTAGTACTCATATTTTCCTAGTACTCATAAACATTTCAGAGGTCCAATTCTAAAAATAGATGATGCACTGAAAGATTTTTTTTGCAGTAATCCTACCCTTATCCAAAGTATAACACTGAACCATGTTAACACTAAAATATAGTTTAAAATGAGCGTGATGTGGAATGTGGGACATGAGCATGCATGGGGAAGAAAAAAAGAGTGGAGCGTTCATTATTAATTGAATCCTTGTTTCCTAGAGCCAATTTCATGTAAAAAAAAGAAAGTAAAAGAGAAAGAAGGCACCATAATTCCATTAAACTAATTCAGAACAGGGCTCTGCTGATGAAGGAGAGAAAATCAGAGGGAGAGAGAGACAGAGAGAGAGAGAGAGAGAGAGAGAGAGAGAGAGAGAGAGAGAGAGAGAGAGCACCGTTCAGGAAAAAGATCAGATTCAAATCGGATAGATTTCCATTTTGCATCACTATGGGGAGATAACCGCGTACTTGGGGAATTTTTATCACACTTTAGAAAACACAGGCAAGGAAGAAGCTGTGTCGCTCCTGGGTTCACTACCTCGTGGCTAAAAGACAGCTGGAGAAGGCTACTACGCCCCGGGCTTCGACAGAGCTACAATTACTTTCAGATGACCAGCCGATGCAACTCTTCGCCATTCAACCCCTACCCTCCCCCACCCCCTCAGATAGATGCACAATCATCTGGACAGATCTTCTGGCCTACATTCCACAGACCTTTGTTAATCCAAGGACAGAACCCCATAGCTGGCCAATCTTGTAACTAAAAGGGAACAGAAGGACAGCCGTAGGGAGACTGTGACATGGCTTGACCCGCACCGGGTATGTGCACTGTGCAGCCTGGAGCCTTGGGGAGGTGTATCTACCCGACCCCCCCCAAACCCCCAAAATCCACAATCCACTACCTGTTTGGGCTGTTCAGGCTAGAGCCTGCAGTGCCATTAATAAAACACTGATCCAACTGATAAGCCTAGGCCACAGATAAAGCGCTCATGGCCAGACCCTGGCAGGTCATTATACCTTCCTGAGTATATTCCTGAGTTTCAGACAGTGGTAGAAGGGCACCACTTTCCGTTGTACCTGGGTAAAGGACAGGTCCTTCTCCTAGAGAACTGGTGCCATTCCAACTCTTACTAGTGAGTGTTATCAACATGCAGTGCAACCGCAACATAAACACGGTGTGTGGGAAATCAACATCTGCTAGAAGCTGCCAGATCTCTTTAATCTCTCAGCCGGCCCACTCTCCGCATATGTGTGTGTGCGTGTCTCTCGCTACAGCTCCTTGGGATGATCCACTGAGTCATTCCCGCTCACCAGGAGGTTCTCCCTCCTTGCATATTCTGAGAAACAGAGAGTGCCCTTCCTCATTAAAATACCGCACGTTCTGGAAAACAACTCAGGCTTTTTCTGAAACACTCTGAAGTATGGTTATAAATATGCAACATGTAAGTGATGACTACACTGGTTTTAAATCATGTATAAATGCATCAAAACTGTACTAAAATAATAAAATGTTCTACTAAATAACTATACATATACGCACGTGTGTATATATATATATGCACGTGTGTGTGTGTGTAAGACACAGTGTAACATACATTTCAGTCTCACAGTACAGACGTTCACAGAGAAAACACATACAAACACTGGGATGAAGAAAAGCACACTCACTCAGTGTCTCTCCCCAGCCCCAGCTTATGACTCTGTGGGCGGGTGGCTGCTGTGCATCTCAGCGGTGCAGCTCCTCTCCCTGTTCCATCAGGGTGAGCCGAATCCCCTGCAGGACTGACAACTAACGCTTCATCGTGTCAAATCCTATCACCTCTCATTGGCTGGCTGGATCAGGATGGATTAGACAATACAAAGGAGCGTGGGATTCTGAAGTCCGCTGAACGTAGGGGTGTGTGGAGCTATGAAACCCATCTTAGACTAACGCAGGGGTGTGGTGGTGGAGGCGTGGGTCCTACAGGAGGCTAAATGCAGGGGTGTGTGGCGCTGTTAAGCCCGTTTTAGACCAACGCAGGGGTGTTTTGGAGGCGTGAGTCCTACAGCAGGCTAAATGCTAAATGTGGTACTGTGAAGCCCACCTTAGACCAACGCAGGGGTGTGGTGGAGGACTGAGTTGTACATAAGGCTAATGCAGGAATGTGTACGACCTCTTGTGCATCTACAGGTTACTGAGCTGGGGTGTGTATGTGTGTATGTGTGTGATATTGAGATCTACAGAACATCGGTTCTGCTGTGTGAGGGATTTTGAGATATTCAGGAAACTATCCCAGAGTGTAGTACAGTGGCCTTGGGTATAAACATGCAGGAATCTGACAGCTCGTCGGCCGCCCCCACAGCCCCAGCACCCCCTCCTTGTCCTCGATGCAGAGGGGGGGGTCTGGTGCATGGCCTTGCTCCTGCAGCTCCCTCGCCGCCTTATTAATAGTAGCAGTTCTACTGTGTCACCATGATTTTGCACACACACGCACAACTGCCCTTCAATCAGGCCGATGTCTGCTTGTCTCAGAGATGCTCGGAGGACTGTGAACCATCTCAGCAAGCCAAAACCAGATGCGTGAATCTGAATAGGAAAAAAGCGGGGCTAAAACGAACATCAGGTACGAGGCAGGCTGAAGGAGGACCGGCTAGGGTGAACTACACTGATGCTATTTTTCAGGAGTGTTATGAGAATGCCCTTTGTAAACTTACGTCTGGCTTCCCTGTTTTACCACTCAAGGCAGGGGGGACACCTCCACATTACATAATGTGTCACTTTCACACCAGTCTCCAAGAGACACAGCCAACAAACACAGTCACAGTGGATTATTATCAACACTATACAGTAGTCTTTCATATGAAGTAGTTCCCTCTAAAGAAAAGATGCACCTGCTGGCTCACAAAAGGTAAAAGACAAATCTTTCCAATATGGACAACAGAATGCTCTTGAGAAAAAAATGAGAATGAGAAAAAAAATGTATCTGACACAGCTTGTGTATTTGCCATGTTGTTAAAGCTGGAGACAGGACAATGAGGCTTCATGAACTCTAAAACAGGTGGCACCAGCACGTGTTATCTGTTGAAAAAAATAGTTTTGCTATAGAGAGCAGTCTGTTAATTGTTCATGTAGCCTCACTCTCACATTACTAGTAAGTGTCTTACCAGTACACCAAAGGGTGTATGGATTTGAAGCCCTCGGCTGCAAACTCCTTTCAATTACATTTACAAGGATGTGTAAATGTATAATAGCCTCAACTGTATGCTGGGGAGGTGCATTTCAAATCATGTGGTACTTGCAATTATATCACAAGGCTATGTGGAATATTTGAATTAGCAAACCCCTCTTTTTCCCCTCAGGCACTGTGGAGGTGCTTCATTTGCAGGTCATGATTCAGAGCAAAGAGGTATGCCCTCAGCCATACTTTCAGGCAGGAAAATGAATATCAATGAATTAGCTGTTATTTTATGCAGGGTTCATAGGTTGTCCTTCATGAATATTGATGACAATGAATACAACTGGATTTTTTCTTCATTTAGGTAAATCATTTGAGCACTGATCCACATGGTTGGTTAGTGATTTTATAGATTGAATACAGGAAGGAATAAACATGTCAAACATGTGAACAATACTGAAACAGCTGGAGGAAAAGGCAGTCACGGAAACAGTGGCGAAGCCCATTCATTGGCCTTGGAATGACAGACAGGTAGGGCAACATGAAAGTGTCACGGGCGGGAGGGGTTTTCGAAAAAACAGTTTCAGTTTTCCATACTTATCAGAGGAGGATTTACATAGCAAACCAGGTGCTCCTCTTAAAAAGACATCCCATTTGTATTTTATTTCAGGGTGTTACCTGATCACTTTGTGTGCTTTTGAGGTGTTTGGTCCAGCTTTACTGCTACTGCCCCCAGGGGATAACGATGCACTGAAAATAATTCAGCACAGAAGGACTACTCTCATGGCCAGCAATTAAGGCTTCTTCTAGCATCTGCACACATAGTGGATGGACAGTGGACAGATGTGCAGATATATTTTGTTTCACACAATAAATATCCTAAAAATATTTATGGAATACAGTGACAGTGACATTTCATGTGAACTGCAGGCCATCATTTCTGCTGTTGGAATGAAAACTATGAGCTGATCTGAAAACAGGCTAAAACTTCACTCACCACAAAACCAAGAAGAAAACAAACGGGTACGATATTCCAACAGAGAGGAAGTCACATTGTTCTCAAACTAAACAAATGAACTTAACACCATTCTCACCACGCAGCTGATCTGGTTCGGTCAGATCAGGGCAACACTCAGCTAAGTGTTACAACATGAGCCAAAATGCTAAAGTAGCTCTAAAATAAACTGACAGTCCTAAAGCAGGCAGCGGTTCTCAATGAGACGTTCTGTGTGATACGCTGCGTACACCATTACTGTGACTGAACTCCAGTCACTCCCGCTGAAGACACGCTTAGTAACACACAACGTGCATTAACTCAAGCATGCATTCACCTAAGACGCAACTAAGCTTGGTGCTGAAGAAGTGCTGTTCCGCTGTGGATAAGGACACAGGACATCTTCCTACAGGAGGGACGGGAAGACGCAGGCCTCCGAGGATGGAGAGGTGCCCTGCTCTCTCGCACGAGACCTACTGCAGTTCCCCAAAGCCCTCGTCATCCAGCTGCAAGCTGCCGTTGGGAGGCTGCCAGGCAGAGATGGAAGGCCCCCCCCCCCCCCCCCCACTTTGCATTGCATTTGTCGGCTCATTTCAAAGGCCACAGCGTTTTAGAGCTATGCAAATCGGAACCGTTTTAAAAACGAGAGGATTTGCATGGGTGTTCAGGCATAGCATGTGACCTAAATACAGCCCCCCATCCCCACCCGCACCACCACCCCACCGCCACCATTCCATCTCTCCCCCAACCCAAACCAAAAAGCACCGTTCAGACACCAAAATACCACAGCTCCTGTTGCTGACGGGAGGGGAAAAGCTTTGCGTTTGGGAGAGCAGCCCTTTTGTCTGTTTGCAGATCAGCTGTTAGACCGAGCACCTGTCTCTCTGGATGAGCCCGGCTCACTTCTGCACATAGCAAAGCAAACATGGACACAGGGGCACAGAAAAGCTGACTGTGAGTCCTTCGGGTGGAGCAATGAGACTCTGCCCTCCAGCCATCGCTGCCCTCAAAACAAGCACAAGGCATTGTTCGACAGGAAGGCACTGTAAAAGCAAGCCCATCATGCCAAAAGGGAGAGTACGGCAAAGTGACTAAATTGGTTTGGGAATTTTTTATGGGGGATTTCTAACCTGCCCATTTCAGCACAAACTTCTGTAAGTTAGTAATCATTCTACTGACAGACATCTTAGTCGTCTGCCCTGAGAGAGCCACAGGGGAAATCAATAACAACTTCAAATCTGTCAACATCTGCAGAAAAAAATGAAGTGATACTGGGAGGAACTAATGGTAGTCAGCCAACTTAGTGTTTCCACCAGATGACAGTACGAGATAATTATGACTTTTAAATGACAGTTAGGTGAACAATGACTTGAAATGGGATGCAGTGTTGTGTGACACTTATTAACTTCCCTACTGCACTTCCTAAATACATATGTTAAAAACACATTGTGATTCATGCACCGTAAAGCATGATACATTGTGTTACATAAAGTAACCAAATTCCCCCCTTCCCCTCATACCAAGCATTTGCACAGTACAAGCAAACAAGTGCAACTTGAGTCCAAGTTACTAATTGCCCTAGGAGTCAAGATGTCTGCAAAACAAACAAACAGCACAATGGGAGGTATGAACCAAGCTGAAGTGTGGCATCACCACTAAAGGATCAGGGAAATCAAGGTCTGGTCGGTGTGTAAATAATATGACCAAAAGCCTTGAAAAAAACTACTAACGTGCCACTCCTGTTCTGGTTGTGATGTCAGGACCAGGACATCAATGTGGTAGGAGAAGTACTTTGGAGATGAAGCTAAGCAAACAGCTGATTGACTGATTCCCTGTTCAAATAATCTTTTGTGTTTGCTGGCTGGCCAGTCCAGGTGTTGTTATAGTTCATAGTTTCACAGCATGGTCTAACATCTGTTTTTCTTTTCCTGATGTGCTGTGGTTTATTAGTAGGCTTAGACATGTCAGAGATGCCTCCTCATGCTCTCTGAATAAGACATATCTTGCTCCTGGTTCAAATGCTGGGATTTAGATCAGTACATAAATTTCCCTCCATGTGGCAAAGTTCAAACAGAGCATCAAAAAAAGCTGCAGGTTCAAATCTTGAGCTTCACTTCTGTATATTCAAAAGGCAAATTCTGTTAAACATTATCTAAAAAGTGTGCAAGTACAGGAACTCTGGAATTGATCTCACAGTGAAACAAGTTGACATGTTTCACATCCTGAGTAGCAACACATTCGAAGTTGCAAAAATCAATATGTCTTTTGAAGACTGTAGAATCATCATGTCCAGTTTTTCTTCATTGAGATATTATGCAGATACAACTTTTGGAGTGCTCTTTCAGGTAAATTAAATCCAAAAGTCCTTAAATTTCTAAACAAGTAACTAGTTAATCGTGTTACTGTATTATAACACACCCAGTCGCACATCCTGTTCAACCTTGAATTCTGGATTTTTTTTAAGAAACGCCCCCTTCTACAAACAGCTCAAACTTAACACCTGTTGGCTCTCCGTCATACCCGGATGTAAGGAGACCGGTAGGACATAACTGGAAGCTATTAAACAAATTTAACAAGCCACCGTGTTAGCTCTAAAGCTTGCCTGAAAAGTGTGATCCAATACCTCGTTTGAGTCTCAATTCTGAACATTCTATTTAAAATTGGTAAAGTTTCTGGGGCTTGCGCTGGCAGCTTAATCTTTTAAGTAATCTATATAACCTAGAAATACAAATACATAGTACATAATCATCACACACATCAGTTTGTTAAATAAACTCACCTTTATTTTATGCAACGATTTCTCCTCTTCTAAAATGTGAATCCATACAGTTATTCCAGACTTGTTGTAGGTCAAGTTCCATCCTTCCTCTGAATTACATTCGTTCTTGAAACTGCTGAAAGCTCGGTCGTCCGGTATTAGAACTGCATCTTCGGACATCTTCGGTGGCCAGAGATAGTGATCCCAACTTTAGATGCAGCGAGATCTAGTGGAAATCAGATGGGAAGTGGAAAAAGTCAGCCAGGCGGCGGGAGTGAAACAGATTGGAAACCCAATTCCGAAGCAAACAGCCAACGCAAAGACACGGCGCCGTTCTGAGCATATCATACCCAGATAAATTTCATTCAATATACTTTCGTTACTGTTATTGTTTTAAAAGTACCCACCTGTTCAACGGAAATTATTTGAAACTGCCAGGAAATTATGCGCATGGAAAACAAACATGATGTAGATATAATTACCTGAAGTGCACCAAAACCAGAACTCTGAAACCAGGTTCAAGTGTAGCTATCAATACCTATCGATAGTTACCTTTAATCCCGATTGCCACTGGAGTATGTTGTCGTACACAACTGTCCCGTTTACGTAAACAGAGTGAAGACCGGTGTCGTTAAAAGCGACGGCGAATTTACTGAACCATATGTTTCCGCCGCGGCAGTATGTCTGACTTGTGGGAGATGTGTCTCGGTTGGTGAGGTATTTTTTGGTCGATCAAAATGAGGACTCCTTCGCTCCCTCCCTTCACCAGCCGTGGCAGGTTGATGATGATGCGAAATGCATAGGGTAGCGGTATAGACGCACCGAAGGGACACGAGATTGACAACCGGATTAGGACCACCCACTCGACTGCATACACACCTCCCCACATCGTGAAATGAAGAGCGCTCCGGGTCCTAACTGCTGACGTGTACTACACTGTTTCCATCGTTTTCATTTTTACTATACCATCGTTTGTTATTTGGACGACTGGATGTTTTTTGGACGAATATACCAAGGATGTTGTGCAAGTGATATCATCAAACAGATTGCAATGTAACCGCCTGTCTTCCAGTAAACATACTGAACATTACAGAGTAAATGGTATATCACCAAAGGGGGTGAATGCATATACCTGTGGCACATTATTCTTGAACAGGTTTTCCTGGGTGATGATCATGAAATCTTTTGTCCTTGTGAAGTATCTAAATATTATCTTTTTGCCCACCTGGCACCCTGATCCATGACATCTAAGCAAAAGTTATTATAACATATTGTCCATTTACTGAGCTGAAAATAAGGTTACAAGAAGTACTTTGTTCAAGGGTGTAAATGTGATGCTCATCCTGGACTTCAATTCAACAACATTTCAGTTACATTCAGTTTGTCTGACTGTCACCAGGCATCACTGTCTGTCACTGTATAATGTATTGAATTTATCTTGTATTATAATCCTTTAACTCAACTGCTGAATCCAGCTCTGTTGCCTGACCCCTAACTATCACCAGGTGTCCTAAATGTTATGGAACTGCCTTTTAAGTGGGTATAACCTGTCAATGGTAGCTGAAGTAAGCAGTCCACCACCAACAACACACACACACACACACACACACACACACACTTCAGGACACAAAGAGATCAAAAAAAGGTGTAGAATAAATCATTGTTGTCATTATCATGATATGATCATATAACGAGCACACAGACAATGACGAACCAGTAACGTGCAGTCAGCAGCTGCTCTTTCATTGGTACACGTATGTCTGGTCAACAGCCGCACCCTGGCTGTGTACACAGACAGGCCAGGAGCAGGTATTTCAATGGCATACAATTAGAGCGATGCATATGAGTATACTTAGAGGAATCTGGGTTTATCTTTTAAGATCCTGTAATTTTTTAGCTTTAGAAACAAGACCATTTCAAGGACACACAGGCACACACACACGCACACACACACTAGAGCATTAACAGTGCCTACAGGGCTGGAAGAAAATGGCCTCATTATCAGATTTCTGCCACTGATAGCATAGATCTCCTCTCTTAAGCCTTATTCTGATTGTAGGCTTGTTGAGTCTGGACATTTACGTGAATCACTCTCCTTAAAGAGCCACTGTCTGACCTGTACCTCTGGAAACAAAAAACATTGTCTTCTGTAAACTACTGGAGGTGATGCTACATGAATATGAGTGCAAGGGGGCCCTACAGTCAGCTGGACTCACCTGATCTTATACTCTATGTCAGTCTTTGTTTTACCTAGAGATTTGACCCACTGCTCAGTGTCAGCTATAGCTGTCCCATCAGGGTGCTAATATTCCTGTTATTCAAAATCAGAATGACTCAAAATGCAATAGAGTGGCTGTATAAAATATTTTGACTCAGGGCTAAGTTGTATGAAGTAAATGTCTTGCTTGGAAGAGAATATTTGAAGCGTTTTTCTTGCCCAAAGACTACATACAGCATATTGCTTCTTTTTGTATTGAAATGTACTCTGTCTTTGGAGATCCGAGAAAACACCTAATTAACCAATACTTCTTTCCCAAGCATGTGCAGTTAGAAGTCTATGAAAGATGGCCACGATGGGACCACACGCTTTAGCGTTGTGGTTATGTTCCGTAATTCCCAGTTGGCCGTGGTTTTGTATTTTTTCCGGATATTGGTCGGATTTCACACCAAGTCTGTGAAAATGAACATTTTGATTATAACGACTGCGGCATAACTTTCCTGACCTCTTGTGGCGAAACGCAGTTACTGCTGTTTGTTGCAGGGAGATCTGATGCTGACTGAGGAAGACCACTGTTTTATGGTTGCCTACTTCTTTCACAAGCACAGCCTATAACAGTTTCAGATACTTAATTATATTGTATTTTGAATGTATGAAATGTATGAAATGAGTATAGAGTGTACTTTATCAGCGTGATTGTTAAAATTGCTTAACTATCAAAAAGCGACAAGTATTTTGAGTATTGCCTTGGTTAGGTAACATAATTTGTCGTATAGTGTTAGTACGCTTCACTAGATAGTTAATACTCGTCTTTGCTACAATTAGTGTTCAACTAATTCCACACATACCTGGTGTTTGACACACTTCATTTTATTGTATGATCGCTCACATGCGTCTTAAAATGTGCAAACTTGTCAAACATTCTAGGTTGTCAATTTTTAACTGCAGATTCTGTTGAAATTCTGTTCGCAACATCCTATTTTAAACCCGCCCTTTGTTTGCCTGTTTACATACAGAAGGATAAGATGTGTCAACTACTGATGAAACAGTACGCAAGTCCTGCACTTCAGGCCTACGTAGCTAGCGACCGACGATATCGGTGACTCATCCATTGTTCGACCCAAGCGCCCTCTGGCGCCGTAATATTCCTTGTTTTAAGAAACCACAATTATTCGCAAACGTGGCCAGTGAAGTCAGCAACGACCGATAAATGTGTATATCTAGATCTCGAGAATTTAAATACACAGCACAGCCAACAATCTGGTGACATTTCGAGTACATTTACTCTAGGAGGACCACATATAAAACACGTACGTAGTGGCAGTCGGGAAATGTAGTCCAGACACAGGTCAGAAAAGACTACATTTCCTGTCATGCTCTGTGCAACGGTGACACACGCCGCAGTTGTTTTCCGCTTTTGCTGGATCTTTCTTTCCTCTCGTTTCGTCCGCGCAGGTAAAACATCATTCCGCGAAGAAGATATTCCTCCGTTTATTAAGAAGTATACAGCAGAGGATCAATCTATAACATTTCAACATAACAACGATTCGCGCATATCGGATTGTGAATATGTTGCTGTCATCGGTCCCAAGGCATATGCTGGTTCGATGCCGAAGGGCACGGAGCCTCTCTCCTTGTCGGGTTCTGCAGACAAGTTCTGCGGATGCCACGAGGAGCCAGACTCTTCACGACATAGAATCTAATCGCAACCCCATCGTTTCCACGTCCCGTGTGTCGAGGAAGGGCATTCTGAGCGAGGACACGATGCCCACGAATGTCAATTCGCATGTGCAGTACCACCATTTGGCCGCTAGATGGATCACTAACCTACAGGGCAGGAGAAACTCGTGGAATTCTCTCGCTGCGCGGGGGTGTACGAACAACTATTGGGATGAAGGTGGAAAGAAGGGAGAAAGTTCCTACGGAGTAGCTTCAGCGGGGGTCGTTTCAGCTGCTGCTCTTGCTTACTGTCTCAAGAAAGACTCAGACTCAAAAGGTACAATCAGCATCATTCAAGATGCACAACACAATAATAGTGTTTGTTGCATGTAGCTTTAACTGTATTAATTTTTTTTTCTCCAGGAGACTTACTGTTGGAAGCCTCCAGGACCAATAATGCCCAAGACGTCTCAAGGTAGCAACTGATCCATATATAACATTTAGCATATAACATATAACAGCGGTCAGATGCACAAAACCGTACACCATTGGCTTAGTATTGTCGTTTTTGCTGGTACATGATGAGACTCGTTAATCTTTTAAGACTCTACTGTACAAGTGTAGTGTCCAAGGGGTACGTTGTAATGTAGGTCAATGAGATGTCAGTACTTCAATAGCAAAACAGACCTTCAGCATCAGATGATTGGACACCGCGGTCACCTTATTTACGCTGTAGCATAATTTGTCCACTAGAGGGAACATGTGATTCATTTAACGGTCTGCCTAAGCTCGAGCCCAACGCAGCCCGGGAAAGATGGAGAGCAATATTTAGAGGGGATTCTTTAACCTGTAAATGTTATCAGTATTTGATCTCTCCGCTAAAGACAGACGCATCAGAACTATAAACTGTGAATCAGAAAAAGGTGAGAGGCAATAAAAGGCTGGCTGGAACAGACCTTCTGACGCGTTAAGCCATGCTGCAGATCATGGATGCGCTAAGAGTGACCTTGGGTCTGCATGTAAAGTCATTCGTGTCCATTTATGAATCTTTTAGCGAAAATGGAATACATGACAGATTAGTAAGAGTAATTATTCCCACTTCCCGTTTTGTAACTGTGTGCTGAGTTGTCATTGTGTGACAGTGTATTGCCTGTTTTTTTTGTTTGTTTGTTTTTCAAAAGATTGCATGTCATTTGAATTTGAATTTATTTGAATCGTGAATGCATGCTATTTGAAGGAAATATAACAATTAATTGGCAATAATTTTGACATTCAAATGGAGTGCTTGCAGAGGTTTTTTTATTCCGCCTTTCTTATTTTTATCCATAGAAAAGTTTGTGACTGTTGTATTTGATGGTCAGTTTCACACCCTGTTGTGCATAAGATTATGCATGCCTCTGGGCCTCTGACATAAATCTACAGAGAATCTGGGCTCCATGTTATGTTACACTCTTTGATATCATTTTGAGAAGGATCATTTTTCAAGGTACAGAAGTGCACCAGGTATGTGGAATCAGACTAAAGATCATTTCTGGTGCTGAATTTCATACCACCCATTTAGGTGGTTCCCCTTTACGGTAATGCACCCACACTCCTTCTCAACAGGGGTAAAGTGAAACGTATAATATTTGGGCTGGGGGCTGGTCTTCAGACTGCATGGAGGAAGAGAAGCGACCCCCTACCTCCCCTGTGGCCCCCTCTCCCTTCAATGCCAGTTTAGGTTGGAACCCACCAGAATGAGCCCAAACTCAAACACACCCGGGACACCCTGTCACCCAGTCACTCACCCCGAACCTCTGGGACAGTTGGGGTGGGGGGGGGGGGGAGCAGGCATAGGCACATGGGGGGGAGCAGGACACAGGAGGGGGTGCGAAGCCATCTGTCAGCCTATGTGTATCTGGGTCTCCATCCTATAAGGTGCCTGATGGGCGCTCTGTCTGGCGGCAGTTCCATTCTTCTGAGAGAATTCATCTGTTTAACCCCTGTGACAGCGTGTACCCAGCAGAATGCAGCCTGCGAAAGCAGATCCTGCCATTGTCCCGGAAAATGAATTAAAATGTTACCACACCATGATCTGCTGAAGATTGTTATCTGACTGGGCACGTGAAATTCATTACAAGTCCTCTGAGCAAAGTTAATCAGGGCTTTGAAATGTCAGTGTGCCCAGGCGATCTTGTGCGGGATCTTTAAGGGCTTGGACAAACCAAATGATGATAAAATGAATTTTGTGCTTCAAGTACACCCTGACATTTTCACATTTTAGAGCAAATCCTCCTTCTCAAAATGAGGTTCTGGACAAACACAGAAAACATAAAAATCTTGAGGAAGGTCATGCTAATCCTCCTTCAGGAGCAGCCCAAGGGGTGCGTTCAGCAAGGGAAGTAGGGAAAGACCCTTCTGAGTTGTTTTATATACTTGATTCCTCTTAAGAAATTGTCTTAGGGGTGCTGGTAAAAGCATATCGCTGTGGTTAGGAGCACACCTGTCTTTGTTTTCAGAGTGGCCGTGTGAAGCGTATGTCAGGGGAGACTTTCTCAACAAAGGCAACAATGGCGCTGAAACTGGAAACTGTGGCCCTAAGTGCAGTGAGAGGTGACGGGGGACGGAGCCGGCTGTGGAGTTTGGGGAGGAGTCGTGACTGTGCAGATGGCCATGACTCTGCGCAGCTTTAGGCCACAGATGTGTTAAGTGCTTTAGTAAGAGCTGCTCAGGTCGGTGTGGGGGGGAGTAGGCAGGTAGGGCAGCCCTCTGTTTACACTAAACACAGACAGCGTCCCACTCTCCAGCACCAGACCTGGGACAGAAGGGATCTTTTTTTTATTTTCAAGGATGGGTTGCCGGGTCCAGACACAAAGGTCAAACCAGAGAATCATGAGATGTTCTTTTAACTTGGTGTGATTGGTAGTTCTGTCAAAGTTCTTTGGGTAACACTATACCAGCCTCACATGTTCTTGGGATGACCGTTCAGGTGAAGATATCACATCCTGTGGATCTATGGACTACATTTCCCAGCACCTCTGCATTGTGCTAGTCCACAGTTTAACAGACTTGTGTTTCTATCTGTGAATGTTACAGCAAAATAATGCCCCTGTAGAACACTCCTGGTTTGGCCAATCCTGTGAGTGATCACCATTTCTTGCCTGCTTTTTCCTGTTTCCTGCAGGTTGCTGGGTGAAGGAATTGATCCAAACTACCGCCACCGTTTGGGCTGGACAGCGCTGATGGTGGCGGCCATGAACCGGCAGCACAAGTAAGAGAGCCACATCCCTGAACAGCCTGTGACTGTTGATTTCTTTCATTTTTTGTTTTCCTTATTGTACTTATTTTCTTGTGTGAAGGCTTATATATGTAGTGTATAAATATATGTTACCAGTCTAAAGTCTGGACACAACTTTTATTATTTATTTGCTATCATTTTCCATGTTTCATAATAATCATAAAGACATCAAAGCTCTGAAATAACACAAATGGAATTATGCAGTGTGTTAAACAAATTAACACTATCTTGTAGTTTAGATCCTTCAAAGTAGCCAAAGATGTTTTTTAAAAATACATATTCATACATAAATTCATAAAAATTCATACATAGGCATCAACTTCACTATTTGTATTTGTCTAAGAAACAGATTTCAAGCATTGAAGTCTTTAGATCAAAATGTCTTTGAGTGCATGTTTCCCAGTATCTTAATCAGGTGTGTCCAAGCATTTGAAAATTTTAAATATAAAATATTTCATTTTGCCTGTATGAACATGGTTGACTTGGCTGAACTTGAAGTTTGCATTGTCAGTCCTGCTAACAGTGATGCTGAAATAGCTGTTGTTTTTGTGTTTTTAGTATGAGCATTTAAGACAGCACTCTGAGCTGTTTGTTTATGTGGTGAAAAGTGTTGCATTGTAACTGGACATCATATCATCATCAGTAGAAGCTTGGCTCTTTGGCTAGGGGATAACAGGCCCCGCGTGGTCTGTGGTGCGGCATCGTGGCACGGCCTGACAACGAGACGGCTGCGCGGAGTCGCCGTCCCGTCAGGCTCTTTGATTTCCTTTCACAAGCTGAGGTCTTGTGAAGTGCAAAGTGCGTCTTTCACATCAGCGAGTGCATTCAAGAGCTGGCGGCAGCACCCTCCCCAAATTCAATTAACCTCCTCCTCCGCAAACACGCGGGGGGAATCCAATTTGGGGAACGTGAGCCAATGGGGCGCATCCCGTGCCGAGGCGAGGGGGGTCCTCTTCAAGAGTTACAGACACAAGTTCACAAGGTGAACCACCGGCCCCGCCCGTCAGGGCCTCCCCTCTCCCCTAAAGCTCTGTAGAGAGGGGATTATCCCCCACCCCAAAGCCTGTGGCCCCACATCCCGGTCGCGGCACCACACAAAGGCCCGACATCTCAGTTCGACCTGAGGGAAGTAGAGCTGGGCTGTTTTTTTTTTTCCCCTCTCAAATCCCCCCGCAATCACTTACAATGCATTTTTATGCCATTGTTAGAGTTCTTATAGCTCTGAAGATGCTCTTGTGAGACCACAATGAGCAGTGGACTCCTCGCCGATACCCCTCTTGCAGCATCTCTCTGTAGTGTCTTTGATATATCATTCCTTCAGCTCATCAGCTCCGTCTCTACATTGATGGTGCATTCACCGTAGGTCTTAAGCAGCCTCAGGTTCCAGTGTATTGGTAAGCTGTCCAGTGCTGAAATATGTCTGCCGGCTAAAGGGATGTGCTGAAGATTATAGCTCTCATTTCAGCTCATGTGGTCCAGAAGAAGGCTGGATTCCATTTGTTTTGCTGTGGTGACATAATCAGGCTAAATTGATCTCATTTATAATAGTGCCCCATTACACTAATTATTGTAGATTGTTGGGAGGTCTCCATTGCTTCCTACACGGGAGGAAGGAACTAGTCTTTTCTGACATGATATTTGGCTACAGTTACATGAGGAGTGTCTCTGTACTGTGTAAAACGTCTGCCCTGAGTATCATATTCTCTTATGTGCAGAATAATTCAAAATTATGTTGACGTGGAGCTCTGTTTTTATCATTTCTCTAAAAGCTCTGGTAAATAAATACCAGATGCACTGTGAAATGGTTTGTGTTTCATAACATTTTTTTATCTAATGCTGGTAAGGGCCTTTGTTTGCAGACGTGTTTAATTTGGACTGTTATTTCAGATAAATGGTCAAATGATCTGTGCATGCAGAAGAGAAGATTACAATCCAAATCACAGACTGTCACACATCCACATCCTTCAGCGTAATCCTTACAACACTGAGTTTTGATCTTGTATGAATGAAGATTATATGACAGTTCTTTTGATGTACGCAGTGTGTTTAACTTCAATAATAAAATAGATTTGAAACATTTTATAATGAATATTTCTAGGTTATTTTGTTTATAATGCTATGAGTTAGTCGGAGCACAGTTCCACTCTAATTAACCTTTTAGGTTTAGGTATATAAATATTGCCAGTCAAATAATGGAATTCACTGAAGAAAGCGGTATGTAGAAATATTGGCCTCAGCTTTATATTAAAATGCAGTTTGGCAGCTTGGAGTTTGGCTGTTTTATGAATATAGCAGCTGGATGCCAGCAAGGGCTGGGACCATGTCTGAGGCTGTGGGTAACAGTGTGGAGTGCCGGGAAGGACCAGGGTGACATGATCTGCGGGCGTCAACCACCAATGGAACAATGAAGCCGTTCTCTTTTGCTGAGAATGTGTACTACCTGAGCTGCGTACTTCCTGAATTGGCTGTTTTAGGAAGGAATTTGTGATCAGGTGAAAATTTAAGCAACGCGCAGCATGTTGTTTGAGGAGATGGTGTTCGGCGAGTGATTCCAAAGTGCAGTGAAAGTGCGGGGAGAGAGCAGCGATGATCCAGTCGGGACAGGATCGGACCCGGTCGGCACCCCGCACCCCCATTACCCGAGAGGGCAGGAAGGGCGTGTTTGCGTAGCTTTGATGTGACCGGTTTGGGGAGGGTCGGGCCTGCCCCTGTTTGCGCTCTCGGCTAAAAATGCCCACCCCCCTCCCCCCGCCACCATCCCCCCTCCCCTCAGGGCATCCTTTCACATGGACAATGACCGCCGATGGAGTGGAACGCTTGTTGACTGTTCCGACCGGCCGGGCCGGGCCAGGCCGACACGTTGGGGAAAGGAAATAAAAGCCTCAGTTTCTCTTCTCAGCCGCCCGGGGAGGGGAGAAGGAGGGGAGAGCCGGAGCGGGCGCATTCTGGAGTGGGGATAATCCGTTTTTTTGGGAGAAATGCGGTGGGAATGTCATCAGATTATGTGGAAGTCAGGCACCCCGGTCAGGGACAGAGGCGAGGGTGGGCGGCCTGCTGGTCGTGGCGGCAGTTATGATTTGCAGACGTAATTACCCAAGGTCACCTAAGGTCATCTTCGTGTTGCTAATGACTGCCGCCGTGAAGCTGGCTTGAGCCGAGCCCAGGGGAAGAGCAGGGTGATCCCATCCAGGAGTCTATCCTGAGGAGGAGGTGGTTGCCATGTTTTCATGCTGTTACCCCCTTTTCTGTCTTGAGCTGAGGGGGAGACAGCTGCACTGACCAGCTCGTCTGGAGGAAGTGGTCAGTGCTGATGGACATGCCCGTCTGGCCCTCTCCTCCGCTCCTTGTGTTTTGTAAACATGAGTTAGAGCTTGCAGGTGTGTCCCAACCAAGCAGCAGGCCCAAGAGGCAGCAGGTGTCAGGGGGGAGTAGGACACTCCTGGATGCTGGAAGATAAGGAGGATAAAAACCCTGTGTTGTGTACGACCAGCTCAGCACTTTCCACAGCATTTACATTTTTTCGAGCAGAATATGTGATATTGTTTAAGTATGCGTCCCCTCCCCTACCCCCAAACCCCACTCACCTCACCAGTGAACTGTTCCATGAAAGGAGACTGGATTTAAATTCCTTCCCTCATTGGCAGGATGAAGAGTGCTACAGGGAACCCCATGCCCAGTGTACTGTGCCAGGGTGGACTCTGTCATCTACTAATATTATTATTTTGTGGTCATCCATTGTTCCCATTCTCACAACTTTTGCATAGCCCCCCATTTAGTTTGTCCATTATAAAAAAACCTTATGCCTTTAACCTCGACCAACCCCCAACAGTTCTCTCCATCCACTCTTTCTTCACCCCGTTCCTCACCTTCCCTCTACCCCCCACCCCCGGTGTGTTTGGGGTGTCTGTTTGGAGAAGTGCTTTCCAGGGGTCACAGCCCTTTTTGGATCACTGCCCCCCAGTCCCACAGCTACAGTAACAATGGGGCCACCCCAATCTGCTGACAGACCCCCTCCTCTTGCTCAGGTCTCCAAGCAGACAAAGCCCCACATGCACACACACACACACACACACACACACACCAGTCCCTCTGACTGGAACATCCTCAGATGGGTCTCTTTGGCAACCAGAGCTCTTGTAGCATGGTCCAGTAGATTACACTACCCCTCACACCAGCTCTTACAGCAAACACTGATTCCACCAACTAACCCCCATCTAACGCCCCCTGCTTCCATCAGCTACCTTTATATTCCTCTGAAAAATGGAGGTCCTGAGAATTCCTCGTGTACAGAGTAGTCACAGAGCTAATTCTAGATCTTCTGAAAGTGGGGTCCACATGCATACACACGCCCACACAAAAAGTACCAGTCAAAAGTTTGGACACACCTGATTAAGGCAGTGAGAAAAATGCATTCAGAGACATTTTGATCAAAAAACTTATGCTTAAATGCTTGAAATTTCTTTCTTAGACAAATATAAATAGTTAATATAATATAACTATGCATGAATTTCTTTCCAAAAAAGTTCATTTTAAAAAATGTAGTTTTAAAAATTATTTTTGGCTACTTTGAAGAATCTAAAATATAAAGCAGTTTTGCTTTGATTAACACTTTTTGATCATTGCATAATTCCACTTGTGTTATTTCATAGTTGTAGTGTCTTTACTACTATTATAATATGTGAGAAAATAGAAAAAATAAAGAAAAACTCATGTATGAGTAGGTGTGTCCAAACATTTTACTGGTGCTGTACACTCAAGCATGTCTTAACGATCTTCCTTACAAATATAAAATGACATTTGTGTAAATCCTCTGTCCACTCCAACCTTGAGAAGAAGGAGCGAAGAAAACACAGCCCCCCCCCAATCAGATTCAAAACTGGTTACTGAGAGAGCAGAGCCGTTCCTGGAATCGGTAAGGTCAGTGCGCTCGGCCTCTGTGGAGGCTGGGCGGTGGTGTGGAGGGGCAGAGCGGGCCTGCCTTTCTCCATCCTCATCACTTTGGCTCGTTTGTGGCCTGCTCATTAGATTCACACAGCTACGTGTCACATATTTCTTGCGAGGCCCCTGTGATGGCCGGAGTGCTGTTATCTAGTTAGTGCAATGCCCGCGGCAGCATTTGGAGAGCGTCGTGTCGGCTGGGTGACCACTGCTGCTTTCCGCGGGCCTGGAGCTCCTTCTCCCCACGCCGCAGCCACAATCCTGGCAGTGTAGCATGGCGGCGAGGAGCAGGGCTTGTAACCGAAAGGTTGTTAGTTTGATTCCCCGCAGAGGCACTACCGTTGTACCCAGGGTTAAGGTACTTAACCCAGAACTGCCTCAGTAAATACCCAGCTATATAAATGGCAACATATAAAAACTGTAACCTATATAAGTTGCTCAATATAAGCCCATCTGCTAAATGACAGTAATGTAATGTAATATAATCTTGAATTTGCTTCTAGCAGACTGGTTCAATTTAGAACTCTTCACACAGGGTTTAGTTGTGTTCTTGTCATATTTGCGAGTGATCTTAGGGGCTGGGAGCAGATGAATATTGGCAGGCTTTTCTAATGTGTGCCACCAGTGTAGAAGCCAGATGTGGTTGCCGTAGGAGACGTGTCTGCTGTGATGCTTTGCCGTCTCCAGGGTTGTATGCTCCAGTGAAGGGCTCAGAACTCTCCCCCACCCCGCTCCTTGATGGGGACGCTCTGTGGAGCAGTGTATCAAAGTATTCGAGAATGCCTGTCCAGCTGTGCCTATGGAAAACGGAGGAGCACAGCTCTCCCTTGTGCGCTCTGTGAAGCCCGGAGTGAGCTGTCCCCATATCGCAGCAGAGTAAACTTCAGCTTCAGTGACAAAGGGTTACACTGAGAAAATTCACAGTGAACGGTGACTATAAACCGTGACAGCAAATGTCTCATCTATAATTTTCTTGCAATCACAGTGGAGAATTTTTCTTTTTTCATTCAACAGACATGGCAATCAATTCTGCTTCTGTTGCCACATCTGCATTGTTTCTTTTTTTAAATACCGCTGATGTATGAGATCATTGGAAGGCCACATAAAATGGCTCTGAAAGTGACCCTAGTTGTAGCTGACCATTTTATAGTCACTGGTGTGCTGTGACCAGCTCTGTTGACTTTGAGTTGTTGTTATTGTTATCATTCAGATTGGGGTGTATGAAAATAAAGGGAGCATCTGTCTGTCTGTCTCCTTCCCAGTGTGGTAAAAGTCCTGCTGGCAGCAGGTGCTGACCCGAACCTGGGGGACGACTTCAGCAGCGTGTATGAAATGTCTCGAGAGAAGGGGATCCACTCCCTGGAAGGTAAGCGCCCATTCTGGGGGAATGCACAGGGCGTAATGTCCACACAGACACTGTGACAAGTATTTAGTAAGAATTTCAGTGTCTTCAGAGGTATAGTCTTCCAGGCTACAGTAGCTCCAGCAGTCCGTTATAGTAGAATACGGCTTGGAAAATACTGCTTAGATTGGACTGAGAAGGCCAGATGTGTGACACCTGCATTCGCGACGTGACAGTGACAGGCAAGGCGAGGTTTTGCACCCCCCTCTCCAAAAGAAATGATCTTAATTCTCTGACGCCCCACATCATCCGTCTTGCACCCCAACTTGACGTGGCTGTCGATGTGTGTTCATAGTCGTGGAGACATGCTTCAATGTGACAGGGGTTCCCAGCTGTCCAGCAGTGCCTCACTGCAGTGCCAGATCCCCGGTCCTCAGTAAGCAGCGCTGTGTAGCGTTGTTGTTATTAGATATATAAATTTCACTGAAGACACTGAGATTCCCCACCCTCTGCCTTATTTGCATATATGTAAGCGTTTCATTTGGCCCTATGTATTTATTTTTCATAACCGCAAACCCAACAATATAAAAACTGCTGTGGAAGCTGTGGAAAAGGCCCGGCTGGAGACATATTTATATATGATATGTATATTACAGACATTTATATTGTTGGCAGTTTTTTGGGTCGTCTGGGAGGGAGATTTCCCAGATGCAGGTTGATGGATGGGGGCTGCTTCTCCCCATGACGTTTTATTGAGTTTGCCATGATTATCCAGCTCTCAGACATTTGTTACAGATGACGACTAGGCCTGTCAAGAACCCAGTGCCAGGGGAAGAGTGTGTATGTGTGTGTATTGTGTGTTTTGAATGTGTGCGTGTGTGTGTGTGTGTGTGTGTGTGTGTGTGTGTGTGCACTTTTTGGTGTGTTTGAGTGAATGCACGTCTGTGCTTTTAGTATGAACAAAAGAATAAACACTGCCGTTTGTTACAGTGCCGTGATCGTTTTATGTATACATTTATATATAATATATATTTCTCTTGTATGTACACGTTTATATTTGTAGTAAGACATTACTGTGAAATTGATGTTTGTGTTAGTCTTCCTCCCCCCTCCTGTTCTGTCAGGGATGGACATTTAACTCTATGTGGGTCTTTCTATCTTTCACTCTCAATCCACCCTCGTCTCTCTGTACCCCTAACGGCCCCTCTTTCTTTGCTTCTTTCTCTCTGCCCCTGTCTTCCTCTACCCACCTCTCTCCCCTCCCCCATCTCCCTGCTTTTTTCTTTCCCCTTTTGTCTTTCTCTCCCTCTCTTTCGCTCTGTCTCTTTGTGTCTCCCTTTCTTCCTCCCTCTCTCTTTCTGCCTCTCTCTCGTTTCTCAGTGCTCGTTACACGAGAGGACGAGTTTAACAGCCGCCTGAGCAGCCGTGCCAGTTTCCGAGGCTGCACGCCGCTGCACTACGCCGTCCTCGCCGACGACCCGCGCACGGTCCGCGCTCTGCTGGAGGCAGGTGGGTGCCGCCCGTGGATGGCGGGGTCAGGGGTCACACTCACTCACACTGGCAGATGCTGCCTCATCACAGGCAGGGAATATCACTGAAGCGCCTCTAATCATGGCTTTTTGTCAGCTGAATTAGTTTCACATATACAGCATGGCCATTTTTAAGGTGTCAACATTCAGGTAAAAAGTCCAGCTGTTTTCTCAAGCACAGCTGTTAAGAGGACTGCCTCACGGGGTGTGCCTACTTAAGCACCGGGAGGGAGTATGACACAGAGTTACACCCACCCCTCAGATTACAGGCCGATGCGGTGAGGAAGCCAAGACCTCAGTCATTTGGGATTTGAACTCATGACCCTCTGGTTTCAGAAAAGACTGTACACACACTGGAAAAATTTTTCATTCTTTTTTCATTTCTTTTGTGTTCTCTTTTTTGTTATATTTACTTCTTGTGTAAGCTGAATTATCACATGACAACATCCACATATGAGTTTCAATGCTTTTATGTAAAACACTAAAAATGTATGCTGATGTTGTAAAAGGCTGAAAATGCTAATTTAAGATATATTGATTTATTTTGTCTGTAAAATGATATTAAGATAATATAAAATCAATATGAATCCAAGCCAATATATATTTGCATCTCTTAACAGATGGCATTTTTTAGAAATATTTTAAAAGCTGGGTAAAAGCTTTTATTTCAGAATTTTTAATCTTGACAAGCAAAATGGATATGGTTATCTGCTCTGCTGTGTCAGCTTGTGTGTATGGAAGAGGAAGAAAATGCGTGCACGCACACACACATTAACTTCCGCTACTGATAAGCCTTCTGTTTTTGTTTCCGGGCCGACTGGTCTTGCAGACCATCTTGACGATTCCCTGGAATTCTTTTGTCCAGACACAGCCATCCCTCTGCCCCAACACACACACACACACACACACCCCTGGCGTTCGCACCTGTCGTTGACTCAGCTCCTCTTACCTCTCCTCAGGGCAAATGCTGCTCCCCGTGCTCACTGGCGCGTGCCTCTTAAACAAGTGCGCGTAATCAAGGTTTATAGCGTAGGCCAACGCGCGGCTGCTAGTTGACCCCTCACCCTTGCAGAGGGTGGACTCTGTGGGTTACTTGACCCCGTGACAGGATTTGTGTGTGTGTGTGTCTGTGTGCGTGAGAGTGAGGGTGTGTGCCTGTGTGTTCCTGTCCTCCCTCCTTGTAGAATGGCCGCTGTGAGTATGATTGGAGACTGTTTCTGTGTGTGTGTGTTTTGTGTGCGTATGTGTGAGCAGACGTGTATGTGCGTGTATTTCTAGCTTACCTGCATACACAACTACATGGTGTGGGTGGGTATGTGGACACATGCGCGTGTGTGTTTCTTTCTCTTCCCTTCCTTATGATTTGATTTCTATGAGGTTTTTATGAGGCCCCATTACCTGTCTAACCGCACGTGTGGCGGAATGGCAGTAATTAAGAGTAAATACTGAGTGGGATCTGCTGAGCACTCTCAGTCAGAGTGGGCCGGTGTGCTTTTCATTTCCATCCGTGACTAAAACAAGGACGCCGCTCACCGAGGGGGACGAGAGCACTCAGGACACGGGGCGGCGAGACTGGCGCCTGAGTCCAGAGACATCACGAGTTTAGGGAGAAAAAGATGAACCATTATGTGTATGATGGAGCACCTCGCATATTTAACAGGCCACTTCTCCTCAATTTGACTTGTGAGAGAGCGTTCTAAGTGACGGGCAGCCAGATTCCACTTGCAGTCCAAACAAGAATATACCTCTGGCACCAGATGCATTTTTCAAATTGGAAAAGGAAGAGATTCACAGAAATTGTTGTTTTTTTAACATACAGCAATCGCATCAAAGGGGTGAAGTCATTACATAAAGAGAGAGATCAGAGATCTTTCCCCCCCACTGCAGACAACGAAAAGCCAGGGTCAGTTATTAAGTGCCTGCACAATCTCCATTCTGATATTCTGAAATGAGCAGAAACGCAACACATAGAACAGAACTTTAGCTAAATATAGAAAGCAATTAAACACTCATTCAACAAAAACAGGTATTTTTATGAGCAAGACTTTACATTACATTATTGTCATTTAGTCTGCACTCTTATCCAGAGTGACTAACATAGCGCATCTCATAAAGTGGCATGAAGAATTTGCAGAAAGAGGACACCATTTAGCACACATGAACAAGCATCATAACGCACTTTATGCATTTTCCTTACCAAATGTTGTATACTTAAACTGTTTTCATAAACATTTCCATATTGTCAAACCAGCCAACAAACAAGTTAAACCCCAATCTTAAGGAGACAGCACCAGTGTGATATGCGGCATCCCTAAATATGATTGGCTTAAGAGAATGAGTGGCTTTTCACAGCGCGTGAAGTGGTGAAGTCTGAACTCAGCCGTCATGGTCTCATTTTCAATAAAGCGCATTAGACGGCGCATACGTCTCTGTCCCTTACAGTCAATAAAGACAGTCCTGGAGATAAATGGTCAGGCTGACCGGCCGAGACCCTGCCATTCTATAGCCATAAAGGGAAGTTTAATAAAAATGTGAAAAATTGGGCGCTGTCACGGTGTTGAACTTTTTTTTTCCGGTGGGCTGGGAGGGGGTCTGCTTATTTCCCCGGTGAGTGACCCCCTGCTCTGGCCTGCTCTTTGGGCTTTGGTGGGCCAGAGGCACTGGCCTCCATTCATCATCCGCCCGTGCAGCCACACGCCGGAACTGGCCCCTCCAGCTCTCCCAGCCTGGGGAGGCACTCAGCTGGGCCCCGGGCTCCCGACAGGCCGTGGGAGGTGACTAATTGTCCAGGCCTTGCCCCCAGTCCGAGAGGTCAGGCCCCCCCTCAGCAGGTATCGGCAGTGTCCAGCTCTCAGCAGCTGCCTGCGCGCTTCACCGGAGATAGCCTGGCAGGGCCTGTGTGTGTGTGTGTGTGTGTCTGTGTGTGTGTCTGTGTAAGTGTGTGTGTGTGTGTCTGTGTAAGTGTGTTTCCAGTATTTGTGTGGTTGAATGCTTAGTGTCCATGTGTGCGTGCCTGTGTGTGTGTCAAATAGGTAGGTGGGGATTAGCTTTGATTCGTTATAAAGTATCTGTACCCAGAGGGTACATGGCTCTGATATTAAAGGCCTAAATGGTGCTATTTATTATGTTGGAAAGAGAACGGGAGAGGCAAGTAAGTGGGCAGTCTGGCAGGTTGGGAGTCAGGGGCAGGTGGACGAGTTGGGGGGGGGGGGGGGGGGGTGGGGTCCTCTTTATTGCTTTTTTCTCTTTATGTCCCTCTGCTATCGATTGGGATTCATGCAGGGGAAATTTAGGGTTTTATCAATAATCACAGCAATTAGTCCCTCAGTCTCTCCAAGCGCCTCTAAACCCAGTGCTGTGACACCGACCGTCGCCTAGTTTTTGGTGGCCAGTGGATGATCAGTACAGTGTGTTCACCAGTAGCCATCCTTTGGCTTGACTACCACTGGTTAGCTGGCCATTAACCTTTGTCAATAAATTAGCATAGATGTAATGCAGGTTAAGGCCAACTAGTGCCAGTTAGCTACAGCCATGTTGCTACAGAGGCTGCGGTGTTGGCTGAACAGTTTGAAACCTCTGCTGTCCAGTCGTATAAACTGTGCCTGTTAACCTCAGCAAGCAGCATGGCAGTGGACCTGATGGATAAATGTCCTATCACTGAAGTGGGACATGGCTGCTTTATTCCAGAGTAAGGTTTTTCTTACCTGAAAGGCACTTATAAGTAGTCAGCCTCTTTCAGATAGGCTCTTACAGAATGTGTTGTTCTGCATATGGGCATATGTTTTTCTGCATATGAGTTATTCAGTGTTTTTGTGTTACAGTAAAGTGACATTTTGACAGAAAGTCATTTTTACAATTTTTTTTTTTAGGCAGATAGAAATGAATTTGCTGTTGAATATATTAAAGTCGACCAACTGTCATCATCATTTTCTAAAGTGCAAATGTACAGTATATGTGCATTAGAAGCAAATGCCAAAATTAAGTTGCACTAAAAATATTGTCCTGTATAGTATTAGATTTTGTCTCTCACAAAATACGTATCCTGAAGGGAGTGAGGTGCATATCTGTCTTGATCATTTTTGAATTTTTAGTTTTACCCAAACCCATAATTTATTGTGTGTGGAAACGGAGCCTGAAAATGCATACTGTCATGCGGGGAAGTTTCTGCATCGGCACGCGTGTGCTGTAAAGGCCAGGGTCACAGGGCAGGAGTATGTGCTAAACACCTCACTGACACAACGGCACGCAAGCATGTGGCAGTCCTTTTGAGGGGGAAAAAATGAGAGCTTTGTTTCATTCTGAAATAGCCTGCTAATGTGGCTTCATCACACAAGAAAAACGGAAGTTTGCTTGTCAATAGGTGCATTGTCATACCGCTCTGGGGATCCAACCTAGGCCTAGAATTCTGGGAAGGCTCTCCAAGCACCCAAGCAAGGGTCAAGCTGCATTTTGTTCAGGCGTCAAAAGGGGGGTGGGGGCTCTGTGACTCTGTGACCCCACCCTAAATGACTCACTTGCCCCCTGTTTAACCTTTGACCCTTCCTCCCTGTGTCCAGGTGCCAGCCCCCTGCTGACCAATGATATGGGGCACACGCCACTGGCATATGCCAAGGAGGGAGAGATGCAGACACTGCTGAAGGAGTGGGAGGGCAAGGTAGGCCTCAGGCTTTGCTAACACTCTGAAAATGGAGATCTATTCAGGGGTTGTTTTAGGATAAAATTTACATTTGAACCTCTTTTCCACCTTAGAACAGGAAAGAGGTGGGCTTGCTTAGTTACTGAGTTAGGTTACATAGGTTACTTATCAGTTCTCCACCACTTTTTTTGTGCTGACTAATCAGGCCTGTCTTCTATGTCTGCCTTTGCTGACCCATTACAAGGAAACTGGCAAATAATTGCAAATAATACTGCAAATGTTCCTTCAGTGAGCACTGGTGATAAAACTGATGGAAGTGAACTGACCTCTTCCACAGATCAAAGAAACTATCAGCTCGAGTAAAATTATTCTGAGTCTAGTTAATTTTTTATCGGGGAAACCTCAGCCTTGGATTGCAGACCAAAGTCCAGGCAGGCAATTGTCAAGATCGGGGCAGGTGCCAGTATTCAGTGTGACATTGTGTGCTATAGCTGTCATTGCAGGTAATACAATTGAGAAACAATCGTGCTGAACCAGGTCAGCCAGCTGGCTTTAACTCACGATACCCTGGTTCCAGCTCTGCTGCAAAACAAGGGTGTTATTCACCTTTCTCTGAATCTAGACATATATGTATGTAAGATCTTTTACCAAGAAGGGCATGTGCAGTATTGAGGATTGTGGATGGTTTTCTTAAGATAAGGTGGAGTTTATTTTCACAGATCAACATTTACTTACCGAAGAGAGAATGCCATGTGACTGAAACTGTATTCTCCATTCTCCTCTATGCATGCAGTTTCACACAGCAACAAAAAGGAGCCATTTGACTCTAGTCAGGTACACAAGTCATAAAACACCCTCTGAAATCAATCAGGTAGTCATAGAAACCCATCAGAGATAGAAACAGGTGGAGAATAATCCCTGCGAGCTCCAGCAGGTACAGGTGAGTCTCTAATGTTAAAGACATAGATGTTAATCCTGCATTGTTTTCCATGGCCCCTGAGACACCCCTTTGTGTTGACATGACTCGAGGGGAAGTTTGTGAAGTGGAGCATGGCCTATAGTCAATGTTGTGGGCAGAGAGGGACCTCAGACCCTTCGTGCTCCATGTTGGATGAGAGAAATTTTGTGATGGAGGGATAGAAATTCAGAGGAAAGATGAAGATGTGGGGAACTAAAGGAGGAGGGGGAAGAGAATCCTTGTGAAGCACAAAAGTATTTGACAAACTTAATCAGGGTCAGTTCTGAATGGATGGAAGCAATTTCCACATTATGCTCTGGAGGTGGACCTTGAGAAGAATGTTTCTCATAGTACCAAATTTAAATTGACCAGACAGATTTGAACTGTTGACTTGAACTGGGACAGCTGAGATTCAGTCAGTGGGCAAAACTGAGAGAACTTAAACATCTACACATACTGAGGTCTGAACAGAGTAGTACTGCTCTCAAACAAAGCCGAAACTCCATTTGTAATGGGAAGCAAGGGTTTGAGTCTGTTTTCAGCACTTCCTCTATTTGTTCTCTGAAAAGTTTGCAGGCCCTGAGGCAGGGTGAGAGATAAGATGGGGTGAGGGTGAAGTTGGGGGAGGAGGGGGTCTCTCTCCCCGTCCGCTGTGGCCCCCTCTGGGGCACAACAGGGAAGCGTTATTGCCTCAGATGAAGCAGGACGCTGGATGGATGGGTCCTGCAGGGGAGAGACAAATGGCACAGTTACAAAATTACATTTCTGCCCGATTAATCGTCTTATTTCTGTCATGGCTGGGACCCTAGCAGGGCGAAGTGCGCTGGGCCGCTCGCTGTCGGAGAGGACAGCCCAGGAGCGGCGCTTTATTTCCGCTATTTTTCTTACTTTTCCCGCGCACATGCTCCCGGCCCTGACAAGACGTGCAGATTGGGGGGTGGTGGGGGGGGTGGGGATCGACGTTTCAGTGGGGCAGGGAATCGAGGGGGCAGCCGGGTCTGATTCGAACATATGAGCATCATCATCACCGCCACCACCATCATCATTATCATCATCATTGCACTCCCAAGATCTTGGGATTTTTTTTCTATATTTGGCTCTTTATTGCTAACTTTCCCGCTCTCCCCTCCTGCAGTTCCAGGAGGAGCAGAAGCGCCGGGAGGCAGAGGAGCGGAGACGCTTCCCTCTGGAGAAGAGGCTACGGGAGCACATCATTGGCCAGGAGGGTGCCATCAACACTGTGGCCTCAGGTAACCCGGCTTTCCCGCCGCCAGCGTCAGCCCATGTTTGGCCCCTCAGCGGAGGCCCCCTGCTCAGGGGTGACCCCCATGGCTAACGCTCTGGATGCATTCGAGTGCCAGGCTGAGGGACAGAACAGAAACATTCCCAAAGCTCAAAGAGTTCAGGCACGAGGCTTGCGCCTGGAGAACATTGGCTGCCTCAGTTCCCAACAGCGCTGCAGCCCAACATAAGAAGCTGGCGCAGAGAAGGAGAGGGTTCAGAGGAAATGGGAATGTCGGAGGATGAAGAAAAAAGGAGGGAGAGGAGGTGGTAGAGAGGGAGATGTGAGGATTGGAGCAGAAAGAGAGGAACAGAGCATGATGGGAAAACAGGAGGAGTGGGGTGAAGCTGGACAGAGGGACAGGGACAGCGGGATGGAGAGCCACTCGGGAGGTCGCAGTAGCTGCTCGCCTTGGTCGTGTCGTCTTCCATCTGTCTTTGCTGTGTTGTGTGGACGGGCCTGCAGGCTCTCCTAGGGCACGTCTGCCAGGCTCACAGCAACCTGAGGCGCAGCCGGCCAGCAGCACCGCTCAGTCATCTGAGTGACGCACACAGCAGACAGTCAGAGAACTGCGTGTGATTCTGTTTCTCTCCATCTGCAAGTGAGCACTGGTGTAAGTTCAGTGTAACGCTTTCTATACTTAGCTCCTACAGTTATCTCCTGAACTAACCAGGCATACGGCAGTATTGTAATCTCCAGTCAGACTGTGTTGTATGCAGGACAAATCACCATTATCCAGTGCTGTTTATTTTACTGATTTTTTCCTCTTTTAACAATATAAATGTGTTTATTGTTTTCATGGGTATGCATGTGTGTTCATAAGTTATTTGTTTTCATTTTGACATTTTTGTTTGAATTTGTATCACATTCCTCATTTCCTCCCTAAGGACAAGGCTCTGGCTTGTGCTGTTTTTTGTCCTTGAGGTAAAAGTCAGAGGTAGGCTAAATATTGATCCTCTGGGTTTCTTCATTCAAATTAAAGCCGAGGGTCCCTCATGGAGAAGGCAATTTCATTTCCAATTTCATTTTGGACATGGGATGTGTCAGGGCTCTCACGGAGATTATACCTTAATTTTTTTTTTTTTTTGCGATCACAAGAGTAGATTTCTACCCAGAATCACAACTGTAATTACTCCAGTTTTTATTTTTTTGAATGGATTTTGCTCCCGATGGAAGAAAATGGTACAAGTGTCCCACAGTGTGTGAGGTTTACCTCTCCTCTTCCTGCTGCTGCACTGGCACCATCCATCTGTTTCGTCCCCTCCCCTTTCCCTCTCCCTCCGCCCTCAGCTGACTGGTAAGGGTGGCGGCTGCGGGCAGGCGGTGGAAGTTAATTGGTTAATTGTGATTAATGGGCCGTCCCTGGGAGTGACACAGGTGGTAGCGTCTGTGTGTTCTACAGCTGGCTGCTGCAGTGGGGCTGCAAGCCACCACATAATTCGATTAGAGGAAAAGCTCTCCCTCCTTCCTTCATTCTGTCCCCCCCCTCCCTCTTTCTCCCTCTCTCTCTCTCTCGCTCTCTCTCTCTCTCACTTTTTTCTCACCTTGCTACATAGACTTCTCTTTCCCAGCATGTTTTTTAGAAATGGAGGAAATTTTTGTAGCAGCCAGGGAATGAAAGAGGAAGAGAGAGGAACAGAGTTAGAGAGAGAGAGACTCCCTCTCTCACAAATGAGTGGTTGTCTGTATTTTTCCTTTTGAAGTACCTTATTAACCAGAGTAATACTGCTTGGAACACCAGTGCCTTGCTATGACACATATCTAGATATGGTAGATGGGAAATTGTTTTACTTCTACTCCTAGGGTGAGACTGTACATATCAGTTTACGCCTCAGCAGAGATGAGAAGGGTAACATTTCTCCACTGGCAGATTGGATCACAGTAACAGGCAACAAGATAGATCACCCACTGGGTCCTTTCAACAGTGATCTGCTGCCCCTGTGTAGGGTTAAAGTGTCCAGCCAAAGATTCTCTATCTATGGTAACAAGGTATCATACTCTCTATACCTTAAAGTGAGCCTCCTGGCCCAGCTATCAAGGGCTCCATCACCAGAGCTCCTTAACCCCAAAACTCCTTAACAGGTAGAAGCTCCTGCCCGCCTCAAAATCTTCAATAGCAAAGTGAACTCCAAAAGGAGAGCACACCAAGTAGAAATGCACAGTGCGTACTCACTGACCTGACTCACTCCACCAGCCTGGACTTCCTGCCCAGTGGCCCACACTACATAATTGCCTTTCTTTAGAATCCTCATTCAATCACCATTCCTGCCACTGGTACGGAAGCTTTTGTTTTTTGTTTTTTATTCGCCCATAATTTGGTAAGGGGAAGAGAACCTCAGCAGAACACATCATCCTGCCAGAGAGACATTTGCCTGTTGTCTGATGAGTCCCCAGATATAGAAAAACTGATATAGAACACAGCAATGTACAGGCCAATAAATAAACTATATTAAATTGAGGAACAGCAAGACTGTTTATCGATTGGTTGCCCACAGCATGTGTCTCGTTGAGAAAATGTGCAGAGTCCCTGCTGTGTTGAGCTCAGTTGTTTGCTCTTATGTGTTCAGTAGCACTCTTCCGTATGTTTTGGGCCCAGAGAAGGGTTGCCTCATTCAGTATAATGTGGATTTCAGTGGCACTTTTTGGTGATCAGGGGTCAGCTTCAGCGTCAAAGGGCACCCAAGGGCATTTCCAGAAAAATTCCCATCAATTTCCCATCATTTACTGTTAGTGTTTCATTGGAGTTAATGTGATTCAACCCAACAGATGTGTTCTGTCAGTCATACTAGAATCATAACAAACTCATACCAAGTAGATCGACAACCCGAGTACAGCCCTTATTTCCATTTCTGTCGCTCGGTGTTTGTTCCCTAAGGTTTTTTATGCCATTAGTTGGACCTCCAATGGAAGACAGCTGGTGACACAAAAGGTGAAAGTTAGAGTGAAAACAGAAACATGCTCATGTCTTATTCAGAACCACAAGAGCTAAATTGTCACTGTATTGATTTTCAGTGCATTTCTGACTGCTCCACTCTGAATGCTTATTTGACACAAACAGGATGAATCTACTGAAGAAGTTTATGAATGAAGAGTACATTGCTGTGTTTAGTTCATAGGTGTTCATAGTTCACTGTGTAATGGCACATTGCTGTGTAAACTGAGGACCGTCATGTTTTCTGTGGTTTTGGGTTGCTTTGTTTATTGTCGTTATTAGATCACTAGCAGTACTGTGAACAGGGCATAAGGTAAGATCTTATGCCAAGACATTAGGGAACGAGTTACTATTGTGCTAGAGACTGATGGTACAAGGATCAAGGAGATGAAGGTTCAAGGTCTGATGACAAAGTCAACACTGTCACTGAAGGTCCCAACAGGAGTGAAGGAAAGAGTGAGAGAGAAAAGGGCTTGGGTGGGAAGGGGGGGGGGTGGAAGGCCAGCTCACAAACTGATTTGATAAATGGGCAGTTATTGCCATCGCAAATTGTCCGAAACCAATTTCAGCCACATCACTCGGGCCGATAAAGGCAGAGCTTATTGATTCCTGTAAAGTAATACAGTGAATATATCAGCTGGGTCTACGGCATGATCAACAGCACCTTTTACAAGCGCCAGGGAGCCGGGAGTGAGCGGGCAGGGAAAGAGAGAGAGAGAGAGAGAGAGAGAGAGAGAATGACACAGAGGCAGCCATCAAACACCACCACGAGGATCTCCAACATCCTTAATGCCCCCTCCGAGCATCGCTTTGATCAATTCTTATCTATCTTTCCCACTGAGCGCCAGCTTTATATACAGTGCTGTACACAACATTGTCATTGTGTCACCATGCCTTTCAGCTTCATGTCCTCCATGCAAGGTGTGTGCGGTGGCGGTCCTCAGCACTGTTTCACACTGATTTCCCCTCTGAAAAGGGGAGCTTATGATTTTGGACTTTGAACAGGTTGGCGCCCCCCACACCACCACCAGCACCATACTTACCCCTCCTTCCTGCCCCAGTGCTTCCAGACAGACAGGAAAGGCATGATTGATCTTCATTTACCTTGCAGAGGCTAAAAGTTATTGAAGACTATTATCCTGCTCTAATGTTATTAAGTGTCCTTTGCCCCGGGAGAGGCAAATTGAGTTTAGATAGACAGCAAAAAAGGGGTGGGGGATATATGTGTATGTGGTGGTGTGTGTGTGTGTGTGTGTATCTATGTGTATCTATGTTGGGGGGGGGGGGGGGGGGGGGTTGTGTAATATAAGCGAGGTGTGAATAAGAGATCCTCTGAACCATAAAGCCACACTGTTCAAATACACATTACCACCCCCCACCCCCCAGTTCCACTACGCATAACATCATCAACCCTCACAGACTCTGCTCTGTCCACTGTTCATTTGGTAAACTTACAAAAATATGTGCTTTCCAGTCCATTGAATCCCGGAGCTGGCATACAATTTAACGCAAATGCAACGCAATACTGCAACCATCCACCCATCTCTGGAGCTGCAAGCAGTAGTCAAAGACATATTCATGTACTAATAACTACGAAGTAGCTTTGTCAATAGAGAGCTCACCAAGCCCAGAGGGTCTGGCTTCATATCCCTCTGCCTGGAACCTTGATTTCTCTGTAAGGATGACGCGTGCTGTGTAGAATCAGCATCTGTGGAGGCTGACTTTGGAGAGGATGCTTCGTTGTCCCTCTAAGGGCAATATCCTTTGAAGGACGGCAAACTTCCTTGCAGTATCAAGGTGACCTATACCAGAACAGTAACATTACATTACGTTCTTTATTTGTTTTTGCTTGCAGTCATCCCCATCTGGAATGACTCAAGCCCCCTGCAGTTGTATGTCTTGCACTTTCCGTAACCCATTTATACATAGGTATCTGTACGGGAGCAGTTTAGGTGAATGGCTTCACTCATGGGTGCGAGAGCAGTGGTCTGCCCAAGATTTTAACCCACAGACCCAAAGGTGTAGAGTCCAGTGCCTTATCCTTTACTTGACACCCCTGCAGAGAGGGCCGTGTGAGTGTGAGCGGGGCACAGATCCCCAGCCCCGAGTGCAGAGAGCCTCCCCACCACAGCGCCATATCTCACTGAGGCGTGCAGCTGGAGGGGCAAAGCCGTGCTCTCCCGGGGGTAGTCTCCGTACCAAAATAAATAAAAATCAAAAAGTTACGCTCAGTCCCGCAGCGCCGGGAGGAATTATTATCATCCACTGTTGGGTAAGTCGCCCGTAGCGATCCGGGATTCATCTTTATGACAAATCACACAACGGCAAACTAACAGCTGGGGCATTCTCTCCCTCCCTCTCACTTTCCCTCCACTCTCTCTCTCTCTCTCTCTCTCTCTCTCTCTCTCTCTCTCTCGTCTGTGCTCTTACAGTGTTGTGTTTTTCCGTTTATAAGCCCAGCACCCCTCTTTTGTTTCGTTGTTGTGTTGGAGGCTGTGTTTGTCACGGTGGACCTGCAGGGAGGGGTTGTACAGATTTTGCCCTGCTGCTTGGTGTTGCTTTGTTTCGGGCAAAGAGCTGTTCCTCTGTCCCACCTGTCACTCAGGCCCTGCTATAGTACTCAGCATTAAAAGTGACAGAGGCCCTGGGGGGAGGGAGGGTTGGGGAGAGTGTGGCTGTCCAGGTTTCCACAAGACTGCTGTGTGTGACTCTCTCTTGTTGTGGGTGGCAGTGCACATTATGATTTTTAGGCTTTAAGGGCTGTCCCCAGGTCCAAGGCCACAGTCAGTCTTACTGTAACGCATGATCTCCGCATAGCAGTGTGTTTTCTCAGCAATCCATCTGACACGGCTCTTGGTCTATGTCCACTTCCAATGAGGGCCAATATGGAGAGAGCAGAACAAAACTTTTACATGCCTTTGCACAGTATTTCTGGGTCAGGCTTTAGCACCGTTTCTTTAGGAATGACAGGACACAGAAAACAGTAAGATGTAAATCACTGTTGTTGGACATGTGTTTATGTAGCTAAAGGAAGAGCTAGACATCGCGCATATGCGTGAAAGATAATATGAATAAATAAACATTCAGCTCCCCGCCCCACTCACACACATACATTGGTTACAGATTTTTTTACTTCACCAGCTTCACTTGGAAGCTCTTTTGGCTCTCATTCTCAGCCTCTTACATCTTGATTTTGTGTTGTGAAACAGTTAACACCAGCAATTTTATAAATGCGGTTAAAGCAAATTGTTTTACACCAAATTATCATTAACAGTTGGAAGTGTAGAATGTAGCACAGATAAAGACAGCAGCCCCCAGTCAGTCTTACCCACGGTTGACTCCCACAGACAAACTGCCAGGGCTTTTTGCGTGGTGGTCTTTGTGAGTACGGGGCTTAACTGCCAGCCCCAAGGCAAGCGGGCTAATATCTTGCAAAACGCCTTCCACCTGACTGATAGATTGGTGGATGCACTGTGCATTGCTTTCCCCAGTGGAAGTGAGGATGTCCTGCGGCACATGCTGAATGAAGGACCGCCTCACTGCATGCGAGTCTTAGCCTGATCCCACCACCTCTGGATGCATTTTAGTGTGGAGCGGCTCTGTCCCTGATCTGGTGTGGAGCGCAGACTTGTTCTCCTGAGGAAATATAGCAGCGGTAGTGGCGGAGGCTTGTGCAGTGGGGCTCTGACAGGGCCCATCAGAGCCTCCCCGTCACTGCGGCCCCTCACCACTCTCACGGTGAAATGCCCACCGCCAGTGTGAAAAGTTATTTCAAGCCGCGGCAGTTTTTATATATAGAAAACTTGACAGCTTTTAAATCTCATATCTTTCACAGGGGGCACCGTGTATTAGATGCCCCAAATTACCTCTCACGTCCCATTACACGAAACTGACTGTCTTTTAGATAAATAAGTGGGAGGGAAAAAAAATAAATAAATATGTGAAGTTCTCTCTTTCTTGGCAGCCGTACAGGCCTAAGTGCCTCTGATTTTATTTCTCTTTTGTTTCTGCATTTCCCCACCGGCAGCTCACCCCCCCCTCCACCACCACCTTTACCCCCAGCACCCCCCCCCCCCACCTCCTCGGCCTTCAGCACCCTGCTCTGCTTGCTCTTTTTTTCCCCCTCTCCAGCCGGTTGCCGGGGCAACGCAGCGTTATCCGAACCCTCTTCCCCGGGCTTCTCTCCTGGATCCATGCTAACCTGATTTGGTTTCTCCAGCGCCGGGCTGGCTAATGGAATTAGAGCAGGCTAATGGTTGGGATGACGGAGAGAGGAGGCTGCAAGCAGTCAGAACATCGTGTAGAGCCAGCGATAATTATCCACTCCCCTGTGTCATTGATGTATTCTGCTGTAGAGGTCCTTTTTCCCTGCTTTTCCACCAGCTGTTCCTGACTCTGTCCTGTCTCTCTCCATCTCCCTTTTCTCCCTTTTGTTTTTTGTTTGTTTGTTTGTTGCCCCGGGCAGCCATCCGGAGGAAGGAGAACGGCTGGTACGATGAAGAGCACCCCCTCGTCTTCCTCTTCCTTGGATCGTCTGGAATCGGTAACTGGCTTCACCACTTGCACTCACTAATAGTCTCTCCTGTCAGTGGTGTTGTCTTTCCTTTACTCTGTTATATTATTAAGGAGGTGCCAGCTTGCTACTACTTGCTATGGGACAATGAGGCCTCATGAATCCTCAAATCTCTGTAGCCATCATGTATTATCACAGACTTGTGTTATTATGTATTTTGCTTTGAAGAGTAAAGTCTTGATTTTTGGAACAAGTTAGTGGCTTACAGCTTATGGTCCGTCGTGCGGTTAATGAAGCCTCAGTCTACATGCTCTCAGCAGTGCCACTCGTCAACAAATCTACTAGTTAGCCATATCATGTTCAGCCTCACAAAGTGACCGGCCCTGCAGCATTGGCTCCATGGGCCACTGTCACTCTCTTAACTGTCACCTGATGATTGTCTAACCATCTCGTGGAAAACGCACACAACAAATTAACATCTTGTCCTCACCTGCCTTTGGGACTGAGGCCTACTAAAACGCAACAAAGTAAACTGTGCCCAAGCCTGAGTGGCTAATGGGGTCAGAACTCATAGCTGATATACAAGTACAGCCCATGGACAAGGCACAAGTCTACCTTATGAGTCATTATCCAAAATCCATAAATTTGGGGGACTCAGCCCCCGAACCTACAAGGGTCAGGAGGAACATTCTTGCCTCTCCCGTTGGCCGGGTAGAGAAATGAGCTGACAGGAATGTGGCGTAGACTGATCGCCCTGTTCCCTGCTCTGTGGGGGGGTTAAACACCTCCCTCTGTTAAGTTGTTTGTTTGTGCGATAAAGCTGGGAGATTTATGGAGATTGCCGGAGCTTTCATATTCCTCTAGCCTGCAGCACTGTGTGACACTCACTCTTCCAGGGGACATGAATATTTAACAGGGCAGCAACAAGTCCCGTTCTTTCCCTATATGTATATTAAAATTTATAAGAGGAATATTTTACATTTACTGCAGCACAATGCTGACAGAGAGAACTGACAGACAGCCAGGATCAGAGCACACCCCCTCAGATATCTGCCTCCACCAGGAGGACCCAGTGATTGGAAGGCCCATATCCTTAGTTATATTGATTTTGTCGTGTCTACTTTTCCAGCAGTTTGAGAAGAGCAACAAATTAATTGCGTGCAGTACTGAAATGAAGTCATTTTTGTTACGTTTAATTTTTTCTAGCTTTTGTTTTTGTATCAGAAATGGACATGTTGACAGACAAAGATGAGGGCAACACAAGGGATATTTAATATGAAACTGAAGCTGGTTATCATTTCTCACTTGACTTAGATACTTCCACTGTAAGATTCTTCCTCATAAAATATTTTCCCAGCACACCAACTTTACATGTATATCAAAAAATGTCTACAGTAGTTAATTGAACAGAAAGTTACGTGTCTGAGCTTGCAAGTTGAATGTGTGAAGCATTTGTTTATACACTGTTATATTCTTTCCACAGGTAAAACAGAGCTGGCCAAGCAAGTTGCCCGATACATGCACAAAGACGTCAAAAAGGTGTGTTCACCATCACCACTGCTGTGTGTAATGCACAATTCTCTTTGAAACCATGGTGTTGTCACAGAGAACTGATAAACTTGGCATTTATGTTCACAGGGATTCATACGGATGGACATGTCAGAGTTCCAAGAAAAACACGAGGTATGCTGCATGGGTATTTAGGGAAGGACACCTGGTAGCGTACCTGAGTGCGTTGGCCTGTCATTTCTGTCATCTCGGGGGATGTCAGTTTTGACCCTTTTCAGAACTGCTGTCATAAACCATTTAACCCAATTCTAACAGAGTGACCTTGAGTTTGATTTGCACTGTCTTCTCTCTCTGTCTTTCATCTGTCATTCTTCTGTCATCTCTCCTTTGCTCATACTAATTTTTGCCTCTCTCCCTTCTTCTGCCCCTTCCTTTCTCTCTTCTCTTTCTCTCTTTCCTTCCCTCAATGTCTTTCCCTTGCTACTGCCCCCCCCCCTTTCCTCTCTGTCTCTCTCTTTTGCTCTCCACATTGCCATCCTATATCTGTCTCACTGTTTTTCATCAGGTGGCAAAGTTTATCGGTTCCCCGCCTGGGTACGTGGGTCATGAGGAAGGGGGACAGCTGACCAAGCAGCTAAAGCAGTGTCCCAACGCAGTGGTCCTGTTTGACGAGGTGGACAAGGCCCACCCTGACGTGCTCACCATAATGCTGCAGCTCTTTGATGAGGTGCGTGGCTAGACCGAGGTGGGGGATGGGTGTGGTACATCTTTAGGGTGGTAGTATAAGCAAAGAGATTTTCTTACATTTCATTTCGGATCTTGCGTCCTTCCTTCATTAAAAGACAAGGAAAATACAGGATGTAGGAGGATAATGTTTTTATGTGATTAATAGACTCTCTTATCCTGGGAAACCTCATACATATTTGTACCTTGACTGCCTATGAAGCATACTGACTGAAACAGTTTAAGTTTCACCTTGCTTAAGGGAGTAACAACAGTGCTGTACCTGGGATCCACTCATATAGCCGTCTGGGTTCCAGCAGTCATTACTACACAAGCTTTTGGTTGAAGAAATCTGAGATACTGGATTCTCTGACACTCTCCCTTGTAAAAAAAAAATCCCCAGTTATCACATCACTCAGTGTGGGCGGTGTACCATCAACTTCATCCATTACAACAGAGGAGGCAGTAACAAGTCACAGGCACTCGTCACGCTTGCAGGTGGTGTAGTGTGTAGGTGGCAGCAGTGTACCTGATGACACCAGCAGGGGCCCTGGTCCCTCTTGGCCATCACCCCCAATTGGCTCTGACTTCGCCCAGCAGAGACCTGAGGCCAATCCTGTCTTCTCGTGGCTGTCCGCCATGAGATTCACTCTCCTAATAACCCTCCATGAGAAGGATTGATATCACCACCTTGTTCTTTAAAGGCTGTGTGTGTGTGTGTGTGTGTGTGTGTGTGTGTGTGTGTGTGTGTGTGTGTGTGTGTGTGTGTGTGTGTGTGTGTGGATCTTAAAAGTTCCCTGGCAACGGGAAATCAATAGGCCAGGGAACAGTTAGAGGCCCAGGCCAACAGAGCTGTGGGTCTCCACCAATCACAGGCAGCCAGGGAGTGCACCTCTGAGAGCAGTGACTGCATTCCCCGTTACGATACAGAGCACAGCTTTATACAGGGGCAGCATGCAGGGCTGTCTGTGGGATTCTTAAACTCACCTTAAAATATGCTGTCAAATATACAGGACCAAGTGTGTCTCAGCTGCGAGTGGAAAAACGTATACAAGCGTTCCTCAGGTTTAGTTCTCTTTTGAGTCGGACATTGGACCCCATTGTATATGGATATTAGCTTAAATTTGTGACATTCAGAGTGCATGTGTGCATACACACAATAGTGCTTTCATTTGTGCCTGTGTATGTTAATGCACTTGTATCTATACCTATACATTTGTATCTATTCCTGCACACATTTCTTATCATACACAGTTTGAAAATGGAAAAATTACAAAATGTTGTAGGAAACCTCATTTCCTTGGCTTGGCTCTGTTTGGCCCCACAGGGGAGGCTCACGGACGGAAAGGGCAAGACCATCGAATGCAAAGATGCCATCTTCATCATGACGTCCAATGTGGCGAGTGACGAAATTGCCCATCATGCACTGCAGCTGCGGCAGGAAGCACAGGAGCAGAGCCGGAGACGGCTGGCAGAGAATCTGAGTGAGCAGAGACATAGAGCAGCAGAGAGAATGTTTACCGCAGTCCAAGATTACCTCCCAGCTGCAATCAGTTCACACACACTGCCGGCCTTGTTGGAGCTCATGTTTCATGTCTGCTGGCAGCTGCTTTCAGGCCAATAACTGCTGGCAGCTTATTGTCTCACCGACATCTGTAAGGCTGACACCAGTTGTTAATGACATTTTGCATATAGTACTTTAATTACATTAAATCATTGAATTTGTTGCAAACCCTGAGCTCACTATTCCTACTGTATAACTGAGTAATAACCCTCTCTGTGTTTCTCCTCATGCAGAGGATGTGCAGACAAGTGACAAAATCACCATTTCGAAGCAGTTTAAGGAGGACGTAATTCGACCCATTCTGAAGGTACCCCCACTCCCAGCACATTTCACCTGTCGATTCCCCTACATGGGCTGGCAGGGGGAAACATATATTCTGTGTTCTCAGGCGCAGTTCAGGAGGGACGAGTTTCTCGGTCGGATCAACGAGATTGTGTACTTCCTGCCTTTCTGTCGCTCTGAGCTCATCCAGCTGGTCAGCAAGGAGCTAAACTTCTGGGCCAAGAAGGTAGGCCGTGGTGTCCCTTCCCGCGATAACCACGCACACTGACACCTTATTCATACTCATCCTTCTGCTTATTCTTTAATGACAAAGTACTTGTCCAGTGGTACCTGCATTTTATTTGTCAGACATTTCTATAGCTGAGCTCTTTGTGTGAAAGTCTGCCACCATTAGGCTGCCCCTGTCTGCACTGACCTACACAGCTGGCAGATGGCTTTGCTCATCTGTGTCTGACATGTAGCTTCAAGTACTGAGTAAGAAGAGCTGAGCATAAAAACGTAGACAGATGCATACTTCTTTTTGTGAAGCACGTAGACAGACAGAAAGAAATGAAGAAAGATGAGAAATGAGAAAAAGATAATTGAAAACATAATTGTCTTCATTGGGGTAGTCTGTCCTGAGGTAGAATCCCTGGGGAGAGTACAGTAAGTAGGCAGTCCACAAGAACAATACTGAGCAACAGTACCTGCCAGTCTTCAAAAACACATGTGCAAAAGAGTGTGGTACCGTCTGAGAGAGAAAGTTCACTTTTCTTATAAAAATACTAGATTCTGAGGTTAAAAGGCTGTGTGAAGGGGAACTGTACGCGAGAGGATTGCTGTGTGTTTACAGTGCGACCGCTCCCTCCTCCGCTGTCGCAGCCGTGAGCCGCCCAGGCCAGGGGCTGCTGACATTATGGCCCGCTGCGTGGAGCGCATTTAGATCAATAACGGATCGCCTGCTCCGACAACCAAATCAAATTAGAGAGCTTAACGTCTTGGGCTTTCATACATATTTAAATATTAATGTAACTTCATTTTTTTTGTCGGGTTGCACTGTCTTGGGAGCTCATTGACAGGCAGCTGTGTGTAGGTCCAGTGGCTGACTCATCTCTGATTGTTGTGCCTATGTGCTGATATAGATGCAAATATATATATATATATATATATATATACACACACACACACACAGACACACACACAAAGCAATCGTACCCCCACAGTGACCTAGATTTATAATAAAATTCTGATTAATTGCAGTGAGATAAAAAGCAAATTTAACACAATTGAAAATACAAATCAATAAGGATTCCACCAATTCTCAGGTGTTAACCAGCACCTGTTTTGCTATACATGGTAATTAGGATACAAGCATAAGCATAAGAAATATCAGAATGGTACTTTACACAGGCAGTGCTGTTTGACTGTCTTTGATCGCCTCTTTCCCCGCCCCTTTTCCTCACCCTGCAGGCTAAGCAGAGGCACAACATCACCCTGCTGTGGGACCGTCCCGTGTTGGACCTGCTCGCCGGGGGTTACAACCTGCACTACGGCGCACGCTCCATCAAACATGAGGTATGTCCAGCCATCCAGCCGCCCAGTGTGGGGCAGAGGGTTGTTGTGTGGGCAGACTGTCTATTTCCTTTTTTTCTTTTGTTGACTTCCATGTAGGCATTTCTAGTTCTTTTATTTTGACATCCTTATCTCCGTTGTCTCTCGTATCTGTTTGGGGCTTAAAGTAGCCATTCAGTGTTGCAACACTGTGCCTCCAAAGTCTGTGCAGAACCTCCTGGCCGTGATCCCGCTGGTCCGTTCGCAGCACACCGCTTCCCAGAATCTCACTCCCTGGGACTCACAGATGATTGCTGCAGCGCACGTCTAAAGCGATTGTCTCTGTGGCACAGGAGAAGCAGTACTTGGTAAACCAGCTGATGAATTAGTTGATTGGTTGCTTGTCTTTGTGGCGCAGGTGGAGCGGCGTGTGGTAAACCAGCTGGCTGCGGCCTATGAGCAAGAGCTTCTTCCTAAGGGCTGCACTCTGCGTCTCTCTGTGGATGCTGGGGCCGACCTCGAGGGCCAGGAAGGCCAGGCTGAGGGCAGGGGGACGCCCAGCCTCCGCCTGGATATAGTGGGAGCGGACAGCTCCTCCCGTAAGCTGGACATCCAGCCCCCTCTCAACCCAGAGGAGATGGCCCACTTTCACTGACCACACCAAAAGTCAAAGGGCATCCTAAGCATATAGCCATTCAGCCTAACAGTAACCCCCAGCAGGGAACTGTGTCCTAACGCCCCAGCCAGCCACTGCCACATCTCAATGCCATCTCTGATCCAGAGGACAGTGCCATATAAATGTCTGTGGTCTCATTTTTGGTGCAAATGGTAAAATAACGAAGCTTCGGTCTTATCAGATCCCTCCCAGATGCACACCCAAGTGTACTCTTACGCTGTGTCTTTACGAAGCAGAATGCCATAAACCAAGTGCATTGCTTCATTTTGCCTCCCCAGCAGCCCACAGCATGTCTCGTCTCATTCTGGTACCTGCAGTAGACATGATCCACACTCTCTGATGCTGTGAAAGCTACAGTCTGGAGGAACAAATGCAATAGATCAACAGCTATTATGTTTTTGCTACTTAGAAAAAAAAAGTATATGTTTATGGATATATAGATGTAGAGCCACAATGGTAGATACCCAGTAGTATTGCAGAGTGTTCGAAAGGTTGCTTAGAGGAGTGAAAAGCTTGAGACGAAGGTACTAGAGTTAAGTGTTGTAGGGACACATAGTCAGTTTTGTCTACATAAGAAACACCAGCAGGTGCAAGTTAAGTTTAAAATGTGAAGCGTGAAGAATTAGTTTATTTACACATACATTTTTGTCAACAACAAAAATATTATAATGATTTTGATATAAAAATGCTACACAGAACCTGTAGAATAAATAAATGATTAATGGTAAAAATATACACTCAGCCTTTATGTCTAAATGTTACAAGGTTGTACAGTAGCATTTGTGTTGTGCAGAAAGGGGTAGGAACACAGTAAAAGTGGAAAAAGAATATAATATAAAAACGGAGTTTATTGTACTTATTTATATATTTGACACATCGCATGTTGACCATGTAAAAGAAATAAAGAAATAATGTTGTGGAAACATTTTGCCACCTTGTATCCACACAGTGAAATAAACCACAAACCAAAGCAGCTTAAGTCTCTGATTTTCTGATTTGTTTCATGGGCAAGGCTTTGTGTCCAAAGATCCCTGGTTTTAATCTGTATGCCTGTGTGGCATACTGTGCGGAGGGAATACGTGCAGCAGGAATGCGGGGCAGAATGTGCGACGTGTGTTTGGGAAGGGGGGGGGGGGGGGGGGGGCAGTGGAGCAGGAAGGGGGGCGGGCGGGAATGCAGGAGGAGCATTCCTCTCTTTCTCAGCATCATTCCATACAAATGTAGAACACACTGTCTTCCTGTGGGGAGGAATTAGCATGGGGGAAAAAAAGAGCTGCATTCCCTTCTGCCTCCTGCAGCCTGCCTGGACCTCCCAGCTACTGACACACACACAGTCACCCGCAGACACACACATGCTTGCTGACGTAGCGTTGCGGACAGTTTGGAAGGACATGACGTGGACACCGTAAACTGCTGTGCAACACAGTAACAGCATGGAAAATGTACTTATATTACACCCCACAGGAACATACTCGTGCAGCGCCTGAAAACAATTAATTTGTCTAGATAACACTGGTATGTTGAATGCTGTTGAGTCTTGGCAATTTACTTCAGATATGAATTAAACATGAATTTGTTTGTATATTTAGTTTGTGATTAACATATGTACCTGAGTTGACTTTCTCTGGCTCCTGAAATTACTGATATTCTGTCAGAATGCTATCTGAATGCTAGAGAGAGATACTTGGTATTTGTCCTTCTCTAAAAGGGGAAGGATGATCTTTACATGGGGGCCATAGTGATTCTATAAATTTCATTCCATCTCAGGCCTTTTTGGGATGTGGAAGGACTACATCATCTTCACCACTGGCTTCACTGCTTAAACCTGGTCTAAGTATGTTTTGTTTTGTTTTGTTCTATGAGTGCATTGTGAAAATGGGTATTATTTTTGTTGTTGTTTTGTCTTATTTTTTTTTTATTCTTATTCCTGAGTGCGTCTCCTCAACATGGCCCTCCTGATCTGCTGTTGTGGTCAGGTAGGGTCAGCCCCCCAAACACCTACCATCATCATCCTGACTTAATCAGTCGCTCTTCTCCATGCTCTCTGATAAGGTGATCAGTTCAGAGAACTGAAGAACTTGCTCAACAAATGCTCACAAAAGAGCACTATCAGTATTTCAGAATTATGGGAGTATCAGAATTATGGAAAGACAGACATTAGCTCTGAACAGGGATATATCAATAAATATAAATAAATACTGCCAGACAAACTGGTCTTTAAAGTAATGTGTAAGCCTGGAGGAAATACTGTAAACCAGAAGTATATAACCACGGTTCAAAGGCATGTGGCATTTCTTGGTTTCCTTTCCTCTGCAAGGGTTGCTGTATGTAATTCATTTCTTATGAAACCAAATGCAGGTTTTCAAGGTGTTGGTTGCTGATTTAACAGTAAGTCTCTTCCTGAAGGGTGTTTCTTCACAATGATGAAAATTGCCTGCCCCTACTTTACTACATGTTATGTAAGGGTTGCATCTTTTTAAAAACTGTCTGTCCTTTCATCAACCTCCAGTATTAACAGGGTTAAAGACAACTTATATAAGTGCACGTCCTATTCGAGATGTGGCGCAGAAGGAGGGTGGGGGTTATTCCAAAGAGCCTTGCCTCTCACGCTATTTATATTCCATGCAATTTTGGTGATTGAATTGCGAGCGAGTGAACTGAAAACAAACCTGCACCCGAGAGGAGACCCGCTGCATTGTTTACTGTGGGAGAGAGTGCCAGGGTGGGCATATGATGTTACTCATATTGCGTTACTAGGAAAATGTCATTCCAGTAATGAAAGTAAATAGTGAATTAAGTTATTGTGAGAGTGAGAAGGGCTTCATTAGGAGAGGCTGTCAGCAACGGGTTTAGCAGTTTGCTAAGACAATACGCTCTGCCACCCCTGTTCCCTCCCCCAGCATAACCTAGTCCCTCCTCTTCAGTGTGGGCAGAAAAATGGCGCTGACACGCACACACATAGGTGCTTTGCTGATGTTGAGTGCAGCGACAGATGTTTTCAAGATTACAGGGAAAACCAATATCAAGTAGTTTATGTCAACTACCAAGTCTGCTGTTGACTTGTTGTACAGATTGGCACATTTGTGGATATTTTAAATAGCTTTGATGAGTGAAATCCACAGCACAAGTAAAATCTTCTTTTTTTATTATTAGTAGTAGTTGCAGTGGCAATGATTTACAACATCATTATTATTAGCAGCAGGCCTAGTAGCAGTAATAGTAGTAACAGCAGTATCTTATAAATAAGAATAACCATTCAGGTTCCTGGCTGTGTTGTATTATGTAAACCACTGCTTATGGGTGATTAAATCAATGTCTCTGCCAGTCTGATCGTTATCTGTTTTTATCTCTTTATATATCTCATAAAGCATGATGTATATATATCATGCCTTATGCTCTGTGTCTCTTCCCTCTCCCTTCCGTCTGTTTTCGGTATGCCTGAGTTTGCAAAACCTCACCTACTTCTGGCTTACATATTAGTAGGCTATGCATCTGCAATCTTATTCTGTAGAATTCTTAAACTTCACAGATATACCACCATTCCAGTTCTCACGTTCACACGTACCTACACATCTCAGCACCATAGAAATCTGCTTTTTGTCATTATTCCAAGTAGCGAACACTCAGCGGTCTTCGACGTGCATTACTGTGACAGCCATACTATTATTCCGGCCTGTATGTATGCTCCTATTATCATATGTGTCTACACTTTTAACAAGATATTTTCATACGTGTTCTGTTCTGTTCTTCTTCCACTCTGGTCCCATAGGGCCGGGGGCGGGGGAGGAGAAATCGATTAACCATTACTGTCCTGCTCTTTAGAGGTGAAATTGCATTGCTGCGTATAGAGGCGAGGACAAAAAAAGATTTCAGCAAATTAAGGTCTCGCGACTCTTTCGGGGTATATTTGACATTCTCTTGCCGTTCTGAAACCATTAAGGCGGGTGCTCTTTACTCTGCCTATATCCATGGCTCCGTTCATTACCTGCCGAATGGCATCTCTTTGCACCCGGGGGTGAGGTGAAGGGGGGCTCTGTACGATTCATATGTTGCACATAACATAGGAAAGGAACAAAAGAGGTATTTTAGAGGATACGCACGCTACGCATAGGTAGGCAAAATTCAAGGATCTGTTTGCTTGTTTATTTTGAAAAGCATAAAGGAAAATATTAAGTGATCACAGGTATAATAATTCAAATGAAGATGCCTTCAGAACAAGATGCTCCTTGTCATTGTAGTGACAGCTAACAAGGGAGCCAGAACAGAGCCGAGATAAAAAAACGAACGCGTTTAGGAATTAGCTGGTTGACAGACTTGTACAATTACGGCATGGACCAACCTGTTAGTTAAAAAAAGAAAGGACCCCAACAAGCCGTCCTCTTTTTTAGAATAAAAAAATCCATTCTCCCTAATTCAAATCTTGCTCTGGGACAGCTCGCGTGGCAGATTGCTGCCTAATTAGTTTAGAGGAAACTTAATTCAATTAACTTTCCACAACTCCAGCGCCCCGCCAGTTGGGCCTGCCTTTCAAAGAGTGGGTCCAGATCCTCTGATCTAATTATCGTGTTTGGAGAAGCTGCTGTTTTTCTGCTGGAGTATTTTAGGTTTTACAGCTGGGAAGAGGGGGTGGAAATGGTTCTGAAACAGATTCTCTCGGGACTGCTGCTGCTGCTGTTCTTCTCAGAGTTCCCTTTTTAAAGCTTTTAAATTTTAGCCAATTCAATCGTTTGTTTTCTCGGATGGCTGTATTGCATGCAAAATACGCCATAGGTGCTCAAGCGTTTAATTTTGAAGACATAAAATACTGTTGTACAGAATACACACGAAATAGCGTACACTTTAAAATGTCAGAGGTCCTATTCGTGTACACCGAGAATGGGGGAAATACAATGACTGGCGTCATAATAGCACAGAATAGGCCTATCTCAGCATAAAAAACCATGGAACGAGTTATTTGAATTTACACCTTTTTTCAACACATTTTCAAGATGCGTGCTGATGATTTTGCAGGATGTCGGCTAAATTGGAAAAAAAAACTGTCAATTTTTATTGAAAATATAGTATCGAATGAGCTAGGCTACGCAATTTATTTTTGGGTTAGGCCAACTTTTGACAAGATTGTCTGTAATTTTATCTGAAATTAAAACAAGTTTGACCTTTCCGAAGTCTGCCTACGATCAGTTTTGACGTAGTCCATCCGTTAAAAAATGATTGTCGTTGTCTGTGTTAGCAAGATTAGGCTACTGGCGGTTTTGCAAAAAGAGCGGAGTGCTCCGCAATTCGGCAAAGCTGAAAATGTCAAAGGGGGAAAAGTCCATCTGCGTTTGTGTCAGGGACTGTGTTTGCTGGAAAAGTTATACTGTTTCGAAACTCAGAGAAAAGAGCAGCGACCTTTACTCGTGTTGAACACCGTACCAACGGGTGACCTAATCCCTTCAAAGAGAGAGTACCATCAGACTTTCAAATCCACTGCCGCCCGAGTGTTTGTCTTGAAAATGGGTCTTAATCCAGGCTAATTCTCTCGCGCAGGGGAACTGAAAGAATATGGGGTTTTAACTTGGAGTTTAAAATTCATTGGCGATTAACGGAAACATTACTGGAAACCATTCTAATTCATGGTATTCGTGTAAATAGAGGCGGGAACAAAAGTCACGAGAGCCTCCTCGAGACAGAAGATTGACAGCCCAGTCTTTAACTGAGAATAAAAATCTGGATTTGCGTAATTCCTTTAGTTTCAAAAGCATGAAACGAATACTTCAGAAGTATCGTTCTATATTTATTAGTGATCGTATTTGCAAATATGCTATGCGCATTCTTATTTGGAATAAATCTTTGGCATTATTTTAATTTGGCCTATGCAATTTATCAATATTTCAATTGCACACGAAATATTTTTACTTGCCCATCCATATGATTTTTTTTTCCACGAAAACAAGACTCCTCCCAAAGGAGTAATTAAATTTTGTTTAGTTTTCTCTCTCTTTTTTCATCCTAGTGACATTAATCGTTTCCGATCGTCCACCCATTAAAAAGAGGTCCGTCTCACAAGCGACTCCTACCCGGGATGGAAATGCATAGGAGGGGTGACAGAACTATGACCGATCGCTTGTGAATGCAGATTGCCCTAATGAAGCGGTAGGGTAGGGGAGCGGGGGAAGATGGATGAGACGGAGCAAGCAGTGCTGTGACGGATAGATGGAAAGGGGTAATGGAAGTAAGCATGAGGGATCAGAAATGGATGAGGCAGCAACAACCTGGGTTCAAAGAATGGATGTTGTGGGGCTAAAGCTGGTTTCTGTCCCGGGGGTATGGATCTGTATAGAGATAACTGCGAGGAGGACTGTAACGCGTTTAGGCGACATACAGAACTACCGCTGAAGGAAAGAGGACAACGGATCGGTCATAGAATGAAAGTTCAATATCCTCTAATATCAGGGTAATGTCGTATTTGGGAAGACAATCAGCGATTATCGAAAGCAATATCATTAGTACCAAACTTTGCAATGAGACAAAAAAGTGTACATATGGACCTACCCAAATCTTTACCCCCAAATTTCAATGTTACTTTGTCTATTCCTTTTCTCCATTCACAAAGTTACTGTTTCTAGCGATAGCCTCACACGTAGTCCTAAAATAAGACTGTTTCTCGCAAAATGAGACTATATTAGGCCTGGTTATCAAATTTAAAATAAAGATTAGGCTACATTTATTAAACAAATCCCTTATATTTCTTACATATTTGTATTCTAGTGTACATTTAATCTCCGATTTTATTCTGTAGCATTGTTTAACTTTACTAAAACAATTGATGATCTGACGCTGATAAATTCTGAGGACAAATAACACGGTCGGTTATGGGATCAAGACTTTGTTTTTCAGTCTTGCTCATTCTTATTTGTGTTTTTTTTTCTGCATGTGCCAATAGCCCATACATTTTACATAGAGGACGAGGCCATACGTGAATCTTACATGTCACTTACAGAACTCCCAAGAATATGCCATCACAAATCTTGAATCTCTGTCCATTGCCGCTGTCCAATGCCAAGGTGCTGAAAGAGTAATTTATCCTCTTTCGTGTGCTGGTGGATTAAATATGTCCTTTCATTGCGATCCAAAAGAAGTGACAAGATAATCGACATAAAAATGTCTACAAAATATGTTTTAATATCTCCATACTGATTTCAATACTATTGATTGCAATAAGCTGCCAGCAATTAAACATATAATGATTAAACAGTCGTCGATTTCACGGGATAAATAGTAATGAACCAGAATATAGGCCAAATGAATTCAGTCTTTCTTATTTTGAGAAACGGTCCTGTTTATGTCAGAATAAATAGCCCTGTATTATAAGTTGTCAATTGTATTTTTACCTGCGAATCGAATCATGCTGGAAATCAAATAAGATAGTAATAAAACAAAGAAAGCGAACACGTACACTTAAAATTATCAACAGCACATTATTCATTCGTTTTAATTAATTGTAGGCTAAATGTATAATTTGTCTTCATTGTGTTGTTAATATAAGGATATAAGACAATCTGTTCGGAAGTTTCAGTTTGAATTCCGACATGTATCCAGATTTTCGGTTGTTATGTATATATTTTAAGCATTATTAAGATCTTTGAAATTGATGAGAAAGAAGAGTTCGAAAACCTTATTCCTCCTATAGCCAACTCATATCAATTTTTCCTCTAATACACGCGGGGGGTCGCGCTGACTGCATGTAAGAACAGATCCTCTCCATTCTCATCATGAGCCAAAATAACCATGCTCGTTCGTTTAACGCTTTGTAATAATACCTACACTTTGCGATTTTTGCCAATAAATATGAAGTTGATCATGTAATGGTGATTTTTGTCTCTGTGTCAATCCACACACTCATTTGCACTCCAAAAAGTCCTAACCATTAAACAAATTAACACCCCTCAACTCATTTTTTGTCTCGTCAAAATTTTCGCGTTACATATCAACATACATGCACGCATGCATACGCATATTTAAGTATAGGCAATAAAAGTAGTGTTGAGATATTCCAAGGGGGATAATATTTGTAGGGTTTATTTTCTCGGTGATGTTGGAATATGTCGAGATTAACTTTACAGTTTGTAACGTCTCCGAAATTTCTGTTGACACAAAGCTGAGCAACATGACTTGTTGCTATTCAGAACATAATTTGCGGCGCTATAGCACGCAATCTTAAATATATAACAGTGCTACATATTTTGGAAATAAAGTGAAATAATGTATACATGTGATATATTTCTTGATGGATTGAGTCTGATAGGTTGAGGGGGTCTCTTTGGTTTGCCGGCTATTCAATCTCGAATTATCCAAATTCGCCGTGACAAACCTGCTGGAGGCAGCCCGTGTCTAACCTGGTTACGACCAAAGAGGCATACAGATCTATGACTGGTTCCAGTGCTTTTAAAAAGAGAAAAACGAGGGGAAAACAATGGAGCGGGATCGAAACGAGGACCTGATTGAGACAAGGACTCCCTTTGCCCCGTGTGCAGTGAACACCATAGCATCAAATTAGGCTCCGGCGCGTTCCAGTTTGGCTCGAGGAAGAAAACGCAGATTGAGTTAAGGAGAGATGGACATCATGAGAACGATGAGCGGAACGAGGATTCCGTGTCCCTGCTATTTGCCTTTGAACAACAAGTTTACCAATAAATTTAGGCCATTGGTAATAGATGTAATTAAGCAGGTGATATTGTTTCATCACTTATAAATAACTAGGCTACATCGCTCCATTTTGAAGAATGTTTGATATTTTTATAAAAGTTAATTGAACTGTATGTCTGTTCAAGTGCACTTTAGAATGTCATTTAATTTTTTCTGAATAAAGTAAAAAGAGAACTTTACCTGATCTTTAAAAAACATTCGTTTACGCCTCAAAGCGTGTCATGTGCAACAGGTATTCTCATGAAATTTAAAGATGATATATAAAACTACACTGAATTAATTTTTAAAAAAGTGTTTATTGAATGAAACATGGGCTACTTCCATTTTTAAATAAAAAACGTCTCTGTACAACATTATTTATTATGCATTATTTATGATGTATGTATTTTCAGTCATTCCACATTAAAAATAATATCTTATGATAATGATCATTTAAAATTCGATTCGTAATACTCAAGCAATTGCCATAAATGCATTTATTTTATTTTGAAGAGTATATGAGATAGAGCTCTGATGATTTCTTGCAGTTTTCGGAACAAGGGAACTGTTATGTGCTAGCCTATTGAAAGAAATAATTAATGGTAATTACGGTGCCTGAAGAATTGTACCACATTGTACCAACTCTATCCGGTTTCATACTGTAACACACAAGTCCGCAAACACTGCACTGAACAAGAATTAAGATAACTGAGATGTATTACGGGTTAAATTGTGTTCAGAATTAACTCGTCTGTTAAACAATATTAATGCGATAAAAAGCACATTCGACGCCTCATCGTTGTTTTAGTACAACGCCATTTCATTGAATTATTCCGAACGAAAACACACAGTCCCGTCAATTAATTTCGTATGCTTTCAATTAATTTGGTTAATTTAACAAGCGCAAGATATTATGCACTTTCCGCAACATAAAATCCTCTAAATAATTATGCAAATTAAAAGGTGAATATCTTTACATCCAGGAGCGCAGCCCATCTTGGAGTGTCTGGACACTTTGTTTGCGTATTTAGATTATCTCCAAATTACTTATTTAGCATACCGATCACCCATTACCTCATACACCAGCAAAGAGCAAAAGCAAAAGCGGTAACAGGGGGTTTATGTCGTTTTAACGAAGACTGGGTGGGCTTCCTTCTTTTCCTTTACACCATGAAACTGTTATTGCCTGAGGGGCGATTAAATGTGTTCGTATCACATTCGATGATATTGAACAACAATTTAAACCAATTTACCGACGTCATTGCTTTTATGGCAGGTGGGATACACCGAATATCACGTTTTAAAATGTGCTATTTCGATAGCGATTCCTTCAACAGGTTTTGACTTCGCCAAAGAAGCACCTTAAACCAGCAGGCGACAGCAAGTTAAAACGTAGGAAAATATGAAGTCCGGATCTGCAAGGTTGACTTGAATGGAAAATGTGACTTTGCGAATTTATCCATGTAGCCTATCCCGTGCAAAAAGTCAGAAAATACGTTTCATTATAGATATTATTATATCAAACGTCCCATGCAGATGTTTGGCTGAAAGGGTTAATGGTGAATTAGTAATGCATGAGAAGTGGGAGGGGGCTGTCCACTAGTGATGCCCCCCAATAGACTAGGGAGATATTGTCATGTAAAGAGACCACCGCCTCGCTATTGTCTCCTCGACTGCCAAGTTTATTATAAACACACCACGAGCCGCTCAGGCGGAGCAGTGCGCTCTCTAACAGAACTCGAGATAGCGGCGAGCAGTCAGGGACCGGAGCGCGACGGACGTGGATGCGTGAAGCGCAAGAGAAAAAGGGTTTGCACAACGGGGAGAAGAGAGCAAGTACTGTCAGAACAGAAAGGCTGAGGAAAAGCATTAACTGAGCAACGTGGACGCTACCGAAGACGACAGACCAGTTCAGGGGTCTTAGCAATTAATAAAAGTTGGACTATCCCTTTACGCCCTGATTTCGCCCCTTCTTTGCGTGTTCAAGAGATTTTCGCCCACTGAAAAGCTCGCTTGAGAGTTCGCTTTGCCGTCTCTCCATGTACAAAATGGATTACTCTTACCTGAACACCTATGACTCTTGCATGGCTGCGATGGAAGCGTCGGCCTATGCGGACTTCAACTCGTGCAGTCAAGCCAACACTTTTCAATACAACCCCATCCGGACCAGTTTCGGGGCCAACCCAGGCTGCCCTCCGCTCAGCACGGGTAGCTGCACGCTCGGCGCATTGCGAGACCACCAACCTGCTCCGTACTCCACAGGTAAACCCTTGAATTTCTCTAATCTTAATTAAATAATGGGATCTAATTAGGCTATCGGGCGTACATTTCGCCTCTATTAGTTACAGAAATCTTCTACTCAAAGATGAACCTGTAGTCGCAATTATAGTTGAGTAAAGTGATATGTCATTATTTCATGCACCAATAGCTATCAAGCCAAAATTAAGATCCTCGTGATTCCAAGAGATAATGTAAAACCGCTTTATATTTGTATGTTTATCAAGACCACTGTGAGATAAAATCAGCAAGCTGGATTTATTAAACGTCAAATCACAAACATATTGAGCGCACCATGTGGCTAACGTATAGATCACCTTCAACTCCAATCGTTCAAAACACAAAATGTTCCATTTTGGAAAAAAAATGTGCCTATTTGTACCACAGCTAAATGGTTTACTTGCACTTCATCCAAAATGATTTCATGTGCTTAATTTTATCATAATTTGGTTTAGACTAATATGAACACAGAGAGATCATTTTATTATTATAGTGAATAATGTTATGCATTAATCTCTGAATATAGACAAAAGTGTAGGGGGTCAACGTAACCCAAATGTCAAGAGATGGAAAATGCCATTTGCGGGACACTTTGATCAATCCCCATCCAGTTTGATACATTTCTGTGTTGTGTTGAATTAGAACTGTGATATATATCCACAGTTCTCTGCAGTTCTGAACTACCACTGGGATTGAAATTAAACTTTATTATTGCACATATTTAACACATCTGGTTCTTCACGTTTTACGATTGGAAATTATTCCCATTCGTCTTCTAAGCATTATAGGATCCTAATGTACACAAGCAATTTCCTTAAAATAACTAATAATATTTCTACCTGTTGTGCTTGATATTTCTCTGACATACAAATATTTATTCGAGTACAAAGTGAACGTGTTTCACAATCATACCGAGACAGTTTCAATTATCCACTTTGTCGTCATTTTACGAATTCATCATTTTAATCTTAACCAATGTTTATCTTGAAAACAAATTTGAGACATTCCTTATATTTATTTATGTTAGCGCAATGTGCAATGTGTCGTGCCAACACTAGGTAAAAACGATTTGGTTGCATTTCATTTTTGTTTGTTTTATTGTTGCATTTTTTAGGTTAGGAGTGAAATTATGGGTTAAATGAAATAGAATGAAATTATTATTTTCATCAGTTTTTTTACGGAGTCCACGACAAAACTCATTATTGCGAATATATATTTCAATGAATAATTATAATAAGCAGGCTGCCAAAATTAGTATTATTCACCGATTAGATTCTTTCATCGCCAACAAAGTTGCAGGATTTTTTTTTGTTCGTGACACATTTCATATTGTATCGTCATTTTCTTTTTCAGTGCCCTACAAATTCTTCTCCGACCCGTCGGGGCTGAACGAAAAGCGCAAGCAGAGACGCATACGGACGACGTTCACGAGCTCGCAGCTGAAGGAGCTGGAGAGAGTGTTCGCGGAGACGCATTATCCGGATATCTATACGAGAGAAGAACTTGCGCTCAAGATCGACCTCACTGAGGCCAGAGTCCAGGTGAGCTACCAAGGGAAAGAGAATGTCAAGCAAAGCGTCAGCAAAAAGAAAAAAAAATCATCGCTATTTTATTTGAACTTGCTGATCAACATCAAACAAGTCTTCAGTACTCTGTATTCTTCTGAAATTCATTTTAAACGTAAAAAAATAAGTATATTAGACGACAATGTAAATTTGTAACAATGTGGTGCTTGCTAATAATTAGCCCTGTTGGGATTTTTTTGCAGGTTTGGTTCCAGAACAGACGTGCCAAGTTCCGCAAGCAGGAGCGTGCGGCCAACTCCAAGGGAGGCAATGGCACCGCGGGCAGCAACGGCAACGCTAACGCCAAGAAAGGCGAGGCCAGGTCCTCATCGGAAGACGACGAGTCCAAAGAGTCCACCTGCAGCCCCACGCCGGACAGCACGGCATCCCTCCCCAGCTCGGGCAACATGGGCAGCCCCGGCAGCAGCCTCAGCCCCAGCCCCGTCTCCGCAGCAGGGGCCGGCTTCGTCAACACCTCCTCCTCCTCTGTGCACCAGGGGCTCAAGACCCCCAGCTGGCCCAGCCTCGGCTCCGCCGGCGCCGGGATAACTCCCGCCGGGCCCCAGGGCTCTGACCTGCTCAAGGCCTGGCAGCCTGCGGACAGTATGGCCGGACCCTTCGCCGGGGTGCTGTCCAGCTTCCATCGGAAACCCAACGCCCTCAAGACAAACCTGTTCTAGAACTCCTCCCCTCTTGAGCTGGACTCCCTTCTATTTATTACCATATGGACTCAAAAGTGACAGGTGTGGGGCATGCGTGGGCCTGTGTACGTGTGTTAGGGGTTTGTCATGTAAGCATCTCCACCCATGCGCCCGTGTTGTGTAACTTCACCAAGCTACGGTATACGCTACGGAACCACACAGACGCTATAGGTCTGACCTCCGTTTCCTACCTGTTCGGTTACTTTTTAAATAGGGTGAGACTGCCAGGGAAATACTGGTCGAGCTGCTTGTTACACAGCCATGAACCACAAGACACTGATTGGGCACTTACACTGCAGCTTAGAAGGACTGACCCCCCTATTCATTCATTTTCATTTGAATTTCAATTGCTGCAAAATGAACAAAATAGGTCTTGAGAGAGAGAGAGAGAGAGCGAAAAAGCAAATCTTATTGTTACTAGCAAGCACAACTTCCCTTTGTAATACAGAGCTGGAAAAAAAAATCCTCAAATCCAATTACCTGATTTGCTGTTTTTTTTTTTTTGGCTACATATTAACATAGCATCCATCAGCCTGCAGCTTTTCCCTCTCCGCTTAAAGCCAGTGGCTGCTTCCTTGCTTTCTTCCCGCAGGAGTGTCGATCACGAAACCCACCTCCAACTCAGCCAAGCTCCTCCTGTTAGCTGTAGCGAGCTCAGTGTCTGCAGTCACTGCTGGCTTTCAGTAGTTAGTAGAGTTTGCTGTAATAACTTACGAACACCAGGATTTTCTAAAGCAATAATCCAAGAGGATGTTACAGCAGGACCTATGACTGGTGGTTGCTGCACCGTTAGCCACTAGTGCAGTGATGGAAGCCAACCTGGCCTTTTTCTATTGTTGACTGCTCACAGCTCTTCCTCCATTTCACAAAACAGCAGCACAGTGTCATTTTTACACTACTGCCATATGGAGACGAACCACTACCTGTCTCCCATTTTACAATTTCATTTAATAAGCTATACCTGTACGTGACCAAAAAAAAAATAATAATATAGTAATCCAATAGTGTATAATTTATTGAACTAAAAACAAAAAAATAATATGTGTGACCTTTAGCCATGGTCATGTTTTTTAAGATAGTTATAAAATATTGTAACATGAAAATAATTTGTAAATATAATATAAATATTGGGGTAGTGTGTTTTTTTATGTTGCAGAGATGATTCTGACATTCCAAAGACCACACAATTCACGTCCACAGTACAGAAGATGACGATGGCTGGGTTCCACCTGCCTGTATTATTATCCACTACTGTCCCAGTAGACCTCCCTCTATGTGTAAGCCTTTCTATACTGTGTGAACACAATGTTTGTATTCGGTCTTAGAGGACAAAGTACACATGTATAGCACTAGTATGTAACATTATAGGAAAAGTCTTTCCTCTGAACACTGCCTCTATCCAATTCAGACTTGTGTCTCATGAAAGCTGGCATTGCTGATTTTACTTCCTGGTTAAGAACAAGCCACTTTCTCCCTCCAGATAAAAATATAGTGAGAAATACTTTAGACTACTTAGAAGGTGGCACTTAGACCACAAACCAGGTTTTCCAAAATTCACAAACCCCTTTCATGAAGCGACTACGCAGCTAAGTGGGCTTCTCAAATGGCCTACAGGTGAAACATACACGCTCTTACCCTAAGTGTCACATCTGTCAACTTCTGCTCTACCATTTTCATTTGTTACAAGAGTGATATTGGTATCTGTGTATCTCATATGAGTTTGGGTGTTTGAGGAGGGCAATGGACTGTGGCTAAACTGAGCTTCTCTAGTGTCAACTATACAAACTACTAAATTTTAGTGATTGGCGTGATAATGCTAAGTGATGTCACACTGAGTGCTGCTCTAAGGTACTGCTGGTCTCAATGATGGTGTACATGTTCCTAGTTTGATTGGTTCCCATTGGTGTAAAGAAGGGTCTAAACTAGCCAAGTATACTCTGCATAGAAATCTCTATAGCTGCTAATGGTCTCACACCAATTCGAGGAAAACAAAAACAGCTATTCACATGCTCTGTCACTGTAGATTTTTTTGTAATGTACTGTATGATGAATGTTACATTATTATAAAATATTAAACCACTCGTCCTTTTGTTTGTGTAATTCTTTTCTCCACAATTACACAGAAAAAATATGCATTCCAAATATAATTGGTTAATTAGGGTGAGTGTACTCTAAGAGACACTTTGACGATTTTATTAGTCATGCAGTAGCTGTTCTGAAATGGCTTACAGTCATTCACCCCACTCCAGCTTACTCTCAAGAAATCAAACTTTATTCTAATCATTTTGGAATCCATCGGTCATACTCAGCATGGAAATGTTAGCAATTAGTTTTTATTTGTTGAAAAAATGTCTTTAAGAGTCAACTTGAAATATTAACTTAGGAATACAACATAACATTGTTAAGAAGACAAACTGGCAGAATTTCAAGGTAGTCAAAACAAAAAAATCAAGATGCATATGACAGGTTTACAAGTTAAAAGATACATACAAAATCAGGAAACAGAACTTAACAAGAACATTTACTCTGACTGGAAGTACAAACTACAAAACCAATCCGCTCTACGGTACATGTTATATCTGGAATAAAGAATGTGCTGTACAATACCCAAAAAGAGGACACTGTCTTTCCAAGTTGCTGTTTTCGGCAGCGAACGAGCACACCATGACACACCAAACCACAGGGTTTGCATCGACGTAGTGGACAGAACCGGAGCTGACAAGGTAACACAGAGTGGCAGGACAGGTAATATTCAGTCTGCTCTGGATCCAGTAAAGGCCAGCACGCTGTTAACAGGTCACTGAAGAATAAAGTTCAACATGTGCTAATTGACGGGACTAGAACAGAACCTCACAGAGGAGAGTGACAACTCCTAAGGTCCACAGCATTACCGTGGGGAAAATGTGAGGGGAGCGAAACCCAAACTCTTCAATCCGAGTGTTTTAACACAGTTTTCTGAGCTGATTCAGACAGAGGTTCTGCCTATAGCTACTGAAGGCTACTGAAGGCACAGAGAGAGAGAGAGAGAGAGAGTGTGTGCGTGTGTGTGTGTGTGTGTGTGTTTGTGTGTGGTGTTTGGGTGGAGCAAAAGTAGGCACAAGCGAGGAGAGCCACTTTAATGGGAGTGCATTGAGTGTCTGGCATATACAGTACAGTAAACCAGTATGGCTACAGTACAGCTTCATATAGAGGGCACCACAGGGACCCGATACTTGCATCTGGGTGGTTGCTGCTGTCCATTTTGTGTGAAGTCCTGGTCTCGGGAAGCAGGACAGGGAGAACGTTGTCCATGCGCCCATCACTGTGCCATTACTTTGTTATCTTCAGTCGATCAGCCACATTCTCCTCTAGTTTCTTTTCCAATCATTAAATGACTGCAGCTACATTTAGACTGATTCAGTGGTGATTGTAATTAGCAACTAAAAATACTACACATATGTCCACCTGATGGTTAGCTCAGAGCAAACCTGGAAATCAATCTAACCTCAAAAAGAAAACTACTTCTATCACTAGCGGGATAAAACCTTGACCTAAATTTCCTTGTTTCTAAGATTGCGGACCTCTACATTTTCCCTCCTTAAATCCAGGTATACCAATACTATTGTTTTTACAGTGTCATGGATAATCGGTAACAGTTACCCCAACTGGTTAATTATCCCAATCTACAGCACCATCTGGTGGTGAAATGCATGAACAACATAGGCCAATTCTTCCATGAGGCTGAACTGTGTTTGAAACCATATTGTAAATGATCTGGAAATAACCACTTAAATACATTTTTTATCATATATGTTAATTAAAATGGAGACTAGGACAGCAGACAAGGGAGTGTGTGTTTTCAATTTGTGAGACAGGACAAATCAGACCCCCTAGTGTAGCAGGTCAGACATGACAGCACATGAACAATCAGCATTTCAAGAACAGAACAAAAAACTGAAAATATAATCCACAAAATTCAGTCATAATACACTCAGCTGAGCAGGTGAGAGTCTGGTCCTCTCAGATGCCTGGACAAACAGACAAATGCACACTCAACGCCATTCTCACAACCAGTGAGCAGTCAGTCAGTGCTGATTTGGTTTAAACCATTCCCTTTCCCTTTCCCTTTGAGAAATAACACATGCAATAAAATGTTAAAAACTGAAATAAAAATAAACTGAAAATATAACAAAAGGAGTCAATCACCTGCCTGAATTAAGGCAAGGAATGTTATACAGCTTTTGTCTAGAAACAGTTATCAAAGATGCAGGCTGAGGATGTCACATCCTGTTGTCAAGTTACGGCAACACAGACAGGTTTTCATCGGGGGTTTGTAGTGGCAAAAGAAGTTTCTCCGAAATATTCTTTTAAATAATGATGATAATTATATCAACAACAACAACAATAATAATATAATTGGTAATCAACTTAAAAAGTACTTTTAAAAAAAAGGGTTTTTGGACAGTAAAAGGTCCTTGGAAAAAAAAAAAAAGAGAAAAAAAAAAAAAACTACAGTGCAAATTCTGTGAGAAGGCACAGATTGGACCAGCTTGGCTTGACACGGCTCACTTTTGCTGTTGCTGTTGCTGCTGCTGCTTCAGGCTCTCTAGAAGGATCTTCTTGTGGGTGGGGTCGAGAACCCCCGCCTCTTCCAGGTCTTCCTCCGTGATGTCACTGCGGAGAGAGACCGATGGATGAAGACACAAACCCCCCTTTCACACGGGAAAACGCGGAACCCTGCCTGGAGTCACCTGAAGACCGCAAAAGCAGCTAGTTGAGGCTTGTGTGTGAGTGCAAACGAAGCCTGGCATCGACACAACCTTTGCCATTGTCTGAAAAGAGAACAAGGCCGGTTTTTTTGTTCACGTGGCCAGCGTCCTTGTTCCAGTGAAACACTGTGCATACTAAATACATTACAGCAACAAGTCTGGGTTGTTACCCCAGTGCTTGAGCAGAAAGAGCTGTGTGTGTGTGTATATGTGTGAGGGGCCTTATCTCCCTGGGCCTCACCTGAGGAACTCCAAATCGTCCCAGCCGTTGTGCAGCAGCCCCTCCTCATAGCGCTCCAGGCCTAGCCGTTGCAGCCACTCCCCGACGCTGGACTCCACAGAGAGGCTGGAGCTGCTGCTGCCTCCCTGCCACATGCCCTGGGACAGGAGACACACGCACAGGTCACACAGGCTGCCAACCTCCACTACGCTACATTATATCTCCGTAGCCCACTGCACTAACACAGAGCAGTGCTGTGCTACACAGTCAACACAGAGAGAGGTCTGTGCTGTGAACCAGCCAGCACAGACACACATGAACCGTGAGAACAGAATGTACTACAACCCACAGAGCATGGACAACACTACTTCATACAGGCCTTGTGTACAGCAAGATGGTAGTCCCAACAGGAGCTCTGGAGGTGTGCTCATTTAACTTGGACAGATACAGTTCTATTCTCTTCTGCTAGAAGTTGCTCTGGATAAGAGCATCGGCTAAATGAATGTAATCGAATGTAATGTAATGAACAAGGTTGGGTATCATTTGGGTTTTTTTCCGATACCGGTGCTGAAGTGATACTTTTAAAACGGTACTGGTGCCTAAACGGTGCCTGAACCTATACTTAAAAAAAAAAAGCACAAAACGTCGGTCAACGACATTAAAGAACAGGTTTTTTTTTTCTAAGGCAAATTTGAACTTGAAATTGAACAATGCATTATCTGTTAACAGTTTAAAGTATACTTAAATATATAAATATAAATAAATACAAAACACTTAAAAAATGTACATAACAAATTCACATAATAAATAAAACCTAACCCAACTACAATAATTTAACACTAAATAACAGTTACAGTACTGTAACGTCCATTTCAGGGCACCAGAGCAGAGGACTCAGGCATTTAAGTGGCACCGAAACGAGGGACTAAAATCTGCGTTGCAATTCGGTCTGGTAGATACCGGTCGTACAGGAACAAGTGCCATATTGGCACCGGGTTTCAGTACCCAACCCTAGTAATGAATGACATCCAGCCAACACCACACAGCCTGTACAGTGTGAGGACACAGCACATAGTCTAGGGACATATTTACTGGGGGGGAAGAGGGAGATTCCTCACCTCCTCTGGCAGGTCCTCCGCGATGCTCTCCTGGATGGAGCGAGGGGGGAAGGTGCAGCAGGCGTCCTGCAGCCCCAGGCCCCGAAGGTGGGGGGCGCCCATGCCCTTGTGCGGGATGGGGGGGTTCCTGTCCCGTCCTGGCTGGTACTCCACCTCGCTCAGCGTCTTCGCCATCTGCAGCACGGAGCAGGACTGGTCGTCCATGGCGGGGCTGGCCCCTCCTCTCCTGAAGGGGGCAGAGGGGGGGCTGAGAACGGGAGGGGGCTCCAGGCAGAAGGCCCCGCTGGCGCCGCCGGAGGCCGGGGGCAGGATCCCCGGGGAGTGCAGGGGCTTGGCTGGGATCTTGATGTCCGCCAGGTCAGGGTAGATGCTCCGGCTCTTGACGTCCTTGCCCGTGGCGTAGAAGGGGTTCTCCGTCATTTCGATGGCCCCCTTGGGGAGCGGAGGCGGGGGGAAGTCCGGGGGAGGACGGTTCAGTGTGGCACCGTGCGCCCCGGGGTTCCCGTCATCCTCCGAGGACCCCTCCTCGCTGACGGGGCGGGCCGGGCGTCCGCCGGTCTGCCTGCGCTGCTGGGCCGAGCTGCCCGAGGGGGGCTTGCTCTTACCCACAGGGGTCCCTTTTGTGGCGACGGGCGGGAGGGCGGAGCCAGGCAGCAGGTCAGTTGCCAGAGCAGCGGACTGATTAGGCACACCTTCTAGGATGTAGTAAGCTGGGTTGTTATAGCTGTTCTTGCAGCTGGAGGGGTCTCCTTCAACAGAGTCCTGCTTCGCCCTGAAACAGAAATGTGAAAAATAAATGGGATACGGCAGAAATGCTAACTACCAACCTTTACACAAAGGTGCTCATGCAATCAGTGCTCTTTTTTTTAAGGCAGGGGCGGGCTGACGCACCTGGCCTGCGTGCCGTCCTCCTTGGGGGCAGAGGGCAGGGGGAAGCCAGGACGTCCCGTGGTGTGGGAGGTGTTTTTCTCACCTTCCTCGGACACCTTCCCCAGCTCCCCCGGCAGGTGTTTGCGAGACATGGTGGGTCTGGAACGGGACCAGCACAGGCAGAAGAGAGTCAGATCGCATCTCACCCCATTACAGCCCATCGGACTGGACTACAGCAGGCCTGCAGGTGCTCCTAAGCTTCACATGAGCTCATAGTATACATCATAACCAATTCCTGCATGTCGCTGGGTTTGCTCTCATCTAATGGAGGCTATTAGTCAGGAAGGTCATGGGTGCTGCATGCTACACTATTGACACTGACACTCTCATTAACCAGCATGCCAGCAGCGTTTACACATATAGGGTAGAACATGTCGGGAGCCGAGAGTCAGAGAGGTGCTCACTTGACATAATCGTGACCCGTTCTGGTAGGCAGTGTCGTTCTACCCTTCGGGCCTCCCGTCTCGTCCTTATCCACACTGATCCACTCTGTGGGGCCAATCAAAACACAGAATAAGAGCTTGGGCAGGGCAGAAGCAGGAGGGACGCAGTCTTGCTAAGGGCCACAGAACCTTTTACAGAACTGTCACCAGCTATAAGCACAGTTCAGCAAAGACAAGTGCTCAAACGGAATGAACACCAGCCAACCTACCTCAGGGATCAACCATGCACTCATGGACGACTACACACTCGCGCACGCACACACACATGCACACGACATCTCTGCAAGGCCGTACCGTAGAGCCGTTCCCGGGTACCCATCCTCTCGGAGGGCACACGCACCCTCATGGACCCGCGGATGTTGCCCGTCTCCTCGCCGCGGTGGGACAGGTACGTGTGGAACTGCTGCGCCGTGCTGCCAATCATTGACTTGAGGGCCAGGACACATTCCCCTTAAGTACAAGAGAGAGACGGAGCATGTCACCCTGCATCACAGCCACCAGGGGGCATCACACACACACACACACAAACACATACAGACATACATACAATACAGACTGAAGAGATGCTTTTTGTGCTATGCCCAAAAAGCATCTCTTGAACACCAGTACACCCACACATGCACACGCACACTCTCCAAGAAGAGAGAGGTGCCCTGCAACTGCCTGGCCATTAGGGGGCGTCAGAAAATCACACCACACTGGCTCACAGACTTGCTGATGTAAAACATGCAGCCAAGTTCAGAGCGGAGGACCCACTTTACCGTAGGATTCGTATCCATCAAGAGACTTGACAGTGAGCAGCAGGTGCTGGTCCTGCAGGTACTCGATCTCGGACAGGATGGGCTTCAGCGTGGTCAGCTGCTTGGATGACCAGCCCACTCGCAGGAAGTTGATATTGTCACTGCTCTGGCTGTCGTTCTCGTAGCTCTTCTTGAACTCTGCAGGGGGGGGGGTCAGAGGCATGCCAAGCAGAGGGAACGGCTTAAATATCAAGCATGGTACAGAACAGAGAACCTCTGCTGTTTCCCCACTCTGCCTATTCCCTTTCAAAATGCACCACACCTCTCTACCCCCGCTCAGCACGTACCCTCAAGGCAGGTTGAGTAAAACTCGATGAAGAACTTGGTCCTGCTGGCAGTTTTCACGATGGCTTCAATGCTCTCAAACTCAATGTAGGCCTGCTCTGAAGACTTGGGCAGCCCTGACAGACACACAAACACACACAGGAGTCAGCCAGCTAAGCCCACAATATTTCTACAGCTATGTCAGGAGGAAGTAAGCAAACAGTACCTGTGACCTGAATACGTCTGTGCAATTATTTGTTTGTGGAACAAGGAACTTAAACCTAAACTACTTCATTTAGCAGAGGATGTGGGTAACGCGTTACATCTGCATTAACTGGAGTTTAACTGGAGTGACAGATGAGCACACACATTACTTCTAACAACAGTAAGAATCTGGTGGCTTGTTATGTTATGAGGTTGGGCACTGAGATAAACAGATTCTAGATGACCGAATGAAACTTGGAGGAAAAGGGCTGAAAAATGTTTAGCGTAAAACCTTTTTTGGAGACAAACTGAGACGTCACTCCAACCTCGAACGTAGCAAACACGGGAGAGTGGTCACTGGTGACAACGTCATCGGTGCATCCTGAAGCAACAGACACAAGGAAGGGCAAAGGGGATTACTTCTTTGATGGGAGAACATCCATGAACTGGATCTGAATCATCGCTGAATCACCACTTTCTAAAACTCCGACAGGCCGCAAATGAAACATTTCAGCAGAACGCGAACAACAGAACAGAGCAGCTCTCGTACCGTAGGAGTTGCACACGATGTGCGTCTCGGGATAAGACTTCCACAGAATCCGGTCACACCAGGAAGGCACGTTGGTGCGTATCTGAGGGACCACACAGACGATGACACTGTGAACACTGTTCAGCAGAACTTCCTGTTGCTCGTCAGACCACAGCCCTCTATGAGGACGCCGCGGTGTCACAGCTGCACTTCCTGACGAGTCTCAATCAAATCTTGCTCTCAGCTTGTCCTTACACAATGCTCTCACTCAAATCAGATTTATATTTACCATGACTTTATAAAGACTAAAAAGACAATGATTATAAAATGATCACAGTAGCAAAATTCCCACAAAATGGGGTTACTGTGTAGATGGAATTGCATGGAGAAACAGTTCTTGGGTCATTATTTTTTTTAAGTCTACCTTTGCAGAGACACAGTGCTCTTGGCAGCAAACGGCAGTTACCGGTGACTTCTAGGTTTTAATGCATTAACTAAAGACAACACCAATTTGTTAGCAATACCCCTGTGCTGAAAGTTCTAGACTTGATTGTGGATGACATAATGCTGCTGAGCCAGTGGGAAAGCTGGATGCATTTCAGCAGCTCTAAAAGTATTAAGTAAAAACAATAAAAGTATTCCATGGCTTTCCCAGTAACATATCTGACAAACATTCTGTGACTTTTCAGGATGCAAACTTTCAGGGATTTTTCTATGGACTGCAGAAACCCTTTGAAAACAGCAGAGTAGTATGCCATGGCACTGGGGGCGATTCACAGTGTCCTTACAGGCAGGCCAGCCTCAAACCTACCCCTGTGGGCTTCTGCTTCTGCCACACGTAGGTGTCCCGGGAACCCCTTTCATAACGGTAGGTGGGGGGATACGAGATCTCCTCTTCAGCTAAATGAAGACAGGACGCAAACTGTGAGCTGACAACCACGCTCACCAAGAGCAGCAATGACCTCAGAAACGAAGCTGGACATGCAGACAACAAACCGCAATGCACAACTGAAACATGGTCAGGGAGGACTGTTTTTATACTGAGGTGTGACAACCGCTTTTGCATCTAGAAAAACTGACAGATACAATCGCCGACAGGAAGTTTTAATTTAGAGCCCCACTGAAAACACAGGTCACCAAAAACTATATATGATAACGACCGTGGTCAGAGGGTGCTCAGAATGCGGTCAGAGAGGTGTCAAGAGTATGGTCTGAGGAGGAGAGAGATTAAGTGACCGTACCGAAACGCAGGAACACCTTGTTCTTCTCTCTTTCCAGATTTAGCTGGTCCACTTTGAGCAGTGGGTCAAACTCCTTCCTGTTGATGTAGTTCAAGATCTCCTGCGAGAGGGAGGGAGAGAGAAAGAGAGATGCGGTAGAGAGAGAGGGATGGAGAGGGAGGGAGAGAAAAAAGAGACGGGGAGAGAGAAAAGTGGGGGGGGACGTTGTGAAATTGCGGAGATGAATACTGTTGCAGGTCGCTGGAGGATGACAGTGGTATGGGGGAGAGCAGATCCGAGAAACTGTGCATGCAGCACTGTTTATTACAAATGGGGACAGTGTGTCCAAACAATAGCAAGGCTCCCACTGCAGGGCAAATCAACAGACTGTGTGACGAAGGAGAGTGGGCGGCACCTGGATGTCCATGTCCAGCCGGTAGTTGAGGTCTCCAAACCAGAAGAGGTGCGTGAATCGCAGGGAGATGTCGAAGGAGCTCAGCTGCTTGTCTCCCAGAGAGAGCAGCCTCAGGATGTCTAGGTAGTTCTGGTTCCGCCTGTCAGGCAGAAGGGATGAGACGGGGGGGGAGGGTGAGGGGCGTGTGTGCGTGGAGCGGGAGGACAGTTCACAGTCTCTGTCTAAGTTTAAACGGTTTGCTTGCTTTAGTAAATTAATGGCAAGCTAATGCACTATATACAAAAAATAAGAAAAGGAGGGCACCTGCCAATCTTCTCATTGCCTGAGGTGAGGTGACAGTTGACAAACCCGAAGGAGGTGCCATTGAACATGAAAGAGACGCCGACGGCACCTTTGTTGCCTGGGGAAATGCAAAAGAGAAAGGAGCCGGGTCATGAGTCACTTTTAAAGTATACTGATGACAAGCATCTTCTAAGGCTTTATCAGTGGTTACAGGACATGAGGTAGGTAATGTTATTTCACCAGGGCCAACAGGTGATCACAATCCTAGAAGTGATTTGCTTAAGTGACGCCCGGGTGTGACCCTGAGGAAAGGCTAACGTTTCGTTTTCCAACATGCTGATGTGACCTGCAGCGTGCCCACGCTGTTACTAAAAAACTGTCAACACCAGAAAAACTGTCCACTGCCATTAGAAAGCCTGCAAGTGGAGTTTCCTGTGTATGTTAGAGCTCTGCTGTTTTGCTCATGAATAGTTACCCGTACAACGCTGCAGCTGTTTTCATGCGCTTGCTTTAGATTTATTTGTTGTTTATATATTCACCAATCCGCCTGTGTGGCTCCGATGGGAGCGGAAATTTAGCTGTAGCAGACATGGGGGAGTTTCTGTTTTGCAAAAGGATAGAACAGCTTAATCTGCCTCTACTCCTTTCTCAGGTTAAAACGAAACAAAACATCCTCGTTGACCATCAACACATGTATCAATAGGTAAGCAACTAACCTCACAAAAAAGTGACTGGATTAGAGCTCAGCTTTGACAAAAGGGATATATATAGCTGGGTTCATTTTCACAGACAAATGGCCATTTGCAATAGCCATATGACATCCAAAGCAAAAAGGACAAATAAGTGAATATCTGTTGACTAAGTAAGCATGGAAAAATCTCTCAGACATTAACTAAACTGTGGAATATCATTTTATCTACAGCAAACTCCTGAAATGTCACCCCAACTTAAACTCCAGCCTAAACCCCCAAGTTAGCGTGTGGCACATCACCAGGGCAGGTCTTACCTAGCGTGTTGGCAATGCCAGTCTTCACGCTGGACATGCCCACATGGCTGATGCGGTTCTCATGCTCCGGCTTCACCAGGACAGCGATCTTAATGTTCCACAGTGTCTGCATGGAGATCTGGCGGTACACATGGGAGGGAGGGTCAGAAATAAACCCGCCATGAGGTCCGCGAAAAAGAACAGACTACGCCTTTTCACAAGAGGTCTTTGTGACACGATTTAATATGGAAATATTTGCTCTTGTAAAGTTAATTCAGCCCCCACTGGCCACGTCATGATTCACCCACGGCAAAGTTACATTTCGACAACAGAATCTCAGTTAAAACAGCTGCTTTTTCCATGTAATAACAAGCAATAAAAATTTAAAGATTTTTTTTTTGAGTGTGGACCCATAAAGTTTATTTGTCCATCATTTAAAATGAGAGGCACATCTGTTTATCAAATCTTAGATTGTATTTTTTCCACAGTAAGGCTCCCACTCAAAGTGGCTCACTAGAGAGAAACTGCAGGACACTCTTCCAGAGGGCTCTGGGTAAGGCATGCACCTCTTGCAAGCTAAAGCTTGAACCGGATATCAAATCAGACAAAAGAGGTGAGCTCCCCTGAAAACACTTAATCGTGTCACTTCTAAGTGGATACGGTTCAACCAATATTGACTGAAGGATGTGAATTTCAATTAATTTTATATTTGAACATTAACAGGGTAGTGGTGTAGCATAGTGGTAAGGAGAAGGGCTCATAACCAAAAGGTTTCTGGGTCGATTTCCCACTGGGGCACTGCCGCTGTACCTTTGGGCAAGGTACTTAACCCACAATTGCCACAGTAAATATCCAGCTGCATAAATGGGTAACACTGTAAGCTATGTAAGTCGCTCTGGATAACAGCGTCTGCTAAATGACCATAATGTTATGTAATGTAAATTGATCTCAGAATCAGTCTGTCTGTCCCATTCTCCTATTCTGGCAGAATTTAGATTATTGGCATGGGAAACAAAAAAAAACAACCAACAAAAGCTATTACACAAATAATGTTCTTCAATTACCAAGTAAGAATAGATTACCCTAAAAAACAGTCTTTTCCTCTACCCACAAAGGGCTCTGTATCATTCACTATTCCTAGAATTAAGAGCCAGTGTCATACAGCTCTTTGCCCGAAGGTTCAAAGTTTTTGTTTTTCAGCGGATATCTGAACTGGGGTGGACAGAGTTATTTTTGGAAAGCAGATTTCTCTAATTAGAAGTTTCTCTCTGGGCAGTTCTCAACATGAATAACCACAGTAGCAGTCAGCTCAGCCTGGTGCTCATGGGGTTCAGGATGAGGGCACTGACTATTGGCTCCCTTTTTGACCAGTCTTAAAGGGCAGGATGTACTCAATGTGTAAGTGTTCTTCATCGTACTTTCATGAATATCCTTCTCTGTGGACAGGTAGTAGAGTCTGTTTAGATTGCATTTATTTAGGGGTATTGCTCCATCTGTAATATAATTCTCTTTGCATGGTATAATTTGGTCAATTCTAGTCTGTGTTGTGTGTTACTGTCTGTCCCACTCAACACCCCATTTTTGATTTCTCGTGCCAGTTTAAAATCCAGTCATACCCTCTCCCTGCATTTCATCCTCCCCTCTCCCCTTCCATCTCCCCATTTAGAGGTCCAGAACAGTAAGCACCCTCTCTCTCTTTTTCTTTTCTCTGCTTCCCTTCCTCACAGAGTGAAATCCAATTCACAGCAGTTTTAGATGCCTCTTCCCTCCCCCTTCTGCATAGGAGCAAGAACCAGATCTGTGCATTCATACAGACCTCTTCTCACTCTATCATCAGTTTGAAGTCTAGATCCCTCTCCCTTACTCTCGTTCTCCCTTCCCGATCCTTTTGAGGTCTAGCTCAGTGCAGTTTTTCCAGCTGTCCCCATCCCTCCCTCCCTGCCTCTCTCTCTATCCCTCCATCCCTCTCTCACCAGTTTGAAGTCCAGCTCTGTGCAGTCCTTCAGGGCTGCCCGCAGAGTCTCCACCCACTCCTTGTCGCACACAGAGTTCTCCTGTGTGCCGAACACATAGATGTCATGGGGGATGGTGACTGTCATCTCGTCCAGCGTCTTCCCCAGGCCTCGGGACAGGATCCAGGAGCTCATGGTCTTGGGTGGGGGAACGCTGCCTACAGGCAGACACAGAGATGGGGGAGGAATGAGCCCGTGACCGTAACACTGAACCAACACGTCACTTTCACTTATGCATGCTGCTGTGTGAAGTCTTCACTTCCAGTCACATACAAACAGCTATGTGAAAGACTAATGTCAGTTCTTTCAGACTGGTGTGCAAAACTTGCACATAATCAAGAGTCTGAACACATGCCCAGCTGACTGGTGATCAATTTCTACTGTAACAGACTCCTTGATTCTAACAAGGCCTCTACAGACATGTGACGGACAATACGGATGGGATGCGCTGGTGTGGCTATCTGCGGTTGCAGGGCAGAAATGGGACTGACTTTCAGAGCGTGGATGTGAGTGTCTGAAGACATGTGACCAAATGGGACTTACCCATGTTCCAGGTCCCGATGAAGATGGAGATCATATCCGGCTCATCCTGCTGGGAATGTTTGTTCTTCATCAGCTGCAGGAGCTGGCAAAAAGCTTCCCTTTTCTGAGGAAGAAACAGACAGGATCAGCGGCTCGCCAAACCAGCACCACTGCAATGGGAGCGTGTATGTGTGTGTCAGTGAGTCAGACAGTCTGTACATAGGTATGCACGTGTCTGTGTGCCAGAAATGGCTTGTGTGTGCATGCATCTTACTGGGTAGAGAGGGGTGTGTGCGTATGTGTTACTGGGACAGGGTTCTGTATGTTTGTGTATAAGCGCTCGATGTTTTCTCACCTTTGCGCTGGCGAAGATGAAGTCCTTCCTCTGGCTCTTGTCCTTCTCCTTCTCGAACACGATTCCCAGCTTATTCTGGACACGCTGAGACTTGATCAGCTGCCGAACTGTACAGCCGGGACACAGAGCGCAGACCGGTCAGTCAGCGCCGTCAGACAGAGAACAGGACCACACACTCGCACAGTGTCGGTGCTGCCCTGCTGCAGACCCGACGCTCAGAAACGCAGAAGCCTTCACCGTACCCCTCGCCCCGGGTCCGAACAGATGTGTAGCAAACGTTTGCTGCACACCACTAAGATTTGCAACGATGCCCCCTGTAAGATTCCCAGCCCTTATAACGCAATACCCTCACTGTAATGTCACTTTAGAAAAGGATGAGCATGTGAACAGCACTTGGGCGCTCTGCTCTACATCCTCCCTGGACTCACTTTTGTCGTGTGTGAAGGTGTTCCAGTCCTCCTGTGCGTCCTTCATCTTCTTCATCACCACCAGCTTGCCCCCTTCCACGTCCACACTCAGCGTGTGCTTCTGCGATTTGCCTATTTTAGTGAGGTCTGCCAAGTACACGTCCAGCTTGACCTGCCCAGGTAACAAATAGTAGGTATGGGAGCGTCTACACATAATTACACATAGCCCAACGTGATGCACCTACCATCATTTTCTTTCAGTTGTTTTCTATTCACATTACAGGATACTGTTCGATACACTTTCTGACAAAAAACTGCCAGTCCTGCCTTGAATGGCAACCTGTCGCACTGTCAAGCTCCTCCAGCAGAGGGCGACAAGGTAGTCTGAGAAGCTTTCTTCAAACAGCTTTTTCCAGGAAGTGCATGAGCTAAAAAAAGCCCTGCCACTCAAAACAGAGCAGCAAGGAGAACCTGGGCGTCTGGAGGCCCATTACTCATGGGACTTCTGACAGACGAGGCCTGGCCTGGAGTGGAATGGGGAAGTGGCGTTTGAGACGAGGCTGCTGGTCTGCCCTTACTCTGGCCTACTTTTCAGAGACAGACCCGCAGAGGAAATGACTAAAAACAGGCGGCCACACAGCCAACACGGATGCTGCCTTCAAGTTGTGTATGCTTGGCTGTTTGCACAAACGTCTTTCATTTTACGCAACACATATCCAACTGCCCCCAACGTTTGCCCAGGCTCCAAGTTTTACATAAACTATATACGTAATCTGCGTTCGTGCTGAGGAGTGAAAGTTGCACTGATTGGCAGACTGGTGTGGTGGAGATTTAGAACTGGCGGGAGCTCAGCCAATGAGGATGCCAGAACCAGCCAACTAGGATGTGGACGGGGGCAGAAGCCTACCTCAAAGGCCTGCACAGGAATGGCTTTGCTGTGCCGTGTGGAGAGCTGAGGGGGGATGGAGGGAGAGCTCATGTCCTGAAGGGCCTTCAGGGCCTACAGAGAGGGGGAGGGAGGGGAGGGAAAGAGAGGGGGAGAGACGGGAGGAAAAATAAGAGCAAAGTAAACTTTGAATGGGGGTATGACATTTTACACTTTTTAAGTAATGCAGTCAAAGATCAGTATAAATAAAAATTATACTGCTAGGATGACGAAGGTCACTCTCCCACCTTATGATTGATTTCTGCACACGCTTTACCCTGCGCACGGCCCTCCCCTTCCCCAGACACACACCACAAACATGCTTTGCATTACAGAAGAGTGTGCATCGCCCACAATGAGGTCATACTTGGCCCTGCAGCAGGGCCTGCATCAGCCCCCAGAGCTCGGGTAGTGTTTCCTCTCCGTTTCTGGCCCTATAGAGATGCACTGGCCACAAGACGCCTGTGCACCCCCTTATTCAGTACACAGCCTGAGGCCATGGGTGAGCTGGTTCCAGGCTCTGGTTGGTGGTTGACCTCTACTCACCTTCTTCTCGATGGAGGACAGCAGGTCCTTGAGGATGGCCAGTTTGGTGACGAGGTGCTCCAGCTCCTGATCCCCACCCTGACTGGCCGACTGGAGGAAGGAGCGGAGAGTGTGCTCACTTTTACTGACCCTCAGTCTGAACTGTCCCACATTAAAACACACACACACACCCCTGCACACACAGACACACAGACTCAGGCATAAACAGTCAGAGACACACAGGCACACAACCAGAGTACCTATTTCACGCACACACAACCTTCTGAACTACAAGGGTTTACTGAAGGTCACATGAATAGGAAAGAGCTCTTTTGTCTCCAGAACAGCAACAAAAACCCCTAATGTAGCTGGATTCCTGGGGACAGCTGGACGAGAGGCTAGCGGTACACAGTGAAATACGCTGCCTTGGCAAACACAGGAAGGCTGCTCTGGTCAGCCACACTGTTGCTTTTTTCTGTTGGAAACCAATTTCTCGTTATATTCTAAAATACTTGAGCGGAGCCCTCGGCTGCCTGGTGTTACAGTGGGCTAGTGTGGGTGGGAGTGTTTTTAACAAAGATAAAAGTAAGGAGGAGCATTATAACGTATGATCTTTCCAAAAACAAGTACAAACAAAAGGAAATCCTGCACACTGCACATTGTTATTTTGATGAAGTGATCAGCCATTGTGGTGTCTACAGTAAAACACACACACACACACACACACACACACACACACGGTTCCAGTTTGTCCTCTACCTGCTGAATCATTCGGGACACCATGAGGGCACTCTGTTGGTCGAAAACTTTAGACAAAATCTCCAGACCTGCCAGGACTTTGTCCACTTCCCTGACAGACGGCAAAAGACGGGAGAAAACATTTACAAGAAGCCAGTTGGCTGGAAACAAAATACAAAATCAGGCATTGACTGCTTTCAGGAGAAGTAAAAAAGGACATGACAAAACTAGATAACCTTGTACTGGTCATAACATCGAATACGCATGTATGTGATACTTCCCTATGCTCTATGTATGAAAACTTAGGTCATGCGGGACGTAACTTAAGGTAGAATAAGACAAGTATGTAACTGTTTATTTCTGTATTTACTGTAGCTGTCTTGTAACCTGGGGCACTGAAGGTGGAGAGGGTAAAGGTATGTAACGTTTTTAATTGTTTTTGAAGGATATCATCATCCTGAAACCAAAGGCCAACCACAGGCCAGCTTGTGTGGGACATGAAAGGTGATCCGATTTTTTATTTCTCACCCATGGAGACGCTTGCAGCAGGACACGAGGGTCTTGTTGAGGTGGGGCAGTTTACTTGCCCCCTGCTTTACCGCCTCCAGGTCCAAGGCATAGCTGCCCTTCAAGTACTCATGGGAGATGGTGCTCAGCCCATTGGCAGCAGAACTGTGAGGAAGACACTTGGCATGTGAGTGGAAGTACAGGACATGGCACCTGAAAACAAACACTGATCGACTCACTCCAAAAGAGGAAAACACACACAGACACACACATTTACCACAAGCTTATAGTGATTAGTTAGTAACCAATTCCTGTGATTTGATTGGTCTTGAATGGAGTCACTTGGTATACGCTTTGGGCATCCCAATAATTTGATGTGGGCAAAATACCTCCACAGAGTGCCTTTTTGATGAATTACATTTTTAAGTGTAATAATCGTTTATGACAATCTGGTAAAATATTCTTAATCTATTTAAATGTGAAAAACTGTCTGCAAAATTTGAATGTTGAAGCTCATGGTGGAGGAAGAAAGTCAGTGGAAAATCTGGCCCAACTCAAGTATAGGTGACCTATGGCTGACCTCAGATGAGCCGCAACGCTGTTGTAGTTTCACACGGGAATCCTCCCCAATGACATAAAAACAAGCATCAGGCTCAGCTATGAACACACATCCCTGAAGACCACGCTGACGGTAAGTGAGAACTTCCAGAGAAACACAGCTCACGTCACCGGCCTGTGGCTGACTCAGAGAACAGGAGCCATGACGAAATGTTCCACCCATTGGGTCTTGAAAAGCACACTTAAACTGGGGGGGTCCTGCTTTGACTGTGCCCCACAGGTCTGTCAGTTTCACGCCGTCGGTCGCTGAGGCTCTCGCACAATCACACCCGTGAGATCGACACCTCAACCAGAGCAAAGCCCCGCTTTCACGTGATGCATCTGTGGCTTCTGAAGAGGATGTGGTCTTCGGGTCTTTGCTCAATATGACAACGCGCAGTGCCAAGGTCACCTTCACCTTCACTGTGGCAGAGTAAGGCTATCCTTTAAGTCTTGGCTGCTCGTGGTACTCAACGGGCTGTCCTTCAAACACTTCATAAAGCACCTTTTAAGATGCCTTTTTAACTGGAACATAAAATCAACTGAAGCTTTCACAATAAAAGTAGGTCACCAAAAATCACTGTCAGGGAAGAGCTTAGCTGAACGCACCATGCAAGTCCATGGCCATTATAAGGCTGAAAAATGCTTAGTACAACCAGTCCCATGAACTTTTCCTTTTACTTCAGCTCTTCCTTTCAGCCTTTCAGCCACACACTGTACACTGCAGCCTATATTAATACCAGGACTTTAGGTTGGTGGCAGCAATATGACCTCTGGAGATGACATTTAGGATTGTTTATATGTAAAGGGCTAAATGACTGAGTCGGTATGTCCAGTTCAAACAAAAATGAGTGAAATGTGACTTGTAATGTGTAATGTGCCAGTGCTGAGTGAGCAGACTAGAAGAAGTATTCCAGTATGAACTAGACAGAAAGATCTGAACAATTAACTGTATTAATGCATTATCTGTTAATGTATGCAGGGTCTTGGGTTCTGCTACATGAACGCAGTGAGAAAGAAACCCCACCTGTCTGTCAGTGAATCCTGGCCGATGGGGACCAAGGCAGAACTGCTGGACCCAGGAGGGCTGCTGGTGGAGGCGGTACGAGGGGGGAGTGGAGGCTTGTCATCCTCCCCATCTGCAATTAAACAAAACAGCATCAGCCTGCACTGCCCACAGCTCTTTCCCCCGCAGCTGATCTGTCACCCCCCCAAGCGTCTCAGAGCAAAGTTCACTGGGTGGGTGTGTTAAGCCAAACATTTCACCCAATTGCTCCATTTGTAAACACATTACATAACACTATTACACTATTATCATTTAGCAGACGCTCTTATCCAAGAGTGGCATTCATAGAATAGGTTACAGTTTTATCCATTTATACAACAGGATATTGTATCTGAGGCAACTGTAGCTTAATTATCTTGCCCAGGGGTGCAACAGCAGCGCCCTAGCAGGGAATCAAACCAGCAACTTCTTGGTTACAAGCCCTGCTCCTTACCACTATACCTCACCGCTTTCCCACAAAAGTCACATAACTACATGTGATTTTATCTTTTAGCTCAGTGTCGCCGTGCCCGTCCTCCCTGCTGATAAACACTGCTGCAAAGTCCAGTCTCAAAGTGACGGTTTAAGCCTTTTTTCCCTCTGGGTGTGGTCACACACACACTGTGAAATTACAAAGCTGACAGATGCCAAGCAGCATAAGAACAGGGATCTTCAGCGGGGAGGGAAGCGTTTCCGATGTTGCAACAATGTAACTGCATCTTTAAAAAAAGAGTAGCTCGTTTGTTAGCTGGATTAGGAATCGAGTTTCTCCAGTCTTACTCTCACTTAATACTAGTGAGGGGTCCCCCTAGACGGCTTAAGAGGAAACATTACAGTATGTCCACCAGTTGACATGGTGAAAATCTTTATCTAGAGTGTTCTGTCAGAATGAATATTAGTTATATTAGCACATTTTTAACATCATACGAGTAACTCCAAACAGTATTGCAGTTTTTTGAGATTTTTTTGAGATTCTTTTGTCATGCCATCCTGTGCCATAATTCCCTCAAAACTTTGCATTTGCTATGTACGGACCATCTATGGTACATATATATATCACACGTACAGACCATATGGACTGGAAGAAATGGAAGAAAATTGAATCACATCATGTCTCTCGCTCTCATGTATGCATATGTGTGTGTGTGTGTGTGTATACACACATATACACACACACACACACACACACACACAATGATCAAGAGCTACCGACTACTCCCATCACTGCACATCCACCCGTTCTACGCACTAACACCAATCCTGCCCTCCCCAGAGAGGCAGAGGCGGGGCCGGTTACCGGAGTAATCCCTGTCGTCGGGGCTCTCCTCACGCTCCACGGGGTACAGCAGCGTGGTCACCAGGCCCTGGCTGGGCTGCAGGTACAGCTGGATCAGCTCCGGAAGTGTCTTAAAGCGCTTCGGCTGCACGCCCTGCGAGGTCTGCGCAGACGCACAGGAACAGGAGGAGCAGGGGACAGACACACAGCCAAAGTGGGGAAACACACACATACACAGACCAACGACGCAGTACAGTACAGTGAGGAGAAAGAGATGCACGAGTCAACACATGGACAGTGGTATCTTACCACAGTCAGGTCACAATCAGGTTTCACCACTGTAACTACAGCTGCACATAAACTGTACATCCATTGCTAACCCAATGCTACCTTAGTACAGATGTTTGTAAAAGCATGTATAGTATGATAATACATACTATAAGTTACAGCCTGTAACTTTCCTACAGTAAGAACAATGGTGCAGAGATCTCACAAATGTAGCATTCTAAACACAGTTAAAATATCCTATAGTTAAAGTCTCCTTATGGCAATTACATGCTTGTTCACAAAATGTATCTGATGGCTCAGAGTGCCCATGTTATGACTATAGCAGCTTCTTAACTCTAAAATATTACATTATTATCACCTAAGAGCCAAACACAGTGGTGCGATCACAAATGTGCGATTAGATCGACACGCAAGTGCAAAGAAGTATGTATGATGTAAGGACTGTACCATTCCAAATATAATGCTAACATACACCACACACGCAAGTAAACCTCCACATACCAAATCACATAAAACTCTGACATACACTTCCACAGCTGACTCCAATGAAGTACTGCTTTGCTCTTCTCAATACCACTTTTTATAGCCCACTACATCTCTCTTTTGTAGGTTTGAAAACAGAGTTTTAATTTTACGTTTCTGTAAAATGGCAAAGTTAGCAAAACTAAGCAAGCTGGCTCAGCTTTTCCAGAGCTTTAGAAGTCCTTTAAAAGCCTCACTATTTTGACAATAGTGAACACTAATGAGGCCCGTAAGCTCCTTCTCCTCCATGTTTGTTATGAAGCTCCGAATGAGTCTGGGAAGGACATTAGGGTGGGGGTGGGGATCGCGGGCGGCCCAAGGGGCAGACAGCAACACCGCCTCATCAGTCTGAGGCTCTGGCCAGCTGCTGGGCCCAGCCGGCACCCCGGCACAAAGAGCCGCTGTCTGTTCACAAGCAAAACCTGCGCCAAGACAACTAATAGCCCCTGCCAGCTGCTGCTGCGATCACCGCAATACAGACACAGATCCTTACAGTAACACAGATACACACACACCACCAGTGATACAGACTTACACGTATAGTAACGCTATAGACAAACAGCACACAGTATTTAAAACTCAAGACACACAACTACTGTATGTAAAGATATGGGTACGACACAAAGTCTACAGATACCCTGTTACACACAACTGCAGACTAAGAATTACACACCTGGCAACGCTGACGTAGATACATGAATTTACAGAACACTTCAGACTACAGATGCAGAAAAAATCCAAAGACACAGAATTAAAGATACACAAAACTCGAAGAGATACACAGGTAGAGCCAGACAGAGATACTGACACATTCACAGAACTGGAAACACAGATACCCAGCCTGATATACAGACACCCTGAAGAAACACATAGTGCAGCAGTGTGCCGCGTGCACTGTGAATACTTTGTCCGAGCTCACTCTGACCCTTTAACACAGTGTTACTGAGGTCTGCGGGCTGTGCATTTCCTTCAGGGGCCCTGTCTACTCTTCCTGAAAACTGCTGAAAAATAGCGAACGCGGCACCAACAGGCCGTAACAACACTGTCCCGACACAAGTCCGTTTTGCATAATTTCTACAAATCTGGAAAGAAGAGAAGGCAGGCAGAGGAAGTCAGAGCACTGCAGAGAAACGAACCACCCGTGAGAAAAGGAAGTGGGGCTGAGATTTTGCATGGCGGCTGACTGTGCTGGGATCGCCCGCCAAACGTGCGCCATTCTGACACTGATACCGGCAGCCGGCCTCGCATGGTCTCACTTCCTGTCAGCATCCACCCGCCCCTTACTGTACTTCCCTAAACACTGCCCCACTCTGCTGCCCTGCTTCAAAAGCAGCAACACAACCCTATGTACCTACAAACAGACTGCAGCCTATTATTATTACTAACATTCTTTTTTTGCTAAGCAGATGCCCTTTTACAAGGCCACCATTTCACATTCTGCCCACTGCCATAGATGGTTAGGCAATTCAAAAAGCCACTCATGGTTACGCACCAAAATGGGTTCAACCCTGCCAATTTGCTCATACTAGTATGGTCCCACTACTGCTGGATCACGCAGCTTCCATGTTACAAAGTTTAAACTGAAACCAGACTAGTCCATTGTTCAAACCTGACAGGGTGTCTGTGGGATACTCTACCTGCACTGCCAAGAAGCCCTCTTCATCAGGAAGAATCCTATAGGTGTGTACATGTTTCTGAAACCTACAGAGAAAGGAGAGAGGAAGGGAGGATTAAACAAAATGCAAGAATTCATTCACCCTTTCATAATCACCCATATAAAATGCAGTAACCCTGGAACACTCTCACTGTGTAATACAACTGATTCAAATATGCTTTACAGACACAGACACACTTGTGTCAGTTTGGGTAACTATTAGTACTGGATGGCCTTCCACTGACATAAGAGAAAATTTAGTGGGAACAATTTGTTCTATTGTTGAGTCAGACAAATATCATCTAGTACTGTTTGTAGCTGATGTGTAAAATACAGCAATGTTGATCAGTAGTTTCAGAGTTCAAGGATCATTATTGCCATTGTCTTTGCCACTTTGGAAGCATGCAGCATCTCAAAAGTGCTACTGGGCCAGTCCATGTTCCACCTAGGCTACCCTATTGATGCCAGCCCAAGTCCCAACCCAGAGTTCAGCCAGTCGCCCTGAGATCCAGCATAATTAGGGACTACTGCTCATTGAGGACTGTTTCACCACACACGCACACACGCACGCACATACGCAAATAACTAAAACCACCCACCCATCCACCCACACACATACGGAATATATCCACCTGCAAATACATGCTTCTGCAGAATGCAAATACTCCTGGTGGCCTGTGTGTATGCTACAACAGACATGCGTGATAAACTATGTTGCCCGGCCCTCAACTTTGCCTGGACACCCAAAACAGGAAGTCGCATTAGCCCTGTGCGCTGTTCGGCCAGGGTTACGCAGCGGTCACTGACTGACCACAGAAACCTTTTGCAAGTGTTAGGTTCTGAGGGCAATGGCTTCAGTACTGAGCAGCAAGTTTCCACTGTCAGTTACACTCTTAATAGGTGTGAGGAGCTTGCTGATGAAAACCTTTACAAGAAATGAAATGAGTTCAATTACTTTCTGTTCTGCTTTCAGAAGGTCAGTTTACTTTCAAATAGGCTGTTTACTTTCACAATAATTCACTCAAATCATTTCCGATTCTTTGTCCTCCCATGAAAACAAGAATTTGGACACACAGTTCACAGCCCTGGAAATTTGTAAGTGGGTCTGAATAAACCAGCCCGTGTTTAAGTGAAAATCTGGCCCCCATCACCTTGCTTTGCCTCATTACCAGCCACCTGCCGTGAATGCCCTTCAGCCTTTTTTGCATTTGTGTTTATATCATCACCATCTGCAGTGTTGTGTGTGTCAGTCTGTGCGTGTGCGCATGCATTTCCCCTCAGGGTTTGTGTACTGACCCAGAGTGCTTCCGGAGTGCATGGTAGAAACAGAAACATTCCTCCCTGACTGTGATCATTTTATGCACAGAGAGTACACATTACATTCAAGCACAGCTCCCAAAGTGTCTTCATAGAGCGAACCTGTGTTTTTTGTGTGGAATACACTCTCATGAGCTTTAAATGTCCACTATTAACTTTTCAGGGGAAAGCTGAAGCCCCTGTTTAAATGAATTAATGAATGTTAAACATTCATTCTGTGGTAACATTTCCAATACGCTTTTAAGCCCCAAAAGGAAGACTGGCAATTTCCCAACACAGGAAAAAAAGAGGTGTTCCTCCACAGAGATTAAACTGTTGAAGATCAGCATGTCTGTGGCTGTACTCTCTGCTATGGGTCACGGATCTCTGCAGGCTGTGCGGCTGTGACTGGGGGGCCCTGCTGAAAGGGACTGTCTGGGCTCTGGAGTCAACCTGGCAGTGTCCATCAATCCCAGCCAATGAGCAAAAACTTAAGAGACACACACTGCAGTACAGGGAGAACTCAAACGCACACACACACACACACACACACACACACACACACACACGCGCACCACACAGACTACAGTGCGGGGAGCAGTGAAACACATGCACATGCAAGCACACACACACAAAGACAGTGCAGGAAACACATAAACACACATACTCACTTACCCAGACACTCACACAGTGTTCAGTGCAATCACTCACACAGAAGGCACATATATAAACAATTACCCACAGACTCTACCACTCACTCACAGGGGAGACACCTGCACTCTCCTACTTGCATAATCACACATTTTTATATTCTGACTCTCTCTCTCTTCATGGAGTTGAATATGAAAATAATATACTGGTAGTTAAGTGGTAAAAGGTGCAGAAACAGAAAAAAGAGCTGAACTTCCTCTCCGAAAAACACCATTTGTTAGCTCTGCCATTGCCACAGGGGGCATGCTGCTTTCTCCTCAGAGATGCAGAACCAAAACACAGAGGCGAGGTGTGCGTTGACTTCCCTTTCCAGGCCTTCGGTCCCACCCTCCTTTTCCCCTCCGTCCTCAGCGCAGCATGTCAGATGCAAAGCGACAGCCACAACTGCTTTGCATGTGGTGCTCATCTCCCAGAGATGCAAACGGAGGATGCCATGAACAACCTTTTGTCTTTTGTCCGAGTTGTACTGGAATGAGTGGGATGAGTGTAAACTCCCTCCCTGACCCTCCAAAAAGAAAGACACAACGCTCCCCCTCAGCACTACCATCTGACATGATAGGAATGAATACATTGCAGAAACATTGCAAGAACATTCACAACTTCTCTGGGAGGACAAGGCCTGGCTGGTATTGCGCAATGGCACAGATCATTGCGGTAACAGACACAGTAACCCCCCCCCCCCATTGTTTATACAACTGGAGGCTGGTATCAAGTTGCCTGAGAACACTGGTCCTTGCACAGCACAGAGCGTAGGCTGTCTCATGGGCAATTAAACAGAGAAAAACAGCATCCAGGTCAGGGATGAGATATCTGGCTCAAACAAAGCTGACCCCAGATCAGTGTTAACCCATGAGGCTGAGGACTCGCAGGCTGTGCGTGTGTGCAGTTGTTCCACTTAAAGGGAAAGCCCGATCACTCTGGCGTCAGCGAGCGAGGACGCAGCAGCCTTAATCCCGCTGCGGAGTGCCTGTGCTGCGTGCTCCCTGGCAGGTCCCCGTCGCGAAAGCAGAGGTATCGGTTTCCCCTGGGGGTCAGGGGTGCGGAGGCGACGTGTCTGGCTGAGGAAACGCAAAACAAAGGCCTGTCTGCCACTCCCACCGACCTCCCCCCTCCCCACACCCACACCAACAACATAACCCTCAACCCTCTCTGGCCCTCTCCTTCCACAGCACCACCATCCTCACCTAAAAGAAGATTCCAACTCAAAGCTCTCATGAAGTACTTGTACAATTTTTTTCCCAGTCTTCATGTTTTTTAAATTTAAGTGCTTTACTCATGCTACTTAACAGCCCTTGCCAGAACTCTGTTACCTGCATCAAATATGAAAAAATACTGTATTCAGTTCCCAAAAAATACTGATTGCCTGATTTGCACATCTCACTGAGACCACAGAGAGAACAGCTTGGTTCCATAAAGACCCAGCTTGGCTTTGCCCATTCCCCTCAAGCCTTCTATGAACTTCTTCTGTCCACAAAGTAACAACAACTCCGATCTTACTCTCTACCCAGGTCAAACCGCCATTAGGTGCCATAGTGAAAAATAATCTCCTTCAAACTGGGTTTTACAGCTAATACATTAATGGTAGTGGTAAGGCTCTACCCCCTCCTCCTTTGGACATTTACTGGAAGGCCACAAATCATGATGAAATTATTCCGCTGACATCTCATCCTTGTGCAGTTTGGCGCTGTGCATCTTCAGTCATAGAGGGCACCGCCGCCACCAGCAATGTGTCAAGAAAAGACGGCATTTTCACAAGGGTGTCTGAGCAATAGTGACTTAACTAGAGTCTGCGGTGATAGTGAGTCTGGACAAAGTTGTATAAAGGAACAGCATGGTGTGAAAGGCTAATTAAATTCCAAACTGATTAATTAAAAGTACAAGGACTACAGTTTTTAGGGATTAATAACCCATTGGGAGACTGAGATAAACATTTTGGAAGGCAGTGAATCAGGCTTTTTTATTCTCATCTTCAAAATCCAGGCTAAATATAGAAGTTTAGATCAAACGTCACCCGTACTTATCAATCTTCTTTTAAAAGCGCAATGACCAAGATTACACATCAGGGGAGATGGCTGAGGAAGTCTGTTCAAAAACAACACGGTGGTTTTTTTCCGAGGTGATTCAGTCGGTCATGGCTATAACTCTGTGATACCAGCACTCAGCTTACCTACAGAAACCACATGGTCCAAAGAGCAGCACAGAAGGACTTGCCCTTTATTGAGAAGGTGTGTTCATACCCACTGACCTCTGTACCTTACGTTTCACTCTCAGTTACTCCCTCTCTCCTCAATCCACACGCACACACTATGCACACTCCAAGTCACTTTCTAAGCATCCACCCAGCCCCCTACACACACACACACACACGTACACAGCTCAATTAGCTCAAAAGAAAAGATGACCTCCAGCCACAAAACTGCTATACATAGCCTGCACCGAAAAACTCATTCATCCCAGAAATGACTTTTGCTTCTTTCAAATGTCATAAGCCTCATCAGAGGATCTGATCAGCCGATACCCCTGAACACCAAGTGAAGATGGAAAAAGCACACCAGGACTTTCACATTCACATTCTGATGTGAATCTGCACTTTTCACCCACAGCCAAAGTCATGAAGGTGAAGGGAGAACTCATGCACTACTCTCTCATGCACACTAGCCACGGGGCACCAGCGGGACCAAAGCCATAACTTCGCCACTGCTACAGCATGTTTCCACCCAGAGCCCACGTAGCCAGTGTGAAGATGTCTGCCATTGTTAAAGGTCTCTGTGAGGCCAGTGTTGGTAGGGAGGTAGCTCAGACCCCTGGGACATTCATATTTTTCTGCCTGGACTTTTTCTAACATTACAACATCACAAAGCCCAGGGCACTACCAGTTACATACATCAAAAAAGATCAACTGCAGAATGATCTAACCTTAAAAAGCATGGCAAAATTGATGCTTGCATTCAATGATTACAATTAGACAAAACTAAAATGTTAAATCTGATTTACTGATTGCTCACTTGGCATTTTAAGTGGTTGTTGGGGTATTTCAGATATTCTTATTGGTTCTTGCATTCATTGGCATTAGCTTGCTTGCTAGCTACTTTTTACTATTACTAAAGCTAATGTTACTAGTCTTTGTGAGTGTTGTGTAATTGCACTAGCTAACTTAGCTAGCTCATGTCAAATTGAGTGTGAGGCCAACCAATCCCGTAGAAGATGTGAAGTATAGGTCTCTGGTGCAGCGAACATCAGGTGAGGGAACAGCTAGGGAGTTCAATGCAGAATGAATTCACTGATGTGATATGGCTTTAAATAGTCAGGGGACAGCAAAACTGCAAAAGCTAGAGGCTCACGCAGTTTGAGTGACCATGATAAACAGCAGGATCTTCATAATCTTAAACGCAAACAGACAGCTCGAACATATCGGACACATTCCTACAAATGCTTACCCTCTGAGGACCCCGCTCCATCTCTCATGGGGTTGTGGATCACAGAATCTTGCCAGAGAGATTAAAATTAAACTTAAAGGTCTCTTGGATGAGGGAATCATAGCACTTTTGGCAGCAAGGTATGTCAAAGTGCAACAGCCTCGAGGCAGGAAGTCTCCCTTGTAAATGCATTTTATGTATGTGTGTTTGTATGTATGTACATTTTTATACAGTTTAATAATTCAGTACGTGTATGTACTTTTCACTTTGGCAATACTGCACACTTTTTAAACAAAGCTTACTTGAGCTACTCTATTGACATCATGTGAGCAACTGACAGGTGCTTGAGGAATCACAGGGTACCTGAGAGCAATGAGATGAGCAACAGTTGCCCAACTGACCCCTGTCCCCTGTGGAACAAGGCCACTTTGTTCCATTACTGTGGGCTCCTGGTCATCATCAGTTGATTACATGGCTGGGAACGAACTCCAGTGGCACTGCTCAGATTGCGCGCAAGGTGAACGGCTTACTCACTGAGCTACTCAGGAGTCCGAATGCAGAATACGCCTGGGGATGCCCATAAAGCCTTCAAGAGTTTATGCAGAAAATATGGGCGAGATAAGTCTAACCGTTCCCTTCTTTCTAGCTGCTTACATGGACCAGTAAGAGAGGCCTCAGACTGTTGTACAGACTGACATAGGTGAGTGCAGGACGCAGTTCAGCCAGCCTTCTCCCTGTGGCTGCTGCTGGCGCTTGCACCTCGGTCTGTGGTTAATGTTTAAAAAGGGCTCCTTGAGTGGTTGCGCCTCTGACGACTGCGGAAGCAGGACCTTCAACAGGGTGATATAGGTGCTTGTTCTCTCACGTCGACCACATTCATGCAGCTGGGTTTATTTACTGAGCCGGTACAGGAAAGCACACTAGCGTATGAGATCAAAGGTCCTTGTGTCCTAAAATGAATTTCTGGTAACCGCGAAGGAGACACACAAAGGCCCATTTCACTCACTGAGCTGTGTGTAAATATCCAGGCCTTTTGGAGCTGGGGCTTTCTGTATAAATTACAAAGATAAAGCTGTAGAGGTAACTCTACAGGGGTAACTAATGCACACAGGAAAACCCTTTAGATTATCAAAGCTGTTGCTCTTCAGACATGCAGAGAGGGTGCAGCGGGGTAGAGCCAAGAGGTGACAGCCCAGTTCTGTCCCCATTTTAATCTGATCTGCATGTGTCCTGTTTGTCTGAAAACAGCTTGCCTGTAGCTCAACAGCCAGCAGACATTCCAAGATCAAGGTCAGCCAATCACAGTGCTCCCCTGTTCTGTGGGAGGTGCCCTTCACTACTTCAATTGCTGCTCTTACTGCGCTCTGCTCTCCCACAAAGACCAGCATGCTAAGGAGTATTACAGTTTCACAGATGCAGACCACAGAACTTCACACTTTGAAAAAGGCAAGTAACGAACCGCACCTTTGAGAGCTCATTACCTGCCTCAGCATCTCTGGGGGATGCGCTGCAGCTGTTTAACAGGAATCAGGAAGCTATAGGTTTACCGCACCTCAAACCAAACTCAGTGAACTGTGAAAAACACGGAAATATGGCAGCGACATTTGCTGTTTATTAGTATGATCACCCATACTTAACAGTGACTGATTATCCAATCACACCCCCACCGTCCCATCTTGGATATTACATCTCAACCTATGTTTCATTTGACCTGCATTGCACCATGTTCTACTTTGGTTTTCTCCTTACAGCTCACCCCTCTCCCCTAACAGCCACGTGGGATGCTCACTCAGGCCAGCTGGACAGATGCAAGGCTAAGCAGGCCTCAGAGGGGCTGGAGCAGTAGCAGCTGGCTACACAAAACTGGAAAAGTTGCAGAGCCTCTGTCGGCTGTATGTAAGCCACTGGGCCTAAGTTCCCAGTTCTACAGGCCGGCTGAACAAACAGACCAATTTAATCAAGACACAGGGCAGAGGGAGACAAAGAGAGCAAGGCCTTTAAAACATCCTGCGAGGCCTTCCTAAAGCCATCCTAATTAACTCTGACATCGGGCTACACTTACATTAGCTGAGACAGACCACATCACAGGAAGCCAGGACTGCACCGTAGCCATACCTGAGTCCACAAATGTTACCTCTTTGGCTCCCAGAGTCACACCACATGCCACCCAGATCTATTATCCTGCCGAAGAAGAATGTATATTCAGAGGGATGTTAGCTAATATAGTAACTTCAAGCTAGGAGATGTAGATAGCCAGCTGTATAATCTTAACCAAAAGTTATGTGAGTGAATGTATTCTTAACCAGCTAGTTAATGTCTTAGTTATCTCATAAAGATCCAGTCCTAGACTACATAGATACTATGTGATGAAGCCGTGGCTGCAAGAACCAAATTTTCTTTGTCAGATTTTTAGTGATCCTACAGGACTTTCTTCTGAAGAGCAACAAAACTACAAAGCTGGGGTTATCTGGGGGCACTTTGCAAATGGTTCAAAAACAAACTCTCCAAGCCCTGGGCTTGGTATGTGCTGTTCAAGGCACATTTGTCTAAAATGTAAACGTAAATGTCTAAGGGGGAACAGAGTTATTTGTGTTACTGCTCAAATCTTAACACCAGTACAGTCAAACACATGTCAATGAAGGTAAACTGTCCAGCCAGATTTGCAGTGGCCTTTTTACAGATGGCTGCTTTCCCAACACAGAGCATGAATCAACAACTTTTCAATATAGAAATTATCAACCCTGTTTAACAACCTCACCCAAAACAAATCAAAGGAAATAAAGTGGCGTGTAATGGGGAATGACTACAAGCCAATCTGGCGAAAGCTAGCAAGAAAACCATTGCAAGTTGTCAACTGTTTTGCATTTAATGATCAGATCTTCGATAAATTAGTTTGCTTGTAGAAAAGTAACCACATTATCCTGGGAGTTTCTGTCAGTGGCTACGGACTGCCACGTCTGATGTACTGAACAGACAGATTCAGTTCGGAAGGAATACATGGTCTCCATGAGGTGGTGGGTTTGAATTTTGATTTGGCTGCGTTAATAGTGGTGAAAAAACAAAAATGGTATTTTTTCTTACTGTGAAAGTAACAAAACTTTTTTTTCCCCCAGAAACTACAAGTTATTGTTACCTGCTTGAAATAGAAGGACCATTTTTCTAGCATTATGCTACATAGGTTTATCTTTAAATCATCCTGGATTCTTCACTGAGGCGACTGTGACTTTTGACCCTCAAACAAAAAGATCAAGGAATCAGTGCAGCACAAAAACACTCAACTTTTTGTTGTTTTGCCTGATAGAACAACAGCTGCATATGAGTTCTAAAGCATCATCATGGGATAATAGTGACACTCTGAATCACATTTTTTTTCCATCATAAAATGTAATAACTTTCCAATCTCAATTTTCCCCCTACAAAAAACAAAGTTAATTTTGTTTGGAAAGACATTAACTGATTACATTGCAGTAAGTTGTTTTAATGCTTAATGGAAAGTTACTCTCACAATATGACCTCAATACTGGGAAGCTGATTTCGGAAGCAAGATACACAGAAGTGCACACAGTAACATGAGGGTGGTGCTACCTCATCATTACTTGAAGTGGATGCAGTGGGCCTGAAATCCTCTTCACAGCTTCAAAAGTCATCTTCACTAAAACTCATTACGCGATTCCTACGAATGGCTCTACCAATGTGCTCTACGAATGGCTCTACGAATGGCTCTACGAATGGCTCTACACATGTGTGTGTACACACACACACACGTGTAATGAAGACTGTTTCATTTTCAGACATAAGTAGGTACTGGTTCAGATGCGTGATGGAGCGTTATTTGAAAACACTGACTTAACAAAAACTGGAAAAACTTTGATGAATAACCAGGCCTACTTCTAAAATTCATCTACAGTTGAGTGTTGACATTTAACACGTTTAAAAGCAAGATATTGTGCGCCTTAATTGACAACACAACAAACTTTAGCAAAAAAAAAATCAGTCCTACTGATGAAGTCATTACACAAAGAGCTACAATGTAACAAACGACTATCCAGCTTTATCCAGCATACCTACAGAACATTTCTACACCCACCAATTCTGTACAGCCATCTAACATCTTCTTGATAAATTCACTCAGTACATGTGCGCTGACATTGTTACAACAAACGCACATGATACAACACAAAGGGAGTCAACAAGCCACCTCAGTCCACAGCTGTTGAAGGGAAAACTGCCACAGGGCTCTCCCATTGTTCTTTCACTTTTAAATGGATTTTCAAGACAAGCCACGCCGATCCAGGTAGCCCAGAAGCTGCTACAGCAGCAGCTTCCAGTAGGAAAATGAGAAAAACAGCCCATGGGCTTGACAGCTATGTCAGTTTCACACAACAACCTGACACAGCTGCCAAAAGCTGATATTCCAGCAACTTAAGTGTTCAATCACTTGAATCACATTACAAATGCATTCACAGTATGATGTTCACAGTTTTTTTGATAGCCTTGTGTTTTTGCCCCAGTTAGCAGTGATTAAAGATTTCTTCTGCAAAGGTTATTCAAAACTGACTTGAGTGGAATTATTGAAAAATGACTTTCAAGGATGAAAAAAAACAAAGAGAAACTACAACTGAGAATGGGAACAAGAAATGAGAAATACAATTAATCCAAACTGAAATTATTCTTTTTCTCCCCAGTTCCACTTTTAATGACATACCTTGACATTCATAGTTTTTTTTTTTTTTTTTTTTGGAGAAAAAGTGGCAGGACAGCAGTGTTGCTCAGAAACCCAGGGAGAGAAGCGTAGCTCCACTCTCCCATTTGCAAGACACTGAAAAAGCAGAGGGCCAACTCCCTCCATAATTCCACTCTGCTCCCAAGAGGCAAGAGACAAGAAACCAAACCCTGGCACCCGCCAAGGGAACTCCCGAAACAACACTCTGGCCTCGAGGCCTTCCTGGGTAACAGTGTCGAGCAAAAAAGGCAAATCGATCTAAGAAATCTGAGATTCAGTGCTGTTCAGTTCCATTCGGTGTTTTTTTTTGTTCTACAAGCTGTGTGTTATCCAACATCAGTGTCAATACCATTGTTAATGCCCAGAGTGGCCTTTAAACAGGAAAGCATGGGGTTTTCACCTTTGGCAAAACAACTCCCAACCCCCCACCCCCCACCCCCATAGGAAAAAAAATTGGCAAGGAACACAACTTCCTCTCCACCGTAGGATAGGCATCATGGGACACACTCATGGGGTTTTTGAGACCAATGCAGATTTTGTACAGATATACTGATTGGCTGATATTGCTGTTTGCCAATTTGACATTTCAGTTTCTGATTAATCTTGTCATTCCAGCAATTTGGATTTATAGAAGTCTGAAGTAGGAACTTGTGCGATAGCCCAGGTCAGCTCCTTATTCCCAATTGGATGTGCTGTTTAGCAACAGTCCAGTCATTATAACTTGAATGGTGATGTGAGGGAAACCCCCTAGTCACTACCAGGGCAGTTCCACAAGCTGTTCACGTCTGGGTGCCGCCATTGATAGTGACCATTCATACAAGTATGTCAGGACTGGCACCATGGCAATACCATCAATGGTTTGGCCTATAACACTGCCAGTTTTCTGTTTGTTTGTCCACACCCATCCAAGAGTCCCACTCAGTGGCTCTTTCTCATGCTTTTCACACATTGTGCCCCTTAATCTACTATTTACATATTTGCGATGGACTAATATTCTAAACCTGACTACACGCTGACCAGTCGAGATCTTCTCGACTGTCCTTCCATTCTGTTTAATTCAGCCATCAATGAAAAAGTGGGCTTAAAGTATGAATGAGGCAAATGGGTCTAAAAACCTTGCTTCTTACTTTTTGATCACTGGAAGAAGAAATTTATTTTCTGTTGTCCCATTGCCTTCCTTTCTGTTTTATATGTTCACTTTATCCTGACAGTATTTTTCTGGGGCAAAAGAAAGCACTTATACACCAATCAATTTTAATTAGGCAACAAGTGTTGTTCTGAATTTGCTGTCTCTGACAGGTGCCAGCATTTAATACACAGGGGAAAAAGCGAAATACATTATTTATGGTGCCCAAGGCTGTTGTGAATGTACTACGACACTTCTTTCTTTCTGACAATGGAGTTTTTAATACAAACATGTGCATATGTTTTGGGGTCCTTCAGCGCAGCCTACTCATAACGCCCCTAAGGAGCAAAACTGCAAACCCTTCAGTGACCCTGAACAGCCACTCATTCATCCCCTCCCTTTCCCCATCTCAGGAAAAAAAAAGAACTGACTGCAGTTCTGAAGTTTCCAACGTGGCACAGTGCTCGTTCTCACAAAAACACACCCATAGTGCCAGCCTCTCTCATAAACCCTCTCTCAGTCCCATGCATGATCCGCTGCACTGCTAACTGGCCAAGACAGCCTGAGGATATGCCAGCACAAGTGCCCCTTGCATGCACAGTTTTCATTTCTTTAACCCATCACAGACCACCACAAAAACTCTACCCAGCCCCCACTTCCTTTTCTGGTCACATGACTCAAGGGGGCATCCTTCTCTCCCATTATTCAAATTTCCCTTGGGGTCAAGTTTCATCTTCACCTTCCAAAATGGCGAGTCACAGACCTGTCCAGGCTTGATCTAACTCCTGCCCTGAGCCCACCATGCTAGTAGATACAGTGGCTAACATTACATAAAGCAGTAATATTGAGTAAGTGAACAGAGGCTCTACTATTGAGCCTCTGGGCCAATATCACTTGTTCAGGGTCACACCAGCAAAGCTTTTGACAAAGTCATCACACCAATGTGTGAGGCATGGCTGATCACACGATTCTCCCCATACCTCAGCTAGCTCACATCATGTGACCCACCAATCTCTCCCAGAGAACGTTTTGCATTCTTTATGCTTGAGATCACGCAGTCATAGTGTGTCAGAGCTGCCATATGGTCCACAGAGGCCTTGGGGTATCCTTGTGGTATGCCTCAAGTGTGACGCAAACACTTTAGAATGGGGGAAAAACCCTGACATTCAATTATAATCAACACTTTAAAATCCTAAATATTTTCATACTAGGAGATATGTTCAAACATGTTCAGACCCTGGCAGATAATCCTCAGGAAAGCCATAGATTTTACAACTTGACAGCGAGTGAGAAGACATCCCTTCCCACCAGCTCTAGTCTGCACATGAGAAAGATTCTCAGTAAAGACTAGGAACAACACAATAAACTTTAAGGGGGAACGATGGTCAGACATCAACGCCATATATTACAGTACTTACATTCCAAACCACGTCCAAAAAGTAAAAAGTATGCCTATTCCACCAAAGAAAAGCTAAAACAAAAAAAAAAAAAAGAAACCAAAACTAGAGATGATGTTCACAAATTCTTTCAATGGAGAATGACATGAAGAAAAAAAGCAAGCCTCAGGGTTCCAAACTAACATGCACCCGTCTGCCAAAGCAGCTAAATTTGGCTTGTGGAGGCTACATCTGTCAATCGTATTACCCACACAGGAGGGCGGTTCCTTCAGCATTCAAAACGGAGTAGGATCCCTCCATAAAGAACAGGGCAGACAGATGCACTCAATTTCTGTGATGCTCTCTGTGTTCAATTACACAGTACTACAAAGACCACAAAACGGACAGAATATCCCATGAGCTCATCTATGTAGGCACACAGAAGTGGACTGTCAGGCGTACTATGTAATTGGTGTGTGGCTGCCTTGACCAACTGCTTACCAGTGATATCACTTGGATGTTTTCATTGAGCCATAACTATTTTCTGTGTATCACTCGCTACCCAGTGTATACAATATGAGCTGAAATTTTTCAATACTGTTTACTAATATGGTAAACCAGCCTGCTTATGTTCCTTGTAAAGATTGGTGGTATAGAGATTTTTTGAAAGCGATACTTTCATGCAGGCACAAAACATGATTCGCAGTGAGACAGGAAACCTGACACAAAATGGGTATGAATAATACATTCATGTCTTCCCTTACAAAATGGCATGCAATCTTTAAATTATCTTAAATGCATTTTTCCCTTTATGCACCAGTGTTTTGGAATCTCTTGAAATCAAGATGAATGCAATCTTCTGATACACTTGCATCCAGTGAGCACATGTTCTTCACCATCAAGTTACCAGTCACTTGGAAATCGAAAGCAGATTTCTGAATATTTGCTTTTCATAAACAACACAGTAATTGCATCAGTGCCAGGAAGGTTACACACCAAGCAGACACAGCCCACATTTTGATTAATTCATGCTTCCTGCAGTCTAGCCACATTTCAATTTGAACACCTCTCATTTTCTTAGTTAGAATTTCTGAACAACCCCTCATGTTAATGCATATTATACCGTTTTTTGTACAATAAGTGCAGTAAACAGTAATATGCAGTGTCCCACCCCATTTACAAGCTGAAATTCCTTTTCCAAAGTTTTACTTTGCTGTGGATGGGAGAGGTAAGAAGAGCTGATGGCAGGAGTCACAGGACAGATGACTCATTCGCGAAATCAATGTGTTACTTCATTAACTCAAACATCAGCACAATGGCTCCATCGGCAAGGCACTGATCCTGAGTGGAGATTGAGCCCCACGGCTCATGTTTGATGCCAATTGTGTCATCAGCAAACAATGACTTGGAGTTCACAGTGGCGGAAAAAATGGTTTCATTCTGCCAGGAATGGTGTTGGTAGGTCGGCCAGGGTTTTCATTTGTCTCGTTGCCCTCAGGCATCTTACGAATCATCAAGTGCCTGTGAGTTCCCCGGATGATGCCAGTGGAATTGTGCCTGTTCTCCGATGAGTGCCCACTCCACTGTAGTGAGCTGTGTCCCTTGAAGTGTGAAAAATAGCCGCTGGCTGTGTGCAAGTGTATGGGAGGACTGCATTCCTCTCGCTTCAGAACTGCTGCACAAGTGAAGGGGTTGTCACGGTGAGATAAGCCTAACGTACAATTAGCAGTTCCAAACAGGACTGCATAAAGAAGAAAAAGCATCAAAAAACATCAGCAAAATAATGTCCAGTGATGTTACCTCATCCCTTTCCTTTAGTTGCTCCTAACTTCAGGACAACTGATGTTGAGTACTATGACGTACTCTGATTCTATACAAAGAACCAACATGAAAACTTCAACAATATATTTTAACTTGTATATATTGTTTTAATAGAGATTATAAATTAATTGTCTCTGAAAATCACAAACACACAACTTGTTGGGCACCAAAACCGCAAAACTGAGTACCAGTCCAATGTATTATGTTGCAGTGCCGTGATTAAAACTGGGTTCTTTGCATTAATGTCAAGATATTGATACTGTTTTGTTTTAATACGGATAGAAATAATGATTAAGAGTTTAACATTCATTGTAGTGTGATGGGAATCTACCGCTGCAGGGAGGAGCAGGAGACTGTTTGCTAAACACAGCAGGTGTGAAGGGCAGTGGGTGCAAGCAGACATGGAGGAGAGAGAGAGAGAAAAAAAAAAAACAATCCAAGCCAAGCTATAGCCATACTCCAAAGCCCAGTATGCACTGGTGTTAGGAGATCAAGACTAGATAGATCAAACCCCTTATAATCTTAAATATGTCCAACAATAATAGGTATAGACATTCTTACGCCATGGAATTATATGAGTGCAGACAGAAACATCATACTGGCAGACCACTTCTTACAAGGGTCTCTAAAATTGTTTTTATTTATTTATTTTTTATCGGTATAGAGATCAATGTGCTGCAATCGGCATCCACTTTGTCCTCCACTAGCACACCACATACTGCCATGGTAAGTGTTAGAGCGGCCTCTTCAACTCCCACTGACAATGAATGGCAACACCATGGCGATCAAGCTGTCACCCAAGGGCATCTAAACCACTCAGGAGCTAAAACAATAAATGCAGTTAAATATTCTATTAGTATGAGGAAAAACTATTTCCATTATCATTATTAATGTTAATTCTTAATATTATCATCATCATCACTGTCATTACTATTACACTACTGATATTATTAAAAGACACCCTGTGAAAAATAAAAAATAAAAAGAAATTGTGCACCCTTCTCTCTATGAGTGTCTCCCCGAGCTTCTGAGTACAGATTTCTTGGTTTGCTGGGGTCGAAGTTGACACAAGTAACTGTGGGTTCAATGCAAAGCTATCGTTATATGCAGTATGCTCACTAACAGACAGATGGTGGAAAAAAACAACTTCTGATTACAATCTTCTCTTATCCATTAGCTACATAAACTAATCACAGATTGGCAGCAGCTTGCCATCTTGTCTGTTGTTATCAATGTGCACCCAAATATTTTTGCACATGCTTAAAGCTACTCCAGATCTGAATTTCTTAAAGATACGGCGATATTTAAAAAAAAAAAAAAAAAAAGCACAGATATGCCAGGACATGAGGTGGCCAAGGGTGACACCACCATACAATAAGCAATACCCTCCTTTGTGTCGGTTTGAGTCGCCACTGAATCAAAGGTTCAATCGAACCATACATTCAATATTGGCCTGCAGAAAGCAACTGTCCACTTGAGCTATCAGTGGATAGCTCAAAACAGTGCTCATTACAGGTGCTAATATTTGAGTGGTGGGGTGAATCCATCGTATCTGATACATCCAAGAGTTGATTACAAATATAAAGGAAAGCACAGTGTCGCCAATATGCGTCACGCCGCGTGCAGATGTTTCTCGAATCAATTTGTCGGTGGTAGCGCAGCAATTTTGGGGACTCTGATCTGTGAAGCCTGGGGTGTGCATACAAACACACACACAGATAAAACTTTAGGTGCGGTGATGTGGCGATCAAGAGTCACGTGACTTCAACAACTGATTTTTCTGTGCTGTAAGGCAATGTACACATTTCCAATATGATTGCATACCTGCTCCAGGGCGACTCAAATTTGGTATTTTCCCTCCGTGCCCTTCTAGCATTAACAGCCACCCACCCCGACACAAACCTTCCCAATTGCATTCAACCACAGTGTCATAGCAATACATCGTACTACTTCTGTCCTTATGAAATCAATAAAATATCCCAACTTCCACTTCACCACCTATTTAACCGTCTAGCTATGCTAAATATGTATTAATACAAGCATACCCGTACGCAGCTAAACTGACCAAGAAAGTCATGTTTCCTTACTAGCTGGTTAGTCAGATGAATGTAGCATACCGACTTTAAAGGGCCATTTTAAACAATACACACATTTTGCAAGAACTGGTGTAATATATTGATGTTGATAGCTCAGAAATGTACAAGTGCAACCGTTTATCTAATAAATGGACGTTTTGTTTAAAACAAAACTATGTGGTTCGAAAATACCTACGTTCTCAAATTCAAAGGCAAGCAAGACAACTAAATTAACCGCACTGAGTAATAGATCGCATTTAGGACAGATGAGAGCTCAAAACTGAACTCTGAACGTGATGACACAATCCTGACACATCAGGGTGTCTGAAACTGTAAGGAAAAACAGCAAAGTTAGGCACATTTTCAACAGACTAACAAGCAACCAAGAAACACCATTCAAGAGGAAGAAAACAAGAGTTGGACTTACAGGACGCAAAGGGCGTAAGCACCGCTCACACTCTCGCTGTCTCGCACCAGGAAACTCCCATCTCGCCCGGCCCGAGCCAGCAGCTCCTCCGCCGCAGCGCGACTTAGATCCCGGTGATACCACAATGGAGGCGCGCCACCCAAGGGAGAGACGCCACCGCCAGCCATCGCAGTGTAACAAAAAAGAAATCCACAACTATCTACAATAATATACCTAAATTCCGATAGTAAAGCCTACGGCTGTGGTTTGCTTGTTAACGTCAGTATGACTTAACCACAACAAGTTATTTTTTGGGGAAATCGCAACTAGCTAAAACTTTTCGGGTTGTTGTTGCAGCAGTTCCTGAAAGTCTGCCATTAACAGCCCCGTTCCCTTTTCCCACGGAAATAAATATATGTAAATACAGTGGGAAAGTTGGAGCGATGTAATCATAGTTCTTTCCAACGAGGCATTAGTGTCAGCTGGATAGATAGATTGTATCTCTTTGCTAACTACGTTTCTTTAGTGCAATTTCTAGGATTTAACGTTAGCTAATTTAGCTAGCTAATGTAGTGGCGCGCAGCGTGATTGTTTAGCTAACGTTGCTGCTATTACACTAATACTTTAGCTCAAGACATCAACATATCACACGTTTTAATTATACAACAGAAAGATCCCAAAATAAAAAAAAACCGTCGTTGATCATAAGCAGATCTTTTCTGTAACGTGAGCAGCAGCCAGCTAGCTTCCTTGTTACTTGAGTTGATTTGCTGAGTGCCAAATGTATTTCACTATCAGGGACATCAGCGAATATGTTTGAATTATTCGTAAACAGTGATTAATCCCCGTGTCCCTTTTTATCTCAGATTCGAATCGATTCAAGCGAGTTTCCCAAGCGTTTCACGAGCTCCCAAAGAAAGTCCAGTTATAGTATATTTTTCCATCTTCGGATTTGCCCTGGTCAAAAGTTAGCTAGCTAGCTAGCTAACTGTTGGGTATCTAACTGGTTCGCTAGTGACATATTTATACATAGAACATTTCCATCCGATGCTCATCCATCTTTCTCATGCTTCAATCCCTCCTCTTCGCCGCAGTCCCGTCATCGCTTTGAATCAAGTGGCGATGGTCGAAAAAGTCGAAAGGTTTTCTTTCTGAAGCGTTGCCTTTCATAGAAATCAACAGTAACCCCCTGTCTCCATAATTACTGTACCCTATGGTGTGGGAACCCTTGCTAAAAATGGATCATTACTCGCACCTTTTGGATAACTTTTCTCTTTCCTGTTAAATCCCGGCTCCAGGCTTTGCAGTTGAGCTTACTCGTTTCAGTCATAGCCTACTTTGAAAAAAAAAGTTGCTACGAAAACTTCCTGTTCAATCGCTCAGTTTCTCCGTCGGGGCAATTTAAAGCGCCAGATTACCAGTTTCTCGTGTATGCTCCCACCATGAAAGAACGCAGTGCTGTATAGACATTGCCCCTTTAATATCTGTGTGCAGTGCATCGTTTTGTGATACCCGTTTTTTGACACGCTTTTTAGGTTCACCAGCTAGATGTGTTGAATAGTCTTGCAAGTAAATCCGGTACAGCTGTGAAGTGATTATCTCTTATTATCCAAATTCATGACGAGGAAATGAGGCCCTTTTTAGGCTCAGTCATGTCATAGACATGTCATATACCTTGTGGAAACATGCAGGGAACAGTTCAGGACCTAACATACACTCAAATTTTACATCATATTTATCTTTATCATCCTATACACCTTCATCTTTCTTTACATTTGGAGTTGTCTGGCCAACCATTGAAACCTGGTCATGCAGCACTTGAATTATTGTTGACTCCTTATTATTTTTATTTTATTTTTTTTTTTTTTTTGCTTGTGTTGTACTCTACCTCACTTGTAAGTCGCTTTGGACAAAAGCGTCTGCCAAATGAATAAATGTAGGCCTATGTAAATCCACTGCCAGGAGTTAAAATTTAACGGAGAATTACTGTTTGTTTTAATCTGACGATGTACGTCCTAGTTGTAGCCTATGGAGTATTCAACTAAATGTTTGTCACAGATACATATATTACATTTAAATCGTTAAAAAGCCTGTTTACTTTTGGTCACGTTTTATGGTGCGAAAAAGGTAGGCTTTCAATGAACATTTTTTTTTATAGAAGAATGCTCAGGACAGAAGATGCAAAGAAAGAAGGCAGACATTGTTACAGAGAAGTCATAAAATTGTGAGGAAATCATACACCACCATAGACTGTGGGGTATGTGGAAACTGGAAGCAAGCTACTGGCAAACTGTAACATTTCACATCTGAGCCCAAAAGGAAATGCCACTGGATAACACAGGAACGTGTGCCAAAGTACTGAGGCAATATTATTTTTGACATGGTCCCCAAGGATAAATGCAGAGATCAAGTCTAGTAACAAAGGAAGGCCAACTAATAATAGACACGCTCCAGCACTGACTTGATTCTTTTTTTCTAGTTTTCCCCTTCACAATTTGACCCTGATGATTTGCAACACTGGATATAAGGCCATTTGTTTTCCTGTGAGATAACTGGTTGCATGTCGAGGAAGTAGATGTCCACAGATGCTTTGAGGTTATGAATGCATCACTGATGCTTACAGTCAGCTGCTCCCACCTTGTGGTGGATCTCCATGGTGACAGGTAAAGGTAAATATATGTGAAGATATGCCTATCTAGCCATCTGTCTATATAGATATATGTACATATTTGTGTATAGATGGATGTCTATATATAAATCTATAAATAGATAGATCTATATATAGATAAATATGGATATATTCATTTATATGTACTCATCATGTATGTTGCTCTAGGTCAGGGGTGTCCAAACCTCTCCTGGAGGGCCACTTGTCCTGCATGTTTTAGATCTCTCCCTGCTCCAACACAGCTGATTCAAATGATCAACTCGTTATGAACTCCTGTAGCTGCTGAATAACAAACTGATCATTTGAATCAGCTGTGTTGGAGCAGGGAGAGATCTAAAACATGCAGGACAAGTGGCCCTCCAGGAGAGGTTTGGACACCCCTGCTCTAGGTAGTCTACTTAATATCAACACTGTAAATGTATTGTAAAATGTGCTTATTTTTTATGTTTCTCTGGATAAGAGTGTCTTCTTAGTGATAAAATGTAGATGTAAATGTAAAGACATGACATTGTCCTGGCTGCCCAGCATCTAGACCAGACACCCAGGCATTGTGGGCATAAGTCAGGCAGCAAACTTTTCCATGAGCAAAGACGTGAGCTTTTAACATTAAACCCAACATATTGCTGATCATGGAATATAGATGTGGCTCCAGCTGGATTTTTAAAATTCTGTTTGGGCTGGGGGTGGAGAAAGGGTGGACTGAGCAGGCCTAACAGTTTGTCTTTTGCCACAAAAATCTCACCATCAGTTAAAACTTTTAACCCAATAATAACACAGTGAGGGAAAGGGCCTCTCAACAAGGAATGCTCCTCTTTCTTTTTCCTTTCTCTTCTTCTGTGATACCGTTTTACTTATAATTTTAACATTCACTTTTTTGTATGCATTTATTTTTGTCTGTAGGATGTAGAAAGACACACTTGTGATCATACATAAAGTCTGTATATTTTATTGAAGCATTCATACAAGGCTGATATTTAATATTGTTATACTGAAAGAAATCATCACAGGCAACTGAGGTGTGCAGGACATCGAGGTCACTGGGAATAATCCACAATGGATGCTGTGTTACCACAGCACATCGATTTTCAAAAGAGTTACCAACCAGGTAATGATCTCATCACCAGCATATCTACTACAGTGCTTTATTTGTGATTATCTCCGCTCAGTGCAAAACTGTATACATAAACTCTGCAAAACTCTACATAAATGGTTGGCGACCACAACATTTTCAGTGATTTTTTTCAATCACAAGTTCAAGTAATTTCTTAGAAGGTGCCTGGGGCACCATAGTTTAAATGGCCTTTTCTTTAAACAATTTTCTCTCAGTCATTCAAAATGTGTAGTTTCCACTTTGTACTTGGAATTCATCTCACATTTTCTGGGAGAAATCTAAAATATTTCAAACTGAACCTGACAGAAAAAAAGTTTAGTTTTTTTGTACAAAGCAGATACCAAATCAGTGGAACTTATAAGGCTGATTTATAAATAATATGTCAGAACTGGTTTTATTTCCTCATAAAATCACCTATTCTTCACAAAATAATTTGACTGTCTATCCAATTATGTATTAGCTGAGGTTAAAAAGTTATACAGTTCATAGAAAACCATATCGATTCCAACCGTAAGGGACTATAATTTAGAGGGAGAGAGAAGAAAATGTCACCATTAAGTTTATGTCACCCTTTTTCTAGAACAGCTGTATGGAGAATAGGGCTGGAAGTATGACGAGGGATACTGGCACACTGACTGAGGGGGCCTCATTCAGGTAGTATTCAGCCACCTTTTTGTTGGGGCTCGGGCCCTCAGCGAACCACATCTGCATGCACTTGCCACTGTCCTTAGTGTACGTGGTGTATTTGTACGAATTGGACCAGATAGTCTCACACATGCTCTGGGCGGTGGGGAAAATGTCGGTAAACCTCTTGCACTGTGCCCCCGTGGGGCATTCGTTCCGACCTGGAGAACGAGCAGACAAACACACAGTGCAACTCTTTATAATATGAAATTCAGTAAACACACCAACAAAGCATGGTCAGGAAGGCTGCCACGTGACACAGATTTGCACTTGACTGATTAATACATTGGGATGCAATGGTGCAAAGCAGATTCCTCAAAGGGAAACCTAATTAGGTGTCTGTTAGGGAAATTACATGAATTACAAATACAGATGAAGAGGCGATTGAAAGCAACCATGAGCCACACACTCAGATGATGAACGGTATGAAATGCGTCTCACATAATGTGTTTATAATGGCATTAATTTATGGCAGCTTCCTACAGGAAACCACAGCCGATGGCAAAATATGCCATTTCAACATATTCAGAAGTATTTATCTAGATTATTTACATTTACATTTACATTTATTTATTAGATTTATTCAGATTATCTTTTATCTAGTGTAGTGTGCCAAACCTGTGGTCCAGTCCCAGCCTTTGTGCCAGTTGTCTTTGCAGGTGAAGTCATTCTTGCAGTCACTCCACCATGTCTCGCAGTCCTCCAGGCAGAGGGGCACATCCAGAATCCGCTCTTTTCGCCATGATTCATCGGCCTGAAGCCATGCCCAAGAAGACAGGGATGAGAGTGCAGCACTATGGTGTCGTAGAGGTCTGACTCCTGGTCATTAAACCCAGGTTTTGTGGGATCAAGTCCCAGTTAGTATGTTGTTGCTCTACCCTTAAGCAGTATCCTATATATAGTATATATTTACCTTCTAATAGTCTAAAACCAACATATACAGATAAAAACTGTGAGCAAGTAAAAGTGAAAATTCAAGAAACAGAGACCAAAGATAAAAAACGGACTGAAATTAAGGTATAAAAAGAGGTAAAAATATTAATCCAAAAGCTGTTGTATTCAATTACATTCACAGAATTCAGTATGTAAAATCCACTTTTCGATATGTATATAGGTCATGCCATTATGTTTGCATTATCTGAAAGTGTGTAGTCCACATAAAGAGGGCAATTTGCCTCATCTATGAACCTTATGACATTATCTGTGAATCCTTAGCCAGCTGCTATATAATCATATTTTAAAGGCTCTGCCTCAAAAGTATAAACTCTCAATGAAATATTTGTTCATTTGAATACTAATATATTTGTGTTGGAAAAATCGCAGCTATAAATTATGTGAATAGGATTTTGTGAAAAAAAGAGATTTTTTCAATGTTACATTGCCATCTAGTGGAATAATTCAGAATAAGCATGCCAAACCAGTTTGAAGAAGGCCTCTTACTAGCTGAATCCAGGGCCCTAGGTGTGGGGAGCACTCATAGAAGCAGGTGTCCTGTATGAAGTGTTTCTTGCAGGTCTCTGACATTATGCCACAGTGATTCCAGTTAAAGTTGTATAGGTAGGAGACATCATTGTGGGCTTCCTCAGTGGTGTTGGCTGTGCAACAGGCATTGTGTTTCCAAGGAGAGCACTTAGGACAGAGTACATGCAAGGAAACAGATGCATTATGAACATATTTACTGAAACCAGTGTAAAGCTATGCCAATGCGATTACTGGTAACTAAATTAGACCAGTTTTGACATATTTGACTTAGACATATTTGACAAACTGTTTTATGAAGATCTTATTAATTTATTGTTGATTCTAGTATTTTTTTTTTTGACAAAAGCCCACTATTTTCAAGAATTGGATAAATGTGCTTTGACATACTAAGAAACACTTTTATTAAGCAGAAACAAAACAATTACTTTCAACTCCTTTTTGAGAGGCATGTGTTACATTTTAGTAAACAGATGCAACATTTACAAAACTAAAGTAATTCTACTTGTCATTCATTAATCAAGCAAATTTACACTTTTTCTAAATGCTTTCTTTGCCACTGAGCACATAATAGAAAAATGTGATTGGTCAGTCCTTATGCAATATTCATTCTTCCTGGTTTGAATATTCACTTCTGATGTAATATGCACTGGCAATAGCTCATTCCACTCTGGCCATTGCAATTTTGTTGGCAGGAAAACCATTATATACAAGGAGACCCCTGGACCAAGACTGGGAATCACTGGTGGAGTCAGTTATTTACCCTGTACACATTTACCTGTACATTTTCTAGTAATAAAAGAGTAAAAAATAGTGTTTGCACCCCCCCCCCCCCCCCAACATACAAAGCCTGAAATAGTTTCAGACTCAGAGACATCATGGAGTCAGTCTGCAGTCTATTTGTGCATTTACCTGCTCATAAAGCTGTCCCTCTGGACCAGGTTTTGCCTTGTGATGCTTTGCAGTCATGCACATGTTCAACTTGTCCTGAGATACTGCCAGAGACACCAAGGCCAGCACTAAGATTACAGACCGCATGGTTCTGTAGGACAAAGTGTGAGAGACTGGTCAGGGACACAAAAAACTTAATAAAAAACGTTTTCGTTTTTTTTTTTTTTTTTCTTCAGTTAATTTACACAAAATATGGGATGTGGTTAGGTAAACGCTACTGCGCACGTTAACACCTATTTCCCATTTTAAAAAATGTACATACATACATCTCCTCGGCACAAAAGTTAAAAATTTCTCAAGGTTTTATACATGTAACAAAAGTGACATTGGTTTTAAAAATTGCAGACACAAAGAATTGTTCGGAGAGCCGTATAATTTGATTGACAGTTCAATACACATTGGTTTTTCTACTATTGAATAGCAAAAATTAAGAGCAACCGTTACTTTGAACCATATAACAATAAATCATCAAGACTTAATGTATCTGAATGATGGCAGAAAAACAATACCGTTTTCGTTAGGTCCTTTCGGCAGTGTAATCTTCGAAATCCTTTCGCCAGCACTGGGTAAATAAAAAGAGGCTCCGCTTTAAACAACGTACATCAATGCTGCTCAAAAATCAATTCGCATTTCAACGGTTTTGTAAACGCAGCTTAAAAAGTAACTGAAGTGGGCGTTATATGCCACTCCAAACCCAAGGGCAGAGTAGTGTATCCTCTGTCTTTTACTACAAGAAAAAACGACACTCTCATTCAGTAGGCTATCATTTGTGCATAGTGCAGCAGAGCAAAGTCTGGCTTATATCAGGCGGAAACCCGTCAGTGCAAGGTCTGCTCCCTCGCAGCGTAACAGGTGTTTCAATGATCTTGTAGGTCTTTATGACCTGACGATAACGGCAGGACGAACGGGAGCTGGCCATGATCATTTGCTCAGGTTTACTATTCACGAAACTGTTTAGACACTTTCACAGGATTTATGGCATTTAGTTGCTACATGCATATATGCGCATATAAACACCATGAATTCACGTTTTTACTGAGTGGGTGGAGATGATTCTTTCCTATGTATCAGTATCTATGGGGGGAGTGGGGAGGGGGGGGGGGGGGGCGACTGTATGAAATTAGGCTGAATAGGCTATTTAGCGAGGCATGGTGGTGGGGCTTACACCCAAGAGTACAACGTAGCCTACAGGTTAAGGTCAGTAGTGCGTGTTAAAAGTAATTAAATGGTTTTAAAAATTAACGTTCAGCGTGTTTTCAGCAGAGGCTAGAAAGCTGGGTCTGTCTGTCACGGGCTGGGCTGAGGGAGCCCCTGTGTTTTCTCCTACGTGTAGAGTGGACTGTTGTGGATTTTGTTGTAGACCCATGCCCGGTGCAAGTCCAGGTGAATTGGTATTATTACGCCTTTAAATCTTAGGGGCGGGTCAGCGATTGATGTGTGTGTTTTTTAACCCACGTTTTGTAACAGTTGTTTTATTGCATATCACATGCAATGGTCAAGGTCATAACGTCTGCGTTGCAAAATTAAATTTACGGCACTAGGCAGGGCTGGTTTATCATAATGATACCTTTAGCTTGTAGGATTTGACAGGTTAATTAGTATTTGGTAATAAATGTATCCTTGTTTAAGATAAATGAATGTAAATGAATGAACCTATCAAGCCTAACCTATCCATGTTACTGCGTATCGAAATTCTCTATCCACGGGCTCCCGAGTGGTTCAGTCGGTAAAAGCAGTCGTTCCGAGTGTAGACTGATCGAACCCGCTACGGCTCGGGTTCGATCCCAGCCGTGTCACTAGCCGACAGTGGCTTCGTTCCGCCGGGGATAGGGGTGGGTACGTAGCCTGTGGTTCACATGCCAAGTCCTCCGACTCATCTCTGTGCTAGCTTAGTGGACCGCAGTGCGAAAAGAAGCGGCATCACGTGTCTCGGAGGAGGGCAAGTGCTTGCCCACGGATTAGCAATGGGACCGAACAAATTGGGCATTCAAAAATGCGGATCTGTTACAGACAAAATGGGTTATTGAAGTTGGAATGTAATGCCTACACAATGAACACATTTGTTCAAAATGACACAATGAAAGGCAATGATTCCTGACAGTAAGCGTGTCATTACATCATGGGGTCTGAGAGTCTTATGCGTCTTATAGATTTCACAGAAAAGAGAAATATTTGCTTTCAAATGTTTTCAAATTTGCTTTCAAATGCTTTCAAATTTTTGTGATGTGGAAAACAGTCTTGACAGGACACCTAAAAATGAATATTTGGATTTGATTAACCAAACATCCTCTGTAACAATCTTCAATGCCCACTAACAATCCAGGACACCGCACGCAAACAAGTGCTCTTCTCCGAAACACGTGATGCCCAACCGCTTTACACATCGCGGTTTACATCCAAAGCTTGCGCAGACACGAGCTGGAGGAAGTCACTTCATGCGCAACGTGCGAACGCCCTGATTGACCATCTAGATTTGCTGATGGTGCACATAGACCCCTGGCCGACCTACCCACCCCTACATTCCCGCTGAAACGAGGACAATTTCACCTGCCCAGCGAGCTCCCGGTCGTTGTTGGCTACTAAAAAAACAACACTTTAAGATATTGACCTTTCATCGACTAATTTTAATATAATAAAGTACAGTATTCAAACGTTTTACATGGATTCCTGTAGATCTGGAAAACTAAAGAACATTGTTGTCAGTAAAGTCAGTTTGGATACATATTTACATAGATCATTTAACTGACACGACAGGCTATTTTTCATTAACTTAAAATACTGAAAATATATTCCAGTGTGGATATGAATAATTAACCTGTGTCGAACATTGCTACTCTGTCAATTGATGCAGTTACTCTTACTGGATAACATGGTTTACATATGTTTTTTGTTTTTTTTTTTTACATTTTTGGCTGACACTCCATGTTGGCATATAATTAATGACACTCTTATGTTAGCACTCAAGTAATAGTGTTGATCTCTAATACAGGCCAACTCTAGACCCAAACGCTACTTTTGAACAAATATGATGAAAGAAGAGGAAACATACCTCAATGTTCTCAAGACGTTCTGCCACAGGAAATTACATCATTTGGCCACAAGTTACCCAGTTTTGAAGCAAACCGTTCCTGATTTTCCGGGAGTTATTCAAGTAGTAACAGATTTGATGGAAGATTTACATGATTGACATGATTGACATTCATGAATGTAAGTAGGCCTATTTTATCCTTTAAATATAATTTTGTAGAGGAAATACCTTCTCTGATAATGATCTAATGGCCATTGATAGGTAAGGCCAAAAAATGTTAAAATTATGTTTTAACTTGTAATTTCAAGTTTAATGTCCCATGATACCAGGCATCATGTTACATGAAACTTGTAAGTCATATATTTTGTGAAGAAATGATAGTTCATGCATTTCTTAATTACTGTTGTTTAATGAAAGATAATGTAAATATGTAATATAACGTAAAATGATAATGAAATGTGTTATATTTGGAGACAATGCCATGCACATGATATGTTCCCAAAAATTATGTACCAGAAATTATGGAATCAGCTATGTGGGTATGGCTGCTCTGTTTCGTATGGGACCAAAGAAAGCCGTACGCCTCGTCGGGGGGAATCGCAATACCGAACACACACTTCCGGTTGTCAGAGAGTTTGAATTTTCGGTTGGGAGATCTGCTTGTTTTTCAGGCAAGGCCATATTTTGTCTATATTATTACCTGTACTGTTGCACATTTGGTTGTTTTGTGTAACCTGTCATTAGTAATTATCTAGTACAGTTAGCATTCAAAATAAGATTCTTTTCTCTTGGTAGATTGCAAGCACAAGCACAAGCAAAAGGAAACATTAACAAGCACGCAAGCCAATTAAGTTAGATAGCTAGTTAATGGTAATCATGGTGTCAGGCACTTTAGCTTCCTACATTAGCTAACTTTAACTAGAGAAAACGTTCATTAGTTGTGTCACATCTGGCTAACTCTTGTAACGTGACGTTAGCCATCCTTAACAGTGTTACATTAGTTGGTAGGAATATGGTAGCAGCATGTGCGATGCATACCAGCATAGCTCGGATCGTTAATAATTTGCTCTCAGTAACGTTATCTTGACTACTTGGTGCCAGTTAGCGAATCGCTGGGCTCTGTAGACGTATGATGGCGTAGTTAGCTAGTAAAAGTTATATATGTTGCTCAAAGTTATGAACAGTTTTGGCATTAGCACTAGCTTTGGTTTTATGCTGTTATTTTTAACACTACGAACAGTAATAGTTATTTAGCTAATGGATCTTTTACAGACGCATAGCCTTTCAAGTCACTTTGCATCAGAGAGTAACGTTACGCCAGACGAATAATGAGTCTTGTATATGAATTACCAAGTGTTCAGCTACGCTGGAGTACCTGTTAGCAGGTAATCGTAAAACACCAAAACCAGTATTTCCTCACTCAGCTAAACACTACCATCTCTCTGTTTTCCCAATCCCACCTCCTCACTCCACAGAATGTCAACGCTTTTCCCATCCTTATTTCCGCGGATGACGGAGTCTCTGTGGTTTAATTTGGACCGCCCTTGTGTGGACGAAACCGAGCTTCATCAGCAGGAACAGCAGCACCAAACTTGGGTCTGTTGCCTCGCGTTTAATACCCAGTTATGTCTTTTCACACCAGCACAGTACATGATATACTATTTTATAGTGGGAAAGCATGAAAAAGCTGCCCTTTCATACAGTCTGGACAACATCTACATCCATTTTTTAGAAGTAGTAGTGTTGTTTTTAATGTGCTTACAGTCATGACAACTTTGCTGCCTGCGCCCACCACCAGGCACTCAAAGAAGGAAGTGAAATACTTTTAAGATTGTGATATGAGAGGGAAGATCTCAGATCTTTTTTGTTATTGTTACTCATATTTTGTTACGTGTCAGCAATTTCTGAGTCTCATCCATTTTCACAGTTACAGAGTATTGCTGAGAAAGACAACAATTTGATGCCAATTGGGAAACCGATATTTGAGGTATCCATTTTTCCTTAATTACACAATGCATCCAGGTGATTCTGAAGGGTGAGGGTTAGATTGAGGTTTTTGGCACCATATCACTATTGTTAAGGCTGACTAAGGTTAAGGGTTTTTAAATTATTATTTTATACAATTTAACAGTAGAATTAATCTCTTTAGAAAAGACGAGTCATGAACCCAGGGAAGATTTTAAAGAGGAAGAGAAATGCATTGCATGGTCTGTCATCTGTGACCTGGTGTGTCTGTGCAGACATATGATGAGGAAGAGGAGGAGGATGATGAGGATGAGGAAGACAGTGAGGAGGACTCAGAAGATGATGAAGACATGCAGGACATGGATGAGATGAATGACTACAATGAATCCCCAGATGATGGAGAGATCAATGAGGTGAGGAAAGAAAAAGACGGAGAGCTGGAGGTAGAACACAGGGGACTTTGCTTTATTGTGAGAAAGAATATGGCACTGCCTGAGTAATAAAGATCTATTTGTAAATCTATTTATATGCATTTAAATAGATCTATTTATAAAGCTCTATTTCACAGGTTGTGATTGAACAAGTGTATCAGAGTTTTGGCATAATCTGCCTCATTGTAAAACATCCTGCATTGGAGAGGGGGCTTGTATTGTGGCTGTAACAGTTACTTTTTAGTAGATTTTATGTTTATGTATGTAGATCTATGTTCCTAACCTCAACTAGATAGGTAGGTAGCCAGTCTAGTGAGCAAAAGTCCTCTCTTTGTGGCCATAGTAGTGCAGAAGTGATGAATATGAAACCAAAATATATTTCTCAGCTTTTTCACATTCCACACCAAGGCGATGCATCAGACATTGAATGGCTTGCAAACAAATGGCAAATATGAAAGTCACTGTACTTATTTTATTTATAGTCGTTCCTATATTGTCTGTGTGTCACAGGTGGACATGGAAGGGGCTGACCAGGACCAGGACCAGTGGATGATCTAGAACAGTTCCTCTGAGTCTTCATTCTCTTAACAGTAACGGGATTGGTGCTCCTCTACAAAGCTTTGGATCTATGCTCAACTGATGAACTGTTTTTTAAACCCCAGCCTGCAGTTTTGGCACTGGGCAGAGTGCAGGTTGGCATGTCACATTGGAGCGCGTGGCCCAGTGAGATTGCAAAATTTTCAGTGTCATTTGTCTCCAGTGCTGCTTGTGTAATGATGGAGGTAAAAATGTGACTAGTTTTCATGAGCCAGTACAATGTATGCAAGGAGATTGCCAGAGCATTGCTAGGCTCTGAGCCATATCAGCTGATCATAAGCACCTTCAGGTGCAGCTGTCCTCCTTGTTAACTGAAGACCTTGGTGCCCCTATTTGGTCTACGTTACCATGTTTGGTCTAAGTTACTGTGTCCCTGCCTGTTCAAGGATTTCTGCAGTGAACTAACACACAGCGTTGTCTCCATTAAAGGTGCAGGCTGTCTTTGTACTTTGCCTCCTGTCATATGAGAGTGTGTGTGTCTCAAAAACGACGTAACACACATTCTAAAACTCCTCTGATGCACCCACTCAAGCCATTGTGCTGTGTTTTTATGAGTGCACCTGACTAAAGCACATTTTTTCTTAAAGGAAAATGGGACAAAATAAACTTTTACTCTAGAAGGCGTCAAGCAAACTGGTGGAATTTATTGAACTGTAAACATAATCCTAAAATTGCATAGATCTTATTGTACAGCTAGGAAAGTGTCTTGTGAATAATAAAAAATATGTATAAAGATAACAGTAGGCGGACATTGGACTTCTTCCCTTTACAAAAATATGAGGATGCTTCTGTGATGTGGAGTGAGTGAGTGAGTGGCCTTTTTCCCTTGATGATAATGTGCTGTTTACCACATGGGGGCAGTTGAGCATGAAGAGAAATATCACATCTGACAGGCATTGACTGCTTTCCTCCAGGGTGGGGCACTGAGTCCGTGTCACTTGGCCCCAAGGTAGATTAGCTCAGCCATGCCGTCGCGGATACCACGTATGTACTCCAGTGTGGCACGGTGCACACGATACTCATACAGTCCACTCCTCTTGACGTGGCGCAAGAAATTGGGTGCCCCGGGGAAGATCACATTGTCTGCTAGGATCACAGTGCCCTCTCCGAGGAGCCCGCTGCCCTCCAGAAGCTGCAGGTCCGGCAGGTAGCAGCGCTTCCAGTGGTCCATGAAGACAAAGTCGAGCCGCTCCACACCGTACTCCTCCCGCAACTTGGGGATGACCTCATCTGAGGGGCTCACAATTAACTCCACCTAAGAAACGGAGACAATCTGCTGAGTTTGGACAGTCATAGGAAGTTGTGGTCCTAGAAGGCTGGAATGGTTCTTGTTGCATTGTTTGGGTTGGGAATGGCTGCAGTTGGTCATTGGTGTCTTTTATTGATGAACTAATTTAAATTAAACTATTTAGTGCTTTTCAAGTAAGTCTTTCACACCTTCAGTAGGGTGTTTTCTAGATCTGTACTGGCATACATGGGCTGGATGTTTACTGCTCCTGGGTAAGTGTCTCAGTAGCATTACAGATTAAGTGTTTTTTATAATTCCTTTTTCCACAATAGACTGGTCTATAATAATTGCATGCAATCTCACCGTGTCATCATCAAAGCCAGCCAGGCGAATGATTTTCTCGGCCACGAGGGCATTGCGTTCATCCATCTCCACAGAGTAGAGCCTGGCACCAATAGGCAGTGAGCGGGCAATGCGTACAGTGCTGTACCCACAGTGTGTGCCCAACTCCAGTACTGTCAGAGGATTGGTCTCCTTCAGTAACTTGTCCAGGACCTTACCTGTCCATCAAAGTATAATGTTAGTACTCGGTATAGATGTTTAGAAATAAGTATCTGAAGTGCAGGTTATGAGGAGCCACAGGGTGCATAGTTGTGATGTGAGTTCTGTGCCTTCAGCTGGATTTTAACGTAAGGGTTTTTCTGTGGTCATGTTCAGTTTCGTAAATGGCACAATTGGAAGTTATTGTAAATACATCTAATATCTGTTCCTGGTTTAAAATTTTTGGTTTTATAAGAATGTCAAAACTTCCGTCTGACTGGAAATTCAGGAAAACATTGAAACACGCCGGTGTGTAGTTCACTCCTATGCTTTTTTTTTACCCTAGCAGTAACACAGCGTCTCAGAATAAATGGAAAAGAGTTGAGGTACCTTTCTTGGGTCCAATGTTGCTGATGAACTCGATTTTGCTGCACCAGTAGTCAAAGGTGTCTAGGATGCTGTCAGGATCCCCCGGGGTTGCATGGGTCAGCACGTACTGGAATGCCCGTTCCTCACGGCTGAGGCCTGTCAGGCAGTCCTGTATCACACGCACCAGCACAGCGCGGTAGAACAGAACTAAGTAATACCGGTATCTGATGATCAGAGTCACAAGCAGAGGGAGGAACGCAAGAGCAATAGCGGGTGACACCATTCTGCTGCCTCTTCAAAGTGTGCACCTGAAATAACAGGAGATACACATGTAATATTCCTGTGATTCAACACAGGGCCAGCAACCTTAGTATAAGACCCATTTTTCAACCTTATGCCATGCTCAAATCTAATTTAAGCAGGCTTAATTTATGATGAGACATGTCCTGTTTAAATGACCCATCTAATCTCAAATATTACGATATCATGCTTCACATTTTCAGATGGTTCCAGCGAAATTCTGGTTACAAATACCTTGCCCATATAGTAACCCATGAAGTTGCTCATACTAGGCTGAGAGAATGTTAGATTCTGTCATGAAAAGACTGAAAAGAAAGCACCGCATAAAAACATTTTTGATTCTGCAACGCATTGTAGAAATGTCTTTAGTACATATTACACTTGTTCACAATCTTCTAATAAACAAAAAGTGGCAGGCGAAGTGGGTGAAAAAATATAAAATGCAACTTAATTAAACTTAATCTTATTTGTATGAATAATCCAGGCTCTTGGGTTGTACTGTAACTTGTATAACCCATACATTTTAAGTTCAGGGTTTCATTTTTGGCAAAGATTTTAGCTACTTAACCCCCATGAGCCACCCTTACAAGATGCAGGCAATTTCCCCAGCTAGCTACTTGACATTTGTACAACAGTATTTACTCCATCATGACACTCTCATAACAAAAACAAAAAAAAATTGCAGGTATTATACTCACTGCCATAACCACTTGGTTTAAGTAAAACAAAGCATGTGCTCCCTTCTTACCTGCTCTGAGAACTTTCTGGTACCAGGAATATGAAGAGTAAGAGAATGCAGCTCTGATGTGTTCTGAGTCATGAAGGTGAGACAAGTGAAACTTGGTAGCACTAGCATCATAGTTCCACAGCCAGATGGCTGGGCCTTGTGAATTATTGAGTGAGTAGTCAGACCTCCTGTGGTCTCTCAGAGAAAAGGGAGAGGGGTGTGAGCATGTGTGAGGATCAGGTTCTCTGAAACAGGTGTACGGTCCACCCAGTGTCAAATTACCCTTGACTCATGGCTCAGAAACCAAACAGAACAATCAAGAAAACCACAGCCTCTAAGGCATTCACAGGTTGCAGTTCAGTATCTTTATTTCACAAAATTAAAATTGAGTAAGTAATTACAAATGTATAAGTATCCTACTTATTGAGTAATACATTTATATTGGTACAAATTATGAAGAATACACATTGTACATCCATTAACAAGAGGGTAGGCCTGTGATTCTTCCCACATAACAACAATTTTACCACATGACAACACAATCCAGCTGTATGGCAGTAACTCATGGGTATTCAGTAATATACTAAAAACCTGTTTACAAGACATCACATACTATACTGTGTCCAGATTCACACACTCACACTTCAATGAAACAATGACAGTATTATTATTAATGCAGTTATTAAGTCTGGTATATTCTTATATTCTATTCTTAAATCATTGTATCTATCTCTTTCCCCTACATTTTTAAATGCACTCCAATTTTTCTGTCTTGCCCACAAGTCATGACTTGCACACCCATTTCTTCTCCTGGAAATGACACAGTAAGATCCTCCAGTTTGTTACACTTCCACTGCATCCACCATTGCATTTACCTTTTAGGTTACATTACATATTAGAGGCATAGTTCATAACCACTCATTAAGGCGGGGTTTCTTTTGTTGTTCCTCAGGGATGCGGCTAGTGAATGGGATTTGAACTCCTAATTTTTTGGCAGCACTCCAGACTTGTTTCAGCTGTGGCTTCAGCACAAAAGTCTTTGGAGGCTCCTGATGAATTTTCTAAGTTCCCGATCGGTCCTGGTCCACTTCATCAACCGTGAAAGGACCAGCCTGCCTCCCTCGAAGTTCCCCAGCGCTACTACTGACGCAGCGGTAGGATTGTCCAGTTCCTGACAGGCGCAGCTTCCGCCCTCTGGCAGCCAGAGGGCGTTGTTTGCCACGCGCCCGTCATCTTTGCGTTCTCTCACCCTTGTCAACACATGGCTCCTCCCCAGGGCCACGATCCTCCGGTCAGCGCCCTCCACAGAGCTTTCTCCTAACCTAAATCTCACAACTGTATGAGAGGGAAAAACAAGGGGGTAATTATGAATTTACCGAAGTGTTGTGAAAATAATATAGCTTGAATACCCTAAGTGTTGCATTTGGCCTTACTGCATCAGGGAGATTTGATGCAAAGAGCCTGTAGTCTCGTTTTGCATAGGTTTTGATTGGCCAGTATCCAGCAACTGAACTTGGATTTGTGTAAACTGTGACAGTAATGAAACCTGCTAAATAAGTACCCTTAAGTGAGAAGTAACGTTACACTATTTATTTTTCTATTGGGAGCATTACATGGATTGTGCTGAAATACCAAAACCTCTTCAATAACTTGTTTTCTCAATAACTTGTGTTCTCACCAAAATGGCTTTTGCAATAGTTGAGACGAATCTCCTTCTCCCCTTCATTTTCTAGGCTGCAGGCATCACAGACCACAGTTCCTGAAAATACGGAGGAAATGTACATTGATGACTTCTATACTTCATCAGACTAAAAACGTCAAAATACAAGTGCATATTGCAGGTTCAACCACAAAACTTTTCATTGCAATGATTCAGCAAAATTATATTTGGGATTTGAGCCCAATCCCTCTCCAGGCGCTATTGTTCATTCAGTGGTTGCACGCGGACTTCACAAGCCGAATATTAAGCTATAATCACCCTGGTATTAGACAACAATGACAAAACGAGAAAACACAAACCTTCTAAGTCACTAGTACTGCCATATCCCCCATAGTCTTTTGCGCCCGTTGATCCTGTCGCTGGGATGCAGAGATCGCCGCCGCTTGGAAACTGGCTGCAGTTGAACATATCGGGCCATGGAAACCCGAAGGCGCTCATCACTGGTAGGCAGCCGTCCCGCACGTCCTCGCAGAGGGCTCTGCATGGCCGAACGGGTTCTGACAGCTCAGGTAAGCACACGGGGGCAAAAAGTGAACACAGGAATTTCTTGGTGTCCCGGTGGCATTGTTTAGATATAAGTGGTACCCAAGATCCGGATTGCTGCTGCACTTCTTTCATGGTATCATGCCCCAGGAGGTTTGGAAGACGCATTTCTTTGTATCCTATGCCATGACATAGACTCAATGTATTAGGAATAGTCTTGCAAGCAGAACGCACAGAAGTGAATGCAGGTGATGCGTACTGAAACGGGATGTCCGTTGCAAATACGACCCAAGGGAAAGCAAGTGCCAAAAATCTCAGTAACAGAGCAGCCATGATCACGAGAGATTTATAGCTACTATTCTGCAGAAACCATTGAAATTGTCCCCCTGCCTTTAATCGTGGACTTTGACTAGAGTAGTGAAGTTCTACGTAGGCTTAAGGATAGTTGAGTAGTCAGACAAAGCAGCAAGACTCAAATGGAAAAGCTTCACCTCCACTCCTTGGGATATTGTGGTAGCCATATGATCACACTAGATAGGTACCTGTAGTCTGCGTTAATTAAAGGTGGTCGTGGCTAGAGTGCATCCTGTCAGGCAGGTTTGTACACAAAACAATGCATGCTATCCTCTTGGAAGATATATTGAGGGTAATAAACCTGACCTCTCATTAGACTTTAAAGCATCTGTGAAGCTGTTTTATTTCTTACTTTGAACTGTATTTCCAGTGTGGGAATTCTCTTTCTGGAAGGCGTAAGTTTACGATCGTTTCACACGATCGTGTCAGCCAACTCATCTGCATTAATTTCAGTTGCGGGTCTTTTAAATGTATAAGTTCCTATATCACGTGACGGGTGAGCGCCTTTCTCGTGAGCAGCTTCACATTGGCCGGATGTCGTATGTTATTACCCCAGAGCTGCTGTCATGTGATAGAAACCCTTCGCTGAAGGGAAACAAGAAAACCCAGGGAGGAGTTTGTTGCATTTCTTAATTATAGAACGGAATTAATTTTTTATACTTCTAAACCTGGCGGATAGAAAAGCTGGATATTGAACTCGGTTTGCTTGGCAGAGAGCCGAGAAGTCCCAGCGGATATAATGGGTTGCTGTTACAGCAGCGAGACCGAGGCCTCGGAGCAGGTAACGTTACTGTTTTAGCTTTGTAGCTTAGCTTGAAATGAGGCAATAGTGCACATTTCTGTCAAAAGCATTGACAAGCTTGCTTAGTTGCGTGTTGTGCGTAGGATTTGTTTTCAAAAGAAACTAATCTACCGTTTGGATTTTGTCTGGCTTGTTTGTTGTTGATAGTTTAGCGTGATAGCTGCTAGCTGAGGCCTAAGCGTTTCGCTATGTATTGACCAGGGCGAAGTTTCTGTTAAAGCACAGTGCAGTTGCGGAATAGATTGGCTTCATGGATACTGTAAAATGTTGCAGAACTGTCTAGTTGTCACCATTCGATATGCTTTAATTGCATAACCAGAAAGCTAGCTACATATTTGTATTAAGTACGCTACAGTGCCAGGTGTTTTCCTTTTACGGTAAGTTAAGCTCGTAAGTCCTCAAGTATTGTTTGGCTGGCTCGCTTGTTAACCAGCCAGACAATACTTTGTCGGCTGAGGTTAGAATTTTTGCCTTGTGAACAAAACGCAACTATGACAGGAGCAAATCATTCGTTAAACAAAGAATGTCAATAAAACGACGAACACGTGTCTGGGTCTTGTTGAGTTGCATCGCAACGTCTTGGCGTTGATTCTGGACCGGTTTAATTATTATCGAAATAGTGTTCATGATGATAATTGGGTCGGGGTAAGCTGACCTTAAGTCAGTGTTGATAGTGGCAGCGTGTACTATGTGCTATAACAAATTGATTTGCTGACCACCCCACATGGTTACGGTGAAGTGGTATTTGGAACATTTGTTTTCCTTGAACAGCTGTGTTGCGTAGCTTGCTGAATTGGAACGAACACCTCTTCGTTTCATCTGCGCAGGTATTATGACTTCAGCACTGGTATTATCAGCAACATAACGTTTGCACCACATTTTCCAGGCACTTGACCAATTATTACTTTAGTACATTATTGGCATTTAGCAGACGCTCTTATCCAGAGCGACTTACATCAATTACAGCTTTTTTTTATGTTGTCCATTTGTACAGCTGGATATTTACTGAGGCAGTTGTGGGTTAAGTACCTTGCCCAAGGGTACGACAGCAGTGCCCATGTGGGGAATTGAACCGGCAAACTTTCGATTATAAGTCCTGCTCCTTAACCACTATGCTACATAGCTGCATTATGCTAAAATTGTTGTACCAGATAAACGTATGTATTTTGCCATTGACGTTTGAGGTGTAATATTACGCAAATTACGACAGAAAAGGCAAGAGGCTGCACACTTACCTTCACTTGGTTATTGCTGTGTTGTTGATGCTATGTTAGTTGTTGACAATATGTTATATTGTCAGCTAAGCAGAAAATACACTTCTGCTAATTAAAACCCATGAGAACTTGATAGGTTTCTTTGCATTTAGTGATTGTTATCCCTCCCACGCTTCAACCCCCTGCACACAGGATCGGGATGAAAGGAAACCACTGATCCCCCATCCCAATCCGGACAGCAAACCGGCAAATGGCACTGAGCGGAATCCAGCGAACCTCTCCTCTGCAAGGACCGATGAGCAGGCTCTCCTGTCATCGATCCTCACCAAGACAGCACTGTACGTACAGCTCTGTACCTCCATAGCAGGAAGCACCTCTGAGCACAGCGAAATGGCCGGAGCTCCCGTGTCTGGCTTACTCACCCATTTTCTCTCACCCTCTCTCTGTTCACCTCCCATCTGACATGTAGGAATATAATCGACGTGTCTGCAGCAGACTCTCAAGGAATGGAGCAGCACGAGTATATGGATAAAGCTCGGCAATACAGGTGGGGGCCTGTTTTGGAACCGGATGATCAGAGAAGCAGCAACAATGCTTTGCATCCACAGTCTTTATTCTTAGTTGTTGGGATTCTAAGAATTTGTCCCTCCCACGCTTTCAGGAGCCTTTTTGTATATATCTGGATGCCTTGTGAAGGTTGTTGCCAGAAAATATGCAGGTCTTTTGGTAGTGTTACCCATTATATTCTATCAATAAAGACAACTTGAAACTTTGTTTTTCTCTGTGTTACAGTACAAAACTGGCAGTTCTGAGTAACACCTTGTCACAGAAGAAGCCCACCCCTCTTCCTTCACTTACGAGCCAGCCACATCAAGTGCTTGCAAGTGAGCTTGTGCCATATTCGGATGTACAACAGGTAAATGGTATTTCAAAAAATAAGGTCTTGAAAGTTTGTGCTTTCTGAGGATGTATAACCCCTCTTTTTAGACCTTTGAGTTCCAAGCACGATTAAGATTATTTGTTTTTCATGGCAACGTGTGTTTCTGTGCCATACTTAAAATCTTCTTTGTTTTGGCAGGTTTCGAAGATAGCTGCTTATGCATACAGTGCAATTTCACAGATCAAGGTGGATGCAAAAGAAGAACTGGTCGTGCAGTTTGCGATTCCCTGATGTGTGTTGTTGCCCACTGCTCCCTTTTCTCTTTCTGTCTCTCTCGTACATTTTTTTCTCTCTGCATCTGCCATCCCTGTCTTGTCCCTCCAAGCTGCTAGCAGCGCCTCTGGCAGAGATGCATCAGCTGAGGGCTAACCAAGCTCCAGAACTGTATATCAACTCATACCAAACAGAATTTTTCGGAAAACCTGAATCACCAATCTGTCCCTACAAGCATTTGAGGAATTTTTAAAAGTGCAGGTGGTGTTAAGACTACAGTTTAGTTTTTTTTTTTTTAATTAGAAAAGTGTTTTTTTTTTTGGGAGAGGGATTGAGCGTGGTAATAAACGTTCACTATGTGAAGTTGGACAGGGGCTGTGTTGTCGAGCAGTCTCTGGATCCTGTTGCTTGAGGAGTAGCTGGTGTGAGGGTGTGGCTGTGCAGTGGGGTTAATGTTGTCACGTTATACCCGCGCACGACAGCAGCTAAAGCCAGCTATGGCCCACTGACTGAGGGTTCAGAGTCTCTGAATGGTCCCTGTCACCCACAGAACAGTCTGAAAACACCACCAACACTACACATTAGTCCTTGCAGAGGACTGGCTAGAAAGCAGAGAATAGAGGTTCGAGCCAGGACCTTTGTGGGAAGCATGGCCAGAAAATTTCAGAAAGAGCCCACAGTGTCACAGAGATTCACTTGCAGTCTACAGGCACTAAATATAAAAGGAACAGTAAAAACGGAATCAGGTAACTAGTAAATTAAACAAATTGCTAAAAGTGAGTTAGGCAGTAGGGGGTAAGGTATTACCTGAGTAAAATACATGAATTGTAATACTGATGCTTTCAATGTATAGACTGTGATACAAAAGCAGAACATGATGTCAGTATGCCTCCCCCTATCCAGAAAAGGTTGCTGAAGTGAAGCTGTTTGAAATGGCATAAGTATCGGTAATTCATTGTCATGAATAAATCAGGGAGCTACCGTACAATGTGACAGTTGCAGCCCTAGGTTTTATAAAAACAAAATGAGTTTTATCCATTTTTCCCATTTTTAAGAAAAAAATAAATAATGGAGATTGTGGTGACGTTAAAAATACATAACCTGAATTTAATAATCCATGTGTCCATATCTGGAAACATTGATGACCAGTGTACTTTGAATATATTGCAGTTAAATTGCCAGATAATACAATTGTATTTATTTATTTCTTTTTAATGTATTTATGCTCACATCTTTGTTCTGGTGCAAGTAGATTTCTAGTGCAAGGGCAAGCACTTTGGGGGTTTTAAAGGGATGTATTGTAGGGCTGCAAAACAAGACATTTCATTTTTTTTGGCTTCTTGCTGTGTGCTAATATATATTTTTTTGGTCACATACAATGTAATACTACCTGAATTGTTATTACAGTTACTTAGGCTAGCACCAAAAAGTTTATTAAAATATTCTGTTAATACCCATTTTTTCAGTTTAATTACAATATGCATTAAAACTTTAAAAAATAACAGTCTGTTGATTTTTACAAGACGTGACAGTGTCTAACAGGTCTGGGGCTAATCACACAATAAACTGCGATGACATACAGGTTATATATGAGGAAAAATGGTTATTCTAATTACAAATGCCTCATGAAGGTGGCTTTTTGTTCTCAACATGCTAGCTGTCTTTAACTGGGAACCAAGTTGTGACACTTACACTGATTAAAGTATTAAATGAGACGCTTCCCTTAGCATTGTAAAGATAAGTTATGTTAAAAAGGGAGAAATGAAAATAAAGTCAAATGAAAGTACTACTACCAACAATCATGTTTGATAAAACCTTTTCTGCTATGCATACAACAAGGAGATTGTGGGGGTTCAATGAAATGAGAGGTTTTAGTTGATTTTCTTCAGTATTGTATTGACCCAACATGATACAGTACAAAGTAATATTTATTTTTTTCTCAGTTCTTCACTGCCCAGATTGGTCAGTCTTTCCCAGGACCATGCTGGGTATGTGTTAGTCATGTCTTTTTCGTACTGTGCTTGTCCTGGGTGCTGCCTCTGTTCCAAATATTTGCCATAACTTTCTCCTGCTTGGTTACAGCACAGAAATCAAGGGACTTCAGGCGGGGCAGCGTTGCGATCACATAGGCCCTAGCAACACAAAACGGTACAGATGACAGAAGGTCACATTACATTTACATTTTTTAGGAAGTGGGGTATAAAAATGCCCAAGTCAGTACTCCACAAGTTAAAGGCAGAAAGAGTAGTGCTTGATGTCTCCCTTTTGATGTATATTTGAACAGTGTTGCCATGCAGAGAATACTGTAATCGGAGCACTTTTCAGCACCTGCCAAAATGCAAAACAGCTGCGGACATGCCCAGCACCTGTTCTTCATAGCACAGAGGAATGACACCTCACTGGGTTCGCTCTGTGCAGGACATTTCCTCCGCTTTTTTGGCAGCGATTACCTGTATCCCTTCTCAGCTTCTACAGGGTTGCCATGCAATGTTAATGTGTGGAGGGAAGGCAAGACTTGTAGCTTGTCCACTTCTGAAAGCTTGCTAATGTTGTTGCCATGAAGATACAAGACCCGCAATTCTGGCAGCTCAGTCAAGACCTTAGGAATAAGAAAGACTCATTTTAGTTCTGTCCCAAATCTACAGGGTGTCCTATAACACCAGTCCCAGGTATATTTATTTTAAATTTACAAAAGTAGTACAACAAATTGACATTTACACATAGTAACATGATGCTTCAAACTTAAACACATGCCAGTGTCTGCAGTGTGGCTTTTTTTTCTTTTTTTGCATTCACAACATGAATATTTAGGCTTTGAAGTCAGAAAGGCTGAAAATCTGCTGTTATGTACACCATCATCAGATGGCCCTGAGGTTAGGTGAAAGCCCCTTATGTGTTTATATGTCTGTGTGCATACCAACTGGATAACTCAGAAAGTGGATCAAGTTGATAACCTGTTTGTATGTGAAACAAGGCCCAATTGAAATTCTTACAATTTTTAAGTGATACAGGGTTGTGAATAAAATTACTAGTGTGTCACACGAACTCTTCGGTGTGATGGAGACGTGCAATCTAGAGCAACACTAGTTTTTCTCCATTTAAAGCCTTTTTTGGCTTATTTTTTCTATTCTGAAGTTAACCTTCCTTATATAACTTTACCATAAATACATTAGCTGAATTCACTCAAATTGAACACAATTATTGGTCACATTTCATAGTTAAATACTTCTTGTTACCCCTGGTTCATAAGCATCACCAATATGACAACCAAACATTCACAGCACAGTAACTTCTCACAACATTCACTGATTCAGCCTCACATTTAACAGTTTTTTGGGGGTATTTTTTAAATTGTAAGTTTTCAACAGTATTTCACATTTGGCAGATTTACCAAACGTAGGCTGTATGTGTGTTGACCCTGCTTGTCATGGTTCTATTAAGATAGGTAGCAAGCCTTAATAGCTTGAAGTTTTTGTACATATCACAGAATTGCTTGAATGGGCAGTCATTGGGCACAAAAGTCTTTTCAGTCTTTTCATGATGGATGTAACTTCATTAATTGCCACTGAGAATTGTACCTATCAAAGGTTAAACATGTATTTCACAATGAGAATGGGTTACAGAACACCATGTAGCCTACACATGGCATAGTTTAGGTAATTTGTAATGGCTTAGCAGGGTAAAACCCTTGTCCCCTGCTGAAGTTCTAACTACTCTTCTCAGAATTAACATTAACAGCCACATTCTTGTACACATTATTCATGATTAATAGATGGCGGCTGCTTCTGTGTTTTGCTTCTAATCTGTTCAATTGCAAAAGTATATTTTGTGTTGTTTTAAACACACTGGAACAATTACATCGCCAGCTACAGCAACATTAGAAAACGATGACCCTCTGCGGTTACTCACAGAATCTATGCGAGTAATGACGTTGTGCGACAAGTCGATCCAGGCTATCTCGGACGGCCTGCTTAGGAACGCGTTTACCGCGTCATTGAAGCCGATCATCTCTCTGATTTTGTTATTGTTCAGTCTAAGTGCTCGGCTGCAGAACTTCCCCTCCGCATTCCGTCTCAGTGGTCGCAAACCTTGCCTGTGCTCTTCGGTCATCGCATCTAAGGGAACAGGTTGTAGTAGTTAACTGGGAAAACAACACTTCCATTATGAATACTTAAGCTATGGCTGTCATCCTCATGCGGTGCCTACACAATATCCGTTCTTCTGTGAAATGTTCTGTTTTTAAAGTTAGCTGGCCAGAGTAACGCTAAAACGTTTTTTTTTTTTTTTACCTGCCATTGAACTGAGCTGTTTAAATGACAAATCCACTGGAGCACCAAACATTTTCCACCCCAGGCTAACCTGAAAGATAAAAGACACAGTTCAAGTAAACTGACTCGCAAAGATAACATCAGTATAACTTACCTATACGATGTCAAGTTAGCTAGATTATTTGTTTGCCAGTTTGCACACCATCTGGTCTACCATCTACTGGGTTCAGACAGGTAGGTTAAAACTTTCCCACGCGGAAACATTAGATCTGTATACAACCTGAACGTTCTAAGACGTTAGCAAACAAATTATCATCTCAATCCCTCGCTGCATCTGACTAAAACGTCTTTGTTTAAACAGCTAATAGTTGTCCAACTTTAGCTACATAACACATGGAGATAACTATCTTAGTGAAATACTCGACAGTATGCTTGCAATAGTCAGATTAGACTATAGTATATAACGTTAAGTAATACTACTAACATTACACTACAGTTAACGTTCGCTACAGTCTAGCTAGCCAGGTAGATAACAGGACGCGAATGAGAACGTTCAGCTAACATAAGATACCTTGCAAACATTTGCTAGCGTTCAATCAAAACTCCTTTATGAAAAGATGTTCAGAAAGCTACCTCGTTAATTCAAATTTTTCCCAATTCCTATATGTTATTTTTTTCTTCACGTTCGGCGAAAAAGTCTAAGGAACAACAACAGCCCGTTTCCAAGGAAACAGACTTGGGGTTGTGGGAATTGTAGTGTTTATTAACTATTTACATATTAAATGGTATTGCACGTCCAAACGGTATTGCACATTTATTCACTTATGATATTTGTAAGGATATATGAGAAAATATACCGATTATTCACAGTTTATACCTTATTATACTAAGTTACAACTAAAGGTATGTCATCTTTTTTAAACGAGAACTACACTGAATCGTTATTGGTCCATCTACTCAGTGATAGTTTTGATTCTCCATGGTTAGACCAATCAATGCGAGGCAGTGTTATGCATTGCCAATGAGAGGTTTCAAACAAACCAAAGCGCCGAAATTTAAAAAAGAATCCTACCAGGCAGAGGGGGGACGTGTTTAGGTGCTGCGAGCAGAAGTTCCAGGTAATTCAGCCACGCAGTAGTTCACTCAGTAAGGAAGAATTTCGGTCTTAAGTCACCAGAATTGCTAAGAAGTCGATAACAAATGGTCTGTGTTGGATTTTAAAGGTTAGATTTTCCTTTTAGTCATATAGTCAGACAAGAGGACTTGCTGTCTTGGAAAGGGCACGACATTGTGTCGGTCTGCTAGTAAATGCAACATTGTCATTGACTTGCTAACATACCTAACGTTAGATTTCCTGGTTGCCAGTGTTAGTCACCAGGAGTACGATTGAGTAGCCAACTAGCTAAGTTGACGGTCGCTCGTGATTAGTTAGCAAGGGTAGCTTGCTAGTTAGCTAGCTGGCCAGTTTAGAACCGAGAGAAAATAAACATGCAAGGTGGTTGATTTGCTAACATTAGACGATGTCTACGTTAGCTACCGACGACAAGCATTGATTTCTTAAATAATCCATTAGCTAAGTGAGTTGACTTCTGTTGACTTTAGTTGTTCGGTAGCTGGGTGGCATGTAGTGAAAATGAACTAACGTAACTGACTAACGTTAATTGTTTCGTGACTAACGTTAAGTTAGCTAGACCAGTTGGCAAATGGTGGAAACTGAAAGATCTGCAATTGGAGAGCTACTGTACATTCGCTAGCTAACAGTCTGCCTGACTGATAACTGCTAACGCTGAAAATCTAGCTAGTTAGCTTGTTAGATCTAGCGAGCTGTCGACCCACTTTCTGACTGTTGCTGTCTGGCTAGCTAACGTTAGCTAGACATTTTAAGTGAGAAGTACGTTGCACTTGGCTGTAAGCTATTTCTACAGTGGATCGACATTGACTCTTCTAGTTTCGTGCAGTATCTGCTAAACAGCACGCTGGAGATGGCCCTTCACCGAGAAAAAGAGGACTCGTTACTAGCGTGGGTGAGTGTGGAGTTGGCGAAGTTATTTAACGATTAAATTAGGTACTTTACAGTTAGTAAACGTTACATTTCTTGTTCCAGCTTCGTTATTTGTGAATGATTAATATTTCACCTTTAATCCTAACAGATAAACAGCTTCCGTTTGGCGGACCCGGTTGACAACATTGTTTTTTTATCCGATGGCATCTTGTTAGTGAAATTAATATACAAACTGTGAGTAAAGTTCTGTATACTTCCATTTCAGCTTCATTTTGTCTTAGAAGTTAGTGAGGTAGCTAGTTGCCGTGAGTAGCTGTCAGGGAGTTATAGTTTAGCTATTGCTACATATAGTAGCTAACTATGTAAATGGGAGTTGATTCCGCTGAACATACTTTTGCGTCATGTCTTAGGTCAATATTAGTCATTCAGACACGTATGGTGGTCTTGAAATAAAGCTTTTTATTGCTAACTTGTGTTACACTACCCGTCATATTAGTATTTAGTGGCAAAGTAATGTATTCAGCAGCGTGGCTTGCAAAGAAGAATAAAAAGTAAGCATTTTAAAACTTACGCATACATCAAGCATTTGTTTAATAAGGTGTCTCCGGTTTTATCAGGAAAGAGCAAGAAGAGGAAGCCCGAGGTTCACTGGATCAGTCAATCCAGGAAAGACTTGAAATAGTCTCCGACTTTCTACAAAGTAAGAAACTATCCATTCTTAGCTGTATACTGCTATGTTTGCTGTTCTTGAATTATGTGAAGTTAATTTATGACCACTTTATCTTTGGTAAATAATAAGGGAGGAGAATGAGAATGTTCTTAAATCTGGTCTGACTCATATGACTCTTTTTTCCTAACACATGTGTATTATTGATTTCATAAGAGGATTGCAGGTACAAAGCAGATCGAGGTGCCATTGTCTCATGGGACAACATCCTGAATGGGATAAACTTAGATGTGGAATTGTCAAAGGTACTGATGCTCTCCTATGGTGATTGGAAAAATGCAGTGTCAATTATTATTATTATTATTAATAATAATAATAATATATTTAATAATGTGCTGTATTTACATTCAGGTGGTCATGCTCTTGATGTACCATGCCATCATGAATGGCCTTTTAGGAGATGACAAACTGGACCACAAGACAGAGGTAATTTTCCACAAACATTCAGTGGCATACCGTAGAACTGTAGTTTAACAAGATTCATTTTTCATGTGAATCTTAATCTGGAAGTGCTTTGCCCAGGCCATCTTAAAGTGGATTGCACTGAGGCCCAGCCCAGTCTTGACTCTTGCCATGTATATCAGAATCTGTTTGCATCAATTCACATCAGGGCTGTGCATAAGTCATAGTGTAAAATGGGTCAGAGTGTAAATAACAGCATGTGTCAGCACAAGGACAGCAGGTACGAGGTATCTTGCTGTTTTGACAGGATGTGTAAAGGGTAGAAAAGGCGCAGTAAGACATTCCAGTATTCAGCTTCCTGTCTGCCTGTCCAATCAGATCCAGATGGCTGCAATTCTCCGCTTTGTCCTCAATAATGAGGACAGCCTTTACCTGAGTGACAACTTGGAGAAGTTCCTCAAAAAACCATGTGAGTCAGTCTTTTGAAACTGCTTTCTCTCATACTTGGGTAAACTGGACACAACTGTGCTGATCATACTATTTTTTATTTTTATTATTTATTTTATTTATAAGGGACCATATACAATATTAAACATAAATGTTACCATTTCATGCATTGTACCAGAGTTAGCTTAAGGCTAATTTTCATCTGCAGTCCCCTGGCAGGTCACAAGTAAAACTTCCACTCAGTGACAGACAACATTAAGCAAGCTAGACAAACAAAACAGAGCACATGATACAAATCAGCTACAATAATAGATCACACACACACACATGCGCGCACACACCTTGTCAGAAAGTGGTTAACAGTCTGTGATGGTCATTGAATTCATTGTGTTGCTCACAGACAACATCAAAACAAATTCAATAGTTATTATTATTAAGGAACTTGTTTGGTTAATGCCTTTTGCTCTTTGCTTGTCCTTCCAGTTGACTTTAATTTGTCAAGCATATCCAGCGTATCCAGTTTCAGCGATGACTCCCCCGTCTTCTTCAGGAGACGCATACCAGAGGTTCAATTCTTAGAGCTTACAACTGTGGCATCCAACTCAGTTGGGTAAGTAACTTTTCACTACTCCTTTGTCAGAATCGCTGGATAATTCTGATTTGTGCCTCTGAGTTTATAAACAGTTTTATTTGTCTAACTACATGGATTACATATCCTTGCTGTTCACGGACTGTGGTTAAAAAAAAAACTTACTGTATCTAGGGGCATATGGGGTCAGAGCTGTATATCCCCATAGGGTTGGAAAATTTCTGAATTTAAAAAATTGACCATTGTGAGAAGTTGGGCAACACCAAAATGGCTATAAGACATTTTTGTTTCATCCTGTAAGAATAAGCATTCTAAATTATGCACTTTTAGAAATTCCTGAAGTTTCCCATGAACAGTTTAAAAAAATTCTAGTTCCCTTTGTAACCCAAATCCGATGACACGAAATGATGGCACGCTGGTGCTCATAAAAGGTGGGTCTTGGGTCTGTAGGTCCCCCATCCAGGACGTCCTTAATACGCCCCAGTTCCAGCTGAGGAAGCTGCGCAGACAGCTGGCCCAGGAGCAGGACGTGAGGGATGAGCTTGAGCGAGAGCTGGCTAACAACAGCCAGCTAATCACAGAGAGAGGTACTACACCGAGGGATGTGCGATTTGTCAAACATTATTGAAGTTTCCAGTCAAACTTGTATGGGGTTTGAGGTATGTTTGTTCTGTCGTGATGTTATCTTCAGCATACCCTTTGAATTAAGTACAGGTTGTATATACAACTGTGACTGCTTTTTTAAATACTGGGGTAGAAGACTGTGACAGGGTTAAATGCAACTTTTACAGGGCTTACACAGTGAACACATTGTAAAATATTTGATCCTAAATAGTCATATAAATTAGTCAAAAATCTCTCTTCTGGAAAAGTCATGGACAGTTTCTTGAATAAGAAAAGTTCATCTGTGGTTTAAATTTGGCAAATTTAGTAGAAATTTCATTGTTACAGCAAGAATAATCCTTAAGTCACACATTTAAATGTACCCCAATGAAGTTGCGGAATATATATACATTTCTTTTAAGTGGGAACCCTTCTCTGATTTAACTGGCACTCTGCAGAAACTCAGATTTCCCAGCTGCAGCACAGAGTTCAGAGGCTGATGAGGGACCATGCAGAGCAAGAGCAGGACCCCAGGGAGCTGGAGGAACTCCAGAATAAAAACGAAGGGTGAGAAGGAAGGGGAGCGAGGCCATTTGCAGTAAACAGAAGTGGAGACGAGTACTGTTTCCAAAAGTTCAAACTTGCTTTTGTTTTCCCTCTTTAGATTACTGAAACGTTTGCACGAGGTCCTAAAGCAGTGCCAGGACTTAAAAACCAACAAGGGTCAAATGGAAAGGAAGATTGACCAGCTGACTGAGGAAAATGGGAATCTCTCTGCCCAGGTAAATAGGCAAGAGCAAAGTGAAGTGCCTATCTGAGTTTTTCTGTATACATTCCCCCCCACCGTTCCCTTTTTGTGGACTGTTCTATTGTATACGTATCAGAAATCTTAAACAATTTTAAGAGTCAATTGAAATGTCGCAATTTTGTAAAATTAAATATGCTTATGGAAATCTACTGTCACACTCCTAGATTAGAGACATTTTTGCTCGCTTGGCAAGTGCGCATTCAATGGTGGACAGTCTGACTGAGGAACAGAAGACATCTCAGACAGACTGGGAGAGCAAGAAGACGTTCCTTGAGGCTGAACTTAGCCGGGCTGTCTCTGAAAAGGTGAGTTTGGTGGTGAACCACTATGCGAAGTGGTTTTCTCACAAAAATGTGTGTCACCTGGTATGGGGCTATGATGCTTGATTATTATACATTTTCAAATGACTCCCTGTTCCAAAATGGTAAGTGTTGGTCATGGGTACCAGTGGTGTCCGCTGGCCTTCATTCTGGCTTTCTTTTTGGTTCACCAAGCAGGGTGACAGCCACGTGGATTTTTCACCAGCCAAAGTAGTTTATTAAGAATTAAGCTACATTTTGACTGGATCCTGCAGGGCACACATCTGTATGGTGGCAACATTGTATATTTATTTGCTAAAATGGCTAGCCAACAAGATCATTTGTTTTGCTGTCTGTTCACACAGTGTACTTTATTTCTTTGCATTTTTAAATTTATAGTTTACCCAGAGTGGCTAGTGACCCAGCAACTTTTACCTGCCAAAGGGAAAATCTACCCACATATGTGGGCTGGTGATGTTTCTCTCAGAAGAAAGTGTTTTGCAAGTGCAGGAGGCATCTTTTTCCTGCCATTTCGAATGCAACCCAGGCACTAGGATTTTTTTCCTCAAAATATTTTAGGTGCTTCATAAATAGAAGATACAAGATTAACTGAATTTATAGTCTAAATGGACTTTCTCCATTTATTATGCCCCATTGCAGGTGAAAGGGCCCCGTCTACAGTTTACGTCAGTCTCTGTCGCCAGACGAACGCCAGAGTTGTTTAGCACGGGCTAACTAAGAAAACAAAAATGTTTCAAGCACACATGTATGGGCTATTCCAACTGTTGAGATTAGCAGGACAAAGTCATTTGTGAATTGCAAAAGAGCGCAGGACAAGATGAAAAAGGAAGAATGTTTTTTTTTTTTTTCCAACATTGGTGCACTGTCACCAAAACAACCACCACGTCCTGCATTGATGACGTATTTTCCTCTTACGTCCTTGTCGGGGATGCATCCGGATGCATTAGTGTTTACAATACAAAAAATATGTGGTCAAATGCATCCCAGACCACCTCGACAAGTGTTTTGAGTCATCGGATCACAATGCGTCTTGGTGGTTGCTTACACTTGTATTTAGTGCTGTCCACTTGTGATTCGATCGCCCAAGAAGCATTTTAAAACCAAGTGTAAACAGGGCCTAAGAGATTAATCACTGCTTCCTTAAAATGTGTACCTAAAGCCAGCCATGTTTTAATTTTTGTAAATGTAGATACATGCTATATAAAGGGCAGTATTTGTGAACCTGTATTAATTAGCATTTGTTAGTGAAAAACCCTCTTGCACATCACATTGCTAGGGGAGCAACTCTTTTTGCTGATTTAACAATTAATTCACTTATGTTTCACTTATGACTCACCTACAGGAGTGCTTGAGTGAACAAATTCAGATTCTGCAGGGGAAAATCTCCATTCTGGAAGATGAGCTAAGAAAAGCACAAACCCAAACTAAGGAGGAAGGAGAAGTCATGGGACCCATAATGGAGGTAGATTGTTCAGCACTTTGACAGCATGTAATATGAGTACACTTTTGTTTTCCTCTTCTGACATGCGGAGCAGTGTTTCCCAACTCTAGTCTTTGGTGCACACTCTGTATTCTGGTTTTCATTCTGGCTGAGCTCTTAATTAGTTGATTGAGCTATTAATTGTGTACTTATAAGGGTTTCATATCACTTGTCAGGTTTTTTTTCTGTGTTGTGTGGTTTTATTATTGATGCAAGTATCTGATCTGGTTTTCTATAAATCAGCCCGTTAACATTAACTAGCTGTTCAATTTCGTATTCTGTGCCCAGAGAGTTAACTAAACCACAGTTTAAGAATTATTGATTTTCCCTCTGTTAAAGGGCCAGATAATAGCAGTAAATGTTGAATAAACACCTTTTATTCATATTTGTTTGCACAAACAAAAAGTCTTCTGTTTTCAAAGGCCCTTAATGTTCACTCAAGCCTAATTAAGCAGTTGGCAAAAGAATCTGTATACACTTGCTTTGGATTATTGTGGTTCTAATCTAGACCTAACTCTAGAGTGGGATAACTTTGGACACCTAAGTTGGGCAGAACTGATCCAATGAGAAATCTGGAGGATGTTAAATTTGTCGCATTGCAAGTTACTCTTATACTCTACTCTAATACCTCAGCCATTTCTTTTCATCTTCACAGTGGGAAAGGCTACACCATGAGATTTCTGAATTGAAGTGCAAAGTCTCACAACTTCAGGAGAGCATCATCCAGCTGGAGCAGGAAAAAGCAGAAATCCAAATGATGCGTGAGACTGAGAAAACCAAAAATGAGAATGAGATCATTCGTTTTCAAGGGCTCATATCTGAACTACAACAAGCCCTGCATACTCTTCAGAGTGAGAAGGAGGCCCTAGAGCAGACCTCCAGAGAACAGTGGGCAGCCATGACTGCCCAGATTGAGGCCCTGAATTCTGAGATTGCTTGTCTGTCTGAAACGGTTCAGCAGAGGGAGATGGCAGTGACATCACTTGGCCAGAAGGTGGCTGAGGAGCAAAGAAAGAGAGGAGAGCTGACAAAGGAGATGGAGAAGCAAGAGCAGACAGCTTGGGACACAATCCAGGGACTGAACCAGCAAGTGAACCATCTCGGAAGTGTCATAAAAGCAAAGGAAGAGGAAGCCCTCTCCAATGCTATGGAATGGGAACGAGACAGGGAGGAGAGCTTCCGCCAGCAAGCAACGCTGATAGAGGCATCGGAAAATGCCACCAGGGAAAGGGATGCCATTTTGGTGGAATACCATCAGTTCCGCCAGGAGAAAGATGATGAAATCAGCAACTTGATCCAAAAGGTTCAGCAACTGGAACAGCAGTGGGAGGTAGAGCTGTCTCTCTCATCCAAGCTAAAGAATGAGAGAGAAGGGCTGGAGCTGAAGTTGACAACTTTGGAATCTGCCATCAGGGACCTTCAGAATGATCTGGAAGTGGAGAGCAGAAAACATAAAGAAACTCTTGCAGCCAAGCTCCAAAAGGATTCCCAAATGGCAGAGGAGATCTTGAAACTGGGAAACAGGATCCAGCAGTTGCTGACAGAGATCAACGTTATGGGGGAAGAGCTTAATAAATCACGACAGGAGAAACTCCACGCTGAATCCTCTGTGGAAAAGCTAACAAAGGAACACAGTGAGGTGACAATCACACTTGCTACTGAACGTGATCATATTCTTCTTAAAGTAAAGGAAAGGGAGGTTGAGGTTGAGAGGCTGAGTTCAGAGATTGAAGCTCTTGCCAAAAAACTGGCCCTAACAGAAGATGCCAAAGCCAAGGAAATTGCTGAGAAAAGGGAAGAAATACAAAAGCTGCTGAAGGAGTTGGAGGAGGTTCTAGCAGAACTGGAGGCTGTGAAAATGGCAAAAGAAGCTATGGAGGCTCGTCTTCATTCCAGTATTGAAAAACATCAGAAAGAACTCAGTATATTGCATGCTGAGTTGGAAGATATGCAAGGATCAGTGAGGCAGAAGGAAACTGAACTGGAACTCTTGCAGAATGAGATGTCCCTCAAAGAGAGAGAAATGAAAACCCAACAGGAGTATGTGCTCCGTCTTGAAAATGAAACTGCTGAATTGGACGTACTGCATAAAAACCTGGCAGAGGAAGAGAGGAAGTCTTCAATGTTTAAACAAGAGGCTGAGTCAAAAGATGCAGAAGCACAGCTCTTGAGGACCGCATTAGCTGCAAAAGAGGATGAGATCAAGTCTCTTCTGCATAACATCCAAGCTATGGAAGAAAGAGCCTCTGCTCTGCATGACATTCAGGACAGGAAGGCAGAAGAGTTTAAGCAGTCTATCTCTGTACTTGAACTTCAGCTTGCTGAGGCTCAAGCACAGCTGGCGGAAAAGGTCACAGCCTTAGAAACACAGTCCCAAAACATGTTGAGTCTGCAGGAAGAGCTGTCCCTTGAACAAGCACAGGTTGCTTCCTTGGCGCAGAGTCTGAAGGCTTCTGAATCTTCCCTCAGAGATCTGAAGATGCAGGAAGAAGTCCTAAGAGAGGAAGCAAGGGTTTACCAAGAAGAGCTCAAAAAGCAAAGGGGAGACTTTGAGGAACTACAGCAGGAGGTCTTGATGATCCAGGAAGAGAAGAGAGAGAGCGAGAGTAAGGTGGTTGCCGCTGCAGAAAGGATTGAACAGCTGGAGGCTGAAGTTCATGCCATTTCATCTCTGGCCACAGAAAGGGAAGTCAGTCTTGAAAACTTAATGAAGGAATTCAGCACTGTGACATCTGAGATCAAGCTCTTACAGGAGCGTGATATTGAGAAAACCAAACTAGCTAATACAGAGTGCAAAAGACAGGAGGAAACCATTGAGAAGCTTCACAGAGACATCCTCTCTGCTTCTACTCTTGCCACAGAAAGGCAACAGGAAGCTGAGATGCTGCACATGGAAGTGTCATCCTTGAAGAAAGAATTAGAAAAACACTTGGAGAAAGATCTCCTTAAGAGCCAAGAGACAAATGTACTAGAGTCTCAATTGAAGGAACTGGAGCAGAAAGTTGCCCAACTTCAGACTCAGGTTCTTGAGGCCTCTAGCCTTTCTTCAAAGAGAGAATCTGAGCTTCATTCTTTACAAAATGAAGTGAAAGAAAAAGACAACCTGAGACTCCAAGCGGCTGAAATGGAAGAATCTCAGCGGAAGGAATTGGAGCAGAAGGTTGCCCAACTTCAGGCCCAAGTTCTTGAGGCCACTACCCTTGCTTCCAAGAGAGAATCTGAGCTTCATTCACTACAAAATGACGTTGAAGAAAAAGACAACCTGAGACTCCAAGCGGCTGAATTGGAAGAATCTCAGCAGAAGGCATTGGAGCAGAAGGTTTCCCAACTTCAGGCCCAAGTTCTTGAGGCCACTACCCTTGCTTCCAAGAGAGAATCTGAGCTTCATTCCCTACAAAATGAAGTGAAAGAAAAAGACAACCTGAGACTCCAAGCGGCTGAAATGGAAGAAGCTCAGCAGAAGGAATTGGAGCAGAAAGTTGCCCAACTTCAGGCCCAAGTTCTTGAGGCCTCTAGCCTTTCTTCAAAGAGAGAATCTGAGCTTCATTCTTTACAAAATGAAGTGAAAGAAAAAGACAACCTGAGACTCCAGGTGGCTGAAATGGAAGAATCTCAGCGGAAGGAATTGGAGCAGAAAGTTGCCCAACTTCAGGCCCAAGTTCTTGAGGCCACTACCCTTGCTTCCAAGAGAGAATCTGAGCTTCATTCCCTACAAAATGAAGTGAGAGAAAAAGACAACCTGAGACTCCAAGCGGCTGAAATGGAAGAAGCTCAGCTGAGGGCATTGGAGCAGAAGGTTGCCCAACTTCAGGCCCAAGTTCTTGAGGCCTCTAGCCTTGCTTCCAAGAGAGAATCTGAGCTTCTTTTCCTACAAAATGAGGTGAAAGAAAAGGACAACCTGAGAATCCAAGCGGCTGAAATGGAAGAATCTCAGCGGAAGGAATTGGAGCAGAAGGTTGCCCAACTTCAGGCCCAAGTTCTTGAGGCCTCTACCCTTGCTTCCAAGAGAGAATCTGAGCTTCATTCCCTACAAAATGAGGTGGAAGAAAAGGACAACCTGAGACTCCAAGCGGCTGAAATGGAAGGTTCTCAGCAGAAGGCATTGGAGCAGAAGGTTGCCCAACTTCAGGCCCAAGTTCTTGAGGCCTCTAGCCTTGCTTCCAAGAGAGAATCTGAGCTTCATTTCCTACAAAATGAAGTGAAAGAAAAAGACAACCTGAGACTCCAGGTGGCTGAAATGGAAGAATCTCAGCGGAAGGAATTGGAGCAGAAAGTTGCCCAACTTCAGGCCCAAGTTCTTAAGGCCACTACCCTTGCTTCCAGGAGAGAATCTGAGCTTCATTCCCTACAAAATGAAGTGAGAGAAAAAGACAACCTGAGACTCCAAGCGGCTGAAATGGAAGAAGCTCAGCGGAGGGCATTGGAGCAGAAGGTTGCCCAACTTCAGGCCCAAGTTCTTGAGGCCTCTAGCTTTGCTTCCAAGAGAGAATCTGAGCTTCGTTCCCTACAAAATGAGGTGGAAGAAAAGGACAACCTGAGAATCCAAGCGGCTGAAATGGAAGGTTCTCAGCAGAAGGCATTGGAGCAGAAAGTTGCCCAACTTCAGGCCCAAGTTCTTGAGGCCTCTAGCCTTTCTTCCAAGAGAGAATCTGAGCTTCTTTTCCTACAAAATGAAGTGAAAGAAAAGGACAACCTGAGAATCCAAGCGGCTGAAATGGAAGAATCTCAGCGGAAGGAATTGGAGCAGAAGGTTGCCCAACTTCAGGCCCAAGTTCTTGAGGCCTCTAGCCTTGCTTCCAAGAGAGAATCTGAGCTTCATTCCCTACAAAATGAGGTGGAAGAAAAGAATAACCTGAGACTTCAAGTGGCTGAAATGGAAGAATCTCAGCGGAAGCAGATGGAGCAGAAAGTTGCCCAACTTCAGACTCAGACAGAGGCCTTGGAGAACCAGCTCCAGCGTGCCAGAGAGGAGCTCTCCAAACTCCGCCCTTTCAAGGAAGCAAAGGCAGAAATGTTGCAGGTCAACTGCGATCTTCAGGAGCAACTGACAGCTAAATCTGAAGCATTGGATCACTACAAAGCACAGGTCAGTATTGAACCAATGTGGAGGGGTATTGCTAAAATTCAAGTACCAGAGCAAATGAGAAACTGGAGAAATGGCATTTGTTTTTGAAGATAAAACTTGCAGGTAAATGAATGAGCAGTTTCCCAATTTTTACATATGTAGATGTGTTGCTTGCAAGTTCTCTTACATTACTGGCCACTGTAAGAAAGCATACTCTGATTTGCCTCATCTGGGTTTTGTTTATAGCCACTCATTTAATTAACATGAATGCTACTTACTCTGTAACTGTTTTAGATGGAAAAACATGAATGAAACGGCAGTCCTTATTATTCCTTATTACCTGTTGAGAGCTTACTGTTCTAAACACGAACTTAGCAGGGCATTGTTTTCCAAACTAGATATGGGCATGATAATAATGAACTTTATTTGTAGAGCACGTTTCATACAAAAAAGCATCCCAGAGTGTTTCACAATAAGCATTAAATAAAGATTAAAATTCTTACAACATCAGTTAAGTGGATAAAAATTTTTAAATGAAAGGTTAAAAACAATAACATTAGAAAAATCATCTTAAGTGAGTTTCCAGTGGAGAAAATTAACTAGGTAAAGCATCTCTTTTTTTGTTGTAAAATGGTATATATACACAAGGGATCTGGATCTGTTTGAATCAATCTTTTTTGAAGCTGAAGAGTAGAATTTTGCTTTGAGTAAGTCTGTCACCAATCAAGTGGAATTTTCATATTTTTGCTCTCTTTAAAATCGGAAAAGAGGGCTAAGGACTCATGTCTCACCTTCCTAGGTGGAGAAGGCAAAAAATCACTACAATGGGAAGAAGCAGCAGCTATTAGAGATGAGTGAGAAGGCCCAGGCATTGGGGACAGCTCTCGAGAATAGTGAGCAGGAGGTGAAGACCCTGAAGGCGGAGAAGAAGCGTCTCCTGATGGAACTGGAGCAGGCCAAGAACTTGGAAAAGAACCTGACCTTGAAGGTCAATAGCCTGCAGGCTCAGGTCAGTGCTAGCAAATTGCTTAAAAGTCGTATCTCACTAATTTGCATGTCTGTTTTCTCAACTAAAGATTTCTCATATGTGGTTTAAAGTGCAGCTGTAGAAAAGAAGCATTGTATAGAATATGAATGAGTCTTTATGGCGCATGAATGGGGCAGGTGGACTATGCTGACCGGCAGTTACGGGAACAGACAAAGGAGGGAAGATGTGATACCTTGAAGACTACCACCAGGGAGTGCAAGAATCAGACAGTTGCTGAAAAACAGCAGGACATCAGCGGAGACAGCCTTGACCTCAGCCTAGACGACTCTCTTAATGCCACCAGGTAATCCCCAAAGCACCTCCCTTTACAAGCTGTTAAAGAAGATTTACATTTTTAATATGTGAACGTTTGTGGAAAATATATGAAGCTGTCCTACCTAAATGTATGTTCCAGCATTCACAAGTAGATAACTTGTCAGAAGACATTAAAGCAACACCAAAACACATGATCAACTAGGTAACTAGTGTGATCATCGGTTTTACATAAAGGGAGAAATGGTGTTGCTACCTTAAGTATTTGGCTGGCAAATTTAGCTTGCTAGCGAGTGAGCTCAGGAGAGTAAGACGCATCTTTCTAACCTTTCTAAAATTGTAGAAATTGTTGTTCTCTCTGTAGCAAATTAATAACATTGTCAGCGCTGGTTAGGAATATTGCAAACTGCAAAACTGATAGAGAAGTGAATGTAGAATGTGTACACAAACATCTCAGCTAGAACTCTCCAATGGCAAATGGCAAGCAGAACTTTAAATAATAGTTTAGCAAAATGTCAGCAAGTACAACTGTAAAACGTGCTTTAAACAAATGGCGACCGTCTTTCAGAATGTACAGTTACAGCACACACTCTCTCTTCTCTTCCTGTGTGACTCATTTTTAAAAAGTGAAAAATCGGATTAATATACTGATTTGATGTACTACTAGGGAAAGAATTTATCATCTGCTGGCCATAATATGTACCGCACCTTCATTTTGCCACGTGCTGACCTGGCTCCATTTGCACATGTCCTTGTTTGAGTAAAGGATTGCCTGAAAGGAAAATGGATACAGTGATGCTGCACTATGTTAAAATCTCTCTTCCCTTATCCTGTCAGGAGACCATCAGGCAGAGAGGACTCGAGCACCCCGGTGGTGCGCAGCTCAGAGCGTTTGCAGGCCAAGCGGCGGGCGAGGGGTGGAGAGTCTCTTGAAACGCTCTACTTCACTCCCATGAGCAGCCGCGAGGGTGCACCTTGCAAGCTGGAGAGCAGCATCACCTCAATGGGAGAGCTCACTCTCGACTCTGCCAAGAAGGGCCACTCTGCCCGCCGCCGCACAACCCAAGTCATCAACATCACCATGACCAAGGTCAGGAGAACACCCCCCCTAACATCACACAGTAGGGTTACTTGTTGAAAACATAGCGGTCTCTCTTGCGTAGTAAAGCTTGTATCTAGTAAAACACAATGCTGAATGCAAGTCTAGCTTGCTGCACTGTGGTGATGTAAGTGATGATGGCTCTGTTCGTTTGGGAGGTGCCTTATTCTTTCACAGCAAAAATCACCTGAACATTTTGATGCCACCATGTATGAACAACAGCACCAAGGTCAAATTCATAAGTACCTTAAAGGTGTTGTGGCTTCAGATTTTTTGTTCTGTATCATTCAGTCATCCCCGGTCTTCCTCGCACTACAACAGAAGTTTTGAGTTGTTGCATGTCAACTAGCACAGCCTACAAGTACAAGAACGCTAACCCCGTATGCATCCATTAGTTGCATGCGTGGAGAAGCATGTTGTGTGCAGCTCTTGGATTTTATTACTTAAGCAGATATTACTGCACGTGTAAAAACTATCATATTTAAGCTGACCCTGTGCATATTTCTCCCCCCTTTTGTCTGTAGAAGACCCCAGGTAGTTCAGAAGCAGACCCAGAGGACAGCTCTTTCTACAGCTTGCACTCTGCACAGTCCTTCCCCAACCTTGCTTCCCAAAGGGGTCGTCCCATCTCCATGGACTTCTCCGAAGAGAACAACAGTAATGACCAGCTCCTGCTCTTGCCCGGCTACCGCCGCAGTACCGCGCACAGCATCGCCCCAACCCGAAGTGAGTTCCTCCGCGCTGGATTGCCCTCAGTAGCTGTCCTGATATCAAGCCAAAGTCATTGTGATTTCCTCTGATTTTTTTTAATTCTTCCTGGTATATTGGTGCATACTGATCATGGCATATTCTCTGTAGTAGTGTGTGGATCCACTCTCTTGCCTCTCGATGGGCTAAGCTCCCATTAGAAACAAGTGAGCAAACAGAAATGAAAATCGCCCATGGTTATGGCCTTGTGTGTGTTCTGTAATAATAATCATACAGGACTGCTGATGTGTCTGTTGTGTGAGGCACTTTCTGCACCCCCTTCCAGGGGGTCACAAACAGTTTGGGGAAATTGTCCTTATGTGCCGTGTTCTCCTTGCCTCTGTACTGAGTAGGCACCAGCACTTTTGGGGTGGACACTGAGAATGAGCCAGAGAATACGGATGACTGGATGCGCATTGCAGAGCTGCAAACCAGAAACAAGGCCTGTCCGCCCCACCTGAAGAGCAGCTACCCGATAGAATCGAGGGTGAGTAGAGAGGAGGATGGCCAGTCCACACTGCCCAAAGTCAGATAATAGGGGTATGGATGCACGTTTGTGCCCCCCTCAACTTGACTAGCACTCACAAAGTGTAATATGTCATGTTTAAAAGTTGAAGTTCAAGAAAACTTCTTAATGAAGGAATTTTATTATGCCTATTTCATTGTATCTGATTTTTTTTTCAATTTATATTGCTCTCCTGTGTGTTTGGAATCTTGACAACGAATCAGAGGCTTGCTGGTCTGTATAATATTATATGATATATACTTATAATGCCACTGTGTGGCCAGCCACTGCTACTCACTGAGAAATGGCAGTCCTAATTCTTACAAATTCTGTTCAGACTTTTTATGCAAATATTCAGCAAGTTGGTTATTTTGCTAGTCAGGATAATGCATACACATAATATATCTGATTATACAAAAGTGTTTTGAGTGTCATGTGTTGGCTGTCAGGCGTGTGAAACCATTTAGTTTCTAACAGTATTTCTGTTATCTTCTGATCTTGGCACCGCCTTTGTGCCCCTGCAGCCCAGTCTTGGGTACCCCTCATTCACCATCACCGATGACGACCTTAGAACGGGTGACCCGAACGAGACCATTCGCCGGATCTCCATGCTTCCGGGTCAGATCCGTGAAAGCTCACAGTTCCACCGGCTGTCCATGCTTCCGGGTCAGATCAGTTCTGGCGTGGCCTCACAAAGTGCTGTCCTGCGTCCAAAGCAGTCTGCCAGCAATGTGCAGAATACTGGGGGCGCCACCCTCCCTCTGAAGCGCAGCAGCAGTGACCTGCCGGGGCCCGACACACCTGAGGTGAGGGAGGATACTGTGTTCAATACCATGCAAACCAGCAGCACCACCACCTCTAATACACCCTGATTAGAGGTGGTGGTGATGGTGCTTTTTTAAGGTATTGAACAATGTCAGGATCCTGACTGCTGCTTAATTTTCCATGTTTAACTTAAATATTTGGAAAGCACTGCATTCCCTCCTATTCCCTTTTCGATTTATACACTGACTCCTATTAGTTGAGTGAAAGGGCTTGTTTAAATGCTTGACCTTTTCGCAGGCTAAGAAGATTTCAAGCTGCTTCCCCCGTCCCATGACTCCTAAAGGCAGGAGCGATCGTCGCTTTGTCTCTCATAACAGTCAGAACATACCTCCCAATATTCCGGTGAGACTTTAAATATCAAGATTATCTTCCCTGGCAGAACTGGGTTGTGCATTCCATCACAACGGAACAAGTTAACTTACCACAGGCACTCTAAACTGAAATATATACACAGACAAATACAAAACGATTGAAAATCATGCGTGTTTTGTCTGCTCAATCATCATGGCAAAAGTAAATGCACCTCCCTCTGCATTTGTATATTTGCATTTGTAACAACAACTTTGTTTAGCACATAACAAATGTAAGGCTGGGTGAATGAGGCAGGTCTGACAAGCAAATTTCATTTATATATCTCTATATTTATTATATATAATATATACACATTACAATTCTGTATAATGCACATTCCTATAAGATTTACAAATCATTGCACAATGATGTGCAGTTCTTTCTTGTCACACATTGAACAGGTACTTTGCCTAAAATTGGGAATAGTAACTTTAATATGATGGATCTAGATAACAGTTGCCAATAACAACATAATCAATTCGCTAACATTGCCGAGTAATAAATCTGATGCTGTTTGTTGTATTTGGATTGTGATATTGAATGCATCCTGTCCATAGGAGAATCTTTAAGGTTTTAGCAGGGGTGTAAGCCTTTTTATTTTGTGTTTAGCCCGAGCGCAGGCAGTCCATGATGTTCAGTATTGAGAACACCCCCAAGAAAAATGGCAAGAGCAGTTTACTGCAGAAGGGCATCAACAAGATGAGGGGCAGCACTCGCAAGTCCCCTGCCTCAACCAGCAAGGTCCCTGGCTCTAGGAAGTCCCCCCGGGGTGGCAAGTCCCCCTACGGGGAGAAGCCTCAACGCAGGTCCCCCAGAGTCAACAGCAGCAAGTCACCGAAAATTGTCTCCAGTGCCAAAAAGGTGAGGAGAACTGGGGTGGGTCCACATGGAACACACACATGCTCGCACGCACACGCACACGCACACACACACACACACACACAGTGTGGTTCCTCAGTGCTTGTGCAGACGTAAGTCACTAATCACTACAAAAGCACTGAAATAAGCTAGTATTTTGAAATCTACTTCAAACAATGTCCTGTGAAACACTGCATAATCAAGCTGTAAAAGCAACTTTAAAAGCAGTTCTAAAGATGTGCTTTTGACTGTGGTGCATCAACCACAGTCTTTTCTGGGCAACCACAATGTCGCTGCTCAGCTTATGACGAAAGTTTGTCTTTGTCCAGAGGGAGGAAACTGCTCTCAGAACTGAACAGCAGCCAAGATGAAGGTTATCCATTTTTCTGTCCCGGTGTTTTAACTTGCTCACCTGTACAGGGTGTCCTCATGATTGGTAATCAGGCTTGTGGTTTATGGGTAGGATGCACATCTCAGTTTGGGTGATTTTTTGATAACTACTATGTTAAGGTAGAATACTACAGTAAAAGGATTGGGAGGCTTTTGTTTTTCCCTTCTTTCGCAGCAGCTTTCTTCTATATTCTGCATGTCCACATGTGGCTGGCAGCATTTGGGGTGCACTAACCTTCCAGAAATGTCAGAACTGACCACTTGACAGTTAACTAGAGCGAGCTGAAAATAAAGCTTTTAAAAAGTTGGTTCTTTTTACCACTGCATTGTTAATAGCTATGGAAACAGGCTAACCATGCTATCCCCCCTCCCCTTACAGATGATGGCCTATAGAGGTCGGATGAAGGTGTGAATCTGTCGACTCTGGGCACAAGCAGGAGATCTAAGGGAAAAGGGCCCTGTAAATCCTGTGCTTGTATCTGTTATTTTAAGAATAGTGTCAATTTTGTGTAGGTGGTGTGCAATAAAGATTTCTTATCTCAAGTGCAGCAAGCCTCCATTTCTGAGGACCAACTTCACACCTGACTTTGCTGCTCCGATGAAACACTTTGAAGATGTCGTAAACTGTATTACATTATTTTTGACTTTTGTGTGTATTCTTTTTTATTCATTACATTATTTTGCATATATAATTTTCTTCTATTCAGTGGGGTGCATTTTGGGTATTATTTTACCATAACAGTGTATTTAAATGTTTTAAAATGAATGATCTTTCAGATCTGTTTTACGGAGGAAAGCAAATAAAAACAAAACCTCTTGCTCTGTTCTCCTGAAAACAGAAGAAACACAAGTTGGTCTGCATTCCATTGCCTGGAATGCTGTAGTGGCACTTGGAAAAGGATTGTGTGAAGTGAGAAATTCCTGTTTGATATTGGCACATAACACTGCACTGTTAGTTCTAGGGGTGTTCTAAGAGTGCAGATGTAAAATGCATGCTCCCACCTGATTGTTTGAAACTGGGTTATGGAAGAGTTATGAAATTTATTCACCTCCTTGAATATATGTCAAGTCTCTTTTGTTCCTTTTGCTAACTGTATAAATTGATCAAATTTTGCTAAAGGGTGGTAAAGATAAAATGACTGGCATATGTTCATTTACACTACCTGTTTTCTGTGGTTGGTCTTGTCCTTTTTATAGCATTCTCCATTACAAATGCAAAGACAAAGATGAACATGCTTGTATATAATTCTACACGGATCTATATATAATGATAATGAGTGGTGATGGTCTCAGATTGTAGCTTTGCTTAAGAAAAGAGGGAAGCTGGAGTGTTAACTAAAAACGTGTTTGTGTGCATGGTGTCTTTCTAATTTAATCAAATGGTATTCCTACACAGATTGTGGGAGTGTTTGTGGCTCATGGTGTCTGCTTGTGCACAGTAGATTTACTTGTCTTTTGTTTGTGGTTGTTTTATGTCTCCCTTTTCCCTGCAATAAAACTCCTGAGACTGCAGCTTGTGTTTTTTTGTCCCCCTCCTATCCACTGCTTCCACGGGTGGATGTATAAATTAATGCATACCTACAGAGACTATCTTGTAAAATAAAGGCCAGATGTTTTCTTTGGACATGTATTATGTAACACGTTTTTATATTACGTCTTTATTATAAAAAAAATCAGTAATTCACCTAAGGCCAGCTAATATGTAATGGGTCATACAAGCACAACTAGTTATAAGCAACAACTGAAAAAGTGACATTTTTAAAAGGTGTGATAAATTCTATTCAAAACAGTACAAGCTTGCTACGATCACTGGTTTGCATACATGCAGTAATAGTCATTAAACAATTTCATGAGAAGAAATATTTCATATATAGATTCAATGAATACCTGTTTACACCTGATGAAGATAACGAAGAAGTGCTATGTTTATTTGGCCAAACGGACTTAGGCTATGTGTAAGATATAGAAGAGAGGGTGCTATTCAGTAGCGAAGAGGCCAAGGTTTCATCAGGGTGGAACTTCCAAATAATAAACATTTGGAAGACATTTGTGTTAGAGACAGTAGTCTGCATCGTAGTGGGTTCCAAGGGAATAATTGTACAAGACAAGATTAACACATTCTGGTTTAAATGCTACAATGGGTGGTGTAACATAATGATTCCCTCTCAGAGTTGAGATTACATTACGTGGGTTGTTAGGGGTATACACGTGACAGTAGGAGAATTCCTAAATACTCAGATTCTGACTCCTCAGATTCTTATTCTGCACAAGGATGGGTAACAGTATCTACCGATCGATCTACGCCCCTGCACGGTAGGCGGCGGTATGCACCTCTCAGTTGATCGCTCCCTTAAAATCCACCGAAGAAGAAGTGACAGCGCTGTGTACGGCAAGTAAAGTTTTCTGTCCAGGAAGGGGTAGTTAAGGTGTCGCTGTGTAGGCTACCTGGTTACGCTTGTAATGTAACGTTAGTGCACGCTCGTTTGTCAAACTGTGAAGGTGAGACGTGAGCACTCTAAAAGAAGATTCGTATCCATTTACATACATCAAACTCAAAGCTCTGGTTATAGTCCTAGGTAGTCAAAATATAAGGTATGTAAACTGGTTATTGGTGTCCAGACTGTTGTTAAAATACTCTTTGCAGAGCATTGTAGTGATGCTTTGAAAGGCTGGGATATCTAAAGTTAACAAACCGTATGTGTCAACTACACACCACGTTAACAATGAAAAAAAGAAAAGAAAACGATAGCTACGATAGCTATGTTCGAACGAAACTGAAAGTCCGACATTTTGGTCTGCGCGAATTGCGGAAGAGACGAGAAGAAAATGTTTTGAACGGATAGGACGCGACAAAAGTAACGATTTCAGGTTAAACAGGCAGAATGATTCAAATGGTTACTAACTGCTTGTCTAACGTTAGCTGGTCTAATGAGTGTCAGGGTTTAGGGATAAATTTAGCTTTGTTTTACATTACAATTTATTTAGCAATTTGTTTTACAGATAATTGCTTAGAAAAGGGTGGGAGACGAACCTAGGTAGGTAGGGATCGTACACACAGTGGTAATGGGTATTAAAAGAGAACATCTGTAATTAGCCAGATGTAAGTGAAACACGATTCATGGCACAAACTTAACTATAGTTGAATACAATGCCAATTCCAACTGATGCTCAGCAATGACCGTTTAAGTTCATTTCTGTGCCTCGTGTGTGTACAGGAAGGCTTCGCTAAAGTATTTTGGTCGTGCCTTGCAATGTGGTGTTTGAAGTTTTAGTTTTCAGAGACTATCTCGATGTTTTGGAGGGGTGGTTTCTGCTGCGCCTGTAATATATATGCTAATATATATGCTAAAAAGTTTGCTGACTGTTTTCTTCTGCTCGGCCTAGCTTCCTGCGGAAGGTGGTGCTACTGTTGTGAGTCTCCCTAAGACGTAAAAGAGGACGCTGTCTGTTTAATTCTCGTCGGTAAACCTTAACACAGTTCCTTGCGTGGGGATCTCTATACAGCCATGGACCCGGACAATGGGAGGTGAGATGAACTTTTAATTAGAAATATAACAGCAGATACGGGCTTCTCTTTGGTTGTTGGAAGACTCGGCAAGCATTTGAATTACATGATTATATGAGCATTTTTGAAGGCCCAGGAACGTAACCTCAACGTGTCTTATAAAGGGAATAAATCTGTCCTGAAATGTTAGTAATAATAACCCGAACACGAGTAGATTTTAGGCAACATTTAAATTTTTTTTAGGATTTAAGCAGTGGGTGTGTGTGCCGTTTTGCTTTTGACAGGTACCTGATGGAGAGGGGTCCCTCACCACCTTTGAGCTATGTGTCCATGGAGAGTGAGGATGGCCAACAGCCTCATCCAGATAAAGTCAATGAAGAACATGTTTTCACTCCTATAGGGTAAACATGCACACATACAAATATGCACACATATCTAGTAGGCTTTATTACTACCCTACCAGTGTACTTCTGTCAGAATGCTTATGTCAGACTTGAAATTTTGTATGTTTAAAATGTTTTTTTTTCCCATTTCAGTTAACAGTTTAGCTATCTACCTGCAATATTCAGATGTCTATGAATACATATAAATTCATTTTTGGAGCTTGGTAGATGTTTGGCTGGACCAGTGTGTCTACCTGTGGTAAACTCCAAACTTTTATGGAATAAATGGTGTTGGTCTGTGCTGACAGAGTGCAGCTGGAAAGAGCTGACTCGCCAGAGACCAGGATGAGTGACACCTCTCATGAGCAGCACTCCAGTCAGCCCAGAGAAGGAACATTTCTCCCACAACAGGGGTAAGGCCACCATTGTACAACTGTGGAGAAAAGCGTGGTATTAAAAAGTGGAAAAAAAAATGTCTGCCAAGTTTTTGGTGTTACTCACGCTCAGGATGATTTGGCAATGAGATGACCTGTTTTTGCTACTTTGTGGTTCAATATGTAGATGTTGGTTGCCAATCTGGCCAATAATGGGGATAAAGGAATATTTTACAATGACTTATACAACAGCAAATGTAAAGTCAGTTAGATAAGCAGAAAACCTGGGTAACAACTTCTGACTACTGCTGGGTTAATCATCTGATGCAAATTTAGGTATGTGAATGAAAGCAACATAAGAAATACTTTCACTTAATGTTGAATTGAATCTTGATAGCTTAAACCTCAGCATTTTGGTTGGTTCTTCTGGTTTGCTCACTAACTGTTAGGTCAGCTCTATTTCAATTTAGTTATTCATACATTCAGAGATCTTAATAGAAAATCAGGCCAAGAGTGGCTCAAGTGGAAATGACACACAGATTGCCTTATATTGTCAGTGTTTAATTTCCATTGGTTTCTGAACCTGGAAGAGCACAATACCGCAGGCCTTTCAAAATGGTGCTCTTCCTGAACCTGAAATCTTAGAAGTGTGTGTTATCTTTTTAACTGCTAAAAGGAGACCGGTTACAGTGTACCAACCATTTGCTCTACGTCTGCCGGTGGTGGAGCCTGTAGTGCCAGAATCAGAGGAGAATCTCCCGCCCATGGAACTGCCATTCATATTCAAGGTGAGTTCACAATTCACATTTGTGAAATGAATGTTGGCGTCACAAAGCGTAAAATTGAGGATAACAAAACAATGGATTATGATACATTTCCTTGTATTTATGAGATATTTATTTTTACTTTGTACAAAGAATTAGTTGTAAATGCATAGTATATCACACTGACTAATTTTTATTGGTTGGGTTGAAACACATGGTAATTGCATCAAATTGGTGTCAGGGAGCACACCCTAATTACTGGCTAAGTGCAGTCATTGTAATCACAAAGATCACAGTTTCAGTGATTGAGATGTTACATTTGTTCAGTTTTGACTTGTTGTAGTGAATGTCCCCTCTCACAGCATGACCATATTTTTTTGTTATTCACATTAGTCAATCCAGAAAACGCTGGAGCAGCTGAATGCGGAAGAGCTGTTTCTGTTCAAGAAGTATTTGAATTACCGTCACCCAGAGCATTTTGAGACTCTGATGGAGGATCTTGATGTGCTGGATGTTGTGGACAAGATGCTGGAGCGCTGTGGCAAAGGAGGGGCTGTGAAGATTACACTGCGCATCCTGACCAGCATGAAGAAAGACGAGCTTGCCAGTGCGCTGGAGGAAGCGTGCAAAAGAAGTGAGTCAACACAACCTCAACAACCGGCTGTAGCCATGTGAAATCAGTCAGTGCTCGTAGATTTTGTGTTGGACAACGACTGCACTAAAACGACGGGGGCGGGGACTGGGTTCAGACAGGTATAGGTGAGCGGTTCTGACGGTCCTTAAAAAGCTCTGAAAGCATTTCCGTCCTGGAAAGTCATCAGAATTGGTTGTATATATCTACCGGTCAGCACGGTGTAATCAAAATCCATACTGTAGAGCAAATTAGTGTACTTTCTATACTGTTTATACCATCCACCCCTACAAGGGAATATCATTCTTGAAGTACTTGATACATGAGTCTCTTTTCACATATTCTTTTCTCTTTGCAGTAAAGATCCAGTATGAGTTGAAAACCAATCTGAAGAGGAAGTACGAAGCCATATTTGAAGGGATCGCCAGACAAGGACATCAAATCTTTTTGCATTGTGTCTACACAGACGTGCACATGACGCAAGGTGGAAGTGGAGCGGTGAACCTTGAACACGAAGTAAGGCAACATGAAACGGACTCAGAATCAACAGATTCACTTAAATGCAGCCAACTCTTTGAGCCATCATTCCGTAGAGGGAGAGGTATCCGAACTGTGATGACAAGGGGTATCGCAGGCATAGGATTAACGGTCGCCGTTCAGAAGTTCATCGTTGACTGGACGTCAGAAGCAGCTAATCAGGACATTCAGTTTGTGTTTCCAATTCCTTTCCGGGAAATGAATTTAGTCAGGGAAAAAAACTACAGTCTGATAGATCTCCTCTGCAACTTCTATCCAGAAATAAAAGATATGGACTTCATTGAAGCTCCCGACTGCAAGGTTTTGTTCATCTTCGATGGCCTGGATGAGTGTCGGCATACCTTAAGCTTCCGGAAGAATGAGCGCTGGCACGACATAAAGGCACCGGCCTCAGTGGATATGCTGCTGACAAACCTCATCAGGGGGAGGCTGCTTCCAAACGCTCTTGTGTGGATCACCACGCGATCAGCAGCTTCCAGTCTGATCCCCGCTGACTGTGTCAACCTGCTCACCCAGATGCGAGGCTTCACTGATGAACAAAAGGAAGAGTACTTCAGGAAGAGAGTGCGTGATCAGACCCTGGCCACCAAAATTGTGGAAAAAGTGAAGGAATCAAGAAGCCTTTACATCATGTGCCATATACCATTGTTCTGTTGGATTTTGGCAACTGTGTACGAGAGGATGTTTACTGTGACCACAGGAGAGCGTCCCATGACTGTAACACAGCTCTACACGCACTACATTCTGCTTCAAACAAATATGAAGAGTCAGAAGTATCATGGAGGCCATACCAGTGCACAGAAGTGGACAGATTCAGACAGGGAGTTCACCATAAAACTGGGGAAGCTGGCTTTTCAACAGCTGGAAAAGGGCAGCAAAGAATTCAATCCGGTAGACCTGAGGGAGGCTGGCCTTGATGTTACTGAAACGTGTGTGCAGTCAGGGGTGTGCACAGAGATGTTCTCCCCCATGTACACAATGTTCCAGCAGAGAGTGTTCCGTTTCGTACATCTGAGCATCCAGGAATTTATGGCCGCTTTGTATGTGTACCTCTCCTTTCGAAACAGCAGTAAGAATGTTCTTGACCAAGCCCTCACCAATCCACTTTCAAGGTTATTCAAAGAACCATCACTCGTGGATTTGCACAAGAGCGCAGTGGACAGAGCCTTACAGAGCAAAAATGGACACCTGGACCTTTTCCTCCGCTTTCTTCTAGGTCTCTCAATGGACTCCACCCAGGATCTCTTAAGAGGCCTCCTGACACAGCCGGGAGATCATCACAGAGCAACTCCGAACCCACAGACCACACAGAGCATCGAGGAGACAGTCAGGTATATCAGGAAGAAGATGAGAGAGAACGCCTTCCCAGAGAGGTGTGGCAATCTGCGCCACTGTCTAGCAGAGTTGCATGCTGAACCCTGAGCCACTTGATCCCAATAACTGTGCTGTAGAAGTACAGTGTTATAATTTCCCCATCCTGTGATGTGGGGACAGGTCAGACATGGAGAGTTGTACACCTCTCCCCTAACCTGTTACCCTTCCAGCATACACAAAATGAATGAACTGAACTTACATAGGGCCTTTCATGAAGGAGCCCAATGTGCTTTTTAGCAAAGGTGGATGATTCCCCTCAACCACCACCAATATGTTGCACCCGTCTGGTCCTGCATGGTCTGACGTTTTTTGTGCATTAAATGCTCCTCCACGGAGTTTTCCCAAAGACATTCTGCTACTATTGGTGAAGAAAAACAAAGATGGATTAGAAGATGTACAAGAATCGGCTTGTAAATCTCATCATCATTAGAGAAAGTGGAAAATAATGAATTGCCTTAGGTTAGTAATAAGGGGTGCCTTAAAATGTTGGTGTTGTTTCCTGTTGGTCATGGTATACTAGATTTGGTGAAACTGTTTTCATGAATATGACATATAAGAGCTTGTGAGTTGCAGGGGATAGTCAGTCCCTGACACACTCTTGACAGACTGGAAGGCAAGGACATCAGAAAAAAATATCATTTTCACAGTCTGATTTTGAACGTGTGACGACAATAGACATCATATTGCAAAATTTGTATTCTTGACATTGTTAGTTTTATTGTTGTTTTCCCATTTCAGCATATCCTGAATTGTAAAAGTTGTAAGTGTAAAACCAAATATCTGGAAAAATCCAGTTACCATGATGTATATTGCCAAATTCCCTCTAAGGTGAGTGCTAAACATAAATAAATCTCCTTCAATCCTGAACAGAAGTTGAAACATTTAAACAGGCTTTGTCAGAGTTAAAGGTGTTCTACAGGCACTACATTCAGCCTCCAGTCTCACATTTTCTTTGAGTCTGTTCTCTCGTGTTTACATTCTCTAATTGTTGCCGCAAACCTTTAGACAGTTTGTTGTTTGCTGAAGGGAATGGCTCTCTGTACTATTACTTAATTTGAGCATCTACAGAAAATACATAATTTTAAAAAAGCAACAGGGAGAACAAGGAGTCTGCAGGGCTTTTTGTCCAGTGATAATCGGCATATAAATAAGCCTTTAGTGCAGAAATATTTACACCACTGATAATACTATTTAACCAAGTGGCTGGATTAATTGTCATTGATCAAATGGCCCGCTATAGGAACAGGTGACTCACTGTGAGATCGAAAACAAGCTAGTTGGTAGCTGTCCAGAACAAGCGTTGGAGACCAGACCGCAGCTATGCATGTACCTCTTGGTGGCATCCAAAAGCTTTTTTTTTCTCACAAATACATATGAAATCCATCCACAGGCTCAGCCTTCAGGGGAAATTCAGACCAAATTTGATGACGCCACGAGAGAGAGCAGGGACAGACAATATCACCATTCTGTGCCTGAGGGATGCCATCATGTTCTGATAACAATTGTTGCTGTTGCTTGACGAAAAGCAGAGCCAAGACAAAAGCAGGCCTGTGCTCCAGCCAAAGTGCATGGTGCGCTTGCATTTTTTCCTGTAAACATGCAGGGTATTGACTGTTTATCTAATAATTTCAAAAGGGTACTCATTGTTGGCCTTAATCACGTATGATTTCATATTAATTTCACTTTAGTCTTTTATTAAGATTAATGTAATAGCTATATAAATAAATCTCAGTTATGCTAGGTACTCTCTTAAATATGTTACATATTAAAACTGCTGTCATTTGGATACACAGCAATTATCACGAGAAAGTTATGCAACACTGAAGTTTTACTTTTTCTCTAAATGAAAGCATCCTGGTGCAACTAGCCAGTTATTCAATATTTATTCTAAATGTTCTCATATTTTTATTTTACGTTGATTTAATTACTTTTTCATTTTAATTACTTTATCAGCGTTTGTGTACTAACATGCCAATATTAAATCAACGTTGACAGGTATGAGTGTATAATGTTGATTTTACATAAATAGAGAATCTTAAAATGTTTTCCGATCCTTTCAAACATTGGGAAAATGTTTAAAAATTGCACATAAATGTTGGATCTGTATAAAGCAAACATTACTAAGGAGTTTTGTGAAGCAACAGCAATCAAAAATGATTTTCTTCAATCAAGAAAACTGCCTTCATCGGTAACTTTTTCTCATCAAAGTCGCAACAGTTCATTAGTGCGGCTCTCTGTGACGTCAAATAACTCGTCAACGGTCACGTGAGGTCATCGGAGTTCTCTCCTCTTCCTCAACCTTCGCGAAGTTTCCCGAACAGTCCGGTGATTTCCGGAAATAACAGTGAAACAAACGGATAGTGTGTCAGATGCATCGTTCTGGCTAACGTTAGCAGCACGACAGTCTCAGGCGACCGCAGTATTTTTTTTTACCTAGCTGACTAACCAGTAGTACATTTATTAACACTTACGGCCATATTTTAATTTTGTGCAGTGTCCGTCATGTCTTTGCTGTGTTACAATAAAGGTTGCGGACAACGCTTTGACCCAGACCAGAACCCAGATGGTAAGTAGCAGAAAGCACATAGCCAGAACTAGCTAACACAATACCTGGTAGCAAGCAAACTAATTAGCTAGCTCCCTCATGCTTTCAAGTAATTTACGCGTTAACTTATTTAGCTTGCTAGCTCGAGTTTGTAGCTAACTTAGCACAATAGCGTCAGCTAACGCTACCATACGACTGGCTGTTAGAGATCGCTAGGTAATAATTAGCTACCCATAGTAGAAAACCTTGCATGTGGGCTATAGTCAGCTGGATTGTATTACTTACACCGGAAGAATAAAAATGGAAAAGGTCATCTCCATTTTAAGATTTCACAAGACTAACTGGTGAATAGCTCAGAGGCGAGAGTTCACTGCAGTGTTCAGTGTCAGTATAACGTAACATAACGTGGCGGTCGATGTTAAGTGATCTAAAGACAGATCAACAGTTATCTCTGAAAGAGCACGCTCGCTATCAAAGAAACTAGCCAGTTAGCACACATTTCTTTAGCTTTCTAATCTACAGTACAGCAGATTGTAGCCAGCAGCGATAGCTAGGTAAAGAAATTGATGAATATTCATAGGATTTATGGTTAACTTTAGCCAGCCAGGTAGCATTTGATAGCAGAGACGCGGTAGATCAACGTCAGTACGGTGCTAGCATTGTGCCATGTTTGCAACGATACCTAGGTAAAGAATTGGATGAGTATTCACAGGATTTATGGTTAACTTTAGTCATCCAGGTAACATTTGATAGCAGAGACGCGGTACATCAACGTCAGCACGGTGCTAGCATTGTGCCATGTCTGCATTTCTGTCTAAAGTGGCAGTAAGGACACAATCTATCACAGAGAATCTCCCATTCTTGTGCATAATACATGCGTGCCTCCCCCAGTATCATTCCTGAACGACTTGACCACTTTGTTGGGAGGGGAGTTTATTTAGGTTGATAAAGTTAGCTAGGTGCAGGAGTATGTGTGTTTGGCAGAGGCCAATGGTCCCCAATTAGCCAGATGGAGGCTTGCACATCTTACACCTCCATTTATAATGATTTACGGTTTGCAGATGAAATACCATGCTTAAGATTTGCCTCCACAGTTGATGTCTCATTCTAATAAATACTCATTTTCCTAGATGCGTGTACTTACCACCCTGGGGTCCCTGTCTTTCACGATGCGCTCAAGGTATGCCTAATTCTGATTGCAGGAAAACGTTTTAAAAGCCCTGCCTCAGTGGAAGTGTAATGTTTTCCCTAATGTTGTCTTCCCTGGTGTTGCTACAGGGGTGGTCTTGCTGTAAAAGACGGACGACTGACTTCTCCGATTTCTTGAGCATTGCTGTAAGTGAGGAGCACCTGGTAGAGGTTGTTTCCCTCAGAGAACTTTGTCTTAATAGGAGAAAATGTTCAAACTCTCATTCAAACTCAGTGTTAATCTCTGAATTGATTCCATTGGACAAGTCATCTGTGTGTTACTCTTCATCCATATGTTGATCAACTGAAAGTTTATCATTTTTTTTTTCTTTTTTTGTCTAGGGATGTACAAAGGGTCCTCACAATAAAGATAAGCCCCCAGAACCAGTGAAACCAGATGTTAAGACATCCGGTGAGAAGAAAGACCTGGACGACCTGAAACCAAAGTTCAATGAGTATGTTATCCAAGCACCAAAACCCCTGGAATCAATCCAGCGACCAAGGTAAGGCTGTGAGATGATATTGACCAGTCATGCAGACACAGTACACTTTACACAGTGAAACTGATGCAGATAAACCTGCAACCCATTTGAGCTGTTTCATTCCTGCTTCTTCATCTATCTGAAGAAAAATACCTCAAATGTAGTAACTTTTCTGCAAGTGCAATGGTAATCTAGCTTGCGATTTAAAGTATGAACCTTTGCTGGAAAGTCTTCTGCTCTAACTACAACACCCTGGTGCTACAGATACACACATTTTGTTTTTAAAATGTATTGACAATGTGTGTGTGTTTTTTGTGTTCTCCAATTAGTGTTTGTTGTTATGGCATTTCCTGTATTTGTGGTGTTGCAGTGGTGATGAGCCCCTTGTTAGACTACAGCAGAAAGTCGCCTCCTCTTTGAAGCAGTCTTTGGAAAAACTGAAGCTATCGGAGGTCAATGAGCCAGAAAAGAAAGGTAGTGACAGTGGTTTTGTTTGACACTATATATATATATATATATATATATATATATATATATATATATATATATATATATATAAATAATAATTTTTTTAACAGTAATTTGCAGACTAAAGCAGCACTTGTTACTGCATGTAACATATATGTTTTGTACTTTTAATTAAACAAATTGTGATTTTTTCAGAGGAGGAAGGAGATGAAGTAAAGGTTGGAACATCGTGTAAAAATGGAGGCTGCTCAAAGGTACATGTTCACGTCAATATTTGGTGTGTGGGTTTTTGTAGTTTCTTTTTCTCTCTTTTTGGGTAAACATTTTGGACAATTGAATCAACTCCATAGCATTGCAAATACACATTGTGTTTTTGAATTATGTGTTTAAATGTATTATAATTAGTAAAATGCTCCAAGTCAGCCTGACATTGACTGTAATTGCTGATCATTTTTTATTATTCTTTACTGCAGACTTTCACTGGGCCAGAAAGCAATGAGGAGACCTGCTTGTACCATCCTGGTTTCCCCATTTTCCATGAGGGGTGAGAGTGTTCTTCATACTTTGTGGTCCCCCATAATTTCCACTCTACATCCCCCACTATTTGTAAATTGGGAATACAGGTACATATTTTTTTCTGCAGTGTCACAGTCACACCTTTCAGTAACTGCTGGAAAGTAGGCTCACAATGAAGTCAAAAGGGGAAACAGACACTCTTATGTCCTAGTACCTCATCTTATAGAGCAAAGTTCCCTTGCACCAGCTCAGGAGAGTAGCTGAAATTGCGGCATGAATACTGTAATCATCCCCATTCTTGTGTCGTCAGGATGAAGTACTGGAGCTGCTGCAAGAGAAAAACTTCGGATTTCAACACTTTTCTGTCCCAAGAGGGCTGTACAAGAGGAAACCACTTATGGAAGAAACAGGATACAGTGAGTATTCCTTTTGAACAACAGGTCTTGGGTCCCTGTGTCATGCAACACCAGTATCTATGGCACTATTTAGTGAGCCCTTGGGGAAGTGGAGTTGGCTTGTGTTGGGTCAGCTAGGTCTTTCAAGTTGAGAATGTCCAGAATGTCTAGGCCTTGTTTTCATACATTGACAAAGACACCCTGAAAATTTATCCTTAACAATACATTAAACTTTTCTGTGAGGACTAATAACAGGAGATGAACCAAGGAAAAAATGTACGAAAACAACGTAATGTATGTCTTATACTAGAGAATTTTGCATTTTGAGTATCATATATGTAATTATTGAGCACTGTGTAGTAACTCTGCAGATCATTGTTCAGCATTGCACAGTACTGTGGGAATGCCAAGAGACAAATGTAACCTTGGGGGAACAATAACCTGTTTGTTTCTTTCATTACACTTTGTTCATTTCTGTTTAAAGGGGAAGAAGATTGTACCCTGTAGGTTTGACTGGCACCAGACAGGTGGTCAGGTGATGATCTCCATCTATGCCAAAAATTCCGTTCCAGAGCTGAGCTTTGTGGAGGGGAATAGCACAAAGGTAAGAGGTCCTTTCCAGAGTTGCACCTTATGGAGTTGTTAGCGACCACAATAAATGTGTGTTTGTGCATCTGGCATTAATATGATATGACTTCCTTCTTATGATTGTGACTTTTTCCCCACTACAGCTTAATATCCACATTGTGTTTGAAGGTGAAAAGGAATTTGAGCAAAACATCAACTTATGGGGTGTAAGTACTCATTAATGCTACTGTCAATGATTTTCAGTAGTACTGTTGGAATGGAGAACTGTTGACCAGTTATACTTGCTGCTTAAGCAAGCACATTTACTGCTTAACAAGCAGATTTGAAATGTTCATATGTTTAAACTGCTACAACCTCAGTTAAACTGGTCACTCCTCATGTAAAGCAGTTAGATGAATTACTGATTTGAACGGTTTACTGTGGTGTTGAAATAGCCCCATCTGTACCCATAGTGTGTAACATTAATAATTATGTATGTCATGTCATTTTAACTTGCATAGAAAAAAATATAACAATACTTAAGTAATAACCTCATAAACTATGGCATATTCAGAGACGTTGGGAGGATTAAAACAGGCTTTTGATGTTCGGCAGGTCATTGATGTGAGCAAAAGTGTCATGAATATGATGGCAACAAAGATTGAGATCGCCATGAAGAAAGCAGAGCCAATGACCTGGGCCAGACTTGATCTACCTCCCGCAAAGAGTGAGCCTGCAGAGAAGAAGGAAATTGTTGATGAAGATGCTGACGATTAAAAAAAACAAAAAACAAAAATAAAAATGCACGGGCTTACAGAGACACCGGTATCGGGGACAAACTCCGCACAGAGGTGACTTAGTCATTTCAGCATACTGTAGGGAATCCACATCAGCTTTCTTTTTTTACATTCTGTACTGTATCCTCTGAACAATTGTAACTGTCAATGACCTCAGAGTACTCAATAGAGATCTAGAGCCAGTAGGTTACCACAGCAATTCCAGGAGATGGGCTCATAATATGAAATATGACCACTGGGAGCAACATGTAAAAGTGGTTGTAGGATTTCTAGTTTACAGTAACCTCAACTTATGTCATACTTTGTTTTCGTTCTATTTTCTCTCCACAGTGCACTTAGAATATTTCAGTGCTATTTTTTATATAAATACTGTCTTTGTGTATTCTTACAGCATTCCACTGTTTTGGATTACCTTTTGTTAGCTATGTTACAAATTAAGGAGATTTTAGCTGCTTCTCCTGAGGTGGGTTTTCTCAATCCTGATACCCATTACAAGGTTTTTCTTTTATCCCAGTACTTGGTGCATTGTCAGCCTTAACCCCCCCCCCCCCCACCCCCAATCCCACCAAATATTATTCTCCAAGCATGTGCCCAAACTGCTTTGGTCTTGATATGGCAGTGTATGCTGTGTGATCCGGTTAATGTTAGCCAGTGGGAATGCAGGTCTGGTTACAGTAGGTGTGCATGCTTTTTCACATGACTGATTATACAGTGTACAGTAGGCCGTTGGGATCATAAAGTCTATTGTATCAGTATACTGAATGCACTTTGATTTATATTTTGCAACTATGCTTGATGTCTTGAGAAACTTGAGGTGGAAAGATAAAGGACTGGCAGCACAAATGAACCTGATTAATATCCCTGGTGAATGTTCCAACCTGCTATGTCCCCCAATTTTTTCTGAATAGCAATAGGGATATTAACAGAACTCAAGTATATTGAAATGACCACAATGAACGTGTGGAACAGAATTATTTGCGATAGTTTTTGATGTAGGGAAGTATTTTGTACATTTCAAAGTGTTTTAAAAGTATTGAAGCAGTTGTCCTCTTTTTCTCCATTGTTTCACCTTGTGAGTGTGGCTCATGACCCTGGAGCTCAGTTTTCTTCAGTCTGGGTTTTAAACCTTATCTTCCTACTTCAAAGTGGTTTATTTTTTCTATAGTTGAGACAAATAAAATCATGGAAATTTGCATGTTATTAGCTGTTGCAAAGCTATCAGATCTTTAGGCCACACAAACAGAGTAACTAGTTCAGTATTCTACCCTTGGACCATTAAGCTATCTGGCTTTTATTTTTTCTGTCATACTGTAAAAATGTCGCAAATAAACTGTAAAGTAAATACAAAGAAAGAAACTGCACATTTGGGCAAAAAATGAATGTAAGCCTGAAGTAGTTAAATGGAACACACTTGTTTCTTAAACTGTGGTAACAGCTCCCTGGAGTGTTTGATGAAAAGTTCTCATACTATAACTATGTTGCAGTAATAGAAAAATGTATGCAATTGGAGTGGTGTGTATAGTTTCTCTTGGATGGCACTGAATCAAAACCATGGACCTAGCAAACCACAGGGTCCATTTTCACCGTGCTGCCACCACCCACAATAGCTGCTGTTGTGCAGAGCCTGCTTATATGTCTGGAGTGGATATTGATATGTATGCCAATACAAAACCTTGTCCAGGAGTGAGGACAACCAGCAGTAACAGAAGTTACACAGTAAATTGCAAAAATCCTTAATTGCAGTTAAAAAATGTAATAAAACCAAGTCAACATTTTGAAGCCTTTGACAAAAACCAGGTGGAACTGTGCTGTGTACAGTCTTTGAATTTGCCTTGATTAAGTTTTAAAAGATGTTTAGTATACTGGCTAAAACAGATCTTTTTTTTACGAAATGATTTATTTATCATGTCTTTGTGGTTAGAATGAGGAATAATGTAATGTGAGCAAAGTGAAAACATGACCTCATAGCAAGATATTAGGAAATCACAGAAATATTTTAGTGTGGATCCTAAACACACTACACTTATAAATTTCACTTGGTCATTAAACAGTTGGAGCCTTTAATAAATGCATAAACAAATATTGATAAATTTACATATGCATAAAAAAACATTTGTGCTTCACTCAAAATAGACTGTTTAACTGCTTTAATAAGGATTTTTTCAAGGAGAGTATGGGTTAAGTTACTGTATTGGTGACAGAATTTAAGCAGACGAGAAAACGTGATTCTTCATTTCAAGTTACCACACTATCTGACATCTACAGACACTGCTATAGATGGCCATACCACGGATTAAATCTTCGCATGGAAACCTGGGACATTATGTATAGAGACAAAACCCCTGCTGACATACTTGGCCACACTATGGTGGAGCAAAGGCAGTTTGTTCTGCTGCTGTGGGCTTCTGGTTGCCGTAGGCTGATGGCATGGCTGGGATCGAAGCTAGGTTATAAGACTCAGTTTGCACCCAAGTTGAAGGCTGTAACCATTGAGCTTCAGGGGATCCCTGGAAATGTGTGACGTAAAGAAGTGACGTCACCCAACTTTGTAGCCTAGACTGTAAGAAGGGATTCTTTAAGCTCATCACATCTGGTGGAACTTCATACACTACCAGTCTGAATGTTACCCTCTGGAGGTGGAGCAGAGGAGACCAATTCTGGCACTCTAAGGATGCAGGTTCAGCAAGTTTTCATTCCATCTTGCAACTAACAATTGATTTACACCAGAGACAATAGTTGTAGGGACTTTGTTCTAGTAATTAATACAATTGAACAACTGAGAGCTGAACTGGAGCAAAAGCCAGCAGACTAAGGCTCTGCAGAATGGCTGCTGGCCAACCCTGATATATACACTCGTAAACAATTGCATTCTATAGCAATCATTGCATGACTTTAAGTAATAATAAACATTTCTTCTTGCCAGCTCCAAAATTTGGTTTTGCAGTAAACAAAATCTACTGTGCAGGTTCTCTAGTAATAGATTCCACCCTAGTTTATTGTAATCATCATACCTAAATCTTGTTAGGTTATACTCCAACACTTGCAAAGTTTCATACACTCCAAATTGCACAAGACCTGCAGTCTGTCAATTTTCTAGGTTTTAAAAATAGCATAAAACTTGGGAAACTGTTCCTTGACCACTCTGACTTCATTTTGATGAAGAAAGACTAAGTCCTGAATGGGTCTGGATGACTTATGAATCAGGTGGACCCACCACGACTTCCCAAGACTCAGGAGGTTTGAGGAACACCCTGCAGTTGAAGTCTTGGTCTTCATGCAGGTGGTGTGAGAGTCATGGCTGCTGCGTGAACTGTGAACGCTGCAATGCTGATCTGTCTTTTCACCTCCTCCCACGCTGAGATGGGATCTTTAGCATTCTCAATGTCAAACATGGCATCATAGATTCCTGGGAAAGACTCCCCTGCATATTTATTATGGCTGCTTGGAGCAAATATAATATGCCTGTCAAAAAGAAATGCAAGATATAAGAAGTTCACATTTGACACATGGCTATCAATTCAAAACCACAGTTCTGCTACAGCAACAGTAATTAAAAGTGTCTACTCAAAACTTCAAATCTACTCCTTGCTTTGAAAATTGGTCAAATGATGTTTTACTTTCATTCTAGCCAAAGCCTTAATTTACAACTCTGATTAGTCTCTTTGTACAGGTATTATTTTTTAAGGAAATTGTCATTTCATACCATGCACTGCTCACCCATCGCACATTTTGTTGCAAAGAACCATTTTATGCAGCCAATTTCAGGGTGAAGTAACAAAGCATTCCCATACAAAAATGGCTGTCACAAATCAGACATGGTGTCACACACTGGTTGTAAAGGGGCTAATTTACCCAATTATAAAACACAAAATATGTCATTTGGAGGAAGGCACCACACAACTGTTACTCCAGTGCTGCATGAATTCACAGTTCATGTTCTTGTCTAACACTGATGACAACAGAACCATTTCTAACCTGTAGAAAGGTCTCCCTGGCAATCCAAGGGGATCCACAAAAGCCCTTTCCAGATACATCATCTGATCATTTGCCATTCGCACCTCCACAGAACTGGATGAAGAAGAACAGGCACAGATAATGTTATATTTAATATTCAAAACAGAGATACTAATATTTTCTTTCAGGTTCTAAACTCCTAATGGACCTCACTTACTTAGTCATGTCCAAGTGCTTAAGACGTTCGTGAAAGTCCTTTGCAGCAGCTGTGAAGTTATCCACAGCAGAAAAAAGAGAATCTATCCAAAGACAAAACCAGATCAAAAAATAAATACAGCTATAACAAAAATGGTTTTCACAGTTCCATTCTAGATCCATTCATAAACTGATCACATTTGTGGTTCCTTGACATTCCATGTTTTGAGAATTGATGCATTTTTTAAAGATTTTTTATAGAGTGGAGGTTGTCCTTAGAGATCTAGTTTAATTGCCAAAGGGTTGCGTCATACACAGCTGTTGTAACCCTAAGAGAGAAAACATTTCTTAAGATGAAGATTCTTTGCTGACTACAAGTCTTGCGACTCTTAAATTTAGGTGGACTACGTAGAAAGGTAGGTAGGCAGTGTTCCTAGTAACTGGAATCTGCGGGACCTTTGGTCAGGCAGTCAATATATACAGCTCATATTTTTGTGTATGTGTGTGTGTGTGTGCATGTGCGTCTGCCTGTCTGTCTGTTTTAAACTGAGTGAATGAGAGACAGTTATGAAGGCTCTCCAGTGAAGGGCTGGCTGCTCACCAAAGGAGACTTGGTACTTGAACAGGTCAGCCTGGTGCTTCTGAGCCAGCTGGAAGATGCTGTGCGCGTATTTGCTCAGGGAGAGGGCATACTCGTTGCAGTCCAGTGGGAGGAGCTGGGAGTCGGCCAGCTTAAAGATAAGCCCCCCTCTTACTCGGGCTACTGCGAGCAATTTCCTGAAGGTGGGGTCATAGAAACGCTCCACCAGCTCAAAGGTCTCGTACACACTGTGGTACACCGGGTAACTGCTGTACTTCTCAGTTTTCTATGAGAGACACAGCACACACACATAAACACATATTGGTGAGGTTTGTTTAAGACAATGTGATGCACTGCAGGCAGCAATAAAGCAATAATCAGCATCCATTGCTTTACAATGTATATGCCCTCCACTGATCATCAGTTTGTTGAAGCTGGGTGGGTGCTGTATTTGGATACAGTGCAGTAGAGGACAGCCAGAGTGGTCCCCTCTCACCCTGTTCTTGGTGTATCTTGCCCTCCCAGAGGCAATTCCAAGTCTTATGAAATACGCTTCAAAGTCGCTGCCTGAGCCGAGCTTGCTGATCCTGAAGAAGGCAAATAAAACACGACCTTTAGTCCCACAGCTGTAAACCTGTCATCAACCAATAGAAAACCCACATTAACACCTTTACCCATCATGAGTAATTTTACCTGGGTGCGTCTCGATCCCCAGTCCAGTTGTCTTTTTTGTGCCAGCTCTCATAGAGGGATATTCCTTCATGCTCTTCCTCAGGACTAGAGATCTTAAGAAACAACAAACAAACAACAAAATACACCCTATCCTGGTGGAGTGAACCAATTGTGTTCTGGTGGTATGGACTCCACTGTCAGTGAATGATACAGCTCAGACTCCAAACTGGGTCCCAGTTTGGAGTCTGAGCTTTGGGACTTGGCCTGCACCTGGAATGTGCGCCTTAGCCAACTGAGCTGCTCAGCAGCCCCCAAGAAAAAGTTTATACTGGGTGAACCCACCAAGTTAATGATCCTTGTGTAGCAGGTAGCAGAGCAGTTAGCTTGTGTGAGTCTTGCGTAAAGCCTGTAAGGTAGCAGGTAGCACAGCAGCTTCAGGGGTTACGTCACTCCATGAGACTTGATTAGCTAGCGTTGTTGCCGATAGGCTAGAGGCAAAATGCCTTTAGCTCAGCTGATAATGACGCTGGCCATAAGGAGTTGGCAGTGAGCAGTGAGAACTCTGGTTCGAAGTTCGCTCGCTGACCCACATAACATCTAGTAGCAAGACACAATGCAGTATACACCCCTTACACTTGCCTCTGACCAAACACAGTACATTTCACTGACTTGATTTGTTTACACAACCACCCAAACAGCCAGAGAACCCTTTCATAATAAACCAGTGTATGACTCAGTTTGTCGCAGACATGACTCTCTGATAATAAAGTTAATTCACATTTTGTTTTTCGACGTCTGCAGAATGCTGAGGTTTTTCTTCACAGACGTTTAATGACACAGAGGACTGTGGGGTTACCTGTTTAGTGACATCATACACTAAAGTGTGGAGTGATGGTGTACAGTCTATTCTCAAGGTGTAAGTACCTGCAATCACAACAGATTCGTCAGTGAGAAACACAGTCTAGCAGCAATAATAGAAAAGGTGACACACCTCTTAAGGGCATTGGCTGGGCCCTCCTTGGAGGATGAAGAGCACATCAGTGGCAAAACACAGGAAAATCTCACCCTCTATGGCAGAATCAGCATTGATGTAAGCTACGCCTCTTTCTTGGAGCAGTTTTGCATTCTCCTACAAATGAAACAGAAGTCCACACAACATTATCTAGATGCATTCATGTCAGACACAGTGGTTTCTTAGCTGGTGGTGTAACATGTGATTCATTCAATGTACACTACAGCTTTGTTGATTTGCTAAAGTTTGGAGAGACAATTTAGCATCGACTGTGCATACAAGATGCCTCAGAAATAGTTGATGGCTGTAATAATGGGGGAAACAAAGATACCTCAGCCCATTCTGTGGATCCCAGAAGCCCAAATTCTTCTGCATCCCAGCTAGCAAAGATGATGGTCCTCCTAGGTCTCCAACCTGGAGAGGAATAGTGTTCCTATACTGTGACATACAAAATTTTATTCCCTACAGTGGCTCAAGCCTGTTGTGACATTTTACTGTCAAGCCAATACAGATGCAGACCATCTTCAAAGGAAAGGGAAATAAAGTACTAGATACACAAACCTGCTGCAGCCTCTAGTGTGCTTTCTTATTTTCTTCCCTTTCCTGGAGAAAAAGACAGTGTTTCTGAAATAAAGGAAAACTTCACCACAAACCTCGGGCCATGAGCTTCCCAGCGCTCCTCACACTCTCGTGGACAACGGCTGCACCTGAGACAGGGTCGATCCCACCAAACACCCAGGCGTCCCTGTGACCCCCCAGGATGATGTACCTGTCTAGGGAGTACAGGCATACAGGGTGATGGCACACAAGGTTACCACAGGTGGCTCATGCATGCGATCAGCAGCTGGCAGAATGACTGGGTCATTTCCTCAGCGGCAGTTACTGATTACCTCAAACATTGACTACGTAGCTTCAAGACTTGGGCTGTCAAGTCTGCCCTAAGACATCTTGTGGATGCCAGTGAGATTCTTAAAATTCCATTTTTCAGTCCCTGTGGACAGACTACTCTTTAATAACACAAACAGTCGCTCCTTTTGGCAGTGCTAGCCATTCCTTTTGGCAGCTTCTACTAAACCTCCCACAAAAGACATGGGGCCCTTGTTGGAAGGTAATATAAGGCATTGTGTCATGACTTGATTGTTTGCCAGAGACTTCCCGGAAAGTATTTCACGCTTAAGGGTTGGGGGAAGTGGGGACTAGGGCTGCTGTTGTATACGTCCTAAGATGGCATACCTGGTTCCACAGCCCCTCGAATTTTGCCAATGACGTTGTAAATCCTTGTGACCTGGTTGTTCGTGTGGATATTCATCCTGACCTTCCTGGCAAATGTAGAGATAGGACAGGCCGAGATCACAAAAACAAATTCCTACAGGAACAGTTCATCTTACAGTGGACAATGTTAGGCATTGGTGACTGCAATCTTTCAGTCCCAATCCATTACATAAGCATGCATTACAAGGCAGCATTTTTCATCAGAAACAACCAAGAGTATGGCCCTTTTCATCTTCCAGCAGACAGCGAATCTCTCCCTGTCAGAGGTACAAGGGCCTTCATTATGGTGAACTGGGAAAGGTGCCAGCTATTAATTAAGGAGCCACAATAGGGACGACTGAACAGAAAATGTACCCTGAATGCAGAGCAGGCCTTGTGTTTTAAACTCCAGCGCCATAAAGGCAGGACCTTGGTGAGGCTGATCCAAATGCTGTGTTCCAGCAAGCTATTCTACTGCTTACTAATGCCGTGGTTTGCTAACCACAGGTATCTGCAGGGCTAACATCCTTCTGGCAGCCTGAGACTGAAAAGACCTGCCTCATCCTAATTTGTTAGCCAATACCAATACTGCCTCTGTAAAGCTGCACTGGTGAGGAACACACCTACAACTCAATGGCCATACAGTTTGCATCAGTATTTTTAACCCTATTGATAAATAACCAGCATCCTTGTTAGCAGTAAACATGGCTGGGTTCAGAGCTGGGAAAGCGGTCAGCCGATTTATGGCACCCCCCTGTAAAGTGCTATTTTGATAATGCCAATATAATGCCAGTTCTGCAGAACTGCAGAAGGTCACATACACAAACCAAGTGCATTGGCTCCTGTGCAGTATGTTGCCAAAGCAGGCTCACAGAGACATTTTCTCTCCACATAAATCATCCAAAGAGCCTCTCTTAAATGCTGGATCAGCTGCTGACAGTCAATTATAGCGGTGATTGTTCTTTCAAGTCTGGTCAAAAAGATAACTTACAAAGGTCGCAACATGTAAATGGAGCTGACTGATGTACCACAGCACTATCACCAGACTCAAGGCAATGGGTTACAAAATTCATATAAAATGGCTGATTGTCACAAAGTCTTTGACAGTGTGTTGAGCACATTCATAAAGGCAATGCTCAGCTGTCCGAAGTACATTTTAACTCAGTGCACTCCATTCATGTTTAGCCCCTCAGAACAATCACTCCCAACCTCACTGAAGTTTACTTTCTTGATTTATTAACAGGACTGTGTACTACTAGCTCATGACCATGCTGCGCAAGCGCACACACACACACACACACAGTGATGTGATAAAAAAGTCCACTGTCAGAGACATACGTACGCAGTGATACCCAAGTACACAGATATGCACACACTTTCACACACACCCACACCTTCACTCTCACACGTGCATACATATCCTTGTTTCCTTACTGTGTGTTGAATTCTGCTTTGAATCCTGGCCCGATCCTGTAGGACACATTGAGATCCCCCTTCCAATTGTTGGGGGGAATTTCTCCACCCATATTTCTGCCAAGTGTGACATTACACAGGGAATTAATGATCAATACCATATTTCTGTTCCAGTAATCTTTCTCAATTTCTAGACTGCATTTCCTGGAACACCATCTACATTCTTAAAAGCAAACCTACAACAATATAATTGGTGTGGTAAAACAACACATTTCAGCTGCAAAAGGACCTAAGGTATTAAAACAGTTTAACACATGTTTCAAAAACCAAAAAGTTCATCAACTAATACACCTGTGTCACACAATGGAAAACTACCTTTACCTCTGTGTGAACAAAGGTATCCAAAGAACTGAGAATCAGCACCAGCATGACATGGTCAAACCTGAGTGCTTGTTCTTTCACCACAGTCTATTGATACTAGTGATGAAAGATGTTATCGTATATTACAAAAAATAACATTGCATTATACAAAGTAAATGCAAAAGGGACAACAAAGACGAGTGTTCCAAACTGTATTAGTATGAAAGAAAATACGAAAAGATTAGTTTCACTGAAACTTAAAAGTGTCACTGGACATCTAGTCTGTCCTCTCTGTTTGGCCACATATTTTCCATCTGCATCACATCTGAGATGCATTACTGTTGAGGGGTTTCTACTCTATTTTGAGAATGCAGATACTGTGTCGGGAAATGCCTTAAAGTGATTGTGAAAAACTGTAAATTTGCAATCTCTACAATCACATAACCAAACTATAACCTATCAGTATTCTGGACATAAACTTACTTGAGTAGATTGACAGCATCATTATAGCCAATGGGATGCACAGGAATCTTTGGAAGTCCAACACCCTCATCAATGCTGTATCTATAGGTATACTCTGTGGGGGCAGTTTGGCAAGAGATAGCAAACGCATTACCATCTCTGAACTACTATGGCCACTGCACAGATTGATCAAACGGCTGGGCTATTTCAACTAGCAGCCTGACTGCTCTCTGACCTTTAGCGGGGTAACCAGGCGTCAGGGGGTCACCCGCCCCATTGAGGTTCAGCACATTCCCGCGCTGAGCTCCTCCCCCTGGGAGGTTCCATCCATCTGGGTACACCTTCACCCCTGGGGCACAGTAGTCAGCTGGGTCTGAGAAGAGGATGATGCCTTTTGCACCTGAAAGGACAGCATTTTTCACCTGTATTGAAGCCAAGAAAAAAAAGTAATAGAAATAAAAAGGTTAGCTGTACCGTAGCATGACTCCAAAAGCAAAGTTCACGTGTGACAAATTACCTGTATAAGCTTTAATTGTGTGTCAATACCAGGATCACACAGCTCAAATGACTTTGGATCAGGGTTGTGCGATGGCAAGATTATTGAAATGATTTCAACTATTATAAGGCAGACACCCCAGATAATGTTTGGAAGTGAAATGTAATTTTTTATATAACATCAGCTATACCTGACCTTGTTGCCCCTGAAGATTTTTCCATATCTCGCAATGACAATTTTCCCTGTACAGTTGATTCCCATTTCACGTTCCAGCTTGAAAAAGTCCTCAGTGCGCCCGTAGTTCACGTACACCAAATCGCCCTATTGAGGGAAACAAGGTTCAGGATCAGAACACAGTAACCCATTCTTAATGGGAGCAGCAGTAAGGAATACAGGCCAAAGGCATTCTAATGGGGCTCCTGGATTTAAACCTGAGATCTCAACTGGGTGTTTTGCTAATGAGCAAAGTACCTCATCTAAGATGGTGAACCGCATTTATGAGTATTATGCAATAAAAATACAATAAAATTTGCCCTGCATGGAGAGCTAAACAATGTCATGCAATAAATGGGTGAATTCATGTGATGGGCATGTTCAGTACAATATGCTTCCTAGAGAAAAATCCTTACATTTCAAATATTTTTAAGGTTTTCTATCATTGCTACCATTAAAACACTAAGGGCTAAAACCTCACTAGGATGTTTTGTTTATGTCCACTGTAGCCAATGTGACTTTGTATAATCATCTCAATTGAGTATGCTAAGCAAACATCTTTGCTAAATTGATAAGTTGTTCCCATAATAGGAGAGAAACATGAAATAGCCCATGCTAAAAAGTGCAATGGCATGAGGACTGAGATGGCTCCCCCACCTCGGGTTGACCTTTGGCTGAAAATGCATTGTAGGGAGGCACAATGTTGGAGATGTTTTCATACCCCACGGGTACAGGTTCTGATAGGGAAGTATTGAAGACCTGGAAAGCAGCAATCATAAAATTCATTATATAACCCATAAAACTTAATGGCTTCAACAACAAACTGTGGCACATGTCTCATTGTGAGGTCTGTATGCTGAGTGCTAGCAGGTTGATGAAGACAGGTTTCAGTGGAGCCTCGGCCGCATTCATGGCCCATAATCCTGCACCTCTCGTGCCCTTCCCGCTTTGTGGGAAAGTTGTCACCTCTTTCCTGTAGTCTTGAACAATCAACTTGCAACAGCACATTACAAACAGCAAGCTTATAAGATAACAGGAAAGAGGTGACAACTTTCCCACAAAGCGGGAAGGGCGCTTTGTGGGAAAGTTGTCACCTCTTTCCTGTAGTCTTGAACAATCAACTGGCAACAGCACATTACAAACAGCAAGCTTATAAGACAACAGTGTCAACAACGATGTAAATGTGGATGTTTAAAGGGAAAAATATGGGCTACTGTATAAAATAACCTTCATTTCCTCCCGTGACTGACATGCAATAGGAATTGTAATAAAAAGGCTTCTGAACTTCAAAATTCAATCTGCACAAATGAGCGAGTCTTATGTATAATGCTTGTGTAAACATGGGTCTCAGTATCCAATACTAGACCATGACCAAAGGCTGGACCCAAAGTCCGGTCCCTGGAAACACTGTATTAAAGTGATCTTATACTGTGTAATATTTGCCTGCTATGTGAGCATTATGCCAATACACCCTGTTACACAGTTGTATGTGTACAGAAAATATATACACAATGTATAGAAAACCCTCAACACATATTACACCAGTGTATGTCCTTAATGCTTACAAAGTGTATTGCTTTCAAATGTAATTACTTACACACAGAGGACATCTCAGCTTTAATCATTACTACACAGTCGAGCACACTGACATAAGTATGACCATAATGCTACACAGCAGCACATATCTGTACCTCATTGCCCCTGTCATCAATGATGGAGATGTAATTTGGGTTGGTCTTGTTCGGATAGGACAGGAGAACGTCGTATGGCACAATCTCCACCGAGTCCAGCCCAAACTGCAGCCACTCATCCCTGATCTGCTGTGCCAGGCGGAGGTTCTGTTCAGTTCCGGCCAGGTGAGGAAGTCGTGTAAATTTCCTGTGGGGAGGAGGGAGAGGATCTTTCCCCCTGGGCTTCAGTTTTGCCACAACTCTCACACCCCACACCTGGAACAGTTTCAGCTTTCACGCACTGCAAAGTGCCTGACATAAATCCTTTCATTGGCAACAGTATACAGTCATGACGCTCAGGTGCAATGTAAAAACTTTACACAGGCACCTGCCAAGCAATTATCATGTAACCTACTGCTATATATCTTGAGTCATGATACAAATGAGTAGAATTAGGGCTTATACTAGGTGTGGGTTTAAAGTTCTTTAAGATTAGGAGAGGAGTTACATTTCTGGTGATGAAAGTGCATATGCGTAAAGTGGTTTGGTTAGTAGGAAACACTTAATTGGAAGTCTGCTGGCGTGAATCTCAGATATGGCAATGCCATTATACACTTCAGCAAGAACCGCTTCAGTATGTAACTTCAGCAAGTAACTACAGGCAGAAATTAACACTATGTGAAATTTAAGCTCCAAAAGTGACCATAATTAAAGACTTCCGCCAGCAAATACTATACTGCCAGTATACAGCAGTTCCATATATAACCAATGTCAATATGGAGCAGGTATTAGGTTCATAGTATTACTCTGCTCCAATAAGGGCAGTAAGGATTGCACTACACAGCTCATCAAGATTGGGCAGATATATGCAGTCCCGGCGCTATGGGGGTGCTTAAGGGTGCACTGCACCTTCAGTCAGACCTCAGTTGACCCCAGTTGAATTCCTATATCCTGATGTCTACATAGTATTCATGACTTTTTGTGCCCCCCATGGATTGCGACTGCACCCCTTCGTATTTTTTTCCTGGTGCCGGGCCCGGATATATGGTAAAGTGTAGAAACATGCCATGCTCAGTTGTCATTACCTGAAAATGCCACAGAGTCCTTTGCCCTTTACACAGAAACAAAGAACAAAGCGGACAATTTACCAAATACAGGTTTAAGTCAGCGGCGGTAGAGCCGTTAAGCGCTGCGGGCAGGAAAACAGCTCTCTGGGTACGTGTGAAACGTTAGGCACGCTACCTCAGGTACTGCCTGATGTTCTCAGCTTGCATTTCCTCCAGGAATTCTTGCAGGTAGCTGCGAGACACCGCATCGTGGTCAGTGTGTGGGGGTCTGGCAAACCAACCTTCAAGACAACCACCATAATTTACATCTCCCTTTGCTCATACAGCTGCTGCAGAAAAAAAAAACTTACATTCTTCAGCATGCATCTTTTCAGGCTTCATTTACTAAGAGTATTTGTGACTAATCACAAATTTCAGTTCCACTGAGTGTCAGATGTTTCCCCAAGTCCCGAGACCGCCTGAGCGGCATGCACTATATGGCGTAACTAGTTCTATTTAGCGCTTGTATTCAGCACCATACACAACTAAGTTTCACGTGATGCATGGCAATTCAGCCATAAGCAGCCATACGCTAGCTTCTAAACGTCGTTGGTCGTCATCTCGGTATGAATTACGTTAGAAACAATAACGTAAACAAAGCCTTGCGCTATCGAGGAGGTAGTGGATTATCAAAGAATGTCATTTACTTGTAAGTTATTTCAGTTTCATTGCTTTATTAGTTTATAAATTGTCTGACAATAAAAGTACGGACCCCGCGTAACTAATAGTCAAGTTAAACGGTAACTCACCTATTATGAAGCCAATTAAGAAAAACGCCGCAATAACGACAAACCAAGACATCCATTTGAATATTCTGCTCTTTTGGGTTCCCATTCCACCCCACACTCTATTTACAACTTATTTTAAACATTTAGTGCGGCACTTCAGCCGTTCAGTACCTCGGCATGTGCGCTGAGAGTTTTATGTCAGTGCGTGCAGCGTATGCGCACTAGACAGAGACTGGACAAGTGGGGCGGGGGGGGGGGCACGGGGGACTGGGCGTGCATCTGGTATCATAGGCGGTTAGTTACCTCCATTTGGCATGTACATTACCATTGTGCGGTCCGAGGAATGTTTGAAAAAAAAAAAAAAAAAAAAACATAATATATCAGAACAATATTCAGTGGGGTGTCATATGACTGTGTTTGACACAGTGGCACCTCACTACAAGATCCCAATGAAATGTCATCTTAGCACCCACCACTCTTTGATTATAGTTCAGATTTCTTCATTTCTTGTCCTCTGAAGGAAAGACCAGTACCACTCACGAGCCTCTGAATTGCTCTTACACTTTAAGGAATCTTCAAATACCCAGCCAGAGGGCGCTGTCTGGCCCCTCACCTCACTTCTCTTCAGATTGAGGGAAAGAAACAAGGAGAGAGAGAGAGAGAATCCCTCACCCCTGAGCCAATAGCAGATGTACCTTGTGACAACATTGGCCATTGGCCAGCCGTTGGCCATGGCTTCTTAAATGTTTGTCAAAAGGGGGTGCCTCAAAGGAAATGTTCCAAATGTAAACTTTTTCTTTCCCCACACAACAAATGGCAATAATTTGTTGACTAAACCACAGATAATGAAACAAGGATCAAGACTTTCAGTCCATAAAGAACATCCAAGGATTTCCAAGGATCAGTTTCCAAACAGGAAATATCAGTGTTAATTCTCCAGCACAGAGCTGGAAACAGTTATGAACCTGTAAAGCTCAAATTAAATTTAGTGATGGCACACCACCACTAATATGTGACTGAAAAGACATAAGCAAATCAAATTAATTCCATTACAATCTCATTCCCAGTGAGGTCTCAATAATATACCAGCTGTTTTTTTATACAAACAGTTTTTCAACTACACCATTTATTCAATTCAAGACTACCAGAGGCTGTTATAATGCTACTTTAATCATAAGTTTTACCGTACGTTTTGTGTAATATTACATACACGTTATTTCCTAATGTTCCTACCGGCCCATCTTATCAATATTAAACAACTGTTTTACGATAGATTTGTGTGAAGAGGAGAACTATTCAAGCATTTTGTTCCATTGCGCTAGCTCCACTGCTGTCCACTGTGATCTATGGCTTGTTTAGCTGGGGGAAAACAGCTGCGCCTTGTCTTACAGACAGTACCCTGATGCGTGAAGTGGATACTGGGTGCGCTTTAGGGCAATACGACAGTGCCCTCTAGGGATAAAATTATTTTTATATACGTTATTACGTCTATTCCGGACAAATATCTCACTGGTGGTAGAAATGATTGAAAAATGCAACCACTACGAAACCACAATGTGAGAACTCCACTGGATGGCGCAAGAATCATGCAGAATAGCACTACTATTCACTGTCAAATTTTCCATGTCATCCTCTAGGAAAACTAAGCAAAGACCTAAATAATTTTAAATATTCAGTCTCTATACCTACCATCCAAATAGATACTTAATAGCCTATGAATAGTTTGTTAATAAGAGCAAATGATAGAGGATGATCTAAAATGACATCATATTGACATATTTCATTCTAGCAGGACAGGACAGGCAAAGCAACAAGTGCCACTGGGCATGACTTTGGTACGCACTACTCACAAGTGACTATTTTAAAAGCTGATTAAGCACGAAGTTGAGAAAGAATTCCATTTATTCTATGATCACTATTATTATTTTTTAAATTCTGATTTTAAACCTTGGCCTAACAAACAGCAGCAAAAACAGCCAAAGTGAGTAATATCCACGTCAAATGATATCTTACCTATTATGAAGCTAATTAAAAATAATAATAAAAAAACGTCATAACGAGGAACAACCAACACGTTTGAAACCTCCGCTGCAAAGAATTCTCTTTCGCCAAATTCAAATGTCCCAACATTCTTCATTCTGCATGTAGCGCAAGGAAATTCTGTGAGGGGAATGTAAGAACCCGACCGGATAAATTATTCATGCGCAGTAGGTTAGCTAATTATGCTTAATATCCTTTTCTTAGTTATCGTTCAAATGCATTCTTGATCATCAACACATTGATGCATTAATAAAGTTGTGTATTAACTCTGCAAAGCATCAGCAACCGATTTTAAACATCAGACCAAGTGTGAGATGCAAAACACAAATGTATTTCCTTTGTGTTTTTAGAACCTGTTTAATTGGCTTTTGGCTATTTTTCAGAGCATCAGTCAAATGGGTGTTGGGTCAAATGGGTGTACCCTTTCATAGTAGAAATGCATGTTACTGTAATAATATTAAGAGACATGAATGAAAACAGATTTATGTCAATTAATCCTTATCCGATTCATTCTAAATAACAATTAGTTTGAAATTACACATAGTTAGCTATTCATGTTATGATAGTCGATCCTTTCTAGAAATATGTGACGGATTTGTTTGGATGATGTACATTAAAACGTAAAGGTAAGTTAAAGCCCACCTAAGTCATTCAGCGTAAACTTCTGGGGGAGTTCTCGTTTCCGGGTGCGGTGGGACTCGATTGGTCTTACGTCCGCGCAGACCTTAGTTAAGCCGAGCTGTAGAAAGAACTTTTTGTCCAGCGGCTGCTGGAGTATCCCTGGCTGTGATCGCTTGAACGTAATGAGAAGAATGGCCGGTTTTCATTTATAAATTAGTTAGCCGGGCTCGGCGCTTGTGGACAAGAACCGACAAACTTGCAAATATGCAAATAAAAAGAATGCAGATCAAAGATAACTGAAAAAAGCACCGTATAGCGCCATTGGCGTATAGAGGAAGGTATTTCAGTCGAGAACTGCGGGAAAGGGAATCTAAATTTCCAAACTGGCAAACCTGCTGAAAAATCACCTCCAGTTTAAATATGGCTTTGTCCTGGAGAAGCTGGATCGCGAACGAAGGTGGCAAACATATAATTCTGGTAAGATATTTCAGCGTACTCGAAGAGTTCACCTGGACATCACGCAATAGGGATGCGTGAATGTGCTGCTTTGAAGCATAGCATTTCAATTGTTTCTGAACGTGTTTAGAATGTACCGCATGCTTGTGCGCTGTAGGGAACAATAGAACCGTACTGTATAAATTACTCTCAAAGATGCCTGCATGTTTGGATCTCTTTTCCGTGTTTCAGGTTGTGTGGCTCGGCGCGAATACGTGGTTGTTCTGGAGAACATTCATATTATACTACAGTAGTCCGCAATACTATTATCTTCACAAGATGCTTGGGGTAAGACTGACAGAATACAACTTTTTTCATATTCCAAGATAGCAACTTGATACTTGGATATAGCCAAAGAACAGAAAAAGGTCTAGAGTATTATTCCGTGATGTTTTCTAGAATGCAACATACTCATGTTAAATAGCCTAATTGTTGTCACAAGCACTTGTGTCACAAGTAGTTGTTTTGTTTTTTGGGACTGTGCCCCCGAGCGATCGACTTCCCTTGGTAACATGCTTCAGTCTATATGTTCTGTCCTTTGTATTTCTCTACCTTTTCTCATTCCACCATATTGACATATCTGAGCAATGATGCCATTATAAAACTCCTTTATTTTATATTATATACAATAGGCATACCTCCTATAGCCCTAGCAACAACAATATCACTATGACTCTGTAAGAATATTGCATCAAACTGGTAGGTCTTTGACAGCAGTAGGAACACCCTGGAACAGTAGAGCAAAATATTATTTTCCCAACAGTGTCAGGTTGTTCTCTCCCAGATGGAATGACATGGGCATGTAAATGCATGCCCTTTCTTCTGTTTGATGCCTGGAAATTAATTTGGATCAAAGATTACAGTGAAGAAGAGTCCAACACTGTTATTTGGGGAAAGTTTCAGAGAGCATGATTCATTTCTCTCTCCCTCCTCTGTGCCTGCAGAGAGATGATTCTTTATTACTCTTATTGTTTCTGTTGGTCTGTGACTTCAAAAAGTGAATACTATAAAGAAGCATTCATATACAGAACAGTGCGTTGCGTCACACAAACTGCCTGATTCCTATCTCCAAACAGATTGTCAGCTGTTGGGGTGTTGAATGAAGAGGATTAGGCTAAAGGGGTCTTGAGTGTGTGTGTGTGTGTGTGTCTGTGTGGAGGGGGGTAATGTGAGATTGGAAGTGGGAGGATGATGGTGCAGCCTGGCTTCTGACCCTGCTTGTGTTTGTTCAGCTAGGATTGTGTATTAGCAGAGCCTCGGCATCCGTCCTCAACCTCAACAGCAGCCTGGTACTCCTGCCCATGTGCCGCTCCATGCTGACTTGTCTCAGAGGCTCTCACAAGGTATGGGCACAAACATAGCAGAAGAGGACAAAAATAGGTAGCAGTGTGGAACAGTTGTTAGGGTACTTGGTGTGCAACCAGAAGGGATCCCAAATGAGATGATGCAATCATGCCATTGAGCAAGTTTCTTAGTTTGATTTACTTCAGTAAGCATTCAACCCTATAAATGGACCCTGTACAAAATGTTTTCTGCGTAGATTGTCCTAGATAAGTGTCCACAAAAATTAAATTCTATCTTGAGCTAGGGAGCAAATGTTCAGATTTAGCATGTGTTATCACATATTTTTTTACAGACAAAGACACAGTATTTTTGGGCATAGGCAGCACCAGAAAAGTTCTACTCTAGAGAGTTTCTTGGGTCAGCAGTGGTCAAGCAGTTGGTGAGACTCCATCAGTGGAAATAGAAGCTGCCATATTGGGTTGCATTAGAATGGCATACAAAATACAGACGGAGCGGGTCAGTGGCAACCAGGTTTAATAGGCAATGGCTTCTCTTCATTCTGCCCCAAATTCTCCAATTTGGCAGTTGTAGTGGTGGTTAAATCGTAAGGTTGAACCACCAGCTAAGTATAAAACAATGTGGTGATGTAATTTTGTTTTAAAATGTACGTTGACTAAGTGAATGCCATCACTGGCAGGATGTTCGCAATAATAAACTATCTTGTGTAAATCACAGTAAACTACAGGTTGTTAGGCGTTTTCTGTGTTGGATAATGTGTTTCATTTTACTTCAGCCTGCGGTTTCTTGTCAATAAGTCCTGGGCATACTGAGAAAAAGTGCTCATACTTCCAAAGCAGTGTGTAAAATCTCTGTGTCTTTCACAGCTGATGAGCAGGAAAGGCAGGCGGCTCATGGATAAAAGTAAGACCTTCCACATGGCCTGCGGCGTCGCCATTTGTGTCTTCTCAGGTGAGAGAACTGCACCGTCCGCGCAGTGAACATCTGTCCTTCAGCTTTTGGCCATCACGTTAGCATTCACGAGCCAAAAAAAAAAAAAAAACTACTTGAAGAAAAATGGCATGCCCTTTGTCCTGGCACAAACTGGGCAATAGTGGAGTCAGAGTTGTTTTTTTTTCTTCATCGTAGAGGTATAACAGAGGGCGCACACACTTAGACATATTGTGCTGCACAATGCTGTGAAGGGAGGGTTTCCCGCCTCGGGGGGAAGGGGGGAAGTTTATTCAGTACATGGTTTTACAATGAGCGAGCGATGTGTGTGCATTCCTCTCAGCTGAGCACGCTGCTGTCTGTGCAGCCAAGTCCCAGAGGCTGGGGGCGGCTGCCTAAAAGCAGGCTGGTGCCACATTACTTCAAGACCAAACTCAACACAGCAAGAGCTTTGTAATAGATAAATTTGGTGCTTTTAAGTGGTTTTGTTTTGGTTTCAGTCAGTGTTTAAATCCTTTTTTACTATTATTGTCTTTTTTATTATTTGTGTTTTTTAATGAGTTGTGCCATTTTAATGTATTTAGTGCATGTGATGTTGAATAATTTCTCATTGTTTTGGTTACATTAATAGTATTAATGCATTAGTAATATTCATTTGTAAGTGAAGCTCAGTGGTGATTTTATGATTATTGATACATGTAAAATGATGAGGGCTGATGGGCTGAATAAGCCAGAGGACACGAGGAAGGGCGCTCCCTCTCCGAGGGCAGTGGAGAGGGGTGAAATGCCCCCTCTCACAGCTGTTTTCACTGACAGCATATTCTGAGATCATGGGAGCTGTTTCGTCTCCCCTACAACCCCCCACTCTCCTCCCATCCTTTCAGCACTGGCTAATGGGTGAAGTCTGCTTCCTGGCAGGGACTGTGGTCATGTTCTAATTGCAGAGTTCCGAAGTTCTGAGACATCCAATTATACAGGGAACAATTGTGAAGGGGGAACATTTTAGAACGCCTCCAAACAAAAGCCCCAAAGAGAGCTCTGGAAGGAAAACTCTTATCAGCTGACAAAGAGAAAGATCTTTCATTTAAAGGGTTAAGCTGTGCTGTGCTTGTGGGGTGAGGGGCAATGCGACAGTGATGTAATTGCAGCCCATCAACCAAACAGAACCTGATGTTCCTTTGTGGCTGCTGTCAGGTGAAATACAAGCCATGTCGTGTGTTGGCTGTTGATTTTAGACAGGTTAGTGGTTTCTCAACCGGCCAGAAATGTAAACTTTGCCTCGCTGTAAAGTGAAGTAGTGGAACCGTGAAATGAACTGTTGCTCTAAGTGTGTTGTTTTTGTCCGTTTCCCCTCAGCGGTCCACGTGTCGGCCCACTTGGTGAACGCTCTCAGCTTCTCTGTCAGGTACTCGGAGGAGTTCCCCTCTCTCAACGTTGCACGCCACAGGGGAGAGGTAAGGATGATTAATATACAACATAGGTCTTTAAGATTGTTTTTCAGAATAGCACATTTTAAAATGCTGCAATTTCTTCTCCCCTGCAGGATCCTCGGATTATTATCTTAACCACTGGTGAGAGCTTTTGGTTCATACTGTTGATGATGTGCATGGTTGAGGATGATAAAAAATGCCAAAATAAAAAGCTCCACTGATTTCATACAGATAAATTCAGGAATATAAACAGGAGAATTAAATATAACTGTTTTGTATTTTCCTCCACAAATGCTTTTGATCTCACATATTGTACAAATCTCAAAGCATTTTTCAAAAACCAGGTGTGGAGATTTTTAATCTCTGTGATTTAATTCTGAACAAATGACCCATGGTAGCACCAGCCTAAAATTAGTTGGAAGCAAGTGTTAATTACGCATAATTAAATCACATGCTAGGGTAACGATCAAAGTTAATTCATATTCTTTGTATGAAATTCTCTCATCTGTGTGGTTAACCCTGGCATCCTGTTTCATATTTAAACATTCAGCATGCCATCATGAAAGGTACTATTTTTCTTTGGCTGGTTAATGTGCTTCATGCTCTTAAAGCTTAAACTTGGACCCTGAAAATTCCAGTGAATTCATGCAATTACTGGGCTAATTAAACTTTAGAAGCTAGCACTGTTGTCCCACATGCAAGTCAATAATTTAATCCTGATATTTTTCTCAGGGGTAGAATGAGCCTACTTTTTCCCTATTATGCCTTGTGGCTGCTGTATGGTATTTGTGTGTGTGTGTGTGTGAGAGAGAGAGAGAGAGAGAAACCTGGGGAACAATGCGCTGACAAATCTGTTTAAGATTAACATGGCGATCTGCCAAGGCAAGAAGGATTCCTGTCTCTTTGGCTCAGTAAAGAAAAATAGATAGAAAGGGGCTTCAGTCTGAGTGGGAAACAGTTGTCTTCTCCCTCGGGATGCTTCGTGTTTCCCTCCACAAAAAAAGCTGCCTTCGGTGAGTGTCTGTGATGACTCACTCTCTTCCTCTGGGAAAGTGTCAGTCCTTCACAAGGCTCTGACTCCCCTGTCTCCCCTGTCATATCGTCCAGCAGGAGTAGTGTGCCCCTGCACTCTTTTTCTCACGCATGGCTTTGTACTGTTTGTCTCACAGTCCCGGGGGTCACTGGCGTCCTTCTGGTACTCATCCTCTTCCTGATGTTCACAGCCTCGTCCTACTGCATAAGGTGGTAATGCACGCACCCCTCCATACCTTCTGTGAATGGATAGGGGCTCATGTGTTATGGTAGCACGTCTGTTTCTTCATATTAAATAAGAGAAAGCTACTGATGCCACTAGTGGGTTTGTAATTGGTAATTATTTGTGAGGTGGAGTTGGGGGGTTGTGTTTGTTTGAATCCAGGCCTTTATTTTAGCAAATAAAGCAATCTAAGCACAATGTGTTTTGTCCTTAACTTTGAATGACAACTTTAAGGAAGTGTTCTTTTTTTCTTGTACAGTATACAATTGTTCTTTTATAGCAGTGGTTTATAATATTGTATTTGCTTCATATTGTTATGCAAAGCACAAACAAAGCACATTGCACTTAGAGAGTATCTGGGTTCTAAGTGGGTTTGAAGTCTTTTTAGACAACTGGATACCTCTGCTATGATTTATGGAGGTAACTGCCCTGTACTTAGCTCTAAATGGCCTCTACAGAGGGGTCCCTAGTCAGCGTGCCTTTGATGGAAAGGGTGTTTCCCTGATGCCCCTCTATTTAGCTCTGATGGCTCAAGGGGACGTTATGTCCTTTTACATAGCCATTATGTTGTAACTTCTGTGTCCCACCAAACCTTTTAATCTACCTGTAAATGAAGCGCACATAAATCAGAGCCAGCAAGTGTCAGAATTTAGGGCATGTTTGGTAGGTCCAGGGAGACGCAGCTGCTGGGTTTGATTTTTAAAGAACTGTTAAAGATTTTTAAAGATATCAAAATATATATGTATATAATGCTTAGTTTACAGGCTTATTATGCAGTTGGTATTGGAGGATAAGTGTCTGTTCCAGGATGACTTAACCTTAAGCACTTTAATCAAATCAACACTATTCTGATCCCTCCATCGCCAATCCTATAAGCCAATTTACAACATGATTGTGGATATTGAATGTAATGCACTGCATGCCTTTATTTTAAACTAGCATAATGTGCATTTGGTAACTGATTATCCCAGCTCTACACATGGTCAGGAGTTCTAATCCAATGTTTGTTTGTCCGCAGAGTCTCCAGCTATGAAATATTCTGGTACACACACAACCTCTTCATTGTCTTCTATGTCGTGCTGTTGGTGCATGCCATTGGGTAAGCTATAAAGCATAAATAACATGTCTAGCTATCAGTGTCGACTTCCCTTTTTGTCAGGCAAGTGTGACTAACAAGACACATCCCTGTAGTTGCTCATCTCCCCAAGCACACCACGGTCTTATTCTATATGGAAGAAACACCAGTGAATATCCAGCTCTGAATTCTTGTCGTGTGAATGGAGTTGGAGCACATTAATGGGCATGAGCGAGTTGATTAGTGTGGTATGTGTGCGGGACAGGGCATAGATCTGGCTGTGCCCGGGGGCCATGGCACTGATGTTGGCAGGCTTGAGTGGGCATCACTGTGGAAAACAGTACAGATTTGTGATTGGCTGAGCATTGTGCTATTGAATTCAAAATGGAGACAAATTCAGAGTAAGGGAGAGTCTGTGGAACCGAGCACCAAGGATCCAACCAAATATGAAGAGAACAATGTTATAATAGATCTGGTCAGTCACAGAAGTTTAATCTCAGGTGCTGTGTTTCTGCTGAGAATTACATGTCATTCATAAGATTCATAACAGACGCACCTAATGCAAAAAAATGAAGTATGTCACATATCCAAAGGGAGGGTCAGTCAGTTTTAATGCAAAGTACTTCATAGTGATGGAAACAGGCAGCAATACTAAAACATGTTTCAGGCTGAAGAAATGATGAAATGGTAATACTGCTTAAAACTTGCTTTTTGATTTTTTTGGAGTCAGAATGGCAGAACACTTTGTGGCTATATTGAATCAGCTCCTATGTCACCCTAGGCATGACCAGTATACAGTAAGATCAAAATTCTGTCACATTTCATGTCACAAAGAGGCCACTGAACTCAGTACACAAAGGCCTCCTTCACACATCTCTCAGTACGACAGCTGTAGTAAGAAAGAAAACTGCTCTGTGCCATCCAAGTGTGCTTGTTGGCGCTTGCATGTATGACTGAAACATGGGTGTGATCAATTTTACAGTGGCTTTTTTAAACTTCAGAGACTTTTTCTGACTGCTTGAGTTTTCTTTGCAAAGCAAGCTGTTTTTTTAAAGGCTTAATAAAATGATGTGAGAAATGAGGGTAAGGTGGGAGCGGGACAGTGTCTCATATCACAGAAACGTGCCATCAGACAGCCTGGCTTGGTGTTCCCATTGTCCTTATTGTTAGTGCTACACACATATACAGTGCACAAACATCCTCTCACAAAGAGGGTGTGATAGAGTTTAGGAGCATAGGGGCTGGGGTGTGATCTGCATAGTAAATCTTCATCAACCCCCAACCCCCTCCCCCAATCTTTGCAGTGCTCCAGCCTCAGTTTTCTCACACTTAAGAACACACAGGCTGTGTCCCAGTCTGTAAATGTGGGGTGGGGGTGGGGGGGGGGGGGGTTGGGTGAGGAAGCAATTCCGTACATCACATGACATCGTACAGGTACTGTGAACCCAGAACAGAGGAATTATGGGACCAGAACAGTAGAGTGTGACAGAGTGTGTGGTCACAGACGAGTCTGACATGACCGTGCTCTCTTCCTCTGCTGTTTTAGGGGTGCTCTGAAATACCAGACGAATGTGGACACTCACCCTCCTGGCTGTTTTAGGCCAAACAGAACAGACCCAAAGACCGGGTCTAGTGCACACCCTGAGCAGGAGCCTGTTCTTGGGGCTTCTGAGCTGCCTGTGGGCGGGGACGGCTTCAACAGCATCTGCAAAGAGGAGGCTCGCTTCCAGGCCCACTTTCCTGAGGTGAGAGAACACCGAGGAGGGTGTGGACTGCCATTGTTATCCCATTCAGGACAACTGCCAATCCCTGACCAAACATCAAGGATGTAAATGCAGTGTTGCAAACTACGGGCCTCCGTGGCCAATAGATTGTCAAACCTCGGCTGTAGCGCTCAGCCCACACTCAAACAACCTGCCAGCTATCCACCTGGGACCAGCTTGGAGTTTGTGTTTTGATGCAGCTTGGTCCCAGGGCACAAGTGGGAAGCTTGGTCCAAGTCACTGTTGCTTGGTTGACACAAGTTTGTTGTTTCCTCCATCCAGAGTTCAGGATTTGTTATTCCTGTGAAATTTAAGGATCGGGAGTGGCTGGTGTGTACGAGCGTGTGTGTGTGTGTGTGTGTGTGTGTGTGTGTGTGTTTGTAGCCTAGTGCGTAAGATCGTGACACATCTTGCTAAAGTGTTCAACGTCTGCCAATCTGCTTTGTAGCAGTGCTTCCCAGTCCTGGCCCTGGGGACTCACTGTGTATGCTATTCTTGCTGAGCTCCCACTTAGTTTTGATAGGGCTGTTAAATCAGTACTGATCTCTATTTGAATAAACAGATGCATTTATTTATATAGCTATATTTACTCATATAAACTCTTTGTGAATGAAATGCTGTTACAGATGTGTTTAGACTAATTTAAAAAAATACATAGCTCAACAGGTTTTTCTGAACAGCTGTTCCAATTAAGAATAATTATTCATTCAATTTCTTGTTCCATGCCCAATTGAATTGCTAATTACTCTAAATCAATTAAGGTGAATACTTGGTTGTATCACTAATTTCTTTAAGGGACTCATATGCTTAGAAATAGCTGACAGAAATATCTCATACACACACTTCTGTTACGGCACACACATTTTCAGCAATTAATATCTATAACAGAGATCTGACAGCAGATATTTAAGTGATGCCAAAAAGAGATTAGAACTCATTTAGCAGCACAACCAAATCTAATCATTTGACAGCCCAGCTGGAATGAAAACCAGGACACAGTCGTTCCCCGGGCCCAGGACTAGGAAACACTGGTGTGCATTATTCCTAAATACTCTGTTCAATCAGGTTTGTGATGTTTTGCACAGCAGTACTCCTAAACACTGTATGTGAGCACTGTCTGCTCACTGTATGGAATAAACACTTCTCTGTCCTGAGAGAGGCTGGGGGCAAGTAGAGAGCAGCATGCGTTTCTCACTATTATTACAGGCCAAAGCTCTGGCTCGGTCTCCCGTGAGCATGTCTCTGTCTCACTGCGCGCAAGTCAGCTGCCATCACCATCTCCTGAAGCTGGGTGCCTCATTTTGGCTGCTCTCCCTGTTTTCCTGGGATTTATGGGTAATTAGGACTGCATGAGTTTCAGAGACAGATGTGAGGGTGACGCTGCTGTTAATGTAGTTATGACCAGCTGTGTGGAGGTCCCTCACTGTTGAAAGAGGTTTGAGAGTTAAATGGCAAGTATGCTTGTGTTATGTATACTCTTGTGTTACAGCACACACCAAATCTGTGATGTTTAAATAAGCCGATTTATGTTCTGTACTGACAGGTGATCAGTGGTATGATCTTGTTTTGGCTGTGTTGTGCTGTGTTTGTGTATCAACCTGGCTAAGTTCAATATCCGTATGAATGATACTGTGTTGTACTGACTTTATGTACATAGAGCAACTTCACGTATGATATTACATTTGAATTCAACCCAGTAGTTTTCTAATTTATCACTTAGGTGCAGCAAAAATATGAGACATTCTTTTGGTTTTGCATTTATTAAATGCTATTTGATTACTGCCCCCAAAGTACATGACATATTTTCTGCAGTTCCCTGCATGCAAATACATGTGTCAGTTTAACCATAAGCTCTCACTCATTTATTTTGTTGGATAAATGGGACCAAGAAAACACAAAAACAGAGGAATCACTGCTAGGTCACACATTGTGTGTGTTCTTTCTTGCGTGTTGGCCATCGCCAAGCAGCTGCTAGTGCTAAATGACAGGGACTGTAAACTGCTTAATTAGTATACAAATATATATCTATATTTGAACAAAAGTGGGCAACAATAGCCCTCTCAGCACCATGCAAAATTCACATCTAGGGCCCAGTGGTTACTGTGTCATTGCCTGTCAAATAAATGCCCTTGCCGCTATGTCTGTTTCATCGGTAACCACATTTGCAATGCACAGAACTCAAAATTGCACAAATACACTACACCTGGTTTGTCTCAATGTAGTGCACTGTGGGCTGGATTTCATCGACTGTTGGCAAGCAGCTTCAGCTACTCAAATGACATTGCAGTACAGAGAATATATATTGCACGTCAAAAAGCCATTAATTTCCAGATTTTATTATGATATGGCATTTGCTCAGAACAGATATGCCTAATTGCAGCTATTTAGAGGCATGGTCATTAGCCATCTATGGTTATCTATTAGAAGCCTAGGGCCCTGTTCCAGTCCAGTAGAAGATTCATCTTTTCTCACTCCCCCCTTTTCACTCTCTCAAGGTAATCTTTTTGATATTTTACATATGTATTTGTTGCCTTTTTGTAATATTTGTTTTGTGTATGGTGTTTGACCATAGAATAACTCATGTGAGTAGCATGCCACTGTTGCCTGCTTGGCTATGCATCTGTGGAGCCAGTATGGAGTAATTTGGATGGTTTGGAGCATTAAGACCTGACTCACAATTCTGAAAAAGTACCTAGTGATCTGGCCCCAAGTGTGCAATATTTGTGCAGTGGACTTGGTGAGTTAACCAGACTAGCAGTTCTGAAAAGTAGCATTTCTGACCCAGTGTCCTCACCACCAGGGCAACAGCTAATTCTGATGTACCTTTTCAGACAGAAAAAAGAAAGAGGTAAACGAGAGGTAAAATAGTAGTGTGCATCCTCACTGTAAGTGATATTAGTGATAAGATGTTTTACTGAATTTCTGTGGACTAAATGCCAGTGCGCGCTAAAGTTTTACCTTAGATTTAAATAAACAAATTTCCCTTCTGATTTGGCCGTGATTCCTGGAGAATCGGGGGACGTGCTTACTGAAATAGTGGTGTTTCAGCTCCTAGCAGTAGCAGTTATGATAATTGATCTTCCTTGCACCCTACAAGCTGCGACTAGATATCAAATAATCTTCAATTTTTTCTGCAATTCTTATGTTGTGAGACTGTGATTGCTGTGAGGTTATAGTAGTTATAGTATAGTATTGTAAAGAATCGTGAAGAAAAATCACGTCAGCTTGTGTCATTGCTTGTGTTGTGTGGTGAGGTAAAACCCAATAACTATAAAGCAGGTTGAATTACACTCTGAGTTGGAGCGAGACCATGAGGGCTTATTTGCTGCTAGGTGCTTTAAGACCCAATAGGGCAGTATCAGTGACCCGTGGGCATCATTGCCTGGTGTAAAGTGCACCAGGTTAACATGCCGTATACTCAGCAGTGATTTTCAGTGATGTGTGTGCTTGGCTTAAGTGACATTAGTGATGTTGTCGTACTGACTCTGGAGTAAGTTATATCAGTGATGGTGCTGTGCTGACAGTGTATGGTTCTGTGCTGACTGTGTGCTGTAATGTGCTGACTATGGGTGGTGCTGTGCTGAGTGTGTGGTGTTCTTTTTTTCAGACTTGGCTGTGGGTGTCAGGCCCGCTGTGTCTGTACTGTGCTGAGAGGCTGTACAGGTATGTCCGCAGCAGCACACCTGTCACCATTGTGTCAGTCGTCAGCCATCCCTGTAACGTCATTGAGGTGCGCATGGTGAAGAACAGCTTCAAGGCCAGGCCTGGTCAGGTAAGCGGGAGAGATAACACCTGTGATGCCATTCGAGAAGTATTTAATGTATCCAGACCACAGCCCATCATATTTTCTCACTTCTTGTAGTATGTGTGCATGTGTTTATTATAGTGACAATATGCAATTGTATGGTTAGTCAATTTGAGGGAGTACTCATGTTTGTGATCATAGATCATAGAATAATAGTTGTGTAATAATGGATATTATGTGACAAGGTTGTAATGATTTTACAGGCACATTTGCTGCAGGCACACTTAAAACATTTATTTGCAGTACAAAATACATATTTTAATTACATTTGAAGAGTAAACAAATGTCTTCACTTAACCTTGAACGTTCTCATGACTCACAGTTTGGAAGCGCTGCTCAAAAGCGTTAGCCTGCAATTTTTGCTGACACACTGGTAGATTGAACTGATATAACCATGCTGATAAAATGTTTAGATTCTTACACTTGGTTTTTTTCAGTATATTGTTTTGAACTGTCCCAGCGTGTCATCACTTGAAGGCCACCCCTTCACTTTGACAGCGGTAAGTGTTGTTTTTTTCCTAGGGCTCTGGCAAGCAATTAAACAATGCAAAGCCAAAAAGTCACAAAAGTTAAATAAATTGTGTAGAGCTGCCCAATGTGTTCCTATGCTGAATGCTGTGCACTTGTAACGGCTCAGTGATACACCAACAGGAAAGCCCAGCCCATTACAGGGAGACCTATGGACAACATAATGTGGCCAAGAATGTCACCCCTGTGCAGCTCCCAAATCTAAATTCACCTGTGATGAGTTGTGCACAATAACCTCTATTTTCACATTTCTTTCTGTTTCTTGTATAGCTCAGGCAACTTTGGAGTGGGTTCATGGGTTGTCCCATGAGCACTTAATAGATTTCTGCCAGTTAGGACAGTTGGGTAGAGATCACTACATGATACGATCTGTATCAAACCAAGCTGGGGGAATCTATAGAGGGCAAAGTTGCACTGCAATGTCTAGGGTGGTGTGGGTTGCATTACTGACTACAATGTAGTGTGATTATTAACTTCAAACCACGCAGAAGGAATGTCAGTAAATAAAAAGGAAACAAAAGGCCCTGTGATTGTTCTTGTTCCACCAAGGGCATAAAGTCAGGTGAGGGTGTTTTATTATTTGCCTTTGACCAAGAACGTGAAGACATCTTAGCTGTGTCCTGCACAAGCAGCACACCAAGGACCATGTGCAAATGCAAAAATGCTTTACTACCCCAAAACTTTGTGGGAAACTGATATGTCCCTAAACTTTTAAATAATCTGTAAACAAGCAGTTTATTACTGGGCCTTTCACGAACAAGCAGCAGGTTACTGAGACATACTGCCTACAAATGCAAATACATACATGATCACACATGCACGCATGTAATTCAGGTAGCAGATACGTCTAATGGTGTAATTTCTATTTGACTATTTTGGTGCAGGAAATGACATAGAGTTTTGTTTTTATTGCAGTCCCATGGCATGCTTTCTATTTCAAATTATCTACAGGAGAGTAGTTGCTGTATGATATTAAATGGAAATGTTTCAGATTGGTTGCAGATTTTGCTCTAATTATACTTCCTGCTTCAACTGAAACAGTATGTGGAATACAACAAGTCTGTTCATGTTGATAGTTTGAATCAGTATGCTTTTAGTATTTGAAAGTGTGCAAGAATGACATATTACCACCAGATATAATCTTTATCTTTCAATGTTGTACTCTTTGTACGTTGTCAAGTTGACAGATTTTAAAGTAGTTTTTTTTAGGATGATTTTTTAAACTCTGACATGCGCTGGTATGCAGTGCATACTTGACATCTGACATCTGAATATTTGGTATCATACATATTTACTTATTATATCTTTGTCAGCAAGCCTCAGCATGACCTTCCCAATTATGCTCTCACTTGTGCTGGTTGTTGGTGGGGGGTGAGCTTGAGCTCACTCCTTGTTGGGGTGTGATTCTTCCGCTTTTGTAAAATACTGTATTCTAAAGAGACCATGGATAAATCCTTACGGTCTCATTTTTTTTTTTTTGAGGGGCCCTTATACCCCAGCCAACCACCCCAGTTTCCTGTTTGCCAGTGGTGTTATTACCCCCTGGGGGCTGTCTGCTTTCTCTCAACGCCTGAGAAAAGGGTTTCTGCAGCCCGCCCCCACCCCCCTCCAAACCCCTGACCCCCACTGAAAAACAGGCGTCCCGCTCAGGCACGCTCCTCTGAGCTTGAGCACGTTTCCCAGAAACTCGATGCACGGCTCAGAAACGTGCCGGCCTGCTGGGGTGGGGCCCTGCATGTCAGAAGCCCGCAAACACCCTCTTCTCAGCCTGAAGACTTGTGCTAATCGGCCTAATCCCAACACAACACTGCCACCCCAAAAATCACCACACACCTTTACCAACATGAGTGAAACTGTTTGGCCTGCAAGGGTGCGACCAGTTGATTTAGTTTCAGAGCACAGAACGACCTATTAAACAAATTTGCTTTAACCAATTAATCCATAGTTTGGTTAAAGACTTAATCTGACCATTGGGTTTCCCCCTATTTGATTTTCAGTAACCTGAATGTAGCTAACCGCACCTCTGTTCCACTTTTGATAATTAATATTCATCTGGTCCCGGTGTCTACAGATCCCTTGTAACTGCGTACTGAATCAATCACTGTTTTGATTGAACCTATTTAGTTACACTCTGAGAATTGAGGAGAGAATCTTGAAGACTGCCAGGAAAACCTAACGATCTGAATGACCAGAGTTTATTTGCATTAGCACAGGCTTTTAAAAATGTTTAAAAACACAAAATGCAATAACCTTCAAAGCAGCTTGTGTTTCTATTTTTCCTTTGCAGCTCTTTAGACTGCTGTGCCCTCAGGCCCCCCCTTACTCTCTGATTTAGCACCTCAGCTTTTTTGAATGTCTCTGTCAGCTGGGTTTGTGGCAGAAACTGCTCTACTGTGTGCCACTCAGCCTCACAGCCATGTCTTTGTGTCTGGCTACCCTTTCACAACCTCGGTTGTGTGACTCACGCTCCATGTGTTTTGGCTTTCAGTGTCCTACAGAGAGGAAGGCGACGTTTGGAATCCATCTTCGTGTCGTAGGAGACTGGACTGGTGAGTCAGCCTTAAGAGCGTGAGCGTGAGACAGGAAGTGCATAGATGGGCGTACTTGGGCTCAAGTAGTAAAAGTTAAGTAGCCGTCATTGATTGTCATTAGAACAAGTACCACCCACACGGCGTGCTCAGGGACCAAGATGAAGTTTTTTGAAAGTGTGTCAAACTCATTTTGAGGATTAGTGGAGTTATATAGGCTCTGGCTGGCCTATAAAAGAGTAACGTCTGCCAGGGATGCAGGAGAAGGTCAGTGCCATCTCAAGAGCTGCAGCTGTGGGGGAGGGGAATGTGTGGGGGGGGGGGGGGGGTCACTTGGGACTGAACCATTTCCTAAAAGCCTCAGGATGGAACAGCTTCATAACAACTCAGCATTTCCAAGTTAAATAAAAAAATAAAGAGTTATCTGAAAAAGAGCTGAATATGTGGAGTTCCCATGTAACCCAAGGTACATCTAGTTCCACTGCTGGATGCAGACACATTTCAAAGAAAGCAGAGACATTTAAAAAAAGTAGGATGAATTGTATGTGGGATGAAGTGTTGCTAAGACCAGTCTGTCCTGGTTTTCCTATTATTTAAACCTCTGTGCACTCTTTAACATCAATGTGTAAAACCAATGTGTCGTTCGTTGGATTGCATCTGCCGAGAAAGAGACAGCTACCCCCACAGACCCCCACAGACTTATTTAACACAAAAGCCCATATCCTAAAGAAACTTTTCACTAGCGGAAATGTTTCCATTATGGTGCTTGCCAAGGCTGATGTTGAAAATAAACCTTGCTTCTTCTCAGCATTAGATTTGTTTGTCTTCCCCTGAGTGCCTCCTGGACTCGCAAGTGATTGTGTTGGCGTGCCTGGCACTGTCATTTAAGATTCTTGTCCTTTTTGTAAAAATAAAAAAATGTTTTCATGACATCATTCATAAAGGATAATGTTGATCTGGTGTGTGTAGATCCTCAGTTTCGCACAACCGTATAAAACGTCAGTTTTTTTGTGTTTTCCCTAAACCTCTTCTTAATCACATTTTCTAATTTGATTTATTCTCAGAGCGGTTCACAGAACTCTTGCTTCCTGATCCGAGTATGGATTCAGAGATTCTTCCTATTGTCAATCAAAGAAGATATCCCAAGTAAGTTCAATGCTTCCTTGATAGACAGGTATCACACAGAATAGATCTATTATACCATCCACACCTAAGGGCAGTTTGTTGGGTGTAGGAAAAAAAGTCACATATGATTTATAGTCAGTGTTATCTTCTACACTGCCTCCATTTAATGCAACCCAATTTTCTGCTATGCCATTTCCCAGCTTGGTTTGCATTAGGCTGCGTCTCTTGCCAGTTTCTACCCCGTATCTGTTCAGACTCAGTACTTACACGCCCATGCACAAACGGGCCATATGGACCTGTTGCTGAGCTGTGTGATTCTAGTATAAACCAACATTGTAATAATGAAAGCTATCAAATGTATTGTCGCATGCAAACTTGGGTTTTCATACCGTGTGGTCATGAATGCGATGACAAAGCAGCCAGAGGTGTCTAGAAGTAAAGCATTCTCAGCTGGTTCTAACAAGGCGGTGTGGCATTTGATGTGGAAGCATGATGCCTGATGTTGCCTCCAGGGAATGGGGGCACTGTGTGTTGGCAGCACAAAGGCAGTTGTTTTTCCTGGGAGCAGTGGTGTGTTTTCAGCCGGGCCCGAATCGGCCGTTCCTACTGCTGGCCTTCGCATCTAGTGTGAAGAGCTTCCTTTTGTGTGAAAGGGGAGACCATTTGTGAGTAAATCTTTCTGTATAGCATATTTTAGCTATGTGTTAAATACTTCATAGTGCATAATTGACTCTGTCCAAGGGCGTAATTTTGCATATGGACGGTAGGGACATATCCCTACCAATATTTGAGCGAACTCGTTCGCATTATCTTTGGAGTGAAGTCATATTACATAATTCCAATGTCCCCTCGGTTGTTGTGTCCCTACCAATGTTGAGACCAAAACTACGCCCTTGAATCTGTCCAAATTTTATGAAGAGCTGAAGTTGCTGAAAAATCATAGTGGAGCTTCTAACAAAATTATTTTTTTTTTATGATAGTAGCTGTTCCAATTTTAAAAAGATCTTTATTTGTTTGAATAACTAAAAACATGTGCGAAATTGAATTTTGTGGTTTTGTAATTTGCTGATTACTGTGATCTAATCCTCAGAATCCAGTGTATTTTGTTTTTCACTCAATGGTAATTGGTCTGTTTTACTAATGCAAGTCAGTGGATGGCTGAAGAGCCAAGGATTGTAAATAGATCCATATGTAGTATGGGTATTAATATTTCATTTTTATTGTGAATAACTGAATCATTCATTAATTTTATTTGATTCACAATGCATAGGATGAAAAAGAACAAAAACCCACTGCTTGCGGGTGACATCAGTGACATGAGTTCCCATGACGGCTCAGAAACACAGTGGGGTGAAAGGTTGTGGCTTTCTGACACAGGCGCGAAATCCTCCCTTCCTGCCTCTCTCGTGTCGGAGTGAGAATGCCAAAGTCCTCTCTGGATGTTGTTTCTGTCCTTTTCTCTGCAAAAGACGGTGCGGTGTCTATCTAAAATAAACAAAGGCTGTGTGACTGGCTGAGGGCTGTTATGCTGAGGGCTGTTATGCAGCCCCCCCCACCACCACCACCACCACCACCACCACCACTCTACCCCCCTCCCTTTTGGGAAAGAATAGGGCTGTGTCTGTTTTGGGAACAGTTCACCTCTTCCCTGAGGAGCTGCTGCAGGTGTGTGTCATTCTGGGGTTTCGCACAGCTGGCTCACACATTGTCCTCAGTTTCCTGGCTGTTGATGAGAGAAGGCAGAATCACCCATTCCAGTTCTAGCTCAATTCTTGCTCCCTGTAAGTTCAGCCTCTGTCCCATATGACAACCATCCTCACCATGCCCCTTACAGGGAAAGGAATATTATATATAGGACAAGGTGTTTGATTATTTTTTTATGCTTTTATAGTAATAAGGGAGGAGTGGTGAACAGCAGTATTGTCCTGTGGTGTTAGGCGTTATCCTCAATTAGTTGTGCGAAATTGCTTGCAGGTGGGACTTTCACAATAGCTTTTAAAGGAAAAATGGAGCACGCTAGATTTATGTGAGAATATCCCGTGTCAGATTGTTGGTGAATGGACTGTGTCTCACACCCCCGACAATGAGATGGTGCAAAGTCCAGCTTCACTTACTCTTTTCTTCATCATCATCATCATCATCATCATCATCATAATCATCATTAGCAGCAGCAATGACAAAAGAGCCAGAGAGGTTTGCACGGATGGGACAGGACTCTTTCAGTCAAAAGAATAGAAATTCACAAGAGCTTCACTGCACGGCTGAATAGCAAAAATGGGGTCTTACCTGTCACAGCACTTTATTTAATTTAACATTGCACCCATTCTGCTTGACACTCAGCTTTTGACAAAGACAGCCAGCTTTAAAAACCCCTGCTATGCTCTGGGGTCCTGTCCCAGTCTGATGGCTGGGCCCAGCAGAGCCGAACTGGTGAGAGGATACAGTTGCTGTAGCCTGTCCCCTTTCCTCATGCTTCTCTCCCATGTGTTCCTCTGTGCTCATCTCTCAGCTAATTAGGCTTAAATGTGTGTGATTGGCATCAGAAAAAGACCGGTTGAGGGTTTTGATAGATGCTGGTAACATTTGAAAAGGGATTAACAGGCTTGATCTCAGTTGTTACATCTCACTAAGCACTGTGAACAGAACCACATTGTTCTCACTTTCTTGGCTGTCGATGAGAGAAGGCAGAGTCACCCATTCCGGTTCCGGTTCAGTTCTTGCTCCTGGTAAGTTCAGGCTATGTCCCACATGACAGCCACCCTCACCATGTCCCTTATAGGGAAAAGAAAATTCTTACCTGTTAAGGTATGCAGTATAGGTTCTGTTTGTTCATTTTTTTATGTGCAAACAGCAGCATTGTCCTGTGGTGTTAGGTGTTATCCTCAATTAGTTTTGTTAAATTGCTTGCGGGTATGACTTTCACAATAGGATACAGTTGCTGTAGCCTGTCGTGTTTTGTCATGCTTCTCTCCCACGTGTTACCCTGCCTGCACCCCTCAGCTAATTAGACTTACATGTGTGTGATTGGCATCAGAAAAAGACCAGGTGAGGGTTTTGATAGATGCTGATAATATTTGAAAAGGGATTAACGGGCTTAATCTCGGTTGTTACACCTCACTAAGCGCTGTGAACAGAACCAAAGGACGCCACAGGTGGAAGCGATCTAAAAGTACATTTTACAGCGATACTAAGACAATGCTACTTCAGTCAGCGTTATAACTGTACGGAAGTGACTTGCCTAGACTTGTAGTGGGGTTGTAGACCGCACTCCTTCAAGACTGAACTCAGCACAAAAATAAATCCTTCATATACTGCAGGCAGATGCATGTAGGCAAATACAGCAACAAATGCAAGATGGTCTGTATGGCCTGTTCTTGATGTCACACATTCACATTCTTCATGAACAGCTGCCAAACTGCCAAAGTAGTAACGCCAAAAAATGTAAGCAAAACAATATTGTTGTTAAAATGCCAGTTGAACAGACCCTGCTCATCCCTGATAACTGGTGCGGCACGGTAGTCATAATATGGTGGCGTCATCCCTCAAACCATCAGCGTTCATCGTGTGAAAGGAGCAGAACTGAACTGCATCAGAACTGAACTGGCAGGGTCATGACCCTGTGCCGCAGACCCCTCCCCCTGTGTTCCCCCTCTGTGCAGAAATGCACTGACATAAAACACAGTGTTTCCATGTCTAATGTGCCAGTCACAGTGTTGACGGTGGAATTTACGGGGCACAAGTGATCCCTTGTGAGGCTCTGTCACCCGCCCTTCTGTCTGTTTGTGCCTCCATAGTTGAAAGGATTAAAAAAGCAGTTCAGTTGTTCTAGTGCATCATGTAGTTTTCCTGGTCCCATGGGGTGTTTGGGAGTACTGCAGTTATCACACTTTACGCTCCGAGTCTGCACTATGCATAGGCTTGTGCGCTCAGGCTTGTGTGTGTGTGTGTGTGAGATGGGGTGCTGGTGTGTGGGTGTGTGCAGGAAGCCTATGACATAGTTTGATACAAAGACTGCATAAACAGCTGGAAATAAAGGTCTATGAGAAAGGGGAAAAGGGGACATGGGACCGCTTTGTCCTATTAACCCCATATTCTTGTTAGCGGCTTCTCTCATGGTCAGACCACCCTCCTTACTGCCCCTCGGAATCATGTGAATGTAATTTCTATCTTATCATATATGCTATTATTATCTTGTTATTTATTTGTGCTGAAGATTGCTATACAAGGAGACATATCCCAATGGTGAAGCTCCATGTTTCCAGTTTCATGAAAAAATACTGGACAGGGCATTTTCTGCTTTGAATTCATGTATTAATTTCAAAATTGCTGTGTCTCTTCCCTTTGACTGTGTCTGTGTCCTGATTGGACACTGCAGTTTTTCTCTGTCTGTCTCTGTGTCTTGATTGGGCTCCACATTGGGCCAAAGTTTTATACCCTCTCCAAACTCTCCTTCTGTTTCCTTGTGCTCCAGGTTGTATATTGACGGGCCCTTTGGGAGTCCATCTGAGGAAGTGTTTAACTACGAGGTCAGCCTCTGTGTGGCGGGTGGGATTGGAGTCACTCCCTTTGCCTCCGTGCTGAACGCACTGCTGTAAGTGGTGTGGGGGTGGGGAGCTTAAAGTCTCTTTTGTAAAGGCCTGCGCTATGCTTCACTAAACAGTCAGTGGATTAAGCACTATAAATCTTGTCTGATCATGATTAAATGATCTCATTTAATGCAAGATGGTTGTGCGCATGCACTGAATTTTTAATACATGATCTTATGTTGTAAATACGGTGCAAGAGTTTATAAAACTCATCTGATTTTTAGATGGGCTTAGATTATAACTGTTTGTCTGACTATGTGTCTGTGTTCCCCTGTATATGTTCAGTAATATGCATATGCATGCGTCTGAGCGCTTGGATCCATAAATACATGTAATACATTTGTGTGTCAACATGCACAGCATCTGTGTGCATGCACATATTTATGTGTGTATATATGTGCATCTGCATGTATTTGTTCACGTTAGATTCCTGTATTTTTCTGCCTATGCGTGCTTATATCCCTGAGCTTGTGTGTGATGTATTTTCCAGGGACGAGTGGCAGCGGTACAAACTCAGGAGGATCTATTTCATCTGGGTCTGCAGGGAGCTCCAGTCTTTCTACTGGTTTGCTGACCTGCTGTGTGCACTGCACCAAAAGGTTAGAGACAGAAAACCACCAGTCTCTTCATAATCTGCTGCTGTAAAGGGCTGCATTCGGTGGATCATCTTTAGACACAAAAGACTTACCCTATTTTTTATTCCTGTTGCTCCGATTCTAGTGCAATGTTTCCTTAGAATACAGCGCCATCTAGAGACAAGATGCAAGAAAAACACTAGAGGTCAAACAGGATTGATTTTCATGCTGTATTGTAGATTTATTATTACATTACCATATTCTTATTTGGCAATTTTAAACTGACAATGTAAGTTGAGTAATATTGACTTGACCATTTGTGGGGCAGAGAATTGGCACCAACATGGCACCGTAACTAATGTTTGTTATGATGGATCAAAACAATTAAACAATATTCAACATGTGCATAGCTTTGATAAAGGGGTGAAGTTACTGTACATGCCTGACTGTCATGTGTTTCCATTAGTAACTAAAGTGGAATGTGTACACTGTGGTGTGTTTTCTTAAACATCGTCTTCAGCACTGTAGACACAAGACTTTGGAAGTTCATTTTGTTTCACATTCCAGCCATGCTGTATAGGTCAAAACAAAGCTACATGTGAGTTGGTTAAACTCAGGAATTTCACACATACAAATAAATTCCAAAAAAAGGTTGATTTATGTCTGTCCCCACAAATGGTACATTCTTGAGAGCATTTTTTGGAGGTGTTAAAGGTGCTGGGCTCTCATTAGAGGCAGAAGAGAGGGAAACATTCCCCCTCCCTCAGACCCTGGCCAGACTGTTCTCCCTTACAGCAAACTGTGGACACGTTCAGATTGAGCTGTCACATGGCACTGACTGTGCTCCTCCCCTCTCATCCCTCTCCCTGTCCCTCTGCCCGTGTCTGTCTACGTGTTCCTCCGTGTGTGTCTCTTCTGTTCCCTCTCTTTCCTGTCCTGCTTTGCAGCTCTGGCAGGACAATCGTCCAGACTACTTCAACATCCAGCTGTACCTCAGCAATGCAGAGGGCTTGCAGGTACAAGAACATGCCAGCTTTTTGTGGTTAGGGAGCCAACCCACTGTGTGACGCAGACTGTGGGGGTATCTTATCTCCCGTGCTTTTCTATGTGTCTCAGCACAATCTTTGTAAGTACTTCAAAGGAAGGACTTGCATCTTCCTCACTGCTTTGTGTACTGCACTTGTCTAATGTGTGCAGTCTTGTACCGTGAAGTACGTGTACCTTTTCTCTTTGTTAGCATGGTGCATATAGACACGCTCTCTGAAAGGCAGTCCTTTCCTTTCCTGCTCACGGTCCCAATCTGAAAGCATATTGTTCCAGGTATCAAATCACACTGACCTGGCATCCTGCCAGAATATGAGTTTTGGGCATAGCATAGTTGGTTTTGCACTATCATAGAACAGATTTAATGTTGAGACAGTCCCAGCTACCTGTATCCAGCTAGCTGTTTATAAAATACAGAGTCATTGCTTTGGTTTGACTGAATGTGGTAATGAGTTTACATTGTATTACAGTTGCTTAGCAGATGCCCTTATTCAGAATCACTTAGAAATTTTACTTGTTATCTATTTATACAGCTGGATATTTAAAGCAATGTGGGTTAAGTACTTTGCCTGAGGGCACAACAGTAGCCCTGTTTCTCACTGCAATACTGCACTGCTGCTGACATTGTTGAGTTTGTTTCAACACAGACAGTTGAAATCATACTTTTTTATGGGAAAATGTAAGGAGGTTTTGTCCCTGTTTCTCCATGTAGCCTTATCTCCTGTAGAGAGAAGAATAAAAACATGACTGACAAGATCAGCTGTGAAATTCTTGCCAGCCCAATAAGTAGCGTTTGTCTTTGTAAAAATGATAGTCATTACCATCCCTTGGTGGCAGGCTGATGAAAACAGGAATGTTTCAGAAAAAAATTAAGCATAGCACCTCACTAGCTTGCTGGCTAACCTCTCTAATTTGCTTCAGATTTGTATCGCTGACTGCTTCACGATGGTAAATTCAGATGAGAGTGCACAGGACAGTCGTGTTTTTTTCTTTACTTATTTGTAGCAGTACTGCCAGATGAAGTTAGCTGGGAAAAATGAGACATCTGTAGGGAAAAAATATAAATAATATGCCTTTGTTCATTATTATTCCATGCATGTTTGCAATTATTCATTTTCACCAGCACTAAAATCTCCTCCCTACCATGATAATTGCATATGAATGCAAGACACCAGACCCAGGATTTGGTCACAGACAGGGTTAACGTTCACTCCAGCACTCACAGTTTACAATTGTGTGCAATTTTAAGACTGCAGTTGGAAAATGGAATCGGGTTACCACAACATGCTTTGTCCTTAACTTTCAGTGACCAGTTCAGGCAATTGTTTTTTCATTTCTTATGTAAATGAATGATCTGTGTAATAAAAACACTTTGAACGCTTGATTAGATTAGTAACTGAGTTGAAGAGGAAGTACTCTGTGGCCTCTTTTATCAGTAGTTGCCATGAGTGTACTGACTCCCCCCCCCCCCCTTCCCCCCCCTTAAACCACTGTCTAGGATGATTTAGAGCTGTCTGAGGTAACTGTGTTCGTGGTTTGGTAGACCTGACTGACTCATGAGGTCCTGCCTGTTTTGGGCACGAACATTTTGGCTCAGGGTGGAATCATGGGAGATCTCTGCTGGGAGTCAGATAAAGGCTGTGTTTATGAAACGCCCAGAGTCTGATATGTCTGCAAGAGAGGGAGGGAGAGTCCCAGCTGCCTCCTGCTTCCCAGCAGACCTTGGTGCTTGAGGATGATCAAGTAACAGTCAGAGGACTGTCCCCTTGAAAGAGCTGTTGGAAGGGGCAGGAGCCATGATTACAGGCTCCATGTTATAATGTTGAGGCTGCTTGAATACTGGCAGTGTTAAAATGGGCAAAAGCTGTTCTTCAAACTGTATACCCCCTTTTAGAGTGTGTATGTTTTTCTCCTATTAATGGAGATGTAGTTGACTGACTGACTGCAGTGGGAAGACCTCAGGGCTAAGGCTTCAGCAGGGGACCACACTAAAGCATGATCTGCCTCTTCTATGCGTCATTCATTGAGGTTCTATTCTGTCAGAATGGCGTTAGTCCTGAAAGAACTACGGCTCAGCTAAAGAATATCCATTATTTGGATTCTGGACTTTTCAATACAGTGATGGAAACATGAAGGCATCTTTAAAAAAAGCTAACAATGTTGCTATGGAACATTGCTCCATTCCCATTCATGTCTCTGAAAATATCATTCATACAGCAATGTCAAACTGTAAAAAGAAAAAAATACACAGGGCCCTTGAACAGGTGAATTGTCCATAGTTCAGATTAGTCAAGGCTGGAGTTTTGAGTGAGGACAGGCCTTTTGTCAATGGCGTTTTCTGATGCCTGCTTTTGGCCTTGAAAACAGCACAATCAAATGTGAATCAAAATGTTCTTTCACATTTGTTATGATCATAAAATCATAGCAAAATGAGTAAACATTAAAAAAACTCTGCACTTCATTGTAGCTGAATCAGACAGTTAAAGTGGGTGTGATAAAGATCTTAATAATCAATGCTGAAGTGATCGATTTGGCCAATGACCTTGTCCAAATGTTAGTCCTGGATTAGGGGTCATGTTTTTGTGTAAATTTAGAGCATATTCCATATTATTAATTATTTATTATTCCATACATCACATGCGTTTACTATATTTAACTGTTCTTTAAAGAGAAAGACCAGGAAGGCTTTGTGCTGAGCACAAGATTTTGTTTGTTTCTAGAATATGTCAGAGGAACGGTACCGGGCCCTGAGTTCCAGGCTTCTGATTGGACGTCCTAGGTGGAAACTGCTGTTTGAGGAGATTGGGAAGGCCAATAAGCAGTAAGTATAGTTTGCTCTCTATGACCCTTCCTGTACTCAAGACTGCAAGGTGCGTTGCTGTTTTGCAAAATGACACACTGGTACTCCTATCATTTTTATCCAGGTCCAAAAAAATAGCATTTTTCAAAATTTTACTATGTGGATGGCAACTCGTACGACTACTGTCTCTTCTCATAGGTATTTCACTGTATTACCATTCTGTCCTGCTAATTACAAAAGACAATGCAGACCAGTGCTCCAACCTGGTGAAGTCAGACCTAACAGCTATATAAGAAGGAACAAAAGTGTTGGTAGTTGGTTATGGTGGAGTTCCACTGGTACTGAGATCAACAAAACAGTTTTTTTTTCCTGCAGCAAACGTGTTGGTGTCTTCTGCTGTGGGCCAAAAGGAATTTCAAAAACACTACACAAACTCTGCAACTCCAACCGCTTCTTTGGGACCACGTTTGAATATAACAAGGAGTCGTTCAGCTGAGACTGTGTGAGGAGGACACTGTACACTGAAGTGCAATGACAGATGAGAGGAGATGCAGTCTTTTATTAGAGAATGGGAGCAAAGTGTTACCTTATTACACAGAGATGGACTTATTCAAAGAAATGGTAAGAAATGTGTCGCAGTTTTAGTGAATTTCAATCCAAAGTTTCTACTTTGTATTAAAGGTAGAAGAAATGTGGACTGTAGGGCATTATTTCCTGAAGCCCAAAGAGTGCAACCAATTTTTAAAGTATCAAGATCTTAAAGTGCAATTGGAATTTGTATTTTTTTCAAAAGCTTTTCAGCTTGATCTTTTCTACTATTGTGAAAAAAATGTTAATACTAAGTCTACACGCATTGGCACCACCCATGATGCCAGTACTTTTTCATGCTCAGTTGATATATATTTATAGTTAATATCATTTATTTTTAATTTATAGTTTTATATTGTTTCTCATTTTTATTCACTGGTTAATCTCTGATTATTACATCAAATATCTGAAGACAGGTATTTAAGATAATTACATAATTCATGTAAAACAGTTGACAGACTTGACTTGAAAACAGCTTCTTACCAAATCTTTGTTTACTGTTAACTAGTTGTACAGTATCTGTATATGTTTTCAAATTAAATATTTTTGTGTGTTTTAATGTTTATTAAAAGAAAAGCACAATCATTAATAAAAGTGTTTTCCTAAAATCAAAAGTAACTCATTGACATTTGTATCTTCTAATGAGTTAGTCAGTCTAGTTCCCAGAAGATGAAAAGACAGTGAAGTGTTTTAATTAAGGTAGATTTATGGACAGTGTACAATGCCATTTATTCAAGAGAGCACCTCATGTATTTTTCAAATGTACAGTACTTTGAACTTTCAGCTGCGAGAATTACTTTTTCACAGCAGGTTTAACATCGGATCAGATTTCCAGGATAAACTGCCAACATCTTTTCAGCAAGTCCTGAGAGTGCCTCAAACTCTCTCTCTCTCTCTCTCTCTCTTACACACACACACACACACACACACACACACACACACACACACACACACACACACACACACACACACACAGGCCTTGTGGGTGGGCTCTTTGAGTATGGGGCAAAGACATTCTGTATCAGCAAGATGCTTCACTCTCACTGCAATTAATGTGACCTCTCAGTGTACTCTCAAGGGTGCTCAATGCAGCCTCTTCAAAAAAGTAAAATAAATGCCTGTGGTGGACCTTCTACTTGGCTTGCTACTAGCATATCCTTATTGTTTATTCTTTTTTATTTATGTGAAGAATTACATGCTGTTTGTTGCTTGTGACTTGTAAAATCTAGTAGCCCACCATTTTTATGCCTTGAGTAGCATAAAATCTGTGACTGGTTAATGCCACCATTTTGTACAGGGCAATTACAGTTTCATTACATTCCCATTTTGCCATTTAACCAACTCTCATATAGAGTGGCTTACAAAGAAAGACAAGCATTCCAGCACTGAGGGTCTTCATTCCAAGCTAGTGGAGGCCATGTTGTTTCAATGGACATTTTTTCTTTCCTGGAGACCACTCATTGTTCCTTCCAAAGAGTGTTCTCCACTTACATGCTAGGCACTGATGCTCTGGTGCATCACTGACTTCCAGCAAACCCTTCCCAATGATTCTTTGAAATGCAGAAAGATGAGAGTGAGAGTCAAATTACACTGAAACCCCTGTATGGAGGGTGATTTGATAGCCAAACTCTCATTTGTCAGAACTACATAACTGGCCCCTGGATAAGCAATTGCTGTTGAGCACACTTCAGGCTTCTAAGGCTCTATCAAAGATAACCTTGTATATTGAAAACGGGGGGTAAGTAACGCTGTTGGTGTAAATGAAAAGGGGTTTTGTCCAGTGGTTTGAAGTAGGTTAACGCTCCTTTTCCTACTCCAGTTGAAGTCTGAAGGTGGTCTGATAGATAAAGTTTTGTGGTGTTACATGGCAGTGATCTTGTACGATATCAATTAAACTAATAGCTTGTGTGCAGGGTTATATCTGCTTGACAGCCAATTCCTTAAAAGGCCAAGGTGCCTTATCTCATTATGATGAACCTTTGTCCTAAAAGCACTGGCTCAGCTACACTTCAAACCCTTGGCGTAGATATGCGCAAGATCACTCTCCATGACAATGGTCTTTTTGCTTTGCATGATGCACTCAAGCAAACTTCACATTCTCTCTCTGCTTATCACTCTTTTCTGAGGTTTGGGGAGGGCCCTAGAATCTGTACGTCCATCCTGTTTGTTTGTGTCTAGGCCCTTGGTGTCGGAGGCCTTCCACCAATCTCCACACACCTCAGCTGAGGCAAGGCTGAGCCTACATGACTGGAGACTTCTCACTGGCCATGATGGCTTGGCCCTCGCTAGCGATAAAGCTGTTAAGTTCACTGTTGAGAGCATGTGCTGTAGCTCTTCTAGTTGTTCTGTTTTACTCTATGCTGAGCCCTTGCTTACAAACAGTTGAGATTAAAAGAGACGCCACACCACTGCAGGTAGTGTTCTCATATTTCCCTCCGCACTTGGATGCCGCATTCCTCTGTGGCGGAGAAAGAGTGGGCTGAGTCTGGATACACTCCTCTTCACTTTTTCTAACTGGTAAGCGTGGGTGGTTCACACTGTTAGCCTGTTTACTCTGGCGAGACAGCTGTCTGAGATGGCATCGGCCTAAAGCGGGGCCCACTGTTTACCCCTTCAAGTCTCATTTGTTGTACTTTTGACCTCATGGGTGCTGTATGTTGACATAAGTGAAATATGACCAATGTAAGTAACCTCAGCTCTATGAACAAGGTCAACATGCCCCATGGATTTGTCAGCTGGCATGCTGTGAGGTGGAGTGCTACACGATGGGGTTGCATACTGTTGCCAATGTTGCAGAAGGCACTAAGAGCAATTGATTCATTTGATATAAAACTATATTAATACATACTCTAGACAATCTGAAGGGCAAGAATGTTGACTGAAGTGAAGTGGAACAGGCTAAAACCTGCATTCCAAAAAGCATGAGATCAAATGGGATTAAAACCATGAGAAAACAGGATTTTTAAATATGTGGTAATGTTTTCTCTGTAATATCATCCAAGAATAACAGTATATTCATTCCAATACAGCAGAACTAATTGGTCAGGGTGGCAGTGTGTCACAATGATTATGAAGCTGGGCTTTTAACCCAAACCCAGGCTGCAAGTTCAATTCTCAGTGATCTGCTGTTATACCCGTTGACAAGGCACCTAACCTGAAGTGCTTCAGTAAATGTTCAACTGTATAAATGGAAAATATGCAAAATGTTAAGGCATACAGATCATTTAATTGAAAGTGTCAGATTAGCAGAGTATGCAATGGCTGGTTAATTCACACAGGGAGCTAATCTCATGGGAGTGGCATATTGACCTTGTTCATATACCTACATACCAAATTATTGTGTTCTGTTTGTGTTCTCTAATAATGTAGCAAATTAAAATAATGAAATGAATGCTTTCATTTATTGTTTTTCATTTAAGGAAGACTTAATTTTACACTCCCCCTGCCCTGTTCTTTGCTTAGGGCATGGGGAGCTGAGGCCCCTGCTGTACAGCAGCTGGAGAGTGGAGCATCTTTTCTTCATGAAACGTCTTTGCATGGAATCAGCGCCCCCTGTCTGTGAGATGTCCTCACAGTGTGGTCTGGTAGGAGGTGGAGCTCTCCTCGCTGCTATTTAGCAGAGGCTGTCTCTCCCCATATGCCGATGCCCTCTTTTTCTTCTGCCTCCTCCTTTTCCGACAGACCAGGGCCACGCCGGCGGCGACAATGCCAGCCACCAGGGCTCCCAGGATTCCAGCCCCCACAAGCCACTGCCAGATTTGCCTGGCCTGTTCGAGGTACGGGCTGAGGAACTCCTGTACGAACCGCTGGCCTGCGGGGAAGGAGAGGAGAGGGTCAGCCACTGCTCTCCATTTGCTTACTGCGGTTTCTTAATCCCGGTCGTGATAGGATTCGCTCTTCTGTACAGACTGAGCTCCCTGTTAAAGAAACTCACTCTGAAACTGAACCTAACTGAGACAGCTGTACAAAATGGATTAAAAGTGTATTACTTTATGCTTACATACCCCTTTCTTTATGAGCATAAACACACCTCCAACAACGTATTATTTCCACAAAACATTTGTGGCAGATTAAAATAGAGATTTTAAATTAATTTGTATTCACTTAATAGGTCAGTAAAAAAGGCTAGGACAAAAAAAGGACACATAAAGTCATATAGGGCAGTGAGGTCAGCCATAACACTAGGGTGACTGGGAACAACTTGATCTGTTCTGGGGCAACAGCACCCCTCTGTGCTAAACTACATTCCTCTCATGACCTAAAATCAGCCTGTGGTTTTCAACAGCACTTTTACTGAGGCAAGACCAAATATAAGGTGCATACTCTCCATTTTGTGTTGATATAGAACATGTACTACATCCAATGCTAAAGCAAGCAATCAACACAATGTATTGCAAAGTGTGCGCAAGCTTACCAGGGTCTAACAGGTAGGCATATTCGTAGCCCAGATCTTTCGTGGATAGGAAGTAGTCCCCATTTCTGTATAGGGGGATAAAGGGGACCATGTAGTAGCCATCGTTGTGTCCAATGGGGGCATTGGCTGCAGGGTAGTGAGTTCTGGGAGGCTGGTGCCTACGCAACCACTGTTCAAAGATGCTGAAATCACAAAAGCAAAACATGGATAATTGTTTCAAATACCAGGATTTCTACGACTATTGGTGATCTCGTCTGTCATAACTCCTGGGCTGTTCAAAAATATGTATACATTTTAGAGATTTGTACATTAATGTCTTCTGTGTCTATCTGTGAAGGAGTATTACCAAGAGAAGGCGACACAGGATTGACGGAATGATTAAACTGGAAAATTGCTTTGACATTTACTGTTGTTTTTTGTAGAACAACTGTAAAAAAAAAACCTGAAGATGATTTTTTTCCCCTCCCATCTCTTTCTAGGAGAGCAAGTTAACCTCTGAAAACGGAATTCTGACTTCAGAAAATGCAAAAATCTCAAGCCTCAGAACATACAAAGTAAATGCTGCAGCTAATTTGCAGGAAGTGAAGCATGCCTTGGAGTGCCTGATGAAACACAGGGATGAGAGCACATGGTTGCGGGGTGGGGATGCGTGTGAGCTCCCCAGAGGTGTGGGGGGGGGGGGGGGGGGGGGGGGTGCTTCCTCCATCTGGGGAAACAGTCTCCTGGAATTCACTCATGATCTGCCGTCAGGGTCAAAGGCATTAAAATGTGATCTTCAGAGGAACCTGGAGGACTTTGATGTCGGAAAAGAGAAAAGAGTGCTGGGAAGATCAGACGGCCCGAGAAACGCCTCTCGAAGTGTAAGTGGGGAACTTGGTGATTGAAGGGCTTTGATGTGGATCCTGATGCAGAATGATGGTGAGAGTGTGACTCAGGCTCTGTGCGTGTGGGGGGTTAGGGATTCCAGCATGTCAGGAGAAGTAGTAATATATCAGATGATGCTGAGATGTTTTGTTTTGGTTTGGCTTTTTGGTCCTTTGACAGCTTTTTCTTAAATTAAACTGCATAACGTGGACCCTGAAACTAGCCCTGTTGTGTAAATTCATTTATCATATTTTTATACATTCTAGATACCCAGCTGAGCAGAAAACTATTGACTGGGATGGTGAGCTAATTCATCATATGAAATTGAGCACCAGCTGACCTATATGTTTGATATATTTGCCTGGGGGCTAAATGTATACATTGTGAGGTCTGGATACAAATCACTACTGTGTCATGATTGATCACTACCCTGTTTTGGACTCATCCCACCCTTCCTATGACCTAACCACTTGCTTAATTTGAAAACCTTATCATTTGTTCTCTAAATGTACCAACAGTGGTGCGTTTATCTTCTACATCTACTAATATTTTAATTATAACAAAAACACTTACAGTGCTGGCCAAAAGTATTGGCACCCCTGCAATTCTGTCAGATAATGCTCAATTTCTCCCAGAAAATGATTGCAATTACAAATGTTTTGGTAGTAATATCTTCATTTATTTTGCTTGCAATAAAAAAACACAAAAGAGAAAGAAAAAAAAGTCAAATCAAGTATCAATTTACACAAAACTCCAAAAATGGGCCGGACAAAAGTATTGGCACCCTTTGAAAAATCATGTGATGCTTCTCTAATTTGTGTAATTAACAGCACCTGTTACTTACCTGTGACACATGACAGGTGGTGGCAATCACTAAATCACACTTGCAGCCAGTTAAAATGGATTAAAGTTGACTCAACCTCTGTCCTGTGTCCTTGTGTGTACCACATTGAGTATGGAGAAAAGAAAGAAGACCAAAGAACTGTCTGAGGACTTGAGAAGCAAATTTGTGAGGAAGCATGGGCAATCTCAAGGCTACAAGTCCATCTCCAAAGACCTGAATGTTCCTGTGTCTACCGTGCGCAGTGTCATCAATAGGTTTAAAGCCCATGGCACTGTGGCTAACCTCCCTAGATGTGGACGGAAAAGAAAAATTGACGAGAGATTTCAACGAAAGATTGTGCGGATGGTGGATAAAGAACCTCGACTAACATCCAGACAAGTTCAAGCTGTCCTGCAGTCCGAGGGTACAACAGTGTCAACCCGTACTATCCGTCGGTGTCTGAATGAAAAGGGACTCTATGGTAGGATACCCAGGAAGACTCCACTTCTGACCCAGAGACATAAAAAAGCCAGGCTGGAGTTTGCTAAAACTTACCTGAGAAAGCCAAAAACATTTTGGAAGAATGTTCTCTGGTCAGATGAGACAAAAGTAGAGCTTTTTGGGAAAAGGCATCAACATAGAGTTTACAGGAAAAAAAACGAGGCCTTCAAAGAAAAGAACACGGTCCCCACAGTCAAACATGGCGGAGGTTCCCTGATGTTTTGGGGTTGCTTTGCTGCCTCTGGCACTGGACTGCTTGACCGTGTGCATGGCATTATGAAGTCTGAAGACTACCAACAAATTTTGCAGCGTAATGTAGGGCCCGGTGTGAGAAAGCTGGGTCTCCCTCAGAGGTCATGGGTCTTCCAGCAGGACAATGACCCAAAGCACACTTCAAAAAGCACTAGAAAATGGTTTGAGGGAAAGCACTGGAGACTTCTAAAGTGGCCAGCAATGAGTCCAGACCTGAATCCCATAGAACACTTGTGGAGAGATCTGAAAATGGCAGTTTGGAGAAGGCACCCTTCAAATCTCAGGGAGCTGGAGCAGTTTGCCAAAGAAGAATGGTCTAAAATTCCAGCAGAGCATTGTAAGAAACTCATTGATGGATACCGGAAGCGGTTGTTCGCAGTTATTTTGTCCAAAGGTTGTGCTACCAAGTATTAGGCTGAGGGTGCCAATACTTTTGTCCGGTCCATTTTTGGAGTTTTGTGTAAAATGATAATTGATTTAATTTTTTTTTCATTGTCTTTTGTGTTTTTTCATTGCAAGCAAAATAAATGAAGATATTACTACCAAAACATTTGTAATTGCAATCATTTTCTGGGAGAAATTGAGCATTATCTGACAGAATTGCAGGGGTGCCAATACTTTTGGCCAGCACTGTAGATACAATAACAATGCTGTCTATAACTAAATAATGAGAGAAATCAGTTTTGTATAACTGAAATGATTTCGTGTGCAGTGTGCCATAGCAAGACTACAATATTACATGCACTGAAGTGAAAAGGAATCAGCTGATAATGTGTAAACCCTATTTAACCTGCCATGCTTGGTCCTGCCACTGATTGCCACTGCAGGACAATCAAAACCAGGTTAAGAATAATTGTCAAATAAAACCAAATGTCCTACTTCCACTTTGACCATCTCACCAGTTGGAACTGAAAAAGCATACAGAATCAGTGGCCATATTTGCCAAAGCCAAACTTTGCTAAAGACTCATTGTATTCTCCTGTATTAGTGAAAGGACCTCACCATCCCTTGCTGGAGCAGAGCAGCGGGTCATCACTCACCTATCGATGAAGGCGTGGTGGAGGAGGAAGATGGGATCATTAGCAGAGCCCTGGACGGAGGACATGGAGCCATTCATGAACACGTGGAGAGCGTTGTGCATGGTGCTTTGACCTTGGACAGCCCTGCCAGTCTCAGGACTTGCAAAACCTACACAGAGGTTAACAGCACAAAGTCAGCCTACAGACCCTGTGTGTATCCACAGGTAATTCTTTATCTGTTCAGCACAAAGCACTCCCACCCCTCGGGCATGGGGCATGGCATGTATATGCTGGCGCTTATTCACAATGCTTGTAATTAGGTTTGATTAATCTGTTAATTAAACACTTCTATGTGGCATCTCTTTACAATTAATGTGGTCATATCAAAGATGTGTTGCTAAAGTGCACTCTCAAAAAGACAAGTGAAAGACTTTAATTAGCTGGTTAATTGTTCTGTGTCTAAAAGCACCTAAACCATGAATTGCAAATCTAAATCTAAATTGTCGAATTTTTTAAGGGGCACAAATTACAAACACATTTACTTTCACTATTCACTTCTCTGAGAACTAACTTCATTGCAATGCAGAGAATGCCTCGTTTAATAAGCATTTTGGTTTTTGTACGACATCAGTTATATGAATCACATTTACTTGTGTTTGGTAGCATAGTAACGCTAGTCAGATACATTTAATTTATACAGTCCACCTTCTGTTATGCTTGGAGGATGTGCTGAAAAGGAAGTGATGTGTGAATACTGGGTGGGAGTTCTCATGAGGGCTTTTCAGGTAACTTGCACCTGGATTTCCTGCTTTCTGTTCATTTAGTTAACCCCTTGCTTGTAATAAGAACAATAAAAACCCTGAACGTGTGTCAATGGCAGCTTTAGCTGGCAGACCATGGTGTCGTGAGAGCGGGTTGGTCCTTGAGGAAGGGGATAAGCACTGTCTTCCAAGCAACACTACCTCACACACACTGTAGTTTCATACACTCCTGCAGACCTGTTTTATGCATTCATCTAACCTTAGGTTACAGGTAGATCGGCTAGTTTTAGTTATTCCCTACACAATGTAGTTTCATAGGTCTGGTTTGAGGCTAAGTACAGTTACCGTAACACTTGGCAATATATAACCTATTGCCAGAGTGTGCCCTGAAATAACATACACATGCATATGAAAAGGCAGGGCTGAGTACAAAGAGACAAGCAAGAGACAATCCCCTGTAATTCCTAGTCAAGGAGGTTCCTAGCAGGTCCTGTCTTTGCTAACTAACTGCCTTTCCTCAGTTTTAACATGTTATGACTGTTCAAATTGAGTCAGAAGATAACAATTTTAGCTTCAACAGTGGCATTCTTGTTCATTGGCAATCTTATTTTGAAATACACATCTATATAGATATGCACATCAATATTTAATGGATTCATTTAATCTCTGTTTATCCCAGTGGTAGATTGGTTGAGCACCAGGAACATTCTATTAAGAATAGAAATTAACTGAATGATGTATTTTTGCAACAGAAAGACCTGTATTGCAAAATGGCACATATATATATACAAATATTTCTGACCTTCAAGGGCATTTCTGAAGCTCATGTTGGCTGTCCTGTCCATGGGGTCGGTCTCGTATTCAGTGAGGCTAACCACGAATTCAACGTCAGCAGAAGTGGGAAGACGACTCACTCTCCTCCGATCGTGGTTGCCAGGGTTACGCAGGAGCGGCCCTTCTCCTGTGCCATTGCATAGCACCTCTCTGCGGTTGTAGTCTTCAGGCTGAGTGCATATCACCTGGAACAACACAGTGGCAATTCACAAAGGCACGGCGATGGCAAGGTGAGAAGCCCACACGCGCCTTTAAATAAGAGAAGCGGAGCGGTCGAAAAGTACCAAAGAGTGAGCATGATTATAATGCTGTAATAATTCAATTCCTCCATATGTCCAACTGCTATTTCCACAGGATGGAACTAACTCAATGTCCAATCTCCACATGAAAGCAGACATACACATGAATGTGAATTATATGAATTATATGTAAATGGTCTAAATAATTTAATCTTCAAACTTAAAATGAAACGTAAAACACGAGACACCTGCTGAGAAACCGGATGTAGACACGCTGTTTATCATGGAACTATGAATGCACGCCACTTAAGGGAAAAAAATGCAACTCTTTTACCGAAGAGATATCATTGTTTAAAGCAGCATAGTAACAATCAGCTTTGCTGCAGCATTATGACAACTGAGTTAGCGGATTGTTGTTTGACTGTTCCAGCAGAATCACTCGAGATATCTCATTCTTAACCAACGTAAATAACCCTGGACGATGGCATCCGACTGAATACACAAATAAGATAAATACAATACACTGATATCGTTACATAAACCTGCTCAGTGAATTAATTTCGTACTGAAACATGGCATCAAACTGTGATAAACAAAATCTGTTTCTATAACTCGCTCAGATCTGCCAGGGACATGAAAATCGATAACAGCATGATAATTCAATAATCCTACCTCAATGTTCATTCAGTACATTTTCCCTCCACAAACTAGTCTGGATAATGCGTATACATCAGACTATTTCATTTTTGTTTTTTGTTCTCGGTGCTATTATTCTCCCACGCACTTGTATGTGGCCCGCGGCCGCCCACGGAAGTGATTAGGTAACAGCGGTGGCCCTCGCCGCCGCGGAGCTGTAGAGCCGAACGTGGGAGTGAGCGTTTAAAAGACTCATTCCGAGGATGAATAAAGAAGATGCGGCTGCAGCAACAGCGAATGTTTCCCGAAGCCCTCACAATTAAAGGTTACTGAACATGATGCACACGACGGCCCTATGCAACCGTTGAAACTCGAGGAAAACACGAACAACATAGTTCAGTGCGTTTCGAGGTTAAGTGTTTCTTTGGGGATAAATGAGGCATCTATCAAAACCATTGAACGTGCAGTTGGGGGACTGTTGGACAAACGCGTACCAAATCACATCGTATTGCTGTAGCTTGCCTATAGCCTACCTGGACAAGTAGGCTGCATACATAATGTCGTAACAGTGTCTGCGTCATTGTCTCACATAGCCATATTACCTGATTGAAATTACCTGCATTCTACACCGTAGAAAGGTACTCTTCTTTACTACCACATTACATTATATATTTGCTCTCAAATTTACTTACTCAGGCGGACTAAAATACTTTCAATTTTACACTGCCCATTTATAGCTACAGATACTGAATAAGTTCAGGCGTAAAGCGTTATTTAAAGTTATAACTTCAATACACACTCCTGTGGATCACGTGTCCTAATCACGCGTATTCCGCAGGTGGTCCTCGCATAATTCCACACCTCATCACGCGTCCAGGTCTGGAACCACCACACCAAATGTTACATTACATTATTGTCCTTTAGCAGACGCTCTTATCCAAAGCGACTTGAACAACACCTCTAATAACGATGCAAGAAACAGAACAGGACACCACTAATCACATACGAACGAGCGTAAGTGTCAAACACAGTGCTGAGATCACAAACGTGTGCCTCGAATGACATGTAAATGCAAAGAAATATGATTTAAGGACTATACCATTAAAAATATAAGGCAAACACATACCACACGCATACAAGTAAACCCCCACATACCAAATTACACAAAACTGAAATAAGCTTCCACATTGCCTATGTAACTAACCATGAGGGACAAAAGATATATTATAATGTTATGTAAATATTTAAATGTCTCACCCTGTTTTAACATCACATATTATTGTGAGTTCATCACAATAATATTATTGAAATAATTCAGTGTCATGCTCAACAGCACAACATGTAGGCCTCGTGTCCCACCCAAGATTTAAACCGATAACTTGATCAGTACCCAAGACCTATAACCCCAGCCCCTTCATCACAATCAGCCTCTGTCCTTCTCAGGGTATTTTTCTCCCCTCCAATTCAACACATACTAACAATTTCTCCCAATTGTATCAACTTCCCAACTATATCAACTTCGCAGGATGAAGAGCAGTGTGACCAAGTTTTCACTTAGAATTAAGTTATCATTTTGGACAGTTATTGAAATCGAATTCAGACCTCACATAATCTACAGAAAACAGTGCAGACATAAAGCGAATATTTTAGATCAAAACCATCAGCTTGCAGCAGTAGTAATCGCAGCAATAGCATTAACAACATCAACAGCTTTACGATTATTCGAGAAATCGAAGTGGGAAAACACAATTAGCTACCTTCCATGATGAGAACACTGACGCAGGGCTGATTAGATTCGGGTTCAGTGGACTCCGTCCTCCCATCAACTCGTCGGTACATATTTCGCAGTCCTGCGCGTCTCGCCAGTCCCAGTATGGGATGGTAAAGTTGAAGTCTCCTGTCAATTTACGAATTTCGTGCTCCCAGAATAGCAGGTAAACTCTATGCCAGGGCAAGAAGGCCGCAGATTCGTGGGCAAAATCGATATTAGTCCACACATTGTTTGCTCCCCCGAGAAGGGCGTCTCGGGACACGTAGTAGTGCATCCACACAAACAGGTCATAGACACTGATGTCCGCAAACATCGGATTTTCCCCGTTGTTCATCTGGTCGTACGTGCCAGTCACGATCACGTAATCTGGGCTAACAGTGTTCTTTGCCAGGTTCAGGTAAGCGATAAACTTTTGTCTGTCGGTCACCGAGAGTTGGAATATATTCCTTCTGACCGACTCCCTCCTCTCTGCACAGTTGGCACCAAAGTAGCCAAACTTACATTCCCCGCAATTGACACCCATGAAATTACCAGCACACCGACAGGTGCGGTTGTAGAACACCAAAGGCCACCTCTCTCTGTCATCTATGTTGGTGTGGGGGTACTGTGGTCCATTGGGAAGATCAGAGACCACAACATCTTGGCAGAACCCCCTGCCCGAAGTGGCACCACAGACCGATCCGTCTCCTTCCCACACTGGACAGCACTGCTTGGTTCGGAGGACCTCGGCGGTTGTGCAGATTCGGGGGAATTGCTGAGACGAAGGGCACACTAGAAATAAAATGCAGAAAATTGACAGGAGCAGCATGACTAACTAGCAGGCACAATCGCCACACCACCGAGTGCAGAACATCAAACAATCAAAGGACCTCCAAGGAAAGAAGAATAAAAGTTATCCCCTAATTTATACAACCCTCCCCCTCCGTTCCATCACATGCTCAGGATAATATTTTCAATCCATTCTCATTTGTCTCAAGCCCCGTCCCTCTGTGCTCGGAATGCATGAGCTGAAAGTCAGAAATGTGTGCGCTTGTGGAAAGTCTCACAAAGTGTAGGCTAATCAAATGTAATCTGGCTGTTGTTGTTAAATGTAATCAGATTCGTCAAATGGATGCTGTTTAAAACAAAAGAGGCATAGTGTTTTCATTCAGCGTGCGTAATTGGAGAAATAAAAAAAACTAATAAAAGTCAGATTTAAATCCCCCAGTGTTTATGAGAAGAAAAGCTTCGTTATAAAGTTGTAGTAAAACTACAGTGTAGATTTAAATGTTAAATTGTTTCGTATGAACCGTGTTTGATTACAGGGATACCATAGATTTTTTGAATTAGCATCCTAGTAAAACGTGCGCAATACCGTCTTGAATTTCATTAATTATTAAAGTCAAAATGGCTTTTTAAAGAATAGAATAATACAGAAATAGATAAGTTCATTAGACGTGTAATTAGTTACGACGCATAAACGTGAATATAGGGTTTACCTGGTGGGGAGTATGTGGGTATAAACTATAAATGCCTACACTGGTGATAATTACTGATGTCTTTTGTCTACAGTGCATTTCCCCCCAGGTATTTCCAAGAGGAGCCTTCTTTCTGCTCCGTAGAAAACGACGTGTACTAGATGTTTTAGATTCTTCAACAGTTTTGAATATGTATGCCCACTACTGATTCTGAGTACAGAAAAAAATGAATGGGACCATTGAAGTTTGTGTGTGATGGGACACTTTATCATGTGCTAACGAAAGGGCATGTTCTACCATCTAGGCAGTGCACGAACTCAGGATCATAAGCCTATCACATGCTCCTTCGGCGGGGCACGAGTTTGAGCTAATCCCTTTTGAGTAACATACTAAACGCAGGAATGAATATCATAGGATTAACATAGCCGTAGGGTCTCCGGCTCCGTCGCTGAAGATGCAGCGCTGAGATATTCACAGCGCAAACCCTTGTCAAATATTTAATCAGATGTGTTTTTGACAATAAAAATTAACCTTACAAAACGAGAGAAGTGCATTCATTGTCAGTGAAACTAGAAAAATATTTTATGGCTTCTTTACAGGAACTTGTTTCACACCGTTTCCTTATCAAGTGAAATCCAATCCTCTTATCTCACTCGGTGAAATTCATTTGATGAACACATAAACATAAATACACGTACAAACCTGATTTGTAACTGGACAACAGACTGTGTTAAAACTGCCTGTGATATCTTTTACCTTTTCAATCATTGGGAAATTATGAATTTCAAACAGCTTCACATAATGCACCAACAAAGTTACATATCAACGATGATAAATACTCAGATGCTTGATCACCCTTTTTTGAAGAATGGGCATTTCGATGTTTTGAATGAGAGTAATGCACCAGTAGGTGGCACTATGCTCCTCCCTTTACTGTCTCGACTTGGAAAAAGAAAGGGGATATTGAGAAATTGCCAATGAATGACTGACAGTTTCTGATGTAATCAAAGACAAACAGACACCCACACTGCACCCCCAGATTCATTGAATATGGGAAATTGTTTTATATGATGTGTAAAATGAAATAATCTTACAATAACAGATGCGTTGACTAGGAAGGGCACAAACAATAGTGATTAGTGTTTCTGAAACCAATGCAAAGTCTCAAAAATACCTTTGGGCCATAAATACTTTGTATAATTACTTACAGAATTTAGAGAGGAAGCCAGCTCAGGTGTGCTGCCATATCACAATGCGACTCTCTCCTGCTTGGTGATTGAAGCTCAGCAGTGGTGAGCTTGCTTAGTACTTTGTTAAAAAACTGAAAAAGTATTTGGGCAGTTAATGAAAGGCAACATGCCAGAGCTGAAATTATTCAGAATTTTAAATACGCATATGCATATTTGTCTGACATAGACCCAAATGATCCAATGTTGAGCTCAAGATAAATGTAACTTGCAGCAGTGATCCCCCAGTGTTACTTCGAAATGCCATTCAGTAATTGCTTTCCAAAACATTAATTTCTGTGGTACAGTTTTGATCAGATCTGATCAGACATGCAGGAGTGGGGTAGGCAAGGTATCAGGGTCCACACTCTACAAGTCATATCATAACCCCTCTCGGTTTTTCTCCTTTTGGTCACAACTATTTGTCTAGCACAAGGTGATGCAGCTGTTCACCATCAAAGAATTTGCAGATTTCTCCTTTGACATTCCTGGTAAGTCAGGCAAAAATGCTTCCCACAAGAACATGAAAGCAAGGGATATGAGCTCAATGTCAAATATATCTGCCCATATCACAAATCATTAAAATACACAATAATTCAGTCTTGATTCAATTGCCAATTGCTATGTTGTACTCTAAGTATGCATACATACACACAAAGCCTAAATGGGGTTTAGCAATGCTAAAATGGTAGATCTAAATTCTCATGTCAGTATTTGTAAGGAAATCGGTGGTGTAGACTCATGGAGTTCTATAGATACACAACACACTGCAACACAAGCAAATGAAAACATGCTGATCACATCAGATCAGGATGGCCATGTTTTTTTAATGCTGCTTTCTTGCCCCAAAGAAGTTTTAGAACAGAGCTGACCTAGATTGAGAATAAAGAGTTGTTGCCTCCATTGGCGAAAACATTGAAAAAAAGCTTTTATGACTAATTCAGTGACAGTTACCACATGTCATTTATCTTCTATTTGGACAAAGCCTCACTTTTTGAAAAACTACTAAATTTACATTTCATTTGATGTCATTTTTTTAGTTTATCTTCAAATTGATCAGTTTTATAGAACATATATAGTTATGACAAGAACCTAAATAATTCACTTGTGGCTTTTTGAATTCTATGCTCTTAATTTTTACTTAGATTAAAAATTCAGCAGTTTTTCATGAGGATTCAGTCTCTAATCCCAGGCCTCTTCTATGATGTGCACCCTCCTTCTGAATGTGGGGATTGTTTTGCCTGGGGTAATTCTGGCACGTTTGGAGAAGGGGAGGCCATGCTGGTCAGGCAGGAAAGCCTCCAGTGATCTGTAACTCTCAGTTACAGCCATGCTTTTCCAAAACAGCCTGGAGGCCCAATCTCACCAAAGGGATCATCTGGAAACTGCCACCTTTGATTTTTCTGCCTTTTCTCATTTGCCTCCCAAAGAATTTATGTTCTCTGGTGAACAATTGTTTGACAAGCAACAGGCTGACTGGTTGGGGCATGTGGACACAACCACATGCTATGCTAAATGGATGTGTTTTTTGCAGGCAATCTAGAGGTTCATGCACCATAGTTTCACATGTGGGACCTGAGATGGCTCTGATGCACAGAGTCGATGACGAAACCCATGCAGCTCTTCTCTTTCACCTCTGCTGCTACCCAGAAGAAACCTTGCCCTGTCTGCTGCTCAATTTAAAAAGCTACTTGGTTATAAAGACAGACTTTTTCCAGGCACTCTCCAGTTCCGGTATTTCCAGTTATAGAGGAGAATCTTTTATATTTATATTTATATTATTTATATTTATATTATATTTATATTATATTTTTATATTATGGAGGAGATAACAGCTTATAGGTACAGAGACCAATTTATTTTTTATTTTATCACATCCAGAATGTACAGTAACATAGGTGCGATTTGCTGTGTGTGGGAAGACAAGATGGCGACAAGCCCACGTGTTCTTCAAGGTATCTACACTCAAAAAGGTGAGAAGTGTAGTTTGACCTAGCGGATGTGGGGGGTTGGCATCTGAGCCCCTGCTCTTTTGGTCATAAAGTTAAAAGTACTCTTTCCTGTCAGATAGACCATTGCACAAAGCCATGCCCTTTTTATTGGAGCCCATGTCCTCCAGAAAGTCTGTGAACAGTTATGAATTAAATGTTGTGGAATGGAGAAATTTAGGTGGTCATATTGAAAATACATTTTTATTAATCTACACGTTTATCTATTTTTCCTTCGCGAGGACAATAACAACTCTCACATGACATTGACACGTTAATATTAGGGCTACATTTTCTACACAATTGCAGCTAGTGGTTGCTATGGTGACAGTACTTTTGGCATTCAGTTTGGCGTTTCTCAAAGTTGTGCATATTCAAATGATATCACAAGAAATCACGGTCAGTATTACACACACACGCTTGCTGCCAATTAAATCTATGTAACGCTATGGTCCCTGTAAAAAGTACAATATAAGAGTGTAACATTAAACCACTCAATTATACGTATTCATACATTCATTACAGTATTTGGCTAGGCTACCTATTTATTGGATAAGACAATGCAGCTTAATAACCTTAATGAAGGGTGTACAAGTATAGTGCTACTATATGTCACAGTTCATGTACAGTTCAGTTCATGCACAGTATCAGTTTTCCTCGTATGAGTCTGATTCGAGTAGAGTTTGTAAACATCATTGACAAGTGGATCCGATTGCACCATATTTTACAAAGTGAACATTGAATTAGGATTGACACAGTTTGACTCATTGATAATGAAGTTAAACCGTGATTTCCTTCAAGCCTTAAAGTTATTTAATTCAGCCCGACTGAACTGGGTGGCACATAAGATGTATTTTTTTCAGGTGCCCCTAGGGTGAAGCGGATTTACATGTGGACCTCTCTTAAATGTTCCTAAAATTATGGATCCTGAAGCGGTATCAAAACAGACGTTGACTGATTTCGACTATTTAGAACACAGTACAGATATCGCCTCCATCATTTCAGTGGAAAAAAGGTACTTGGGTGTAAATGTGGGCTGGGCTTTGGTGCACAAGCGACGGGAGAAAGAGCAAGCTTCAGTTTGTATACGTATGCTCTTTTAATGGCCTCTAATCCCATGTACAGCTGTCAGAGGGACCCAAAACGATTAATACACCCTGCTCTAGATGCAACGCTGAAACTGCTTTCTCGTTGGTCCCATTCTTATGTAGGGAGTGATTTAGTTCACACCCACACCACACATATATTGATTCTAGTGTTGAAACAGTAATTTTCCTGTAGACCAACATTCACAAAACGGGGCCTTGAGGAGGGATAGACGGGGGTGAAGAGAAAGCGAGCTAGGAGCGAGAGGGATGTTTCGTTGCCATGGTAAGAAGTGGATTAATCGTGATGTTCGGATCTTCGTGGAGAGGTCTTTGCAGAGTGCTTGATTCACACCTAATGCCATATACATGGACCCCCATTGAATCATTAAGGTATGTAACAACTGGTAACTTTTCAGTTTCTCTTGTGTAATGTGAAGAAAGTATTTATAATGAAACGTACATTAATTAGTGATCGGAACACCGGCGTTGCTTTGTAACGTTAGTTTAATAAGTGCGATTTCAATCTGTTCAGCGTGCTGTTCTTTTAGGACCAGCTAACTCTTACCATTTTTGCACCGAAACACATCTAAAAGATGGTTAGAGCATAAATGGAATTAAATTTGATCTACTATGCACATAACTCCACATGCATGTACATAACACAAAGACACAGACTGATCTTAACGTGGAAACTGTGCCTACAGTTATTTCTCTGAGGTTTTGTGTAACCATATAGATATTAATATCTGATGGTGTGGCACTCGTTTCATATGCAGGGAAGTAATTTCACAAAACTGAATTATCTGCAATAATTAAAGACTCATATATTGTGGTGCGCATTTGGCTATGCGATACATGTTAAATTCATCCCTGTCTTGGCAGTCAGTCTTGTAACTTAATCATTAGTGCGCAATTTGATGTTCCCTCACAATTCTAAAGCAAACCAATCTACAAAGCAAGGGGACTGAATAATTTAAATGTACTATATTAGTATGTATTCGCGGTCAAATTAACACTATCCATCCACTGGCAGAGTTTTGAATTGTTCTAATGACTGCAAAGCTTTCACTAGGTAATATCCAGCCTTTAGATCGTGTTTTATTTTTTTTTTTTTTGTTTACTCTTCGTGATTTTTTTGTTATGATGTCGCAACATACCAACACGACACACACAACATTGCTTATACCTGCATTATAGCTCGAAATAGTTTTATTGTTACTGTCATCAATGAAAGTGCGATGGTAAACATACATGCATTTAAGAAATGCATTTTCATTCCACAACATCATAGCCTGGTGGTGCTGATGCATTCATATAGACACAAGTATGTAGCAGTAAAGTTGTAAAGTTCTGCCTACAGGATCAGTGCAAACACAATGCCTCCTGTCAAAATTTAATTAAAGGCGTAAATAATGACGCTGATTAGAGAATTGTTTTCTATATATAAATTCAAAGTTTTATTAGAAAACATGATTTCAGCTGGTGTGCAGTTTTAGATTATGCGTTGGTTCTAGTATCTCAAGATAAGACAATGTTTGGAAATCTTCAAAAAAAAAAAATGAAAATTGCATATTGCATATTGCATTTCATTGCATTTTTAGTCATTGTTTGTCAGCACTGAAGAACTAATTCATCCTTGCAGAAAGCAAGTCTTAGCAGGTATTATGCGTGCATAATAATCTGCAGTTATGCATGGAGTTGTCTTTTGCGATCAGTTTCCACTTTAAGATGTCCACGAGGTGGTACTCTCGAATTGCACTATTTCCTATTCTGGATGGGGGTGCAACAGTAGCTCCCCTAACCGTTGTTTGACTTTATGAAAAAGAGGAATAACACGGAGGCCTATTGTTACATAATGGTTGTCATTACCCACTTGAATTTAAGAATGGTGAAGTAGTCTACTCACGTGATGTATTTGGTGCTCTTGGACTGCTCTATCCCGCATACCAATAGGAAAAGCTGACCTTTACAATCACGAATAAAGGACTGGAGTGATCGATCAGCTTGGGGAATCATTGACAAAAACATGAAATAAAAATAAAATGAAGTACGTACACAATTTTTCTGGTAGAATGAAAGTCACATTCCGATGTTTGCAACAAAGAGCTAAAGACAGTCCATCAGTACTGCAGGCACTAATTTTGCCGTCTGCTTTGTCGGCACTGGAAAAAAACATATCAAAGAAAGACCGGCAACGCTAATATAAAACACATGTAATTCAACACATGCGTCATTAAATGGGAGCACAGCGTCCACACACCCTGGCGCAGGTTAGGCTGAAAAAAAGGTGGGGGTGGGGGTTCAGCGCGAGCATGCTATTGCAGCGTGGTGCGTGACATGAAGGCAAGACGAGCTTTTACTCCGGTCGCAGGCATAGGCTTTCCTGAAATCCAGCGAAATTACCAAAACGGCACAGGACACGAGGCATCTGAGCAAACTATGACTGGGGAGGAATAAAGCATCAAAAAGGTAAGGTGACAGTTTGATTGGATTTCAGATGGAGGTATAAACAGATTGCGGAGACATAAACGCTCAGATACCAGGACTGCATACCCTTTAAACATTTCATGTATACTCATTCACTTTATTCCTAACGACATTGACTGACTTTGTGTCTTCTATGACACACGTGTCTTCTATGAATTTGTTACACTGTAAATTCGGAATAACCAACGGATTGGACTGCTGTCATTGCTGATTTATATGTGTTTATTTATTTGGACTGCGTTTCGATATTGTTCAAGCTCTTCATCTTTCAAATTTGGCAAATGTTATCTCTTCCGCCGTTGTGATTTTCTTTGCATTGCTTTTGAACGGTTAACAAGACATTTTCGTATTGCTTCAACCATAGTATTTAAGGATTTGCATTTCATTGCAACATTTAAAAGTTGTTCACTGCAGTGGTCTTAGTGTAAACAGTGGCGCGCGGCTTTTTCAGCACCACGAATAGCTCCCAAGGGCGACAGACTCGGTGGTGTACTTGTGCACCGCCAGACCTCGAGGTCATTTTAAAAACGTTCTATACTTGGTCAACACATTACATATAGCCCTCAGTGATAGTTACAACGCCTTACCACCTTCGATATAAGTCTGGAACAATATGAACTTAATTCATAACAGGCTAGACTATATGTCTTGTGTGCCAGTCCTGCAACATAGACAAATGCGTTACTCGCGACCATTTTATCCATATGCAGCATGTGTGTGTTGGTATGAAAGATACAGTTGAGTGTTGATTGTTAGTTAAGTCCACAAGCGCTATTTAATTGACCTGTAGATGAAAAATTATGATGTTTTGCTCTCAGCGCACACTTCGTGCATCAGTAAGTATCATATGGAGGGAACACTACCTTTTTGATTCATGTTAAAGGTATAACTACATGTTCAACCGTGTTATTACCATAACATTAATTTTGTGATTCACTGCCCTATAAATGATCTCATTTAAATAGCAAAAAGGTAATTGTGCTAACTAAGATCATATTGTCAGTGAGTCACTAAAGGAACTTAATTAAAAATATCGTGTTAGGATAGGCGCTGTCCCACACAAAGGTTTTGTATAGTATTGGTTGGTTGCAAGGAGTCGATGGACGAATAGATAGACGGATAACTGAACCATGACTAAATGAAATCATTGAATGCGACCCCGTTTAAAACATGATAAGAGACGAATATTGTCAAAATTAAGCGAATTTCCTGAAAATACCTTAGTATGGCTGCAAAAAGGCAAGAACGATGTTCGTGAGGAAGATCTGATACAGTGACAGGTACGCTATTTCTATCCCGTTGGGAGCTCTTGCCGTCAAAAAGAGAAAGCGAGAGTCAGTGTCGTGATTTATTGCCTTTGCTACTTGCATTTTGGAAAATTAATCGTTTTAATGTGAGAGCTGTAAGGGAGAGACCTCACAGAAGCAGTTCTCCAAATAATGAGGCTGCAAACACTCTGTCAAATAATGACATTATCTGACCCCTCCTCCCGGTACTGGGCGATATTTAGCAAGATCATGTCGTTTCCTTCTCCGACACCTTGATTAAATCAATCGAAATACACGAAATGTCTTCAATTATTATGATTTTTATAATTTAATGTTTTTAAGTCTTTTGATTTCATAATTTATCGACCAATTCTGTCAATTAAATCTGCATGCTTTCTGCATTTTCAATGATCTCGATGCAAAGCTTGCATGTTTTAAATCCAAACACCTAAACACAAAAGCATGTAAAGCAATGCTGCACCATACGTCTTTGAAGAGATATGTTGATTTCAATAGACTGAAAAACACTTATCGATGTTGACTACCAATGATCTGGGGGTGGAACGGCAGGATGAGCATTATCTCTTTTGCGAAATGTTGGTTCTTAGCATCACTTTTACACAAGCACCCCAAGCTCTTGCTTTTTCATTCATGTTGTGATGGAAGTCTGCATCCGGTTTATTCTGAAAGGAGAACAGGCTTTCTAACACCTTACTTTGCCTTGTCTTAATCCAAGGTTATGAAGCCAACTATCACCTGCATCTCCTCAGCAAGACGTTGCCTTGGAGACAACATTTCTTCATTAGGCTGTGTTTGGAAATACCAGAGAAATGAAAGCTTTGCTGTACCCAGAGTGGAATAGAAGACTTCAGAGATATTTCCCCAGCCAACAAATCCCGGTATTTCTCTTCTGGTCATGAAGTTTCCCTGAGTGCACAGGAGGCACATTACTGGGGTACCTAAAATGAGCCTCTTGCTTCTGCTCGTGCTTTTTCTGTTGGGGGAGATCGGGCTGGCGCACTCAGGCCTCCTGGTAAAGGCGCAGACCAACGAGAGACGGGTCGTCGCTCATTCCCCGGGTGACATCATCATCGGCGCCCTGTTCTCGGTGCACCACCAGCCCCAGGCCGACAAGGTGCATGAGCGGAAGTGCGGGGCGGTGCGGGAGCAGTACGGGATCCAACGTGTGGAGGCCATGCTGCACACCCTGGACCGCATCAACACCGACCCCAAGATCCTGCCCAACATCACGCTGGGCTGCGAGATCCGCGACTCCTGCTGGCACTCCGCCGTGGCCCTGGAGCAGAGCATCGAGTTCATCCGGGACTCCCTGGTGTCCTCCGAGGAAGAGGAGGGCATGACGCGCTGCTCCGAGAGCGGAGCCACGCCCATGCGGGGGAAGAAGCCCATCGTGGGTGTGATCGGACCTGGGTCCAGCTCAGTGGCCATCCAGGTGCAGAACCTGCTGCAGCTCTTCAACATCCCCCAGATTGCTTACTCCGCCACCAGCATGGACCTCAGTGACAAGTCCCTGTATAAGTACTTCATGAGGGTGGTGCCTTCCGACGCCCAGCAAGCCCGAGCCATGGTGGACATTGTGAAGAGGTACAACTGGAGCTACGTTTCGGCCATCCACACAGAGGGTAAGTGGGGCTTCATTTTCCTCTGCACAGTATGAATGGGCTTCTCTCTTGTGTGCATTGTGATTTCCTTTTCCTTGGGGATTCTTCCCCTTGCAGTATGAACGAGCCTCTTGTGCATGCACTCTGATTTCCCCCTGCTGGGACTTTTCCCTGTACAGGTTGCTGTGGATTAGACTCTCAGAGCTAAAGTCACCACCAGTTTTTAACATTCAATGACAGGCTATTCCAATATGCCCAGAAGGCACAAAGCAGTCTTACTCCTCAGTTTAATCATGCAAGGGATGACAGGTTGTTCAAAAAAAAGCCCCATGAAGAACAGGCAGACCATCAGTGTTATGCAAAGATTAATTCCATAAACTGAATTATTAATAGGTGAGAAAAAGTAAAAATATCTTACTGAAGTCAGCCTAAAAATGGTCTAATATTCTCTGCACATTTAAAAATACACTTTGATTATAATTTCTGTTGGAAATATTTTTTTTCTACCATGAATATTGTTGGATTGTGGAAGAATTACTCACAAAGCTGTCTTCAGGTAGTGCATTATGTTGAAATCAAAATGATCCATGTGGTTTTTGGACATTTTTAAAATTAAATCCTCTTTGGCCTCTGATTAAGGTAAGTACATTGCTGTCCTAATACCTGGGTTGCTGCCTAGGTAACTCATTATAACAGGCTTTAATTAATTACACAATTAGATTAAATTAGGTTCTCACTGACCACATGGGTGTAAAGCCAGAATGTAAGAATTCCCATTAAACAAGGAAAAAAGATGGTGACAACTTAACACAATGTGCCATCTCTCAGGTGCTTTTCTTTTGTGATGAGACAAATTTTCACAATGGTTTTTCCCCCTTGTAAGCATACAAGCAAAGGGCCTGTTAGAGTGAGAGTGATGAAATAGCTTCCCCTCTGTCTGTCCCCCCTCTTCCAAACACACACACACACACACACACACACACACACACACACACACAATCACTGCCTGCCCCTGTTAATAAGTCACCACTCATCCGAGGTGGAGCAGCAGGAAAGAAAGAAAAGAAGGATCACTGTGTCCATGTTAATCCTGCCTTGAGAAATGCGGCAGGGGCGTTTTCAGATTTGTCTGTCTTTTTGTCTGCAGCCATCACCAGTGAATCTGCACAAGGTAGATATTACTAGACTGACACTACATCCAGTGTGCAGTTCTGTGGGAGAGGCGAAGAAGCAAAGGCCTGGTGGAGGGAGGTTTCTGCACTCACTCTCCATTATGTTAGGGACTTGGCAACTGGTCTCCAGGTGGCCAGAAGGTGACACCTGGACAGAGGGCGCTAGTCCCATCAGAGGCCTCTGACAGACCCCTTGTCACATTTAACAGCTTTCCTTTTAAATATGCCCACCCAAATGAAAGAAGGCACAGAGTGAAAGGAAGAGGATAGAGAGTGTTTTGCATAAACAGTATGCGCTCCTTAAATGGTCCATCAAAGCAAAGATGAAAAATGACTCATCGTGTTTGTTTTTCAAACCAACAAAAGATCAATATTCTGATGAATGGCTTTTTACTGAGGAAGATATTTATACTCTCACAAACATCTGGATGAAAGGGTTAATATTTGCAGTTGATGTGTGCTCGTGAGATGAGGAGTTCCAAAGAAAAGAGGAAGCAAAGATCCTCTGGGGACGTGTTTCCGCTGTGCACCTTGCCGAGATCCGTTGCGAATGTCCACTGTTTTGCAAAAGTGTTTTTGGCAGCATCTCAGGAGGACAGCTGTAATCAGTGTAAGCAGATTGTTGAAAGTGCATTAGCTTCCTCTGGAGCTGGGGCTTTGTGCTGTGTGCTGTGTGCCATCCATGTGTTTTCCATCAAAGAATAAATGCGGATGAGAGCAACTGAATCCTTTGCACAGCAATGCAGACCCAAAATATGTATTCATCAGTCTGTATCTCTGTCTTGGCCATGCAGAGTTTGACCTTGACTGAGCACCATCAAGGACGGCAGTGTTCTGTCTCATCATTAGCTCATTGTCTTAGATAGCATTCAAAAGGTAAACTTTTATCTATTGGGAAGGAATAAACTAAACTCCAGAGAAGGTCTTGGAACATATCATCAAAGAAAGAAAAAAACGTAAATTGGATGTGATATTACTCATACTAATTGTTCAGGTATGTAGAAACACTGTAGTCTGGGTGAATCAGAAACATAAAAATAATGATACTGGTAATGATAATACTGTACCTCAGCAAGATGCACAATGATGCGAGGCGTGTACATTTTAAAAACATGTTATTTGATTCATTGTTTGCTGTGACTTTGTGAATGGAATGATGAAGAAATCTCGCTATTATGCAGACAAATTCTCGAATTCTCTTTTGTGGGAGTTATGTGTAATTCATGAAAAAGAGACCAATTTTAACTGAATTTATTGTTTCAGGGGCTGAGGTATGGTCAAAGGAGAAAGCTTAAAGCTTAAAAGCCTGTTGGAAGAGACAGAGGAGACAATAATAGCAAGATTGGGACCCCTCAGAAGGTCTGAAATCAGAACATAAGAAAAAGAGAGGGAGAGAAAGAGGGAGGAGGGAGAGAGAAACATAGAGAGAAAGAAAAAGAACAAAGTAGTGGAATGGAATGATTATCTGGTACAGGTTTGGGGTTGCTGAATGGAAATGAGAAACTTAGAATGTCCCAGGCAGTACCTTCATATATTACTTAGCTGTTCATCACTGTATTGTCTGTCTCACAGAGGAAAAGCAATTTTATCTGCAGCTCAAACCCATGAAAAAAGTTTGGGGGTCATGGTGTCAGGGGATGTAAGGTACTTCTCTTAATGTAGTACCATTTTCTGTGCAAATCGTTTAAAACTCTAATAGATTGCTTTTGTGCACATGTGAGGACTATTTTCAGTGCAGTGAAGAGACATGCTACCACATTAAGTGAGAAATATCTTCAAAAATTCCTTGCAGACATTAACATTTGCCATCCCTTTGTCCTGGTCAAAGTACAGAGAGTTGTTCTTGCTAGTCTGGGCCTTATCAACGTCTAGACAGCTGCTGTGGTGAGGACATAGGTGCTCCTGTAAAGATATGCATCTCTGTGGCAGCGAAAAACAGAGACACACTGATACATATGCAACAGAAAACACATTGTATCAGTCTGCCTCAGCTCCGAGTGACAGCCCCTCACACTGCCCACCCTCAAGGTTACCACAACTGCATTCCTGAAACATTTTATTTTGATGGGTACCTGTGGCCATTCTTTGAAAAACATATAGCAGTTTAATGGTATTATTACTGGTAATAAATTACTGTAGTTTTTACTCACTGATTTTTTGGTTTTCTGGCAAAATTCAATCATCTTAAAACAAATCCCATGTAACGTGTTCAGCTGGATGACAGACTGAACACAGTTTAGTTTAGTGGGTTTGATCTTCTAATGGAACAACTCTGAGTTTTTTTTTTTTTATAAAATTCTCTTGCAAAGGCAAGGAATGTATTGCAATGAAAGACATACACTCATCCCAGACAGGACTTACAGTGGCAGCAGTGAAAGTGGCTTGGGTACTCCTAATTTCTGTATTGTGGAAAAATACCCTTGTTGAATGAAATGTATCTTAGACACATTGATGAATATATTATCTGACTAGCAAAATCCCTCATCTGGTACAACTTAAACAGGTTACTTTCACGTATACCGATTTATTAAAATCAATATTTACTCAAATAATTGACATGTAAGTTCAATGTTCAATGAGACAATGGCAGGGATGTGAACTTGCAGCCACTGGTTAAAAGAAAAGATGATTGAAACATTAAGGGTAATAGTCAACATCATATATATAAAAACTGGATAAGGGTATCAGCTGTGCAAATAAATAATGCAGTGATTTGAAAAAAAGAGGTTTTACCACAATGAAATCTCACCATCTTTTCTCATCAGTCCTTAAATGAGTGCGAACAGCCATTATTTCTCCTCTTTAATTTGCATTGTAAACATTGGGCTGTGAGGGTGGTAGGGAAATGAATAATACATTTAAGTGAAGAATTATTTGATCTTTTCCTCTGGTACGCCGTACAAGAGACTCTGTGGGGCTCAGCTCCAACGTACAGGCAGCGACATTGACGAGCATGCAAACTGAACCACAGCCAATGCGATTCCTTTAATGAGCTCCTGATTAGTACACTTCATAACTGCTCCACTAGTTTTACATTACAGCCCAATTTTTCTTAAAGGAAACTTGCAAGATTTGCAGCATCCACCAGCAATCTTTTTGGTACACTTGTGTTTTTTGTCTCACTCTGCAGTAATAATATCTGCCATTCATAATTCATAACTGCTTAATAGGGGACCATTCAAAGGTGATGCACATTCTTGTTGTTTCTTGTGCTGCATTTCATAGTCACCCATAGGTGCCAGAATAAATCTGTCTGAAGACGGTTTCAGGACAGGTTCACCATCTGAAACATTTATTGTGCTCCATGCTGTGAATTGGCCTGGATAAGTGTATTTGCTAAGAAAAAACTTAACAACAAAAAGCTATTCTATGTAAGGGAAAAATGAAGAAAACACACTCACACACACGCACACACACAGATATATATATATATTTATACATGTACATACATTTATGCATATTGTTTTCAGCTGATATTGACAGTTGGGACAGCTCATTGATTGTTTTGAATAAAAAAATTGATGAAGCTCTGTGCAGCATAGTAATTCCCTGCGGTGAAAGGGTAATTCCATATGGGATCATTTGCCAATTCAGTCAGGTAGACTTTCTGCCAATATTTGTCTGTGGCTGAAATGGTGAACATTGTGTGGCTTTGCTCAGGAGATAAAGATGTCCCATTTGGGACCTCACTCGCCTTTCCTTAAAATGGTTTAATCTTCATCCCTGATTGGAAGTGAAAGTGAATTAGGCATTTTGGTCAATAAACAGGGCTGTCGGGTCTTTCTGTTTCATTTGTGATGGTGATTACCACTCAGGCTCAGTGTTGCCATTAACCACGGTAAAATCGGGCCACTTGGTAGCGGTCAGCGGTTTACCTTCCAAGCAGATGCTAGCGAGGACTTGTAGGTGGGATGAAGCTGAATGGTGCACTGTGGCAGAATTTAAGATGCTATTTCTTGCTTTAACTCCTTCCTGCTGGGTCAACTGATGTATCATGCCTCCTTTTAACAAGTCACTGAAGTTGTGCAGACCCCTCCTTCTTCATTCACTTTCAAAACAACAAAACAATACTTTTAAGAAGATATTGGATTCCTTTGGGTGTAGATGTGAGCAAGGTGTTCCATGTTATGATGATTTCTTGGGGTACGAAGAGTGAGAAAATGTCACTCCAGAAAATAGAAGTATTTGACGTGTTGGAGAGATGTTTTTTAAATGCTGGGTGGGGGCAGAGAAAAGGGATTGAGTCAGTGGGTCATCTCTCTGAGATTTATGGTGATGTATTCTGCAGTCTCCTGACCCACAAGGCTGTTGCTTTGGTCAGCAGAGTGATAAGCTGCTCTCTGGGCTGAAGGAATTTGAAATCTATGTAATTAGTTGGAGGTTTACAGAGGAGAGTTTGCAGTAAGGCGTTGGACTGGTTACCTCTTCTTCATCCACATTCTCTCGTCAGTCATCACTTCTCAACCCTGTACCACTCCCTAGTCACATTCTTGGCCCCCAGCTGTCACTGTGCCCATACACATCATCCCATCCATGTCTGTCTTCATCCTCAGACCCCTTCTCTATTTTCAGTCCTTCCCTATTCACTTCCCTAGATCTACATTTTTTCCTCTCCTTAAAACTGCGTCCCACTCCCTTCATATCACTGTACTATTCTTCATTCTTATCCCCAGTTCCCAGTCGTATTCCTCTCCCTCTCCATTCTAATGCTTGTATGATTTTTCAATCTTGTCCCTTTCTCCTTTCTGCATTGTTATCCCTGCCCAATTCTCCATTCTAATCCCTGTATCTTTCTTCATTGCTGTACCTTTTAACCCTGTCTATTCTTATTCTTTTATCCCTCTGCCTGCACCATTCTCTTTTCACGTCCCAGCACAGTTCTGCACTCTTATACCTGCATATCTCACTTCATATCATTGTGTTGCTCTTCATCCTCGTGCTGACATCTCTTTTTGTCCTCTTCCCCGTGGTCCTCTGGCCTATTCATTCGTATATCACACAACCTCATGGACCTCCTCGGCGAGGGTAGGGTAAAAAAGATGAAGTGGAGGAAAGATCAATTGCTTTTTAGGGAAACCCTGACGTGTTTTTTCCTGTGGATGTGGGGCGTGTCGGTTGTGTTTCAGACTTTACACGTGCGAACAATCAACCGCAATGTTAAAGGCAGATGAACACCGAGAAACGAATCATTATACGTATGCGGAAAAAAAGCTATTGCAATAATTTACAGCAGAAATTTAATACTGTGCCGTCTGTTCACTTCATTCCGGAATGATAGAGCCAATGCAAGACTGATCATGAAACAAACAACAACGAAAACATGACCTTGAAAGAAGTTAACAATGACAATGTGAGGCAGTTTCCATCATGTGTGCGGAACACGCTGCATTAATAACCTGTGATTATTTTTTTTGGAATGAACGAACTTGTACTTGATAAACAGTAACAAAAAGAGGATTTAACATTAATGCTAATTACTTCAGCAAAAGATCCACACTCAGTGCCTTTGAATAAAGATGAGGGTAGAAGATTAAAGCATTTTGGCATGCTCTCTTCATTTGTGAAATTGTGATGCTATTAAAACTGTATTAAAACAACGTTAATGTCAACTCATGTGGCATGGTGAAGCTTTTTGAATTATATCCCAAGCCAACGTACAGCTGTAACTGTTCATTTAGGAGAGCTGGTATTGTCACATTGTGTTTCATTGGTAGAATGATATGGCACTTACCATTTGGGAACGTGTCAACAGCTTATTGTGTATTCGTCTGTTATACATTTTTAAATATGCAATATCACTGCGTGAGAGGCATATGAAGCCAGTTCACCTGCAGGCCCGCTTGATCAAGGCAAATGATGATAAAAAATCTGGCCGTCCTGTTGGTTCTTTCCCAAGCTCTCCTTTTAGGTGGAGGGGTGCGAGGAAAAGAGAGGAGGTGTGAGCGTGACAGTGGCTTTCAGAAAGAAGTTTCCAGAACGCTCTCGCCTGGGCGAGGTGGGGTGCAGACAGGTGTCGGGGGGCTGTGCTGAGAACGGAAGTGCAGCTGTGAATTGGATTCCCAGACCTGGCAATTGCTGCGGTGATGGTAGAATGGCCACAGTGGAGCAGGGGGATCAGCCGCAATAGAGGTGATGAATTATAGGGACAGAGCAGGCCAGGCCCTGTCACTATAGTGTCTGTCAGTGGAGCACAAGTAGCAAGGAGGCAACACTGAGAGGTGGGGGATATCTGGATAAAATCCCCCTGCTCACAGAGAGCTGTATATGTGTGTGTGCGCGCGTGTGTGTGTATGTGTGTGTGTGTGTGTGTGCCTGTGTGTGCGCATATCCACGTGTGTGTGTCACAGGGGTGGGGGTGGCTATATGGCACCTGTGGCATCATGACACATGTAATATTCATTGACAGCAAAGGCCTTCCAAGAGCTGTTCACCTGGACTGCAGCCCAGCAGATTTCCTTGCTCCCTTTGAAGCCAAACCCTGGCAGCAGTAAGGAGAAGCAGTCAGTAAAATTGCTCTTAAGTCCATGTGACCTAACCAAAGCAGGGATAAACTAATGAAAAACTGCTCATCTTAGGTCTTAACAGTATGTACAACAATAATTATAATTTTATTGCCTTTGAGTTGTAAAACTGATTATTTTGTGATGTTCTGAAATGCCTATGCAATGAAAGCTAGAGAAGGAAACCCTAATAAAACATTGCTTCTGCTGTATCTGCATTCACAGACAGCTCAGACAAATAGACATAGCAAGAGTGAATAAAAAGAGCAAATATCAATTCACACTGGCTGTACCTGGTGTGCTGCATCTACTATGCACACAAGCACACATATGTGCAATATCCTAGGCAATTCTGCGCTTTCAGATACTACAGTCAGTTTCCGTGTTTAGGAGTTTACCCCCTCCATCTCCTGGACTTGTTTTTTTTTAAAAGCATTCAGTTTATTCCTGTAGCAGAGACCAGCTGTGTTGGCAGCCATGCAGCTGGCCCTTGGTCGTGCCAGTGGATTCTCTCAAGCTGTTCCCAGAGAACCATGGTCCTGGATTTGTGTTTGGCCTCTAATTTAGCCGTGGTCAGGCTGAGTGCTGCGCTCCCTGCACTCTCTCATTACGACGGAACATTCCATGGGGCTGAACAGCGAAAACGCAGCTGCACTCCCAGAGCCAGCTCTTCTGGTGAGGAGCAACAGACAAGGAACCGATGGTGATTCTGTACCCGTGCAGAAGAACCCTGCGATGATAGCGTGTCAGCTCATGCCCGGAGTGTTCTATTTGCACAGCTCCGTAGTGTTCGTCTCAGGGTACAAACTGCACACATCACTTTCACCAATGGCAAAATGAGCTTGAATCTTCCCCCCAGATTTTTTTCATTCACGTTCTACATTAATGTGATTCACATGTACTCTGTGTGGGTATGAAATCCTTCTCTGTGGTTGAACTGGCTACAGGAGAAATTGCCTCTGTGGTTCTTGAAACAATTTTAGCTACATCTTTGCTGTTTCAGTGTTATTTTCAGATGCCACTTAGAACAATGCACATGTGCTTTTGGTGGTAATGCTATGAAATGGATTAGAGGGATTATTGTATGATATGTAACAGAACATGTCAGCTCAAATCAATGTCAAATAGCATAAGAAATTATTTGGTTAGCTTTTGGGTTTTTGTACGGTTAATTTTTCTTATTGGAATTTTTGAAGATTGGAAACGGTACAATTACATATTTCTGTATTTTTATATCTGTCCCAGGTCTTTTGTCCCCACCTCCCCCTTGAAACCAACTTTTCTAACAACCCTCATCCTCCATCTTATTTACAATTCCTAACTTCCTTTTTGGAAACATCAATGACAAATGAAAGATAATGACAGCAATGACAACACAGAGAATGAGTGAAAAGAGAAGTACTTTTCGTACATTTGTAAGTTTGGAAGTAAATATTTTACCTCGACAAGCAAGACTGCATAATTTGATTGGGGGACTGCAGCAACGGCAATGTGATTATTTCACAGACTGAACAAACATGACCTTGGTCATCATACATTTCATTGTATGGTAGATCAGCAAGCTTTGTTAGCTAGTTTTGGCGGTACCTCTTTTGGTTGGGCCAATATATGAATGCACATTATCATGAACAATTGGAATTTAATCATTCTTCATTAAATCTTGCACTCTTTGGCTGCCTCACAAAAGGGAACAGGATGCGATTTTCAAAAGCACATTCGTTATGATGCATGAATAATTTATGAAAGCAAGTATAGCCTGTATTTCAAATACAGTTTGTAAATCAAGGCAATGCAATTTATGGTAATTCAGAATACTGTCAAAACACAAGCCTACTTATGATTCTTAACAGGACCCATCTGAAATGCTCCTCTAATTGGTCATCTGTGGATATTATTTATCCTTCGCTCAGAGCAGCAGCAGTAATTTCCCTCATTGCAAAACCTATGCAAGTTGCCACCAACTTCAAGCTGGCCTTTATAAATAGAACCTGCTCTGAGGCTCCTGAAGAGGACCCTGAGGATGGCCATAAAAAACCCCATAATTAATAGATTATTTCCATTTTCTGTTGGTGATTTTTCTCTCCTTTGCCATTTGTTCATGTGTATTCTGTTTAGGAGCAGCCACTGCTTAGTAACCTTGCCACGGAGGCTCTCATTCTCACCTTATTCCCCCTGAGCTTTCCCAGACTCTCTGTACACACTCACTGAATTTTTCCCCACAAGGTGGAAAGTAGGTCACTCTACCTGGTCTGTAAGATTACCCACAACACCACTGTCTTTAATGACCAGGCCAGCGAGTATGGCTGTATTTAGCCAGATTTTTCATATTTTTCTGAGTTTGCTTTTTTTGTATTTTATGTAATGTGGGGGTTGCAAACTGATATCTGCCTGGTGTAGTATGGCATGTGGCTTCTGGTGCTGAAGCAGAGGTGTTTCGTGTGGTGGGCAGGGGAGCGGTGGCTCAGGCTGACGTCTCTCTCATCTGTTTAATAATGCCGTGTAATCCAGCAGGATGTGGGAGTTGTATGAGGTAGCGCTCCGTTTACCACGCCGAGCCCATGCGGTGCGATCCCTCTTTCCTGGGCTTGTTGGCTACGCTCATCAAAGCCATTAGTTGCACAACTGGTTCCTGTGCAGGCAATACAAATTAACCCCATCTCAGCATTAAAGCAATATATCTCAAGTACCTGCTTTCTACACGGGGCAATGTTGTTTCGCCTTGTCTGTAACAGTCACTGGTGCAGCTCATGTGCAGTAACGTTCTCAACAGTTAAACCCTGTATTTGCTGCTACGAACCTTCAGAATGACATGTTCAGAATGACATGAACTGCCCCAGAAAAGAATGACCTTGTAAGTTTCAGATGGATGACCTTCCAGATTTCCAGCTCATTGGTTGCGACACAGATCATGTGCCGGATAGGTGCCCTGCCAATGAGTTTTTACCGTTTAATTTCCTCAGGACAGAGTCTTCAATTATGAGCACGTCTCTAATCCTTTCAGAGTGATAACCAGTGTTAGGGAGAGTAGGCTCGCAACTGCAACAAATCAAGGTTCAGATAATTACTCTAAGAGTAAAACCCAGAGCCAGACAATGAGTGCCTAAAGGTCGGCATTCTCTTATTTCTTTCAGCTTCTCCAGCAGTGAAGAATGTTCCCTTCGATCTCTCTCTCCTTTCCTCTTTCCCTCCCTCTCCTCCGCCATTACTTTTCAGCTGGTGCTGGACCAACATCCCCCCCACCACCAACCACTCATTCATCAGTCTAAAATGAATGAATTCTGGAGCTGTATGCCAGTGTGTGTAATACCCACTCCTTGTTGTGCTTTATTTTTAGTGTGAGCTAAGTCAACAAACAATCATGATTAGAAATTTAATCTAATTGCATTACGCTCTTTTTTTGCACAGTGAAATTAAGGAAATGGAATTTTTTGGTAAATTACATAACACATTTTCATTGATTTCTGAGACCAGTGAGCTCATAACCTTGCCTAAATGACAAAAGAGGAACACTTGCTCAAATGTATTCTTCAAAGTACAATGCAAAGCGTAAGCAGGTTAGACCAAATTCCTGCTTTATGCTCATAATAATGTTTCTGATGGTTTAAAAAAAGGTAACAGGCTCTGTTGGCACTGCAGTCCTGCTGTGAGTTAGGGAAGATTAATCAGAGTTAGTCACTGTCATCAATTATCATTATTTCTTCTTGATCCGTTCGACCCTTGATCAGAGTGCAGTGTCACCTGACATGACTCCGTTTCCATGGTTAGTAATTTGGTTAAATGTAGCACAGTGGAATGCTTCAGCCAGCTCCCGGTGGAAAATGTTTAAGTGACTGTGTGACCGAGAAGTCACACCCCCTCTCAGAATTTTTCTCAGTCTGTCATATGCTGTTGATATAGCTGACGGTGGCCGGGTGTCAGCCGCTGAGATGCATCTGCTTTTTGACGTTTGAACTTTGACGACCAAGCCTGTCAAAGAGATGGGCAGCAAGTGGCACAAGGTTTTCTTTAAAACTGTTTTGGAGAAGTGTCCCCTTCAAATGTATGTGTGCGTGTGTGTGTATGTGTTAGTGGGTGGGGGTGGGTGGGTGGTGCATGTCTGCCATCTGCCATTAGCTAATCTCACTGTGAGACTAATTACAGGACTTTGCACATAGCTGGTGGAGGTGGCCTTCTGTACCATGTCAGGGCCTCGGGCTCCTATTTTACCATAAACTCCATGCTTCACTGTAGCTGTAGCTCCCTGTCAGTTTTAGCACACTGATCTGACGTGCTTAATCCACTGAGCAGAAACAGAGTTGAGCATTACACCGCCTTTGCAGTGACAACTTTTAATTACATTCTTACTGTGATGTAGATGTGCAGTAATGTTTGCTTGCTTTTAGCATTCTGTTTTAACAGCACCAAGTTGTGAAGTGTACTTTCTTTTTTGCCATGCCTCTATGCCTGCAAAGGCCAGAGTCCTGTTGTAGAAAAGGTGGTTATATTCAAACACTACAGTGTGGATCTTTAGGAGCTAGTCAGACGCTGCTGTGGCTGTGAGCCAACGGCCACGCAAAGTCTGTAGGCGAAGCCTCATATTGGAGTGCTGGATGCCCCTGGTTGCTGTGGCCCGTTTTCCCCTCTGCAGCGAGGGGATGAGGAGTGATGTCGTTATTGAGAGCGGCGCGGTCGCCGGGCCATTGGCGCAGATGGTTTCCAGGGTCCCCGATGTTCCCGCTCTCTGTGTTATTAAACCAGCAGCTGAAGATGCCTCCGCAGAGCAGCGCGTTTCCCGGCTCACCTCATTCCCTGCCACCCCCCCTCCCAAACACGCACACATCTTAACCACCCCTTGTGATGAAGACAAATGTCTGTGTTACAAAATCTGCCAGCCCTGGTTTTTCCAAGGCTGGGGAATAGAGCAGAATGTGCACCGAGCCCATTAACTGCCATTTCAGTCTGAACACAGTGGATCATGAATCGTGTCTCACACTTTGGTATGGGTGGCATAGGGTTTTATTCTCAGGGAGTGGTCTAGGGGGTATTCAAAACAAAGGGTATTCTGTTTTGCTGTGATGCAGGTGGCATTGTCCACTGGCTCATGAATGACAGGGAAGGAGGCCTTGAGTTTTTATGAACGCTGTTTGGCTGTAGTGGATTATGCGGCGGTGTCGAGCTGCTAGTGACGGGTGCTGACGTGGTTCACTGGGATTTTGTCCCAGCCTTCTCTACTCATAGACTTTATAATAGAGATCCTGCTCAGTACTACAGCTGTGTGTGATGATGTAACACCTAATCACTAGGCTTGGATGACATCTCCTGTTTGCTGTGTGCCAGATTACAGAAGGTTCGGCTTCTTGGCCTCCATAGGCAGGTCAGAGAGCCCATCGATCACTGCTTATTGTTTTTTAAAGCGTAAGTAGCTCTTGACTTTTCAATCGATCCCCACCCACGTGCTATGACACGTACCAGAAGAAGGGGGTAGAAGGGATGGCTGAAGTGGGTGGGGCCATTTCTGTGAAGGAGGTGAGCTGTTAGGGGCACATGGAGACAAAATGACATTGCCTCTCCTGCCACTGACAGGACTCTGAAGAGATCTGGATGAGTTTGATGAGAGGCCACTCGGCCTGCTGAGAGCAGGCCCCAGCCTACCGTTCTCCTTCTCCCCTCCTCAGGTGGCTATAGAGTTTCCGAGGGTCAGATTCATTGCTAAGTGTCCACCTCCCCCCTGCAACCCTGAGCCTCTGCTGTAATAAGCACCCATTCCTGAGAAAGAGCTCGGTGACTGAATTCCTCACCTCACTGTCAGACAGACAAGGAAATGAAATGACTCGGGTCGCGAGCGACATGACTCTCCCATCACAGATCTGGGTCTCTGAGGGTGACAGAGAGCCTTAGTGCCGAGAAAAGCATCCTTTAGAACAATTCTCATTGTTTTGCCAACAAGCTTATCAGATGGGGTTGTGACACTTCAGTAGCTCAAAGGATGAACAGATATGAATTACTGCTCCTGCAGCCCTCATACCCTCTCAAAACCAGCTTTCCTTTTCTGCACTCATTGTGCATCATCACTGCAGCTGTCAGAGGAGTTATTAGTTGGTTTGGAGATCACTTATTGTCCATATACTGTTACCATCTGCAGTTATACTGAGGAAATGCTGGTCCTGTTGTTTACTAGAGGGAAATACAGCAAACCCACTCCATGGGTTTGAACCCATGATCACCTGGTCATAAATTCAGTGTGGCCAACACAATGCTTTTCAGTATCACATTTCTCTTTTTAGATTGCCCAGTTTCCTCCATGTGGTGGCAAATTAACAAGACCTGCAGAGATGGAATTAGTTTCCCCTGCTCTCTCTCACTCAATTCACTCCCTGTTATTAACCATTTTCCTCCATATCTAATTCCAATTCCAGTCACATTTACTCTAGAATTAGAATAGAATTGAATTCCAGAATGGTGGGTTTTAATAAGACCCACTCACCATCCCTGATATGCCACACTGACACTGTATCACTAAATCTTTAAACTGTCACCTTACAGTTATGGGGACTTCATACACGACATAGACATAATCAATATTAGTTATTTGTTTTTTTAACCTGCCAACCCATAGCAGATTCACTCATAGCTGGAATCATTTTCTCCAGTGTGAAGTATTCAGTAGCCATTATGAAGATAAAGTCACTGTTCATTGTTTCCACTTAATAGCATTTGGAGGTCTGTCAGTGTGATCCCAGTTAGCCTACTGAATATCTGGTGCTGCTTTCATGCTTCTAATGAGGGAATTTCACTTCAGAGAGATGCAGGGAGACCAGTAATGGTTGCTAAAACAGTCCTTCTGAATGTCCTCTGAGGAGATGCCTGTTATCTTATTCAATATTTGTTTGGGGTTTGGTAATAACCGCTGGAAGCAGTGTTTTACTGGATAGTGACAAAAGTCTGGCCATCCTGGCATTAATTTAGCTGTAATCTTAACTCTTCCTGTTTTCCTTAATAGAACACAGCGTTATTTTGTTCCCTCCCTGTGAACGTGACAGCCTCTTTACAGAGGTTGGCTTGGAGAGACATGCAGAAACCCCTGGTGAAGGCAATGGGAACAGCTTTGTAAAACAGCTCTATTAATAAGCCCTGTGGCTGCTGACAAATATATTGCCATTGACGTTAATCACGCCAAAAGTGAAACGTCAAACGTCAATGTCGTGTCTATTGCGCTGACTCCCCCCTCAGTGACAACATCATTCATTCCACCTCTGCAATACATGCATATGCAGCTATTTACACCACAGGCGTCCATATTATTTCAGTGCTGTTTTTGAACGGGCCTCTGCCAGAAGTAGTATTTTTTTAATGCCTGTTGTGATCCCATTGTTACATTTAAAGCCTAGAACCACTCCTGACAATCCTCTGAACAGCGAACACAAACACATGAAACCAGTGTCCCTTTGTGGCTCTGAGGCGTAGTGTGTGGATAATGCAGATAGCAGAAATACAGACCTGGCATAAAAGGAGCAAAACTGAGATTTTATGCTGCATTGTGGTCCAGGGAATATTTTATGAATGGAAGACTTTAATCCAGAATCAGGCATTCCTAGGGATCCAGGGGAAGCAAAACTCTGCCAATTTCCACAAATAATCCCGGGTGATCCTAGGCACACTGTCCTTTTTTTTTTTCTCAACATCAGCATCAAAGGCTTCAGTTTTCACCTTCTGCCTAGCTATGTGGTTGTATATCGCCATGCCACGCCACTGCATCCTTGGTAATTTGCAGTCCTGGCCCTTCACAGGATGTAAACACGAACAGAATCCCAGGAATGAGCCAATGTGCCAGATGAGATGATGTTTGCCTGTTGTTAGGTGATTCAGGCTAACTCTGCTTAGCCCAAACATCCATCCAGCCGCTACTAGCACTATATGAAACTATATATCACTGTATGAATGTGAGTGTCTGGTAAAATCACCAAAGGTGGGCTTAATATTAATGAGAAACAAATGATGAAAAACAATCTAGTTGGTTTGGCGGTTATAACCTCTGTGTTTTACATGCTTGAGAGGCATTTCTAGGTGTGCCATTTTAAGCTCTAGTAAACTCTTAATTAGGACTGTGGACAGGGTTAAACTCATCCAGCCTGGAGCCCTGTCATTGATGGATGTTGCATTTTGTCGAAAGACTTCCCTCGTCATTTCCACCAGCCAGAGGGACAGGAGATTTCACTCCTAACGGTGCGTGGTGCACCCACTTTTTTCACACACAATTGCTGTGCCATTATGTGAGTTAATCGGAGAGCATTACAGGCTTGCGTCAGAGGAGGAATTATGGAATTTCAACTTGTTTTTATTTCCCAAAAAGGACAAACAGTTGCAAACACACAGCTCAAAACACATCCATTAATAGAGAGGATGAATGGTTGGATTATGACAGAGCATCAATAGTCCATCCCATATGCTGCTGAGATTTTCTGCCTAAATGCATCTGCCACCATGACTATACAGATTGCGAGACTCATTACATAGTAAATTGACTGAAAGTGAAACATTTAGGATTAGCATTTAGATTTAGCATAGTTTATTTATAGTCTTTCCTTGACACTTCATATAGTGAGGAAGGAGTCTGTGTATTTTAATTTTGCTTTCTGTGTGTGTGTGTGTGTGTGTGTTTATGTTTGACTTAGACTCTCTGTTTTTCACTGCATAATTATTAACACTGATTGGGATGATTTACTCGAAAGTTTGAAAAATATCAATCAACCAGCCATAGTTTCTGATAGTTCATTCAAACCGCAAATCACAGGGTAGCTTATTTATTCATTCATTTATTTACTGGTGGGCAATCAAGGCCTTTACAATCCAAATGCCAACCATGCCTTCTCATTCTCCATGTCCAGGGAACTATGGGGAGAGTGGCATGGAGGCATTCAAAGACATGGCGGCCAAAGAGGGGATCTGCATCGCCCACTCGGACAAGATCTACAGCAACGCCGGGGAGCACAGCTTCGACAGGCTGCTGCTGAAGCTGCGCGGCCACCTGCCCAAGGCCCGTGTGGTGGCCTGCTTCTGCGAGGGCATGACCGTGCGCGGCATTCTCATGGCCATGCGGCGGCAGAATCTGGTGGGGGAGTTCCTGCTGGTTGGGAGGTCAGTGGCATACAGACGCCCACACACGCCACACACACAGACAAACACACACATACACACACACATGCACGCACACACACACACACACAGAGGAAAAAACAGCACCGATCCTCATGACTGGAAGTCATCTTCTAAACCTACATCTCTGTGAGACAAGACTACACAAATACATACCCCATGCACATACACATACACATGCAAATACAAACAAATGCTTTCTCACATTCCCCCATCTTATGCCAGCGCACATATACATGTGCACATACGTAATCAGTACCACAGGCCTGCTTGTGTACATGCATACAAACACAAATTCTTATACAAACATAGGTGTGCACATATGTACAAGCACATGCATGTCAAGTATCACAGACATGCATGGGCACATAAATACATGCACACAATCATGCTCACACAGACACAAATGGAAGCATACATATATGCATGCACATACATAGCAGATACCTCAGACACATACAGGCACACACATTTGCAGGCACACATGCATGTCCCTGCACAAGGTGATGTTGCCTTGCTGCCTATAGAATGTATAAACAGTGCAGTCCTTTTTTTCTTATGTTGATTGCAGCTGTCTTGAATTTAGAAATGTCCCTGCATCTCACAAAAGGTTGCTGCTCCTCCTCTGTCCTTGGCTCTGCAGGCAAGTTCCCTTGCAGTGGCTTAATTGTCAACAACAGAACTGACTGTGTGAGCAGAGGAGAGTTGGCGGGGGAGTGTGTGGGTGTATGTGTGCGTGTGTGTGTGTCTGTGTGTGTGTGTGTGTGTGTGTGTGTGTGTGTGTGTGTGTGTGAGGGGCGGCTCCTGGCTTAGACAGAATCTCTGCATTCTTTTGTCAGTCATGATGACACTGTGGAATAGCACTGCAGTGAATAATGCATACACTGGGAGTGTTTCAAACACCATATAGCTGTGGTGTTAGGAATATGGTGTCTTGAATGCTTCTCTAACGCCACCCTGCCCAAACCTTTCAGTGTAAAAAGCAATGTCTGAGCTTCTTTAGCTGGAACATTGGGTTCCTTCATGCAGAATGATATCAAGTATATTATCCATTTAGAATGATCATGTGTTTATTTGGAGTACAAAGGTAACTTTCTGTATGTAGCTTGTTGCTGCTTTGTTTGAAGCGTAGCTTCCAAATTTACAAATTGATTGAAAATGCCAGTATTTGCTATTCACCAATATATGGAGAGACAAAGCAACAAACTAATTTAATGTAATTTATTATAGTTTTTTTAAGTATTGTTTGATGAGCACGTTTCATTTGAAGCCTGAATCCTCTGTGTCACAGCAAATGTCACACTGTGATTTTGAGTATTCCTTTATTTAAAAAAAATACTCTCCTCAGTGATAATGAAGGCATACTATGAGATAAGGGTTAGCAGGTACACCTCCTGTTTTCATAATGGTCTTCTCAAACCAAAGCAAATGTGTACATTGCACACAGATACAAATATGTGCTTGTGCAGATTAATCATGGTTTTGTGTGTCCTGTCATTTTCATTTAAGAAACTCATGCTTTATCCACCCCCAGCGCCTACATCTGGGATACCCACAAGCAGATGAGGCCATCCATATCTTCAGCTGTCATCAGCTCCATCATCATCATCTTCATCACCTTCCTCATGTTTCCTCATGTTAATGTGCACAAGAAGATACATTTTTACAATGTCAGTCATGGGTGCGCTGAGGCTTGGGTCGCGTCCACCACATGCTGTAGGCCCTCACAGAGACCACTGAAATAGACCAGTGCTTCAAAGGTAATGTTTCAGAACAATTCAGTCGTATTATGTTATATGAATATATTATAATTATCACCAAATTTTTTGATTTGCTATCAATGTCTGCTTGTGAACCCATGAACAGCCACTTTTAATATAAAACCTGCCAACCGGGTGTGTCAATGTGCACAAGGCTTGTTTCTGTAGACAACAAAAAAAAAACCTTTGTAGAAATTAAACAGACTGTCTTTGTCAAATGTAACATTGGATCCATTATGTCATTGTGAGTGTCATTTTGTTAAAAAAATGCAATATTTCCTCATTTTTTCATCCCCCAGATACCAGCATGCAAGGCATCGCCCATTTAAATGTGCTTTTCTGTTCTGTTGTGATGTTCCATGAAACTCTGATATATGATATATTGGTAAGAAGTTCCGGAAGCATATGCTCCTTTCATATTTGGAATGAGCAGGGTGCATGGGAAGGGGGGCGGGGGAGGTAGAAAACACCCTTCTGTCTCCACCAATAATGTCTCTTGCTTGAGTCAGGCACTTAGGCTGCTCAAAATACACAGCATCAAAATGATGCTCCATCGATCCTATATCCCACTGCCAGTGGTGTTAATGCTGAATTAGAAAGCAGCTGCTGGAGGTTTGCTTTCTAAAGAGATGTCAAAGCCTCGGAATAAATTAGTGGGTGTTTTTTTTCCTGTGAAGGCAAGTCTGTGTTTTGACTTTATTCTACGAGGAGCTCTGGCAGCTGCTGATAAAGAGATATTGAGGGAGAGAGAGAGTGAAGCATTTTTGCCAGCACTGGCATCTTTCACCCTAACAAGGGCAGAGGGAGATGACGGACGTATCCATCGTCTTTATGAGTGTGCTCTGAGGAACCCATCCCTGTATGATGACACGTGCTCTCTTTATGAGGACCTTGGAAGAAAAGGCACTGAGGATTATTTGTCATGACAAAGACTTCATCTTTTAACAGGTTCCAGACTTTCTTGTAGATGAAGCACCTATTCTCAAAATATCACTAAATCCTTCCTCCCCTCTAACCTGTTCAAGTCAGTTACCACTAAAGATGTTATCACTAAAGATGGACTGCAGTGAAAGATATAATTAGAAATTGTCCCACACTATTTAGGTAGCAGGGACAAATCTAAACACAACCATGTTTTCCTGCATACCTTTATTTACAGAAATGTAAACAGTGGATGGGGGAGGACGTTGATCATAGTGTGGTAAAACCCAAGTAAAACCCAACTTTTGGTTGTATTAAAATATTACTATACAATGCTTGTCTCCTCTTATGGTGGTCATATCACACAGATGTTGAATCTTTGGTTGCTCAGCAACGCAGATCACTTTTTATACTTTTGCAAGAGCCTGTTCTTCATTAGAAATTGATTCAGTTCATTGGCCTAATGTGCAAACCACAAACATCTGTTGAAATAAGAAAACAGTTAGATTTTGTTCTTGAACAAAACATTAATAACGAATAGGAAACATTAGATAACATATGGAAATGGAAGTCATTACAAATACGCTTCCTTGTTACCTAATTTCCAATTTTCACCTTTTTTTTCAAGTTCCTGTGACTTTCATTGTCCAAAATTATTGTTTTCATTTTCAATTAATGAAAACTAATCAGAAATAATTCACTAATATAAAGCACTACATTTTGAAGCATTTTTGTCTGCACAAGTGGAAACGCCTTGCTGACATCCTTGAGTTTTATGTTCTTTGGGTATTCATGAGTATACCTCAGCTCAAATATACATGGCTTTATTGCTCCCTGTTAAGAACATTCCCCCTTATACAATGTAGACGATGGAAATGAGATTCTGTCTCCTGACATAAATCACAGACATCCTCCATTTCTGCATTTGATTGATGTCACACATTGGTTTTCTTGAAAGTTAAGTACATGCTAACATGCTCATCGTTCAGTCTGTTCAGCACCCCCCACCCCCCATGCATGTGTTCATATGAAATGTCATACTAATGAGTAATAGCATATTATTCATTAGAACCTTCAACATGCAACAGATTTTCAAAGGCTTTGTTTCACAGTCTCTTAAGACTTTTGCTTTCTCTCTTTGCTTTTTTCCTTCTGCTTAAATCACAAGAGTGCCATGGTAAAACACAGAATGCCTAATTGAGTTAGGCTCTGTCTATTGTTTAAAAAAGTGCTGAAGTGAGTGTCTAATGATGGTGACAGTTTCTTAGTTTCACTTTGTGAAAAGGACAGGGATTTTAGCATGAGAAACTTTACAGATCATTTCACATCATGTTGACTCTTCATCTTAAGTCTGCAGAAGATGCTGTTGAGCTCTCCCCAGTGCCTGCACTTCATACTCTGGCTGACGAGGACATAATTAGATTAGCAGGAAATTATAACTGAACTAGAGAAATCCACTCAAACGGATGCCACTTGATTGGCCTCTTACCTCAAACAAATGAGCAGCAATCACTGTCATGTGCTACCAAATGGAGGTTGTTGACGAGTTGTTCCTTTTGTAATTATCTTGTGATTAAAATGTCGTTCCAGCGCTCGTAATGAGACAGCGCTCACCTCGATGTATCTGTGACGGTTCTTTTAAACGACTAATAATAATTGAATTAAAAATCAATACATTTTCATGGTGGATGGGCTGGCCTCACAGCTGCTCCGCTCAGCATATTGGACAGGGTCTGCATGTGATTATAACAGAGCTGATATATGGTGGTGCAGAACATAGAATGATACAAAATCTATCCATCTGTGTTTCTCTGAATTGTCATTATTACATGTTCCCATTAAATGATGGCTGCCACATACCCATATTCAGGAATGGAAAATAGTTTGCCATATGATCTACTTCACAGCATCAAAGGCTAAAGGCGTAAAATGTATTGTATTGCTACTATTTTTACTATGACAGTTACTCTGTATGTATGAAGTGAGCATTCACCCCTGTTGTGAAGAATATCCCACCTTTCTGGTCAACCTGGCTGATGATAAAGCAAGCTCTGTCCCTCGACAGTAGAACAGACAAATTTCCTCTCCCCTCTGACGCGTGGAATAGGGATGGACTCCGACCTGGAGATAAGGAATACTTGTGTATTCCTGTCTTGACAACTTATCACTCCAGCGTTTTGTGGTACAGCATTTCTCATTTCCTGTGAAAGAAAGACAGCTCAGGATTCACAGGAAGGGCCATACCTTAAAAAGTCAAGGCCAGCTCTGAGGGAACAGGCTGAACGATGGTAATATAGAGATGCAAGAATGGTTCAGAGTATGCTGAGACTTGCTGAGTGAAGCCTTTGTTGTTATCTGTATGTATACGGAATTCATGTTTTGTACCTGTAAAACTGCTTTCTAACCAGTCATACTGTATAAACATAACTCTAAGCAAAGCTCAGATGATTTCTGTTAGAGGACAGATGATGTGAGAGGAATCTAGCTTCCTTGGTTAGCTTTATTGCATCAGTTGACAACATCGACCACATTGTTTCGTGGAAAGCCATGACCAGTTTCCTCTGTTTCTTTTGAACTGATAACACTGTGGTTTGTTCAAATCTGTTACATGCTAGTTTTTGTTCATTTGGCTTAATTTTCTCTTCTACCAAAAGCACAAGGCAAATTTGCTGTTGTGTTTGGTTGGCATCAAGGGACAAGGGAAATGTTCCACCTTCGCCTCAAGATTAGGTAATTTATACTGCGAGGGAGTTCTGCTTTTGTGGTTTATTATCCTCTTAAGGGTAACTCTTATGAAAAATAACGTACAACACCATATTGCAACATGTTGCATCAGAATTTTGCTTTTTTGACTGAGGGGGGTGGGGCTCGGAGGGTATCACTCCTACCCTTTTCAATAAGAGACGTGGAATTTTTGGTGAAGTGAGCAGGTTTTGGCAGTGCTCTCATCACCTGACTGATGTCCTTACTGACACACCAACACTACATCCTGTAGCAAACTTTTTTCCTTCATTAAGCAGTGGTCACTCTTGGTCCTGGAGCATTTTAGAGATGCCTTTCATTTCAACTGACATCCAAAGAACTAATAATTTTCTTGACCAACAATCCCTTATAAGGAATGGCTCCAATAAATAAATTAAGACCTGTGCAGCAATTAGGACGAGAAATCCGTGGAGGTGTCCTAACTAGACTGTGATACCAAAGCACATCCAAGCTTAGTTGCTTGATAAGAGAGGATAGGATGGTATAGCTGGCTGATGTGCCTAAAATACTTACCTTGTTGCTGGCATCCATATAGTGTTTTATTACCTGCTGAATGAGAAAACAGAGGATTGTGCACACACTGGCACATCTTGCCACAGTATGAACAGGAAGATTACAATAACAGTGGTAGAGCACTGTTTCACTTCAGGACACAGTATTGCTGTTGCGACAGACAATCATTTTGCTGTGATCCTGACAGCAGCCCGAAGCTACATGTTATGATTAGTAAATATGAGGATAGTCTGGCCTCAGGCCATATCTGTTGAAATGCTTAAGCCGTTTGTACTGTGTCCACATTCCTCATCAGTGGCTGGATGTACTGTGCGTGGATGTGAAAAGAGCTTGCAAGGGGAGGGTTTGAGGTGGATCAAACACACAGTCCCCCATCTCCCTGTCGGGCTTTACCATTACCCGCAGGGCACAGAGAATTCGAGTTTTTTTCTTAATTGAAATAGCGAGTTTGAGACCTCACGGTATTGATCCACCCCTCACCCCTCTCTGTCCCTGGTGGGCACCAAGCGACCAAGGGCAGGATCTCTGATGAATGGCAGTGGCAGTAATAGACCGTTACTCCACCGGTGGGGTGAGGGCGGGAGAAGATGCTAAGTCCCTCTCTGAGCAGAAAGAGTAATAGCAGTAGGGGAAACCAGTCAGCGGCCTTGTTTCAGTCGTTGCGCTTCCTTTGTGCTTTCACTGCTTAGACTTGAAACTTGCCAGACGCGCCTGTCACAGCGGTCGCTTGTCAGCCGAATGCTTTGCCTCACTGGTAAATTGTCTCGTTGTTTCTAAGCGAAGCTCCATCATGTTTACGGCTCATTGGGAGCCCGCTCCGTTTTTTTTACTGCGCGGATACGGTAACAATGCTGCACAGCATATGATGACTCATTTCCAGGCAGGCAAACAATATACTTTACTGAACACCAGCATTACATAAACTATGTTATACATATGTGAACACACACACACACACGGAGTGTACACTGCAGTGTTTCTGGTAACCCTGTTACTTATTTTTCACAGGTGCATAGGAATGAACTGTGCCGTAATAAGACAGGGAAATTGAAATCTAGCTGCAGCTGGTGTCTTAAATGCAGAAACTGTAGTTGTGTGGCTGTCTCTGCATTCGTGACATTCAAATTGAACTTGTAAACATTTGCTCTGGTTGAGCTGTGTTGATTCTGATTGGACTGATTCGAGCAGAATGCAGCCTCTTGTTTGTTGATCTTGACCGTGGCCCAGTGTTGAAAAGCTGCTCACAGCTGCTGTTCACATTTGGTCAGTGAGGCTGACAGAGGCAGGAGGGTCACTCTGAAATGCAGGGCTGTAGTGGAGATTTAGCAAATTTCGCAGTTCTCCACCAAAGAATTGAAACTACTCGGCATGCTGGCAGCCCTGAAGTAGCTCCACTCGTGGAGTTACAGTCAATCTGCAGATGGTTGCCATGGAAATATGCAGTGCCACATTCAGCAGGATCAGACACAAATAATGTGTTACAGTAATCTGACTGCGTATTTCGGTCACACGTATATGTGGGTGTTTCTCCTTTCAGATTGGTGGGCTGCTCTGATACTACGGTGTGATACTAAATGCTTGCCCACTGTGAGAGTGATGGTGGAGTTGTATTGGCACAATTTTGCACTCAGAGAGAGATGAAAACAATAATGTGCTGAAATGGGACACCCAATCCAACTTATAGCCCTTACTTTCTTCACGGTTTCCTTAAACCTAGAGCTGTTTTCTCGTGCCATCAGGAGAGGATCAGAGAGTCACACTAACCAAAAAATTACTTTTAATATATCTCTACCACAAGACATATAAACCTAATTACACAGCAGAGATTACAGTAAATGCAATCTCTGCTGATATTTCTCAGTACGGCAATGAGCTATGTAAATGATTCCCATTATATACTAATGAAGACTGTATTTCAATCTGAATGCTCAAAGGTGCCATCTTTCAGCGGTGAGTGTTTTCAGACGCGCTTCCTGTTCCCTGTGCTGGAATGTTCTGCATAGTGGTGACGAGGTCTGGCTCTCCCCCACAGACCTCTCGCTCTCAGACTCTGTCAGGATCACATCTTTCTATGGTGTTACGTTCTGAAAAACCTGCCAAGGATCCAGGCCCCCAAGGTTCTGCACAGCAGCCTGTGAGGAGAATAATAACAGGGAGACAAAGACAGAGAGTAGTGAGGCTCGGGGGGGGTCTGAGAGGGAGAAAGAAGGATTGAGGGAGCGAGAGGAAAGAGGGAGACAGAGAGTGAGGAAGAGGAAGAGAGAGAGAACGGGGAGAGGAGGAGTGGGAGAGACAGAGAGGAGGTGGGAGAGAGGAAAGAGACAGATCTTATGAAACAAAAACTTGGGTTTGGGCTGGAGGGTATTTGCTGGCTTATTATCATTGTTATTCAAATGCGTTTTTTTTGTCGTTTTGTTTGTTTATTCATTTACATTCCATTACAGGAGCATTGTTTCTTGTTGCCTAATTTGTAAAATTGTTTTTATTTTGTTGGCATATTTGGTGCTCAATTCGGCAGAGATAATTAAGCACAAGATTAAACATTAAAACATTAATACAACATTAAACTCGGGTGACTGTTTAACATGCCTTACATCATAAGTCAATGAGTGAGCACTTATGGCACAGTCACATCAGGAATAAAAATGGTAACTATAATCTATAATGATAACGATCTGTGGTTTTCTAGCACTCACCTCTGGGAATGCATTGTACTGTACTGTAATGTACAACTGTCAGTCTGTGCATTTTGAGTACACTGTCATAACTTCTGCATCATTGTTTTTAAAAAGGACTGATCGGTTAGACAGATTTTATTGTTTGAATACTTCATAAAATACAAGTGATATATTACTCCAAATATAGCTATATTATAGCTATAGCTTTATTGTTGTCCTTTTATATGTGATCAGCTCCATTCATTTGTAGTGAATTAAGTTTTTTAAATTCCTATAGTTATTGTAGTGTGATCAGGTCCTAAGTGAGGGAGGAGTCTGCTATCCTAGCTGAGGTCTGTTATTGTGCATTTCATTTCCTTTTCTCTCTGAGGTGATGTGTATCTTTATGCGTGTGATTGTGGCTTTGCTGTTCTTTCACCTGTCTGGCGACTCGGTCTGGATTCCACAAATACATCCACCCCCCAAGATGGTGACAAGTGTCTACTTACAGGTCTTTCAAAATGACTGCGGCCTCTCCTCTACTGCGCCAGTTTGAAGCTGCTCAGCGTGCTGGGTGTCTTTCATGCCAAATAGGCCTTAGTCATTTAATTTAACCTTATTAGACATGTTTTCAGCACAGTTAATACACTTTTAATTAGATTTCATCTCTGCCATGTTCTAAAGGAGCAGTTATAGGCTATGATTAGTGTTGATTGGTACTAACGCTTCATATTTTTGTCAATAATAGTAAATAAATGATTGACTAACAGGCATAGAGTAAATTAATTAAGCTTTATATGTACACATATATTTGAATCCAACAACCCCATCTACACACACACACACACGCACATTGGCACATTTCTTTTGTTTTGCAGCTGGTCCCAATGGAGTGGTCTTGTCTTTCTGAAAGCAGGCTGTTTAAAGGTGTGGGAATCAATGAGGGACGTGAGTGTGTGTTGATTCCCATTAGAGTGTCCGTGTGTTTGATGTAAACGTGACAGTTATGCTGTATGCGCTCTGTCTGTAGGGCCCCTGGGCACATCAGTGAAATTCATATTATGCCGTATCAGTCACAGCACAGATTCCCTCGCCCTAGATACTTCCCAAACATGTCACCTGTCTTCTGTTTGTTAGTGGCCCTGCTGAATGGGTATCCCAAAGGCACACTTCATAGCTTACACAGATGTGTAAAAAATACTTACTTACTTACTTATTTACTTACTTACCCATTGCTTCTTGCTGTCCCTGCAAGGGTGGCTTTTTAAAAAAAACAAAAAGCAAACACCTCACATTTGTTGGCCTGGCTACTCCACTGACCTTGCTGTGCAGGCTGAGCTTCGTTACATAAATCAATTCAGTTTAGAGTCCATTTTTATCTGAAAAACTGAAGTAAGCAGCTCTCATCATTGAAAGCAGAGTTATGGAATTTTAACATTATGCGATTTTGAAAGGAGACCACCACCATGCCACACTGCTTTTATGCAACCCCTTATGCTTCTTTGCATATCTGCGATTATGGCCTTAATTCTTCAGGGATTTTAAAAGGGAGGAGTTGGATTTGGTTTTGACTCATAGCGTTTATTTGCTCCCCTAGGGTAAAGGCCAGGAAATGTTCTCCTTTTGAAATACTAAAATCTCCAGACACTTGCTGTTTTAGTGATTATCCGCTGGATTCAGTCAACATTTGTCCTAAAACTTTACTTTCAAATTGATACAAATGTTACAGTACAAGCATGTTTTGAATTTATTTTGGTGATCGCTGAAGTTTTAAGACTGTGTTTATAAGGAAAGTGTAAGTGTGCTCCTTTTTCTGTGAGGAAAAAGTCACACTGCAAAGGAAAAATGTTGAATCCAGAAATTGAATCCAGAGGTAAGCCCCAGTAAACTCATGCTCTTAATATATCCAATCACTCACTTGGTAACTGAAAGATAAATAAGTATTCTTTGGGAGTTCTTTTTCTCTTTTCTAAGTCTCTCACAGGGGGGGAAATGTATCTCTGTGGGTTCTTAACAGTTGCTATTGACTGCTGTGTTCAATGCGTTACCTTCTGTTCCACTGAAGAGGGCTTCATCAGAACTCTCATTTTAGATGTAGATCTTTAACATCTTGTAAAAATGTGCATCTTATATTT